>NW_026575029.1:1376666-2065000 GCF_905146905.1 Nyctereutes procyonoides
TTTGTTAATTATAGATGATAAATGAGCATATGATTGAACATAGTAAGTTCCTACAAAGAAAAAAAAGGAAAGAAAAAAGAAACAAGATTATCTGCATTCTATTTTCAATAGAGTGACTTATCAGCTTCCATTCACCCCACTGATTAAAGTCCATTCAATATGAGGCAAGTGTTTCTAAACCATTTTCCCCTCTTTCTTTGGCTATCTTTAAGGAGCTCAAGAAGAAGTTCACAGATAAAGCTGAATGTGAGTCACATCCATTGATAAACAATTAAGAGGCTTTGGTTGAAAAATATCCCTCAAGCATGGATTTAATGAATCAATTAGATTAATTAGAATTATTTCACCAAAGGCTGGTCAGTTCTGAATTGGATATACCACTTAGCCACCTGAATAAAATGTTTGGGTTATTTTAATACAGATGCTTATTGCTCTATGAATTACTTTAAATCACTTTCTGACAATACACCAGTTATTTAGATAGCCTTTGCCAAAGTAAAAGAGTTCAAGCTTAGTTGAACTTAGTATTTTACCACCCAGAACCGATCCTAGGAATGCATCCAACCACTTATTCACTGATATGACCCTAAATGTTCTAACCACACAAACGCAAACACACACACACACACACACACACACACACACACGTATGAAGTTATGAAAGTGTTAACTAATCTTATTGTGGTGATAATTTCTCAGCAGGTACATATATCAAATCATCATGTTGTATACTGTCAAACCTACATAATATGCCAATTATATTTCAGTAAAGCTGGGGGAAAATGTATGGATTAAAGAGAAAACTAATTGGATTAATGCCAAATTCAGAAGAATTTATTTCAAATAGTTTTTCATCTTTATTTTCAGTGTTTAAAATGTATGTGCATATGCCCTATGTAACCTCATGAAAAAGAGGAACAGTTGCATCTGTGGGGTAGCTGGGTACTGAATGAAATAAGGGATTTCAAAATTATCTATGTTTAAAAAAATGAAGAAAATGGCAAAGTTCTTTCCTACTTGGCCAATCAGCCAACAAATAAATATTTCTTTATCTTTTGCTGTGTTGCAAAAACTATGAACATAATTGGAGACAGATACTTGATTAAATACCACAAGGTATCCTGGGACAGAATGACAAGTCAGCAGATGTTGCAGTGCGGTAATATAGGTCCAAAGACGATGCCAAGGGAGTGAGTGACTGGCTAGGGAATAATAAAAACAGGCTCCACAAGAGAGGAAATTAAGCTGAGTCTTAACTGATGAATAGAAATTGCTAGAGAAGGAAGGGAAAAGTCTAGATGGAAAAGGACCATCTGTGAAAATATCCTGGCCTTTGGGAATAGCATGTTCTGAGTGATTGGTGAATAAGATAAATATTGTGAGATGAGGCCAGAGGGCTGAGGAGGCAACAAATAATTATAAACAATGCTTAATATGATATGTAATTTAGAATTCATTGAGTACATAATGGGAAGCAATCAGATTTTAAGCAAGAAATTAATAGTTTTGCTTCCTGTTCTAGGAAAATAACTGGGAAGCAAAGTGGAAGAAAATTGGAATGGAGAAGACCAGGAGCAGGGCATAGTTATTCATAATAGGCACGACTACATATGATAAGTATTTCTAGGGCAAGGTAGTGACAGTCAAGGAGCACAGTGGTTTTATTCAGTGGCAGATCTGAGACACAATAGACTGAAATTTTGCAATTGGATGGATGTGAAATTGAAAGAGAGGGAACAGAACAGAATAGAATGGAATGAGCTGGAATGGAATCTTGGAAAGGTGATAATGCCATCAACTACCATCACTAAAACAAGAAGAGAAATACACATAAATCATAATAAAAGGGTATTTGTTTCTAAACATCTTAAAATGCCTACGGGAAATCCAGTAGATAACATCACTAGTCACAGACAGATACACAACCGAGTCTCAAGGGAGAGATTAGGAATAGAGATATGAATTTGGAAGTAATCAGTGAAGAAATAATAATTAGTGTTATCAGTGTGGATGAGGATATTCTCAAAAGTGAAAAGAGAAGACCTAGAGGGAATAAGGAACTTTAACATTCAGGGAGCAAAGTGTTTATAAGAGCCAAATGTCCTATAGTTTAGCACAAAGTTAACTAAACAACAAACAGTCCAAGAATACATAAAGCAAACCACCATAAGATATGTTGGTATCAAGAGGGGAATTGAAACTTTATTCAAAATAATGGTATTTTATTTAGCCAGAACCCAGGAATAACCAAATCATCTCTCTTTATGAGGTCCACAAAATGTGTTCATGTGCAAAGAAAAGTGTTTAATGGACCCGGGAACACAGGCTATTATTTAATTGGGCTTGGACTGGCAGCCTCCACTGCAGAGAACTTCAATAAGCTGGGAGGGTCACAGTTGTTTATCTTAAACTCTTTAGGGCCTAAATTATGTTAAATTAAAACAGAGCACTCCAAATATGCACAGTCTACACACTGAGAGAAACTCTGATTTTCTAACTACCAGGGGGTACATTTGAGCCCCTGGTAGTAAAAACGGGCCTGTTTTGAGGTGCTAGCAAACCCAAAAGCCCTATACTCCCTTCTGCCACACTGGAACAAAACAGCAGATGACTGGGCTTTTGTCATTGCACTGCAGAGATGAGAGGAAGTCGTACCCATCTAGAAGCATTTTAGCACAGCGTTTCTCACTAGCAAAGGTGATCCAAACTGTGTCCTCAAATCTGATAATGCTAATGAGTGCTTCTCTTCTCTGGAGGAAGCAAGGGGGAGACGGAAGCCTTGCCTACCCTACAGTTGTATATTACACGTAGCTCAGTGCATTCTCATTAAGCCTTTTAGGATGTGTATCATTATCTTTATTATGAAGATAGGAAAGTAAGTTTTTAATACACTAAATATTCTCAAGATTTTTAAGGTAACAAAGCTAGGACTCAGATCTGGTTCTGACTCTATGTGCAGCCTGTCCTCTAGTATATTACCCTACACTATATGGAAATCACTGACTCTATTAAGAATACATTAATATTTTAGGCTGCTTGGGTCCTGCTTCAGTGTGACAGTTGATTTCCATGTATCCTCTAAAAATACGTTTTCTAAAAGTTAACTTGGTACCTGAACATTGCTATGACTAGGGAAAGTGACCCTGTATTTCTGGCATATAATTTATAGTACTGGCTTAAAAAATAATTTCACACCTTTCAACTTGACATGTATTTTGCAACTGAAATGGAATCTAGCTGTGCAATAGGATAAAACCTCAAATAATTTTAGAAATTGTGTTTAAACAGTTTGTAACAAATTGTGCCTACAAATTACCTGTATTTAAGGATCACTCATGTAAAGATGCCTACTATATGAATTTAAATATAAAATGAAGATGATTAACAAGCTACTTAGGAGTTTGGAGTGACCATTTGAGGCTCTTCTGTCAGCTGCCATGAAATTAAAGCTACTCTATAATTCTGGGCTTCACAGGCTCATCATATTTTAGTATTTGGGTCTTTTTGCTTTTCTCAAGGGTGATTGCTCAAGTATTTCAAGGTTATCATTTCCATTATACAGGAAGAATTCTCTTCTCCTGTACTCTGATTGAATGTGAAATCCTGCTCTTTTGCATGTGCCTCCACTATAACTGGAAGCTTATTTAGGAGCATCATTTGAATGAGCTTTAAAGTCCATGCAGACAGTCCATCAGTTACAGGAAGGAGTCTCGGCTTTAACTGTTTAGAGCTTTCAAAGCCATAAACGGATATTCAATGCAACTGGTTTGAAATACATGATTGATTGCTTTTTTATTCTGGTTCTATAAGACAGAAGTCCCTACAAAAATGTGTTTAATGAAGTCACATTTATAAAAAAGTCAAAACCAATATCATTTGGAGTTTTTAAAAGTCTTTACATTCAAGCCAGGAAAAATATTTAAGTATCTCAATCTTCCAAGTGAGATGATTAGAATACCAGATCAACTCATTGGCTAGAAAAAAAAAGAAAAAAAAATGCTCCCTCTTGATAAAGTATTGACAATGTCATTTGCAAATCATTAAAAAATCTTTAAAATAACTTTTTTTACTTTAATTTTACTTTTCACCAATGATTATGAAATGAATCTGAATTTTATATTTGATTTTACCCTGTATTCAACAGTTGTTGGAAAAATGGTCATGGAGAATCTCTAAATTACATATAGTCAACTTTAATTCTTGGATGTTATCTGGGGGGAAAAAAGATGTTAACTGGGTTTTTAGAAATAGGAAAATTTTGGAAAAGTCGCTAACAGAAATCCCATACATAGTTTTGAGCCCTTTTATTTGAATAAAACTTTATTATGTTATTAGGTTTGTTTTAATCAAAGTTTTGGACAGAATTTCTTGCAAGATAGTTTATTGTAATTTCTGTTCAGAAAATGATCAAACTGTGAGGATCTATCATTCTTGTTAAAATTTGTTTGTTCAAAAGCAGTAGCATTATTATTCTATAACTCAGTTACGGCCATGAAGTAGGTCTCAATTGATATAGTCCTGGCAACCCATGATAAAACAGAAGAAAATACTAGATAAAGAATCTAAGGGAACATACTTGAAATAAGAGAGGCCTGCTTTCAAATTCTAGCTCTCTGTTTGATCTTGTGAAATAGTTGTCAGCCTCAGAAATGAGCAGCTCATAAAGTTTCAAGACATGGTCTTTGGTGCTTTTTAGAACCCCCTCATCTTTTTCAATTTGTAGGTACCAAAATTAAGATGCAGTAGAAATTTAGCTCAACCTCATTTAACTCACTTGCTAATCAATTGTTGCTTTGTAAATGAGAGAGATGGGAGAAAACTACTAATCTGTAAGAGAGAGCTCAAATATAGCAGAAAACCAATTAGGAGTGTTGGCCAAGTATGGCCAACTGATACTGACTCAAGCAAAAAAAGGAGGACAAGACGCCTGGAACAAATAACCAGTTGTGAGAATCAAAACTACAATATAAGAAGTGAGAGGAGAGGGGCAAGATTTACAAATTATATTTAAATTGTTACTTCATCTGTGGCTTTGGGCTGCTCCCAGGAAAGGAAAAACTGGTGTTGGTATAGGAATGAAAAAATATCTTCTTAAAAGTAAAACTAAGGGCTGTGTGGTGTAGTCAGTTAAGAAACTAACTTGGTTTTCGCTCAGGTCTTGATCTCAGTCATGATATAGAGCCCCATTGGGCTCCACATTCAGTACAGAGTCTGCTTAAGACTCTTCCGCAAAAAAAAAAAAAAAAGAAAAAAAAAGAAAAAAAAGACTTTTGCCCTCTGGCCAGCCTCCCTCCAAAATAAATAAATAAATCTTAAAAAAACAAAACGTAAAGCTGAGCCACTGGTAGTATTAACACACACACACACACACACACACACACACACACACAAATACATACTCCAGAGGTTAAAGGCTTTAGTAAAATAGTAGAATAGTAGAATAAACCCATATTCTTAAAATCTGTGGCAACCTACTTAAATGAACAGCTGGGAACTAAACTCCCATCTATAATAAAACTGAGAAAAGGCCCAAATCCCAAACTGCAAACTATGACTAATATTTATCAAATACAGTGAAATTTGGTCAAAGGAGAAAGTAGAAAACTGACATAGCAATAAATTGCTTGCACATGCCATTTTAATTTTTCTACAGCACAAATAATTAACTCAGAAACTATCAGGTGAAACAGAGAAAGAAAAAGAAGATAAATAGTCACTAGCTTTGAAACTACTTACCAGGGGCAATTAATCTGCAGTAAACACCACCACCACCACCACTACAAGTACTCACATGCATGCATGTGCACGCGCACACACACACAACTCATGGTCACGGTGAACTTAGTTCACCTCTTGCCTGAAAGAGAAATGAACCTTGAAAGCTGAAGGAAGACATGTCTTTAGCAAAGATGAGGAGAAAATGTTCCGAGACAACATATTCACTTTGAAAGTGCCAACTTCCCAGGCCACTGCCCCCAATTCCAGCATAAACCATATCATATGCATAGATTTTACCACCATTCCAAAAAGAACAATATAGAGAATTTATACAACTTGGAATTAATTTGTATATTATAGATCAGTTTCAGTGTTGAAAATCAGAAGTACAAGAGATATTTCATTGGCTTGTTCTCTTTAGTTTGATCTGGCTTCGATCTCCATACTGCAAAGTTAATGGGAAAATCTAGTTCTTTCTTGAGACTTCTTAATCAGACCAGTGTTCTGAGTGTGAGGGAAGTGACTGTCATCCTCAGACTTCAGTTTACACTGATTAAAACTTAGATATTTTCTGTTTTAGCCTTTGCAATCTCATATAGGCTACTGGTTCTGCTAGTTTCTATAAATCTTTGGGAACTGAGAATGCCCAGCCCTTCAGAGTAGCCTTCATAATAGCACCAAATGGACAAAGGCATCCTTGAGTTCTTGATGCATCCAAAGAGTACTGATGGTGGTTATTTTGAAAAAGATCCCTCTTTTCTCCCACCATCTCTCTCCTATGAAGCCTCAGTCAAATACGACCTCTACCACTAGCTTTCAATGATCTCTCTCCATCCTCTTACAGGACACCAAACTGAAACCCTTAATCAGTTTTAGGCTTGTAAAACAGAAAAGAGGCACAAGTAACTTTGCTTGTGCTCCTGAAACATAAATCTTTTCTGAAGTAAAAAGGATTCAACAGAATCTGACCACTGGCTTGGAACAAGATAAAAAAAAAGTATATGGTCATAGAAAAACACAAATTTATAATCCAACCAAAAATAGATACTACAAAGGGATCCCTGGGTGGCGCAGCGGTTTGGCGCCTGCCTTTGGCCCAGGGCGCGATCCTGGAGACCCGGGATCGAGTCCCACATCGGGCTCCCGGTGCTTGGAGCCTGCTTCTCCCGGTGCTTGGAGCCTGCTTCTCCCTCTGCCTGTGTCTCTGTCTCTCTCTCTCTCTATCATAAATAAATAAAAAAAATTAAATAAAATAGATGCTACAAAGAAAGCAGGAGGTTTGAAAAAAGTCTTCAGAAGAGAAGTTATCTTTAAGAAACAACATAAAATTTTAGACAAATATTCCCCTAAACCATTGAAAACACTAATAAAATGGTATTAAGTAAAGACATGAACGAACAGGACAAAAAAATATGAGATTACAAAAGAAGATGAAATATGAAATAAATAAAAATCAAGAATTAAGAACAATATATACAGCTGAAATTAGAGTTAGAAATAATTAATTCATTTACTTAATTCATTATTTTATCCATTCAACAAATTAGGAATATGCCAGGTACTGTTTTAGTGTTGGGAATATAATGATAAGAATAAATTACTGGGGAAAGGAAAAGCAAAATGAGAAAGCAAGCTCTAAGAGAATATGAAAATAAGAAAATACATGTCCAATATGTGTATATTAGGTATCAGCAAAGATAAAAAGCATTGGAAAATATGCAAAGTCAAAACTGTATAGAATTTCTGAAGATACCAATCTTCAAATAAATTCACACACACACAAAAAGTACAAACAGTTCTGAAGGCAAATCATGGAGAACAATCAACACTAAGATGTAGCTTGGTGAATTATCAGTTAAAATTAAGTTTAACTTTGATAGAAAAACAAAATTATTCTGAGTTAAATAAGAGAGAAGTCTGTTTCTCACACAAAAAAGTGAAGGTATGCATTACAAGGTGAAAGTGGCTTCCGGTCCTTAATGTCCTCAGGGACTGTGAACTTTCCAACTTATTACTCCACCAAACTTAGTGAAGTCTTTTTTTCTCATAGTCTAAGGAAGCATTCTTTGTCCTGGTTGACGTCAGGGGAATGGAATGAGAAGGGAGAGTGAAGGACTCATGCCAGCTCTCCAGAGGTAAGGTTTCTAGAAACTGCTACTCAATGCTTCCCCTTATATTCCAGAAACCAAAATCATCTTTTTTTTTTAAGATTTATTTATTTGGGGGGAAGGTGGAAGGGGCAGAGAGAGAGGGAAGAGATAATCTCAAGCAGACTCCACACTAAGCACAATGGAGGGCTGGATCCCACAATCCTGAGATCATGATCTGAACCAAGAGTCAGAGGCTTAACCAACTCTACCATCTAGGCACCTCACAATAAGAATCATCTTGTTGTAGGTGGTCATGACAATATAAATGCAAACATGAAATTTATATTACATATGGAAGAAGAGGAAAGTAAATTTTTGAGTGTAACTAGCAATCTCTATCATAAAATTGGATATGAAGTTTAAGGATAAAGAAATAACTGTATGGACATCCACACACAAAATTCAAGTCACATACAATTAGGAAAATTTGAAATTTGTGTAGTTATTTCTCATTATCTTTCACTGGGGAACTTAACATTGCATACTAATTCATTGGCACCCTGTGATAAACTGAGGAACAGTCAATATGGTTTCATTAAACCATTAGCAATCATTAATATTTCTAGAGGCTTACTATATCCCAGGTTCTGTTCTATGAGCTTTATATTTGTTGTTTTATTTAATTATTACAAAAGCCTATAAGTTAGTATTGATATTAAGCATTCACAGATGAAGCAACAAAGGGACTGTTGAGATAAATAACTCGTCTGATGTAACCTAGCAAGTAAGGTGGTGTCCTGAGAATTTAAATCCACTCAGTCTGGCTGTTGATTATATTTCTTATCTGGTGCAGTATGACTCTTCAATTACTTGCAAGAATATAAAAGAATATGAGTGTATTGAGAATGGGAAAAAAAAGAATATCATTAAATAAAAGGCAATTTTTATAATTTTCCCTTCATTTTTAAAATTACAGAAATAATTTTGCAATCCAGTCATTGCTGAGATTAAAACAATAAAATATACAACATAAAATATTCAGTCCTTGATGCCATTCCTCTTTGTACATGTAACCTTGTACTACTAATACACAATTACTTTAGTGTCCAAAAGTGGAATGATTAGGTCGTTGGATATGTGTTAACTTTATTTTGGTATATATATAACAATACTGCTTTTGAGAAAGGATTTACCAACAAATAAAATGCTACTTCTCCATCTTCTTTCCAATACTTTTATCTTTTAAAAGTGTTGCCATTTCCAAAACTTTTATCTTTTGAAAATGTTGCCAATCTCACAGGACAAAAAAAATTTAAAGAACCTCATCGTGATTTTACTTTTCATTCCCGTTCTAATTATGAAAAATATGAAAGAAGTGATAAAAAAAAACAACAGCAGAAAGTAGAATGATAACATCACTATAGAATTCATCAGATATTAAAAGAATAATTATCCAATATTAAGAACAATATTTTGGAAATACATTTGACAACTCAGATAAATGGGAAAATATTTTAAAGACCTCAATAACCCAAACTCATTAAAGAAGAAACAGATAATCAGAAAAAATACTGTGTCTATTAAACAGAAAGAATATATAGCTAAAATTTATCCCACAAAACCTTCAAGCCTAGATAGCTTCATTAATGAATTTGCTAAACATTTAAAAAATAAACAATATCAAATACACTCAAACTCATCCAGAAAGTTAAAAAGGAGGCAATATTCCTTAACTCATTATATGAGATTGGTATCACACTTGTATGTATCTTATTGCTTCTGTTTCTCTGAAGTGTCCTGACTAATATACAAGAAAATGAATAACCCTTCATGAACAGAGTTGTGAAATTATAAAGAAAGCATAAAAATAGAACCCACTATGGGGTGCCTGTGTAGCTCAGTCAGTTAAGCACTTGACTCTTGATTCCAGCTCAGGTCATGATCTCAGGGTTATGAGATGAGTCCCTCATTGGGCTCCCTGTTCAGTGGGAAGTCTACTTGGAATTCTCTCCTCTCTCTTTCTCTCTCTCTCTCTCTCTGCCCCTCCCCTCCCTAAAATAAATAAATAAATCCTTACAAAAAAAGATAACCCATCATGACAAAGTCTTGTTTATCAAAAGAAAGGTCAGAATAAATCTTGAAAAATCAGTATAATTTGCCATATTAACATTATTATATGATCATATGGATATAGTCATAAAAAAGCAACTGACAAAACTCAATACTCACTTCTGACAAAAACTCTGCAAACTAAGAATGAAAGAAAATTTCCTCAACCTAATAAAGGGCATCTATAAAACCTACAGCTAACATCATCCTTGACAGGCAAAGACAATGTCTTCCCCCATGATCGGGAGAAGACAAGGTCTTCAGACTTGAACTCTCATTATTTTTAACCAACACTATCCAGGGTAGTGAGCCAAAAAGAAATAAAAGGCATCCACAAAAGAAAGGGATAATTAAAATTACTTCAATTGTAGATGAAATTATTTTCTACAATTAAATATGATAGAATGTACCAGAAAGCTACTAAACATTAAGCAAGAATTTAGCAATATTGCAGAATGCAAGATCAATAAACAATAATCAAGCATATTTCTATATACTAGCAGGGAACAACTAGAAGTTGACATTTTAAAAATATCATTTCAATAGCATAAAAATATGAAATAGGGATAAAACTGGAAAAATATATTAAAAACATGTACATTATAAATGTTGCTGTGAGAAATTAAATATTTAAATGGAGATATTTTTATGTGTCAGAAGATACTATCTATGGATAAATGCACAAGTTTAATGCATTTCTAATCAAAATGACACTTTTTTGTAGAAATTGATAAATTGATTCTAAAATTCACTTGAAAATGTAAAGGAATTAGAATATCTGAAATGTCTTTGAAAAATTAGAACAAAGCCAGAGGACTCACACTTTTTGAATTTTAGATTTATTAAAAAACTATAGTATTGAAGACAGGTTATATTAGTATTAAGACAGACCAATAGATGAGTGGAATTAAAGCAGTCTAGAAATAGACCCACACATATATGGATCTGGTTTTTTACAAAGGTGTAAGGATAATTCAGTGGAGAAAGAAGTCTTTTCAACAAATGGTGATGGAACAGTTAAATAATCATGTGCAAAAAAAATGACTGCTGATCCATAACTTGTACAATATATAAAAATTAACTCAAAATAAATCATATACCTAAATGTAAAACCAACAATTTTAATGCTTCTAGAAAAAAAAAAAAGGAAATGCTTTCTTGAACTTGGATGAGGAAGCATTATCTTAGAAATGATAAGAGGACAATCTGTAAAACAAAGTACTACTTTTAATTGTACTTTATCAAAATTATAAATTCCTGCTTATCAAAAGACACAGTTAAGATGAACCACAGACTGGAAACATCTTGAAAATAACATATCTGATGAAGGGTTTATACACAAGAATATCTGAAAAACTCCCACACCTCAATAAGAAAATAATTGAAATCATTGATGAAACTTCTGAATATATATTTCACCAAACAATATTTATGAATAACAAAAAAAATCATGAAAAATGCTAAACATTTTTGGTCACTGATGAAATGCCTATTAAAACCACAATGAGCTACCATTACACATATATTAGAATGTCCAAATAGAAAAAAAAAAGACAATGCAAGTATTGGAAAGGATATGGAGCAACTGGAATTCTCATACACTGTTGACAGGAATGTAAAATAGCAATGCCACTTTGAAAAACATTTTGCCAGTTTCTTTAATTTGATGTATTTCTACCATATGTTCCAACTGTTGCATTCCTAAGTATTCCCCAAGGGAAACTAAAATTCATGTCCACGTAGAAACTTACAAATGAACATTCACATCAGCTTTTTTTTAAGATTATATTTATTTATTCTAGAGACACACAGAGAGAGACATAGGCAGAGGGAGAAGCAGGCTCCCTGCAGGGAGCCGGACGTGGGACTGGATCCGACGACCCCGGGATCAAGACCTGAGCCGAAGGCAGATGCTCAACCACTGAGCTACTATTATTTGTAATAGTGGAAAACTGGAAACAATTCAAGTATCCATGAATCAATTAATGGCTAAACAAACTGTGGTATTGACATGCAATGAAATACCACTCAACAATAAAAACCCAAACTACTGATACCATGGTACAACATGGATAAATCTCAAAATATTTATTCTGAATAGAGGAAGCCAGACAAAATGAGTATATACTACACGTAAAGAGGAAGGTGGTGGGAAAGATCAAGTGTGAGAGATTATCAGAGTCAAGAAGGAATTTGAGGGGTAAATAGGCTCCTTATCTTGATTGTAATGATGGCTTCATGGGTGTATGTATACGTCAAAATTTATCAAATTTGTGCAATTTAGTGTGTGTCAGTTATAATTCAATAAATCTGTTTAAAATAAAACACAAACAATAGGTAAGAAAAATTATGAAAGAATAACATTTAAGAAATGCAGTGCATAAACATTTTTTTAATTGACCCTTAAATAAGGAGAAGAAGAGGGGAAACATTTTGGAGTATAATATTAAGACCTTATAATTTATTTAAAGTAATTCTTCTCATTCTCCTCCCTCTTTCCTTCCATGTGACTCCAAATCCATCTTTTCAAAGAATAAACATATCTTTCATATTTAGGTGTGTGAAATAGCATGCAGCAATAAACCTAGCAAATAGTTTTATATTAAAAAATCTCAAACCATTATTAGTACTCTACCTTTTAAGCCTAAGAGCACACAGGAAATGTTTTGTATTATATTTCATGAACCCACCATATCCTTGGTTGAATAAAACAAGATATTTTATTTTACAGAGTCACACAAGCACCGAACAACTGCAGAGGTAATGAGAAATCTATAAATCTCCAAAACCTTCCCTCCCTACTAACCTGAAGGGCTATTTAGTGCTGAGCAAGGTTGAAACAATGGAGGTTCGAACATGAGTCAACATCAATCATGAGACCAAAGAGAGAGACCTTTTCTCTGAGAGAGATAAAGTGGGTGTCCTCAGAAGCTTTAGGTATTAAAGGATTACAAATGAGAGTTATTATTTTGACCCAATAAGATGTATAACATTATTCAAATGAAAATAGTGTTCCAAAATCATATTCAGTTCTGGATTAAATACATTTCAAACTTGCAATGCAAAATACATTTTAAAAAATATGTATTTAATATAAATTGACATCCCCATCACCTATTGAATTTGAGTGTTGCAAATACTTAAATAGCTTGGTAAAGAATATTTGCTTAGAAAGTAGTTAAGGAAATCAGGTTTTTAATGAAAGCAATTAGCATATTCACAGTGCATCCATTTAATGTAATTGCTTAATATTAATGTGCAGCATAGATGGTTCAGTTAAATTAGTTTTAATTTGGCATAGAGCATCAAAGCTTTCCAGGGAGATTAGATTTCACCAAATAACCTGTATTTCCAGACACATAAAGTGTTTAGGATAGTGATTGGTAAAACAATTCAATATAATTGAAAATTATATTAGAAGATCCCCTCATTGTCCTTTGTAGTCAAAGTTAAAGTTTTAAGTCATTATGATGCTAGTCTGACAAATTTTTAGCAATACAGGACTCACTACAGCCTCACTTTGGGATGTCAACTAGTGATGTTCCAGCTTTTCCACAGATTCGAGACTGCTTTTGACAATAGTTTTGGTCCAACCAGAACTTTCTACAGCTCACTCTTGTGTGGGAAGAGGGATGGGTTTCTACCAGGAGAAACATGAGTTTTCAGGTTTCTTTACAATTTATTTGCAGACTACATCGCAGGCCTCTAGAGGTCAAGAGTCTTTTTTCAAACAAAGAGAAATACCGCCCTTCAAGGGGAGACTGTGCATTAACTACCACGCCAGAGAAAGTATATTGCACAGAGAGCCTAGTAAAGGCAGGTTAAGGCAGAGATTTTCAATCTGTGCCACAGCATGCCCTAGGCATTCTGCTGAGCTCCCATATAGGTACTTCTTATAATGTTTATCACTCCTTAGATTGACGCTATTTGCATATTTGCAATTATATGTGTTAATCTTTTCCTGTTATAAAGTACTCATCAAGAGTGCAGAATTTGGAGCCAGACAACTATGTTTGTATACTAGGCCTACCACTCACTAGTTCGAAGATCTGTATAAGTTTTGAACATTTCTGTTCTTTTATTTCCTCACCTAAAAATAGTTAATAATAGTATCTACCTCATATAGTTGTTAAAAGGATCAAAAATTAATACAAGCAAGGTTAACACCTAGTATATAATGAACATTTAGTAAATTATTATTATTACTAAATTGTAAGCTCCATAAGTACGGATTTATAACTGTATTAATTACAGTGTTTAATTCTGTATCTTGTACCAAATAAATTAAATTACCTTCCCCTCCTTGTTATACCTAACTCTGATTCATACTTCAGTCTCAGAAAGGCCCATCCCGATTCCACGGGCATTCGAGACCTCATTGTATATGATCCAAAATCATGTGAATGCTTTCTGTTCTTTTTTCTCATTTTATTTATTTATTATTAATGTATAATTAACATACAATGGTGTATTAGTTTCAAGTGTACAACATGCTGATTCAACAATTCTATACATTACGCAGTGCTGACCACAATAAGTGTAGTCACAATCTATCACCATCCATGTTATTACAATATTATTGACTATATTCACTATGTGGTAGATTTCATCTCTGTGATTTATTTTATAATTGAAAGTTTGAATGCTATCCTTCTTTACTTGATTACTCAATTTTTTTTGTCATATCTGTTACAACATAAGCATCTGGAGAACATGGCCTTTATCTATTGATTTGCTGCTGTGTCATTAACATTTATATCTGTGTCCAATTTGTGAAAGGTATTCAATGAACATTTGGTGATAGAATTAATTGCAGTAATAGTTCAACAGAGCTGACCTAGATGTCTGGATGCTAGTTGCTCACCCCGATAGTAAAAAACCAAAACCAAAACCTGACATGTTAGCAGAATGAATTAAGACTTAAGCAGTGGATATTTTCATATTTGGACACTTTGCAGTATTTTTTAACTAAGAAAATTAGCCACTTTTATGTCACTAAGTAACCGTATCATTTGTATTAATCAAGAATGTATATAAATAAAAGCAGATATCACTATGAAACAAAAGCTCTAATCCCCATTGATTTTCTTAAGGTCTTTTTCTTCAAGTCTTAAAAAGCCCTTTCACTTTTTCTCTCACCCTGATTACACTTAAAACATGACAATCAATCTTGCTCTGTGCTCTATCCTGTACTTGAAGCAGAAAAAACTTCACTGCTCTTTGAAATCAACCATCCTTTGAGATTACCCCTCAACAATACTGCTCTTGCCTTGGGAATAGCCTTCAGAATCCTTGTTCCTTTGTTAGTGCTAATTCTCTGCATGATGTGATTTTTCTTAACACTAACTAGGACTGTGGTCTGGGCATCTGAACATTTGGAAATTAAAACTGTGTCCGTGGGAGATTTCCTTTTCTCAACATCTTTCTGTACAGTGGAAATGCTTTTCCCTTTGAAAATGACCTTATAAAGACTCCAGGTCAACACCAAAGTGCTAATTGCATAGATATTTCTGACAAAATTGATAGAGTGATCATATTTTGTTAAGGTAAAAGATGCAAATAAAAGGATATGTTAGTCACTTTAAAATTGGAGATTACTATAAATTCTACTTATTAATGTAATAGTATTTTGAAATGTATAATATATACCAGAATGTCACCTATTATATTTTTGTAAATAATACTAAATAATACTGAATTATATGCATAAAATGACAATCTAATGAGATTCTCTCAATAGCTTTAAATTGTTGCAATTTTAATCAATTACATTGATACTGATTTTGCAATTGTGCCTTGCTGCCATTAGCACAAATAAATGCATTTTTTTAAGAAATGCATTTTTATTCATTCTCCATTACTGATAGCTCCTCACATATGGGGTTTCTATGTATCATTTCCTTTATTTTGTTCAAATCTATTTTCTTAAAGAAACTATATGTATATATTTGGATTAGGAGGGACTCAGGGACATTTTCGTCTGGACAATGAGGGGCCAGAGTGGAAGAACTACCTGAAATAATTGTAGCACAGAACATTGAGCTGGTCCCTTTAGAATGATTCGCTCAGATTTCCAGATGGAAATATTCTACTGTTTATATAAGGGAAGAAACTTTTGCCACCATATTTCTGACATTTTTCCTTATATCCAATCCATGGATTCATAGATCCATAGATCCAGTCTTCTTCTGTTCATAGAAAGAATTTATTTATTTTCATTTTGGTCACTCACTAGACCACTTTTGCCATAGGTGACACAACTGGGGGTTAGAGAAGCCTAAGGCCTCACTTGCTCTTTTCCTGTTTCATGAGTCTCTGTGTTTATCAGACCTATTACTCTATGGCTCTGGCTTCTCTAGGGTAGACTGTCAAGTAGGGGCTGCTCTTTTTTTTTTTTTTTTTTTTTTTTTTTTTTAGGGGCTGCTCTTTAAAGACCAACCTGGAAATACTGTACCTCCTCTATTTTATTCCAGCTTCTCTGACCTAAGGCTGGGACGGCAGGTTAGGCTGGAATCAACCTTTTCAGCCCAGCATTTTAAGGAGAGAGAAGATGACTTTGGCCCTCCTGGCCAAAGTCGGGCTCTCAAATGAAGCTTTAAGAAAGAAAGCCTCCGGGAGGGTCTACTGAATATTTGTTCAGCAAGAAATAAATTGGTACTTGGTATCTCATTGAGTATTACATTTTTGCATGTACAATTCCCTTCTTTGTAAGAGACCTCAGAGGAAAGGAAAAATGAGTAGCAGGATTCAGGATTCAGGGATGCAACCCTTGCCCCATCTATGCTCTGAAAAACCAGGTGCACATAGTGATTGCTGTATTTCAGTGGGCTCCCTTCCGACATAATGGAAATCTGCCCTGAACAAATCCACATCCTATACCTGTAAGTTTGAAACTTAGTCCAAATTACATCAGAAACAGGATCCATGAATATTCAATTTATACGTTAGTGCCCATAGCCAAAATGAGCTGAATAATAATAACAAAAATAATAATAAATTTAACAATTTCTTCTGTTAAAGATGCTTTTATGAAATTCTTAAAATATATCAATGAGATAGCAATTATTATTACTTCCATTCTCCATCCCCCAAAAACAACCTCAGGGAAATCAAGTTGCTTAAATGCAAATTCAAAATTGATGCTCCTACTACACAATTTTACCTCTTATTTATTTTTTATTTTGATTTTTTACTATTTTACCTCTTAGATTTTCTCTTACAAGATATATATTTACTTTACTGATAGTATTGATACATGGAATTCTAACGTGACATGTATTCATCTGTCTCCTATCTTCCCAGACAATAAAAAAGTAAACCTACCAATAATGTTTATTTCAAAGTAAGTGACAAGCAGAGACCACTTATTTAGAATAGATTCTATGGAAGAGAGGGGTGAGGGAGCCTGAGAGAACTGATATGGCTTCAGTACATAAAAATAATTTCCTAAAACAGAACCAGTTCCCTAAAACACCCACTGAATACTTCACAATTTTGTTTTATACAGATCTTATCAACAGAGACTTTTCTATAAATAAGAGTTTTTTGAGAATCATATCATTTCTTTTCAGAGATCATATTCTTTTCAGAGAAAACAAGATCAGAGATCTAAACCAGCTAAATAAAATTATTTAACTCCAGACACCAATGAGCCCTGAATAGCCAAACTTTTTGGTTATTACCATTTTAGCCCATATCCTTACAATCTCATTTGAGTCTTCTCTTTCTCTATGTCCTCTGCACTATTGGCATCCTCAAGAGTTCCTTCTTACTGTCTCTACTCCCCTCTCCCACTTAATAAATCCAACATTTCATCAGTGTTCAAGCAAACTCAACTCCACATAAATCTTTTCAATTTTTCCTCTCACCACTGTTAAACATTTCCTTCAATTCCCTTCTCCTTTTTGGGATAGACAGAAGAAAAGGAAGGATGTAACATAGAATTCTATTATTTTAAAAAAATTGTATTTGCTTATTTGAGAGAGAAAGAGAGTGTGTGTGCACAAGCTTGCACAAGCGGGGGGGGGGGGCGGGTGCAAAGAGAGGAATAAGCAGGCTCCCCACTGAGCAGAGAGCCTGACATTACAGGGCTGGATACCATGACCTGAGATCAAGACCTGAACCACAGACAGATGCCCAACTGACTGAGCCACCCAGGTGCCCCCACGGCACTCTATTATTGACAGGAAAACATAAAAAAAAAAAAAGAAAAGTGAGAATACTAATCCCTGGATATGCAGAGATATATTTCATCTCTTACCCCACTAGGAAGAAGGATGCCTTGACATCTTGCCCCTCCTAACATAGCAGGGTCCTTGATTCCTCACCTGGTTTAATGGCAGAAGCTATCTGAATGATTTCTTAGCATAATTAGGATGGCAGCTAAACTTCTTCAAGAACCTAAAATTGCATCTGTGGAACCTAGTAAATGTCTTGCTTGGAATTATAATGTTTTTAATTAAAACTCTTAATTGAAACACTAGAAAGCTCATAGGCATCTTCTTTACTCACAACGTTCTTTTTTTTTCTCTCTACCTTCCACACAGTGCCTAAGTCAATGCAGTTTTCACAACGAGTATTCAACATATATCATATTTGAGAGTCTTTGTTATTTCTGTTGAATGAGCAACACATTTACTAAGGCCAATTCAAAAAGGATTTGTACTTCACTGATGAAAAAGTAAAGACATTTCCTGCTATTCTCCCTCAAAGAGTATTCAGGGAACAATTTTTAAGAAAAAGTATCACCAATAATCTTATCTAGCATTCAGTGGTACAGAAAATATTTAAGTTATCACCAGCATCTCACCCTTCCTTTGCTTTAAGATGCTCAAATGTGTGTATAAATATTTAAATAAAAAGCAAACTTAAAATAATCCTTCATAATTTCTTCTGTATCTGAAGGCAAGGAGGAAAAACATCATAACTTTTAACTATCTTAGGAATTCCAGAGACCTTTAAAATGTCTATAATAATGGCTTGAATTTAAATAGTCCAACGTTTTCAAAACACTTTAATTTACTTTTTACTTTTTAAAAAATTCTCACAACAATCCAATTTGTAAAACAGAACAAGAATTATTAATTACTCCGACAGGTTAAGGGACATGCATAAGGACTCCTTTCTTACAGGTAGTGAGTTAAAATTTGTCAAAGAGATTTCTTTGCTTCCCATCCTCTGATCCTTCTACTGTATTATGTCTCCTACCTCTAAAAGAGGATGATGCTTACCATAAACCTATATCAAGGCTGGACTGATTATTATGAATTATTGATGTTTATCTTCAGTTCACTTTTATTTTTTATGTGTAAACCGCTCCTCATTTTCAGGCTCCACCTACCCCTTAAAATTCTGTCATTATGTTGGCCCTGGATTAATAGGTCCTCCATTGCAAGGCTGTTCCTATGCTTTCTATGCTGTGCCACAGAAATTATCATCTTATTTCTTCCCCCACTTCCCTCTGTGATATTTAGACAGAATTAGACAGAATTAGGGGCCAAGCAGAATTAGTGGTGGGTATGGAACACCAGTCCTTGTGCCTTAGACACGGTAGGCACACTTAAGTATGGGTTGAATGGACTTGAATCCCCACTGCTTGGAACATACTGCCATCTCATAAGGAAATTTTGAAAACAAATATAAGCTGTTTTCATTATGACTTATTACAACGTTACTCTTCCTTTTCTTCCTAACTCCCCAACACCGCTAAACAATAAGCTGCATTTTTAGCAGTGATGGCCCACTCTGACAATATGGCTCATTAGGATTACATCAGAAACCCCAAGGTCAAGTATGAAGTTTGAACACATTTTCCCCCCAACTGGATATTTCTGCAAAGAGAAAGAATATCCCTACCTCTTTAGGCTCATGGGTTACCCAGCTTTGTATCACATTGCATCTCAGCAGGAGTTTTTAATGCCTTCATCCAAAGGTGACAACAAACAGAATTGGTAGGCTAACTGCAGGATGTAATGGGAGGGTAGATAATTTCTGCAAAGATGGGTTTTCTATAGACATAACCACTTTTATGCCACTGCTTTCCGATCTGTGACAATAGGACCTCCAGACCAGGTTTGGTCTGTGGAGGTTTGTCTTAAATGATATGGAAATATCCACAGACTATAAAGGATTGCTGAATGAAGTGAGCATAAAGAAGACAAAGAGAAGGGAGAGAAAAGGAAATTGACTTTTATTGAGCACTTCCTCTAGGTCAGGCAGTTTATATACATTAATTCTCATAAAATCCTAGAAGTCATTATGAATATCCTTATTATGTTAGTAAAAGCACTGAGCTTAGAGAGGCTAAATATTTCCCACAAGCACATTAAACAGTACATTTCTGTGTACACTTTACACTTTAAGAGTCTTATTAAATAGGTGTACTGTATGTACCTTGTGATGGTGGCTGGACTGGAATCCCAAGCCCCTTGTCGTCCTTCTCCCATAGTCCCTGAATATATAAATGGTGCTTTGTTGCTATGTGTACTATTAGGAGATAGGGGCCAAGCAGCATGGGACTCTTGCAACCTTGTATACAAGCCAGTGCTACTACTTTATAAGAAAACGTATTTGTTCTTCAATATTTTTTAAAATTTTTTATTTCTTTATGATAGTCACTGAGAGAGAGAGAGAGAGGCAGAGACACAGGCAGAGGGAGAAGCAGGCTCCATGCACCGGGAGCCCGACGTGGGATTCGATCCCGGGTCTCCAGGATCGCGCCCTGGGCCAAAGGCAGGCGCCAAACCGCTGTGCCACCCAGGGATCCTTGTTCTTCAATATTTAATCCACTAAGATGAGATGAAAGATGAAGATACATCAAATATTATATACTGGGACCTCATCAGAGTCCAGCAGCATAACACACACCTGGATAGGAAGTAATGGAACCCAGAAAACTAGAGTCATTCTCTAAAATGTAAAATAATTTTTAAATTAAAAAGGCTTATAAATGGATTAGCTTTGTGAATTCCCAGTTCAACAACTGAGCATCTAGTCCAACACCCTTATTTTCCACACTCAGAAAACTGAGGACCTGAGAAGTGAAATGATTGGCCTCAACATTCAGTTGTTAACTGCCACACACATCTATTTTTCAAAGCAGACTTCCCAAGGATGTCAAGGTGCCCTTCAATAATTGCGGGACCACCTCTGCAAACTATCATTATGAAGATTAATTATTTGTTGAACACTGATGGATCTGGCACTGTACCAGGCATAAGGAATATGTACTCAGGGCTCGAAAGACACACAACCTAAATCAGAAAGACAAATCGATGTTTTAAGAGCTTACAGGGTGATTAAAACCTTGAAATGTAAGCCACCATGTTCATATTTATGAAAAAAAAATGTTATTCTCCCTTTTCATTGCTTTAACAGCTCATAAATACCACTGAGATGGGAAGGATGACAATAAGAGCATTTGTGAAACTGCATGCAATTGCTTGAGAACATTATTCATTTTAGTGAGTTTATTACTGGACAGCTGTTTACAAATTTAGGAGCAGATTGGTCCATGGATGAATGAATTTTGGTTGAAGAAACAGGAACATGAGGAGCTTTTGAGGTCCTTGCTGATGATATTCATACTAACCAGTGTTCCATAATTTCCCATAGGGAGCAGTTGGATTTTTTCACATCAGCTGATAAGTGGTAAATATTTTCTGAATTATCCTGAAAATGTATAGGATATAAAATATATCTTTATGGAAACCAAAAGTTCAGGAGTTCATGTAAAGTCAAAGGGGGGAAAAGTTTTCAGACTTTAGTGTTGAAATGCAGTATGTTTTAAAAATCTCACAGGCTATTGTCTACTTATCATCACCATGTAACATTCATCTGGCCCATAATACCAATATCTTAGAGTCATTTTTAAGTGAAAATGAGTTTATTTTTGTAAAACAAAAATAGCTAGCATAATGCTTGGTACAACATAGGTACTCAAATAACAATACAGTTATCATGTATCTCACTTTTGTTACTCATCAGTTTAGGAGTGCTCTCCTCACAGAGACTTAAAGATATTGTTCTTTGTAATGCTTCACAAAGAAAAGAGTGTTTGATTTGAAACCCAGTAAGCATAAACCAGCACAGTGTATTAATTTTTCAAAAGCTTTAAATTCATTGAGCCTCAGTTTTCTTATTGGAAAAAAAAAAAGAATAATAAAGCATAACTCAGAAGGCAGTTGTGAAAAATCAAATAAGGTGTTACATGTGAGTAAAGGACCTGGAACATTATAGTTATTTTAAAAAATGTTACATATATTTAACTGTGTGCTAACAGGTCACATTTTATTATAATTATTTGTCTATTTCATCCATGTCATTGTAAATACTTAGAGGAAATCCACCGTTTTCACATCTCCATAATCCCAGTGCCTTAGTAAGTGGTTATTAATTTTGTGGAGTGAATAAATGTATATTTCATTTATTACTCAAAAACAATCACTAGAAGATAGAAGAGCTTTTAGAATTATAATAAAGTTGACAGACTATAGGTTGTTTGCATTTTAGTTTATAAGACAGCCCTGATTTCCATGCCATACACAAGAATTTCTTCAGTGAAAGAAAGAACACTAAGTGGAAAAAACAAATATATCTAGATCTCTGGTCATCAGTTCATCCAACCATTAATTCAAAAATGCCACATGCCAGATTGTGTAAGACCTTAGGGATAGGATAGTAAACAAAACAGATTTGGCCTCTACCCCCATGGAGTTACAGTACAAGGGAGAAGACAAATACTAGTCAAATGATAGACAAAATAAATGTAAAATTACAACTTTGACAACTGCTATGAACAATAAGGTTAGAGATGGAAGCATATGTGAAAGAACGTCTGAAGGGACATTTTTCCTTTTGTCTTAAAGTTTTGCCAAGGTCCTCTTGGGTGATAACTACATGGATAATAACTGATCGATCACACCTTCTAGGAAGGAACAGGTAGCCCAAAAGTCTCTACCAATCTTAAACACCTACCTCTCAGCCACATAAGTGAGAACTAGAAAGTAATTCTGAAGGAAGATGCAATGAAAGAGAGAATTCCTTTTAATGGGATTCACAGGAATGAAAGTGCTGTGGTATTTTTCCATTACCATTCTTGCTCCCCACAAATTCAAGTCAAATATATGCCCTTGATAGAGACTGGGGTCATCTGCATTAGGAGAGACTTGAACCTCACTTCAGGCATGGATGCTAAGCTGCAGAAACTCATGAGTGCTCCGCCTACACTTACAAGAAGAGAACACTAGAGCTACACTGGCATTCCTGAGTGTCTCAGGGTTTACATCAGGTTGTAACTAGTGGCTGAATCTTGAAAGCAAAATACTGAAGATAAGAAGAATGAGCAGGAGCAGGAACAAGCTGGACTGCCACAGATAGGCTTCTTGTGAATGGAGTAGATATTGCATAGCTAAGCTTGCTTCATCCTGGAAGGAACTCTGTGATGATTGATTTTATGTGTCAACCTGACTGGATCACAGGGTGCCCAGATACTTGGCTAGACATTATTTCCTTGTTTCTGGATGAGATTAGCATTGAAAGCAATAGATTGAGTAAATGGGTGGCCATCATCCAGTCTGTGAAGTCCTGTATAGAAAGAAAAGGCAGAGCAAGCAAGAATTTTCTCTCTAATGCTTGACTGCTGAGCTGCAACATTGGTCCTCTCCTAACCTCAAATGGGAATTACATTACCATCTACTCTAGTTCTCAAGCCTTTAGCCTTTCACTGAATTACAGCACTGGCTGTCCTCATCTCCAGTTTACAGATGGCAGATTAAGACTTAGCCCCCATAATCATGTGAGCCAATTCCTTATAATAATCTCAATCTTTCTCAATAAATAGATATAGAGACATGAATGTGGAGATATATAAATTCTATTGATTCTATTTCTCTGCAGTACCCTGATCCAATCTCACTCAAAAGGGTCACCTTCAGAGACAGGGAGTGGGCTTTACAGCAGGAGTTGAAAGGAATTATCAAATGATTATACAGAAAGAAAATTGCATCTACTGAGGTAAATAATATAATTTTTTTCCATCAGCAGTTACTCCTTTCCTAGGCCCAATATTGTTTGTGTCTGGCCAATATTATTTTGTTTCTTAGAGAAGAGGGCTAATTATTTGAGGTAAAATACATGCTAAATATAGTAGACCTCCTTGTAAAATAGAGATATAAGTAGTTGGAGAAAAAATTAGAAATTGAATCACAGAAGAAAATGATTCATTAGTGATTTGAAAGTGGGACACTGCAGGATGGAAACAGGGATCAGAGTTTAAAAGAGAAAAGAGGTGGGCGGAAATGAGGAGGTCAATTCTAAATGAATGTTTTATTGATAAAGGAAATTATCCCAATTATCGAAATGATTTCTCAAGAAAAATGAAGAATTGATTCTTGATACTCAGTGAAAATATTCTTGGTCTCATTAGTCTGGAAATTGATTTTAAAAAAAAAACTTGCTTTTTAAAATTTAATTTACAAAATACATGTTCATATATTATCTAATCCACTCTTGAAGTAAAGAGGACATAGGAGTGTCACTATGGAGTGACATAGGAGAGCCTATTAGAAATTCTTACCGGAGCATCAAGGACTGAGGGTAATAAGAATTTGACTTCAAAGGGAGGAGTCAAATGGAGTTTCTCTGGATGGCTCTCTCCACAGATGGACTTGCATTTTCTAAAAGAAGAATACCTTTAAGGAGACTGAATTCTACTGGTGGCAGTTGTCCTGCTTATCGGAATTCCCTAAAATCCTGGCCCACTTCTGGTACAAGAAATGGCCCTCCGATAGTTGTATTGCTAGTCCTGATTTCTGGGTGGCTTGTTTTATATCTACAGTAGCTCCTTTCAATTCACTGCTTTGAGTGGTTTCCCGAAATATGATACATAAATAGTGTTAGTTTCTTGTACCAATTTATTTATTGATTAGCTCTCCCACAGGTGAGGAAATGAGAAACCATTATAGGCATATATAAAACCTGACAACTAGCCTACTTGGACAGAATTTTGCACAGTAATCTGCTTTACTTCTCACACTGGCATAGCTGTGTCATACACTGAAGAAATCTAAATAATTTCCACCACATGCACGGCATATCACAATGTTCATTGCAACCTCCTTTATCAGGAAAGCTAATTATATCCTGAATATCCTGAATTATTAAATTCAAACACTGTATTTCCACACTATATCGTTAAGATATGAGTATCATTTTCTTTTCTCCCTCTATTTTTTTGCACAGGTTGTGGCCTTGAAATATCTATATTCTTAGTTCTGTCCTCCTCGTTCCCCCCTTACAACAAGCCCTCCCTTCTATTTGCCAGTCTTAGCCATCAGCAGTAACTCCTCCTTTCCTGAGTCCATTCTACGCTGAGAAACTTCCTCTTTAATCACTTTCTCCCATTATCTGTGTCCTTGGGTAGCCCTATAGAGTCCTTAAACTTCTACACTGTATTCTTTTTTTTTTTTTCCACGTAAAAGGAAAGTTGAAGGCAAAGAATGACATGTGATTAATCACATGCAAATTCATGCATGTCTTTTCTTTCCCCCAAAGCATTCTTTCATGGAGAAAACCCAGATTTTTAAATTGAAGGCATGGTAGCAACTTAAGTGTCCATTGTTCCCTTATTTCTAGAAAATGTATCGATTGAGCCAGACTATGCTCAATGTAGAATAAGAGATAACAATTAGGGCAGCCCCGGTGGCTCAGCGGTTTAGCGCCGCCTTCAGCCCAGGGCGTGATCCTGGAGACTCGGGATCGAGTCCCATGTCGGGCTCCCTGAATGGAGCCTGCTTCTACTTCTGCCTGTGTCTCTGCCTCTCTCTGTCTGTCTCTATGAATGAATAAATAAAATCTTAAAAAAAAAAAACAATTACATTTGAGGAACTCTATCATATGGAGTGCAGATAAACTATCACAAGAAATATCATATGAATTGAATAGGATAAACCTCAGGAGAGGTCTAAAAGAGAACTATGGGATATTGAGTAGAGCATATTGAATAAAGATCAAGGCATTCTTTAGAAAGAGGATGTGTTTAAGATTGACAGAATGAATAGTAAGGGGGAGAGAGAGAGAGAGAGAGAGAGGGACTGAGAAGTTAGGGAAGTCATTCCAGGGAGAAAGTAGGTGCAACCAACACTAGGTATTGGGGAATAGCGAATAATCAATTTTGGATAAATATTAAAATAATGGAGTGTAGAGAGCATGATGGGGTCACTCATCTCAAGCAGTGATATAAAGATTCAGGAAAGCAGCCAAGGGCAATGAGCAGAGAATAGATATAGCTAAAATCAGGATATGCTGGTGGTACCAAGAACTGCTAATTAGCAAAGCCAAAAAACGTGGAAAAACCGAGAAGTGATCATCATTAGAACCAAAAGAGGCCTGGAAGGGCTAAAGACTGATTAAGTTCTCTCAAAAGACAGGACTTCTGCAGCAAACCGTCAGATTCTCTGGACACTGACTCTTTCACATCTGACCACGTAGGAAAGGCCATGGCCACTGAACGCTCTGCGAGATGGATCCCTAACTGTAGTAGACATACTCCAAAGCTTGGGCATAATCAGAAGAAAGTGCGCATAGCAGACCCAGACCAGGCTGAGTCCTCATTTCAACTGAATGCTTACCCACCAACTTTTGCATTTGGTTTGTTCCCTTCTTACCCCTGTATTTTGTTTATTATGTGGCTTGGCACTGTATCTTGTCTTATGTGTGTATGAAGTCAACTTGAATGCCCAGTGAAGTGTCACTGAGTTTGGAATCCCAAGCTTGTTACAATTGTGTGAATCCTGCTTTGTGAGTGAATTAAGCTGACATTACGGAAAAACACAACTTGTGTTGCACCTCTATAGCATGCATCTAACATGGAGTAATAGCATACAGCAAAAATGGCCACTGGAACTGTGTCATGGAGAGTTGAGCGTGCAAGAACATTTTCATAAAATTGACAGTCAGTGATAGCCAATTAAGGTGTTAGAAAAGTAGCATGATCAAAATTTATCAATCAGCTCATCAAACTGAATAGAGCAGCTCCCTTCCTCCACAGAGAACACCTTCCCATCCCATGGGATGCCTGAAACCTCAGATAATACTGAGCCCTAAATATACTTTTCTCCCTATGTGTACACACCTATGATAAAGTTTAATTTATAAATGAGGCCCAGTATAAAGATAAATAATAAATATAGAACAATTATAACAATATACTGTAACAGAAGTTTTATGAATGTGGTTTCTCTCTCAAAATATTTTATTATATCAAACTTACCTTCTTGTAATAATGAGAGACAGTAGAATGCCTATGTGAAGAGTTGATGCAGTAAATGAGGCAACATTGCAAGGCATTGTCTGGCCACTGTTGACGTCTTGACGCTACGTCAGAAGGAGGAACATCTGCTTCCAAGCCAGGTGTATCTGCTGGTTATTGAAAACAAGGAGAATTAAACCACAAATGAGGGGACTACTCTACCACTATGATAAAAAAATAATTATGGTAAAAAGGTTTTACCAGTGTTCTAGTAAAATAGATTTGTTGTTGGGAAATATAACATTTCATTTAACCTAAAATCCTGCCTAACAGGGTATGTGCATTACAAATATATAATGATTATATAATGTATAGAGATAGTCGCTTAACATAGCAAACTCACTGGACATAATGTGACTGTTTTATGATTCAGAAAGAATTTCAGATACTTGCAGCTTTTCAAAGTCACTACTATAGTTGTTTACAAGTTAACAAGGACAGTTTTGTGAAGTAGTTTAGATAAACATAGCATGCATTTTATTTTTTCTAGTTATTAGCCAACAACTGCAGCTGGATCAAAATTAAAGACACACGTCAGTTGTGCAGACATAAAATTTTAATTTTTTCCATAATTCAACTCAACTTAGTCTGCTAAGCTTAGCTTCTGCTAATATTGAAAAGACCTGAAGCTTGTTACTTCAAGATAACACAGTCATTTCTGGTTAAAAATTTAGACTCTCTTAGGTAAACATTTAATCAAATTTAATATTTTAGTTTCCCACAATTAAAAATTTAAGCCTTCTATCTGGACTCCTTCCCACTCTTAAAGACATTTTCCTTTTTCTCTTTCCTAGAATTTGTCCAGGGGCTAAAGGATTATAAGAGGACATGCATGTTGCAGAGGAGGATACTGACCTTCAGTTCGTGTTCCCACCCCCCATCTACTAAGAAATCTAAGCTCACTTGATTTTGAAGTTTCCTTCTTTAACACTATTGACTCTTGGCACATGCACTGTGCCCTGATACTACTGGGACCTTAGTCACTCCTCCAAAAGACAGCAACTCCTGGCATGGATTAATTCTCAAAGATTCTCTGAAGATCTACAGAATATTTCTGTGACCCCTGAAGAAAAAGGAGCTTTTCCGCCTAAAAACACCATGGAGACATTCCTGATCACTGCAGCTGCTCATATTGGTACTGGGTCTTCCTCAAGGTAGGAACCTTAGAGCACGCAACTTTGTTATTATTGTTGTAGATTCTACGATTTCCTCTTCCTTCCACTAGGCAAGGGAGTGAAAGTGCTTCCACTAGGCAAGGGAGTGAAGTGTCGGGCACCCTCAACAATCCAGATCCAGATCCACTAAATCCTCCCAACTTTCCTTTTCCATCCCAGAAAGACCTAGTATTTTCTTTGCTCTGTCATCGAATTCTGTTCTTAACATCATATCCTATATCTTTCCACAGTCTCTGACATAATACCAAGAACTTGGTATTCTTAAACTTCCTAACTGTGGCTCTTGATGTTTAAAAGGAAACTTGGTAAATGAGTGATGGGTTTTAAGGGGGGCACTTGTGATGAGCACTGGGTGTTGTATGTAAGTGATGAATCACTAAATTCATCACCCAAAACTGTATGTTAACTAACTGGAATTTAAATAAAAGCTTTAAAAAAAATAAAAGGAAAGGAAATGTGGGATTTAGAAAACTGCATTTTCTTTCAAGTGCTTGGCTCTTGCAATTGAAAGCCTAGTTTCCAAGACTAGTGCTTTTTATCTGTTCCTTTTTAAAGTTTCTTTTGAAAGTCAAAGCTAAGCAATGGTATGTGTTCTTATTGAAATTTTTTTTTTCCCAGCAAAAACCATTTACAAAAAAACTATTGACACTGTTTGACTAATGAGCTTAAGGAAAAGGGTAAACTTACAAAAAATAATACAGTTTACTAGCGAATTATTATCATACCTGTATATAGGTATATTGGTCTGCTCACACTGCCATAACAAAATACCAGAGACTGAGTGGCTTAACAAAAACTTTGTTTTTTCATTATTCTGGGAGCTAGAAGTCCAAGATGAAGGTGCCATTAAGGTCCCTCTGTAAGGCCCCTCTTTCCAGCTTGTAGAAGGCCAGGATTTCCTCATGATCTCACTTGGGCTTTCCTCTGTGCACCCACAGAGAGACAGAGGGAGCCCTCTGGTGTCTCTTCTTATCGTTGTTTCCTCATTTAATCTAATTATTTCCTTAGTGGCCCTATCTTCAAATACAGTCGCGTCTTGAGGGTTAGAGCTTCAATACATACACTTTGAGAGGGACATAATTCAATTCATACCACGAGTAATAAACTACTTAATCGTTCACAAATAATTTGTGAGGAATTGATCATTCTTCTCTTTCTTCTAAGGGAGAGGAAACTTCTTACCCATTGCAGCGATTTAGGTTACTGAGAGACATCCCTGCATGCTTAGCTTGTGGGTCCCATGCAAAGACTCAAAGTCAATATGGAAGGAAGCAGGAGAGGAGATTAAAGAAGAAGGAAGGAAGGTAGCTTATCTTCTCTCTTAGTCCTAGCCTGAATGAAGAAAGAAGTTACTTCTGAATGAATGAATAATAATGCAAGTTGACAGTGATAGTATAAAAGTTAGATTTAAGACTTAGCTATTTTAATAACCAAAGGGTAAGTAATGATAAGAAATGCTAACCCTACAATGACAATGATATTGCAATTATCAAATTGACATGTTGCACCTTAAACTTACACAATGTTATGTCAAATACATTTCAATTTAAAATATATATTAAAGCCCATGAATTAAAAATAACCAAGAGATCTCAAAATAGAGTGACTTTTTAAAAAGTTCATTTTTCCTCCAAATGTATCTAGCCATAATTTGACAAATGAACGCCAATGAGCTAAATGTGGCCCACTGCTTGCTTTTGCATGATCTGCAAGAATGGTTTTTAAAATGTTGGGGAAAAAACAACAACAACAACAACAACAACAACAACAATACTTTGTGATACATGAAAATCATATGAAATTCAAATTTTAGTGTTCGCAAATAAAGTTTTATTGGAACACAGACACAGGCAATGGTGTATTATCAATGGCAGGTCTGAGTAGCTGTGACAGTGATTGAACAGCCCATGAAGCTAAAGTATTTACTTTGGGATCCTTAACAGAAACTCTTTAATCACCTTTGGTCTAACCAGTTTAAGCCAGTACAGCAGCCTTATGCCCTGCAGTCATCCAAGGACCATTGCTGCTCAGGGCAACATCATCAACTTCAACAAAGGACCTAAGCTTGCTGTGGCCCTCAGGTTTTCTAGCTGGCAAGTAGTGTGGACACGGCACATTTATATTTATTGACTGCCATGAATTTTGCTGATTGGCTTCTCCTACTTGAGAGGTACACAGGTGAATATAGTCTCTATCTTGGGGGCCATGTGCCTAGTCGAAACCCTATTTTTACTAGAAGATAAAGCTAATTCTCACTTCTTTATATCAGCTATCTAGTGCATGCTTATTCTCAAATCTGATGCTTTCTATCTCATACATTGAATTTTTATTCTCGCAAAGGATGGGTTAAAAAGAAAATACAGAAATGTGTTTTGGTTATTTGTTTCTAAACATTACTGAGTCTTTTTTTAAGTACTCTTATGAGGTAAACTGAGAAAAATATTCTTATAATCTGCATTTAGAGGTTTGAAAAGCTAGTTCTAAAAATGGCATTTTCTTTATTTTGATACTATTAACTGCTACTTCAAAGGTTTTCATTAATCCAGAACTTTCTTCCCTCCTGAAGTTGCTTCCATGCAACTCTTTAATGTGTTCACTCTATAGAAAGACACATGAAGATTATTAAAGCAAAACTATTTTAATGAGTTTATGCCTCCACAGGATTATGTAGGATAAGAACTGAGTTCATTGTTTATTCCACCTCCAAGATAAGCTTTAGGTTATATTGGACTGAAAATATTAATAATCTTATTTTTTCTTGATAATTATCATTAGTTATGCCTTAGCCAAACACATGTTTAATTTGGCTTAATAAAGACACTAAATAGAATGGTACATCAGAGAGTTACATTCCCTTGCTACTGATCCATACAAAACCAAAATAAATGAGAGTACATCTACCATTAAAATAGGCCCTATAGCTATAGTCAAGGTTAAATTATTATTAATTTATATTTTATATTGCTTAGATTTGTTTGGAAAAAAGATTAGTTATTTCCTGTAGGGGTGGAAAACATTTTCCTTCTTCCCTTGAAGGTTCTTTGCCTGGACTGATAATTGACATAAAATAGATTAACAGGAGAAAAAGAAATTTAATTTTGTAAATACAGGTGCCCCATAAAAAATATAACCCTCAAGGGTGTGACCAAAACAGGCCGTTTTTAAACCTTTTAGACAAAGAAATAATAGATGTGTAAAGAATTGACAAGACAAAGGAATTCAGGCTTGAGGTAGTAAACTAGTAAAGAAGTAAAAAGATTTGTTTAAACAGGCCTCTCCACCTTAAATTCCCCACCTTTGGTGAAAAGAATACTTCCTACCCTGTAGTATAGGGAGAGTATTATTCACATGGGAGATTTATTTCCTGATCTCAGGTGTTTGAAGAGGGCAACAGTGTCCTTGTAACTACTGTGTCCTAAGCACCTTTAACTCAAAATAATCAGTAAGCCACAGGCATATATATATATTCAGGTGGCATATTCTGTTCTTCATTGTTCTGCATAACCATTAGCTTTAGCTACTTTATGACTCTTGCTTCCATTTTTCTGTATGAGAATCTGGGATTCATATCATTCAGAGTATAAAGTTGAGCATCCGCATGGATTTTTTGCAGTAAATAGGGAATGATATTCAGTAACTCTCTTGCAAGGGAAAGAGCAAATATAACGCTAGTTATTGTAGATGCAGGGATCCAAAAATATGCTTCTCTGTGATAAAAATTATCTGAAACAACAAACCTTGGAAAATAGAGAACAACCGAACTATTAAATGTTAACACAAAAGAGTGTTTTAGACATTATCTACTCTGAGAATTGGCAAAGTGCAGCCTGCAGGTGAAATCCGGCCTTGTCCATTTGTTTGCAGATTATCTGTGGCTGCTTTTGCAATAACAACAGAGTTGAATAATGGCAATGAAGAACAGGACTGTATGGTCTGCAAAGCTAAAAATATTTACAACCCGGATCTTTGCAGAAAATATTTGCCAACCGCTGATCTGGTCCAGCTCCTCTCATTATGTGTGTGGGGATACTGAGTTCAGGAGAGGTTAAAAGTGAAAAAGAAGCAGATTCCATATCTCTTGCTTCACAGGCAAGAGCCTCAAAAAATGAAAGATTAAGGTGAAATTCCTTTCCTATTAATTCAATAACAGTCTAAATTCTTGTCTGCCCAGACCAATTACTCACTGGCCTTGAAAATGTATGTCTTGCACTTTTATGATTATTCCACTGTTCATGCTTTCCCATCCATTCAGAATGTCATTTCTCCCTTCCTTGTCTGTCTGGTGAACTCCTACTTATTCTGTAAGGCCCAATTAAATGTCATATCATCTCACTAGCTTTCCTTGATCTCCCTGAGCAGAAATAGGGGCTCTCATCTATATTCTTATAGCAATTTATGTGTATCTTTAAAAACTATGTCAAATTGACACCCTCAAAAAAAGAGCAATGTCATAGAACTGTACCTCTATAAATGGTTAAAATGGTAAATTTTATGTCATGTATATTTTACCACTATAAAAAAAAAGAGACAAAAGAAAAGAGAGCATGAGCCTTGTTCATATACCATTCTGGGATTCTGGTATGCACATTCTGGCACCGAGTTTTAATAGCAAATCTCATTAGTCTCTGCTTTGTTCAATATTTTTTTTTTTTTGCAGCAGGACCGAATGCTGAATATGTAGTTTCATATATATATATATATATGATACATTAAACATATATACAAAATATATATCAGATGTATATAAAATATATATATTTATACTATATATAATATATATGTATATCGTGATATATATATATTGCATATTACATAAAATGTTCTATTCTGGCATTACCTACCATCTTCTCTTTAGCAAGAATAAGCTATTTAAAATATCTATTTGTGAAGATACACTCTAAACCTTCATCTTCCACCATCATTCTGGTCTCTGTTATCACTGATCTTTAATTTGCATCCTGTGCTAGATGGATCCCCACTCTAAAGAATATCTGTTAAGATAGGAATCACTGGTGCCCTAGTTGAAGGATTATACAGCAATCAGAGACTCCTCATTCTCTGTCAGAAGTTGGCAGTTCAGATTTAGGAGAAAGAGATGATTGTTTTAATCATAAGATACAAAGCCCTGGTTATTTCTGTCTCCATTGGTAAATGTACAAGTCTGAGCAAGTGCAAAAGCATAATCCTTCTGCATTTCTGTAAATGCCTCCTGCTGATCTAGAAGGAATATTTGTTTGCCTATACTGTCATATAAAAAAATCTTCTCACTGAATGAAAATCCTGAACTCTGTTATTTCCTGTGTTTTCCTTCAGTATTCTCTCCAAAGAATTAATGGGAGAAAGAGAAAAGGAAAGAAAATTGAGGGAGATTCTAAGAGAATTCCTTGGTAAATATTTGCATGGCAGCCTTCAGAGAATTACTTATACACAGATGATAGTAGTTGTCGTTTAAGGACCTACCCCCCCTCCTGTGGTTTTAAAATATATGTCTTCTGAGACTCAGATTTACTTACCTTTAAATCCTCGCACATGGGATCCCTAGGTGGCTCAGCAGTTTGGTGCCTGCCTTCGGCCTGGGGCATGATCCTGGAGTCCCAAGATCGAGTCCCACTCAGGCTCTCTGCATGGAGCCTGCTTCTCCCTCTGCCTGTGTCTCTGCCTCTCTCTCTGTGTTTGTCTCTCATGAATAAATAAATAAAATCTTCCAAAAAAAATAAAATTAAATAAATAAATAAATAAATCCTCACACGTAACATAGAGCCAGACACATTATAGTCAAACATTGAAAACCTAATGTATAAAGGGCAAAAGAAGTGACTGAATGTTGCTTTAAAAATTAGTCCTATCTAAAAACTTGGTGAATTCAAGACTTGCAGATTAAATCCCAGGCATCTAACCAACCAGACAATTTGCCAAATTATGTGTTTAGGGAACATAAATAAAAATCAAATAAGATAATTCAAAAGATGAAATAGACTAACAAACTTGTGAAACAAATAATGTCACTAGTGATCAAAGAAATGCAGATGAACTACTTTTTAATGTGAATGCTGCTCCTGGGCTGAGATAATATACACATTTTAATGTATATCTATTTAGCATAAATTAGTAAACATTTTAAAAAGCAATTTGACTAAATCTATCAGAAGCCCTCAATCCAGGTTCTGAAAAATCTAAAGAATTAATATAACATATGAAAAACTTTATGCACAAGGTGTTAAGCTTGGTGTTATTTATAACAGGAAAACTTGGAAGCCCAATAAATATGAAACTTACCTCAATGGCTAAATACACTATGGTGTATTTACTCACTAAGTTGTCAAAACCTACTGGATGTGTGCTTATGAAGCATTTAAAATGAGTTTGAAACAGGATTAATATGTAGTGAAGCAAACAAAATAGACTACCATTGAGATCACAAATAGGTAAAATAAGAAAATAAAAAATAGAAAAAACAAAAGAATGAAATGACAGAAAACACTGAAAGAATATCACAAAAATAGTGAGAGGCTTTCTTCAGATTATTTAAAAGTCTGTTTTCTTTCCTTTATTGGTTTCTAAATTTGTTCTGATCCTCTTCTATAATATATGTGGTGACAATATAATTTAGAAAATATAAAATACTCAAATTACTATGGTATCTTTAAGTGATTAAGGAGGTTAGATAATTAGCTAATATTTCAAGACCAATTTTTCTGATACCTAGGGGAAAACCAAAACATTATTATAACTGTTTCTTTAGTTTGGCGATTTAGCTGTTTACGTCCGATCTGCTGTTACTGCCACGTATGAATTATGCCAACTTGGGAATGTTATATATGTCTATAGCATTTCTGAGTGTCAGTTTCCTTCTGTGTAAAATGGCAGTAATTCTGTTACTGCTACTACTAACAATGACTTTACAGGGATTTTGTGAGTTTTTAGAGGGATACAAAGATAATGCTGAGAACGGGTACTTAGAAATGTTAGCTCGTTTCTTTCCAAAAGAATATCTTTCTGATATCAGCCTGCATGAACTAGCCCTCATATTCTTTAATTGAGCTGCCTACCATACAGACACTTGGTTAAAATTGGAAAAGCCACCAAAAGCATTAGATGAGCCAGTAAATTGTGTGTGTGCTTGAACCTAAGGTAAGAAGCATCAGTTAGAATAAGAAAAATTTTTTATCTAATCTTCTGGAAATTATATGCTCTTAGGAAAAGCTTTAAATAGCCTTTGGAATGAAATACTTACACAATTCCTAATAGGATCCAAATACTATTAAATGTGTTAGGCTGTTTCAAGAATAATGGTACAAGTACTTTTTGGAAAAAATATGAGTCTTGTTAATATGCTAATTTCACAGGCATATTTCTACTTGACAACTGTGGGTATTATTTTAATTAGAGTCATACTTACATTCTAATATAAGAATTACTACTAAAAGCAGTTTTAATTTCCATCAAGAATAATTTATTGTATTCTTTTCACTTTGTTCTTGAATCCACACCAGTTGCAAATTATCTTGTCTCTTTTAATTAGTAGCCTAAAGCAGTCTTCTTGTTTTCTACTCTTCCCTGCTATTTATATAAATTATCTTTATTTCTGTTTCAATTTTCCCTTCATTTAAAGCTTGATGTGATAAAACTTCAGAATCAAACAATAATAGAGAATTTTGCTGGCTTTTAAATAAAACTATCTTCAGTATTATTTCCATATATTCCCAAATAGTGACGAAGGTATATACCTTAGTGGGACACAATGGGAAAGATGAGGGATAAACGTACTTAAAGCATCAGTCTCATATTGTCGGAAGTGTTTATTTTATCTAACCACACGGGCTCACAGAATAATCAAGAAAGTAGTGTAAGTTGTTTTATATTTTGCCATCTTGCCTAAGTAATTTCAGTTCAGGCCAGTTATATCACAGACGTGAAGTAATTCTAAAAAAAAAAAATCCCTCTATTAAACCATTAGAATGCTGTCATAATATGTGCTGATTATAAGTACACTATTTGACATACTCAAATCTGAGTTTTTATTGTCAATTGATGAGTGGCTACAGTTAAGTCTCATGCACATTTTTTTTGTTCTTTTTTTCTGTAAACACATAATATTTAATTAATTTAATCTATTAAATTTGTTTCTGATATTGGTGGCTACCTCAATAACTCAGGGCAGTATTCAATGACTTAAAATATCTAACACACGTCTGAGAAACAACTTACATATATTCCAGGCCAATTTTCCAGTAGGAAAATTTAATCTAGTAACAAATAGGTCTGAGGATTAATTTATTTGTCAAATATGTCAATTTTGCTGAAATCTCCATTTAAATGTATTACTTTGAAGGAAAATTTAGCTGAAATTTTAAGGGAGACGGACATTTTGCCATGTGTTATGTGAAATAAACCTATAAAATAGAAATATTCAATGTCTCTTTATAATGGGAATTTAAAATTTAACAGTATTCACCAGTATAAAACATTTTATTTAATCACCTAACAGCCTATGGCTATATTGGAGTTTTGTCTACTTCTTTATTTCTAACTATGCTGACTGAAATATCTTCTTGTACTTTTTATAGAAGTATTTACTTAGCACGCAATAATGTTTTATGGTAACCAATTTCTCTTCCAATATTTAGGTAATTTTCTCGAATTTAACCGCCTTCCATAGAATGCAGACATGTTCAGAAGTGTAGATTAACTGTGAACAGAATATGCATTTTTGCCCTACACATAAAATCAGTGTCACAATTTGCTTGACTGGCAGTTAAATTTCTCTCAGTATTAGTCTTCATTAACGTGAGATTGTAAATCTTTCTTTCTTCCACATTTTCTCTTGCAGATATCATAATTTAATGACTGCTCATATCCTTAGCTTCTAGGAGACTTTAAAAAAACAAAAAAACAAAAAACAAAAACGTTGTGGTTTTTGGAGTGCCTGACTGGTTCAGTTGATAGAGTGTGTGACTCTTGATCTCAGGGCTGTGAGTTTGAGTTCCATGTTGGGTGTAGAGATTGCTTAAAAATAAAATCTTAAGAGACACCTGGGTAGGTCAGTGGTTGAGTGTCTTCCTTTAGCTCAGGTAGTGATCCTGGAGTCCTGGGATCCAGTCCCTCCTGGGGAGCCTGCTTCTCCTTCTGCCTGTGTCTCCGCCTCTTTCTCTGTGTCTCTCATGAGTAAATAAATAAATCTTTTAAAAAATAAGATAAAGTAAAATCTTAAAAATATAAATAAAGCAAAACATTGTGTTTAGCTGTTTGAGATGTTGAGGACTCCTTTAAATACCTAATGGAAGCTAAGAAATTTCTTCTCAGAGAAAATAATGTATTCTCTCGCTCGCTCGCTCTCACTCTTTCTCTCTCACATACACACAACCTATACCCACATACCCCACTTTTCATGCCTATTCAGATTTATAAATCTCTTGAAGCTCATTGGTAGACCCTTGACTAGGACTCAACAGAATTTCCTGAGGAACTTTTTTAAAAAATCTCTTCCTTAAATACCTTTAACTGATTCTGATTCTTAAAACCTGGCCTTTGGTTACATGTATCTGCTCTTCAAACCTCCATAAGATCTAATTATTAGCCTGGATAATTACTGACTACCTCACTATATCCTATCTCCTGATAATGTATCTTTGCCCTTCATTTAAAGTTTGATGTGATAAAACTTCAGAATAATAGAGAATTTTGTCCCTCCTGCCCTTCATCTGTTTAGCTGATTCTAAACCAGTTTTCCTAACACTTTTCCTGAAAGCCCTAATCTTGGATTTCAGTTCATTCCTGAAACTTTTCAGTAACAAGCTTGCTTCTGCTTTCTAGGAACCATTGATCCATAATTTCTAACAAATTGGAATGAATGCCCCAACATGATGACTTTTTCTTGCAAACCAATATATGCAGAGGTTCCCATTATACAAATATTTTACATCTTAGTTGAAAGCAGAAGTAAAGCTAAATAATTTTTTAGTAGATATACTCATTTATGTGGTTAAAATATAATTGAATTACCAATTCATGTAAATGGAAGTTAGACAGCAATTCATGATAGAAATCTACATATACTCTCCAAATAATTTGAGACAATTATCTTCCTACTACCATATTTCTTTTTAGAGAATGCTGCACAATACATGAGAATGCTTTATGTGTCATTTTCTTCTATTTTTCCTATCTGACCATTTGACACACTTAAATGACTCAATGAATAAAAGTAGACATCAAGGAAAGTGGTAGGAAGAAAATTAAAAAGCTGTGATCACCTGAAATGAGAAAATATTTCCTAATAGAGTTCATAATGGAAAATTGTGTGCAGTTAAAAACTCGATTATGTGAAATACTTTAGTTATACTGTTTTCTTCTTTTTTTGAATAATCTTTTAACTCTGTGTTAGCCAAAGATCTCCCCATTCCGTTTTATTTGTAATTTACTCATTAAAAGGTATTTCTCATACTCCTTATTGCCAAAGTGCTATGATGCAAAGAGCACATTAAATCTGAAACAGGCTATGGTGGACTCTGCCTTGGATCCTCATTTGGCTATTAGGAGTCATCAAATCATGTGACAAATAGGCAAACATGACTCCATCAAAGTTTCCATGAAATTTATAGATTATTTCTACTTGTTAAAAAGTCCCTGGTTAAAAAAAAAAAGTCCCTGGTTAGAATTTATAATGACAGCATTTTCTCCTCTTTAGCACTAAATAGAATCAAACAAAACATTTAATAAGAAGTCCATTTTATAATTTTTCACTAATTAGAAATTATCATGAAGATAAATTGATCTTTTTAAGTTGTTGAAAAGATCAAATACAATGGCAGAGCTTTAAACATTTTAGATAAAATGACTTTTTGCTCAATTATATGATCAAATAAGAAAGGAAATCATACCTGGCATTTGAATGTTTATTATTTTTCAATAAAACCTAATGAGTCAGAATTGGATTGCAATTAGGATTCATGATTTTTACAAAGGCTTAAAGAGAAGTAGAGTTTCCAGTTGCAAAGCCTTGTGCTGGTGTGTGTGTTGGAGGTGCTGTATGTGTATGCACAGACGTGCACACATGCAGGTTGCCCAGCTCATCATGCTGGGTGTCAAATCACCAAATATTAAACTTTGTTATTAATGATAAATACAGAAAACAACAGCAGGTTAATGATATTTTTCAGGCTTTATCAAGTTAGAAGACAATGAAATTCTAGTCAGAGAACAGAAGAAAAATTCAAAAGGAATTGAAGAGTTTGTGATAATTGAGAGGAAATAATTAAATGAGTTTCCATGGAAAATCAGGAGTTTAAGCTTCTGGGAGCAGCATAAGGGAGCGGGAGATGTAATAATCAGAAACCTAGCTATTCAACAGCTGGAGAAATGTGAAAAACAGGATGGTCAAATGAGAACTGAGGATTATAACAGTCACCAATTGAATAGCAGTTTACAATTGATTTGGCAGGCAAAAAAAATAAAGAGCCAAAGCTGACTGAAGCAAAATATCAAGAGATGGATTTCAGTCCCAAATAAAGAAGTCTTGGTAAGGGACTCCTTTTACTTAGAATTAGAAAGTTTTTTTTTTGTTTGTTTTGTTTTGTTTTACAGATTCAGAAATAGAAACTGAAAGTCTGAAAGCTAAATGATTAATTTCTATTAAAATCATAAGTGAAATTGATAGATTAAGTGCCTGTAATCTGGGAGTCTCCAGTCTATTTCTTTTCAGATATTAAGGTCTGGTGATTCTATTCACCAATATTGCTCTCATCTAGTCTTCTTTAACCATTATGTCACCATGTGGATCCAAACTACCAGCATTTCTCATACGGACAGAGCAAGAGTTCCCTAAATGGTATTCCCTTATCCACTTCTGCCTTCCTTCAATTTGTTCTCCAAATGTTCATGACAGAGGGGTATTTCACAGTGCAAACTGGTACAACCAGAACCCACTGCTATCCAGAATGCATTGCCTTTGTGTGAATTTTTAAAGGACACTCTTCGAGACAGTTTACTTTCCTGTCAAAAAATTGTCATAAAATACTCGTTAGAATAAGACATTTTATCACTGTCTACCAGGAAATCACCAAAATAAAAATATACATATAGTGTGTCTACGTGTGAATAGACCTCACTTAAATGTAGTGCTTTCTCTCACTGTGCCTCATGCTCAGTCCCATCCATGTATAATGTGCAATGGCCCTGCATGTCTCTCCCATCAAGAAAACTTTCAATGACTTTGATTTTTTTTCCCCTAGGCTAAAGGCAAGAAACCTATCATGGGTGTAAAGCTCTAGATTTGTTTCTGCTGGAGATATATTTTTCCACACTACCCTGCCCCTTCTTTGCTATCTCTCTCTCATCCTTCATTTCCCTTTCTTCCAGAAAGCCTGTCTCTGAGACAATGAGGGTCATCTTTTACCTAGAGTATCATAGTCTCTTATCCAATGCCTCACTTGGTAGAATGAAGACTCATGGGAACAGATCCCATGCCAGACCTGTTCAGTGCCTTACAGTACAATACTTGACACAGTGGTGTGTGTGTGTGTGTGTGTGTGTGTGTGTGTATACCATATATATGGTAGATGCTTAATATGTATCAGATGTGTAAACGAAAGTTGAGTAAAAAAAAAAAAAAGAAAAAGTGCTACATAATATGTTTTACATTGTGAATGATAATTTCTCAATAGAAATAAAAGATTAAAATATCTAAAAGGTAATAAAAATTTTTAAGATAATAAAAATAATAAATTTCAGAGAAAGAAATAACATGAAATTAACATTTGGTAAATGAGAATTGAGGTATATGGTATGATTCTGTGTCTTTTTCCTGACCGAATTCCAAATTTATTGTCTTCCTTAAATTGAATTCCACCTTATAAAATATAAAAATTCTTCCTCACTCCTCCATGTAAATTTTACATGCTTCAAAATTGAATTGCTCAATTTTATTTCTTGTTTTATCAAATATATTTTTGTTAAAAGAAAATCTTGGGGATGCCTGAGTGGCTAAGTGGCTGAGAGTCTGCCTTTGGCTCAGGTTGTGATCTCAAGGTCCTGGGATGAGTTTCTCATTGGGCTTCCCCTGGGAAGCCTGCTTCTCCCTCTGCCTACGTCTCTGCCTCTCTGTGTCTCTCATGAATAATAAATTAAAAGTCCTTTAAAAAAGAAAATCTTGATAGTATCATAAATAAAATATTACCTGTGGGAAGTTTTAAAGAGGTACAAAGAAACAGGGTTGTACAGTCACTACTAGAAGCCTAGGATTTAAGTTTGAAAATATTTGTGTCTGTTTTTTCTCCTGTAAAGATTTCAGATAACCATTAATCAGATATGTATGTCTATTTTAAATGCCTCAGAGAGCAACAGTTCAATAGGCTCTTCCACCTTCATTGTAATAAAAGCAGTTTAAAAATACATATGATTTCTTCTCCTTGCAACTTTAGAAAACACAGTAAGCAATGCATAAATAAAATACAGTTGCTTATGTGTTGTACTGGGAACCAAAGAATCACCTGAAAGTCCTCACTCTATGGTCCATCTTTCATGTTGGAAAAAGCATAAAATGGTGCAGTTTGATTGGGAAAGGTTAGAAGCATAGCTCTGAAGCTCCCAAGAGTTTGGCCAGACCCACAGCTTTGTTTATCAAATCAACAGGAGAAGGTATCTGAAAAAAGAAGGAACTATATGGTATAGGGAACCCTTTAATTCAAAACAAATTGGGCTTTGCTTTCATTCCTTCAGTCAAATGAAGTATCGAAGAAAATTTGGTATATTTGGAAGACCTTCTGTTTCTAGTCTTTTCCAAGCTCTTCTACAGAGATAAAGACTGTTGACAAGATTATTCTTTTCAAAGTGACAAGTTAAAATGTCTAGTGCCTAAGTCATTTTTACTAAAAAGCAAAACAAAACAAAACAAAAACAATTATAATTAGGTGCACAACATAACTTTTTACAGGTACTTCTGTCTGAAACATTGACTGCTAAAGGGATTAGAAAACACATCAATATATTGATAGCCTCTTTGGTATCTACACCTATGGACCAATGGATCACCTGGTTTTATTCTGGCTTGGCCATTGTCTACTTTGTAGCTCACCATAAATGTGACTCCTTTCAAAGGTTGTTGTTTGTTTTGGGTTTTTTTTTAAAGATTTTATTTATTTATTCATGATAGACACATAGAGAGAGGCAGAGACATAATAGACAGAAGGAAAAGCAGGCTCCCCAAAAGAAGCCCAATGTAGAACTTGATCCCGGACCCCAGGATCACGCCCTGAGCTGAAGGCAGACACTCAACTGCTGAGCCACCCAGGCATCCTCTCCCTTCAAAGGCTTAAGTGTTTAGTTGACTCTCCTTCGCTCAAATATATTTGAGTGACATTATGTCCAAATTTTATTTTTAGTACGTTTTCCAGTCATATTGTAGGATGATGTAGAGCAAACACGTTTTCAGGTGCTTTTATGAGGACCTTGGCTTTTTGTCCCCCTGCCTGAAAGCACTCTCCTCCATAATAGATAATTACTTAGTCTCCTTTAATAGTCTCAGCTTCACTGGAGACTCCAGGACAATCCTGCTAGTAGCAGAGAAATTAAAGCAGTTCAATGTGACACAATTAAGGGACGATTTATTGAGCTCCTTCAACAGACATAATAATTTACCCTAATCTCATGACAAAACTCTATACGTAAGTTTGTTTCCTTAACTGACCCTCTGCTATGGATTGAATGTTTATGTCTCTCCAAAATCATTTGTTGAAGCCCTAACCCCAATATGTTGGTATTAGGAGGTGGGGACTTTGTGACATGCTTAGGAAATGAGAGTGGACCCTTATGAATGAGATTAGTGACCTTATAAAACCACCTGAGGAAGTATCCTTGCCCTGCCTCCCGCTTTTAGAGGTTATAGGAAAAAGATGAAAAGTCTTATAAGAAGTGCGCTCTCACCAGACCCATGGCACCATGATCTTGAACTTCCCAACCTCTAGAACTATGAGAAATGAATGTTTATTGTTTAAGCCATCCAGTCTGATATTTTTGTTCATCCCAAATGGATTAAGATACTCTCTGATTTACAGTAACCAGGCCCCTATCTAAATCCCTGTTTGTATAACTGTGGTATCTATAACCTTGTACAACCTTTAGGGTATAAATTCTTACCAGACCAAGTCTTGCTTTTCCCAGTGACTAAAGACCTGCTTTTTAATCCCTGGCCTCAAAATAAAGTGCATCAGCAGGTGGGGGAATTGGGGAGATGTTGATCAAAAGGTAGAAAATTGCAGTTAGAAGGTGAATGAGTCCTAGAGATCTAATGCACTACATTGTGGTTATAGTTAGCAATTCTGTATAGCTGAAAGTTGCTACAAAAATAGATCTTAAGTGTTCTCATTCCAAAAAAAAAAAAAAAGATAAATGATGTGATGGAAATGATAACACTACAGTGGTAATCGAATTGCAATATATAAGTGCATTAAATCAACACATTGTATTCTTTAAACTTACACAATATTATGTATCAGTTATATCTCAAAAACAAAGAAATCCTAGACACACACACAAGTATCCTTACTGAGGTCAGATCCTTTGCCATCCACCTATCTGCTTGGATTCACATTTGTTGCCTATCCTTCACCTCTCTTTGTCCAACTTTATTTCCATATAGGATCTCCCAGCCTGGATCTCCTGCTAAGATTCCCAATCATAGGTTACCAGGGTAGCCTCTGGATTCTGTACTCCACCTGGCTGGAAACGTTATTTTTTTTTTTTTAAAGCAGTTCTTTTTTTTTTATTTTTTATTTTTTTTTTTATTTATTTATGATAGGCACACAGTGAGAGAGAGAGAGGCAGAGACACAGGCAGAGGGAGAAGCAGGCTCCATGCACCGGGAGCCCGATGTGGGATTCGATCCCGGGTCTCCAGGATTGCGCCCTGGGCCAAAGGCAGGCGCCAAACCGCTGCGCCACCCAGGGATCCCTGGCTGGAAACGTTATTGTCACCATCTCAACCTGGGCTGGACACCAGGTCTCAGCCCCTCTCAATATGAGCTATTCTACGACCATAGAATCCTATTTGCTCCCATATGGAAAAGCCCTCTTCACTGGATTCAAATCATAGCTTTGGTTTCCTGATTGGTATCACTCCTGTCCATATGCCCTTTTCTCCTCTCACATCCTCTCTCCATTGGCCCCCATAAATCTCCTTGTTCTTATTTTCCCACATAACTGTAAGTTACTAATGCTTTCTCTCTGCTGGATACTGTACAATGCTTCATGTGCATCATCTCACCTAATTCTCATGGTGTAGTTAGAGCTTTTATTTATATTTTGAAGAAATAATGAGGTAAGGTTTACAATATTTGATGATTTGCCCAATGATAAAGTGAAGAGCTGGGACTCAAAACCAGGTGTCTGACACCAGCACTCACATTTTTAATTAGTGGTGCTTGAGTCCCAACCCTTTGGAAAGATGCCCTCTTCTAACTGAAGGGATCCAGATTGAAGTCCAGCCAGAAAAGCCAGATCTTGGAGGTATAGTGGATTAGACACTTAATCAACTAAATCAAAAGAGAAACACACCTGGAAGAATCAGGCAAATTGGAAGGCCAACTAGAGAAATCAGTCACATCCAGGGAATTGCCCACAGAGCAAGTATGTGGCAGGTCTTAAAAGCCTCAGAGTCCAAAAGACAGAAATATTTTATTTTAAATACACTCAGTATATGATCCAAAGAGGTAGTGGTCTGTTTTACTTCTTGCAATTGGGAGATGAAGAAGGGAGAGCAGACAGGGTTTATAGATGTGTAGTAAAAGCCAAGAAGCCCCAGGGAAGTCAAGACCTACAGGTGCCATTTAATCCCAATTAACAAAAGGGCAGGTGTTTTAAGCTCTCTTAAGAAACTTTTCCAAATTCCTCTTCTATCTGCAACAGATGGCACTCATCTCTGCTGAAATACCTCCACTGGAGAGAAATTCAGTACCCATCCAACTATTGAACAGAAAAGCTTATTAGAATATTCTTTAAATGCCGCTATAACTTTCATCAGTTAGCATTATTTGTTTCTCTTGGACCACATTTATGGCTGATTATCATTTTTTTGTTATAATGCAGATGCATTCTTGGCATTAATCATTAATTTATATTTTTCTGAAAGTAATTTTTAACTTAAATAAATACAAGACTTTGATTATACCTGTTATTATGGTGACTTTTTCTTTCTTGGACTTACTCAGCATATCCATGTGTGGTCATTGCTATTACGGGTTCAGTTGTCTTCCCCAAAAATTCATATATTGAAGTCCTAATGTTCTGTACCTTAGAATGTGAGCTTATTTGGGAATAGAAGCATTGTAGATATAATTAGGTTACTAGAATAGGATAGGCCCCTGATTCAATATAACTGGTGTGCTTATAACAAGGGGAAGTGTCGGCACGAAAAGCACAGAAAGAAAATAACATGTGAAGATAAAGGCAAAGATTGGAGTGATGTTTTCTACAAACCAAGGGATGCCAAAATGCCCAGCAAACCACCAAAAGGTAGGGAAGAGGCATGCAACAGATTCTTCCTCGCAATCCTCAGGAAAACCACCCCTACCAACACCCTAATCTCCTAAACTGTGAGACAACACATTTCTGTTTTTCAAGTCAGTCATTTGGTGGTATTTTGTTATGTTGGCCTTAGTAAAATAATATAATTGCTTTTACTTTGAATCTGTCATTTAATCTAAAACACTTCATAGGATTTTCACTTATAATTTATTCTAAACATAAGTTAAAAGCATAAAGTTGGACTGTTTAAATGTTAACCTATCTGGGCATCTTACCAGCATGCTCTACACTTAGCCCATCATTAGCTCACTTACTCTTTGCTGTTTGATGTTGAAATTTTAGTAATATTTTAGAGGCCAAGAGATTAAAAAGTAACTTATAAGCTATACTCTTGGGAAAAGTTTTTAGCCTGAGCTTTCAGGATTCCAGGAATTCTAAGATGTGATTTCATTTTGTATGGATATTCAAAAAGCTTAGGTGCATATACCTGCACCTATGTTAAGAATGCACAGGATGATTCAAAATATCAAGTACCTTCCTTGGACTAAATTTCTACTACCTTTATACTTGTAAAAAAATAAACACTTTTTGAGAATTTAAAAATTTCCAGGCATGACACTAAAAATAGCACATGCATTATCTTATTTAAATCTCATGAAAGCATCCCAGGAGGTAATGATTCTATTTATTGCCTTTGAGACATAAATTCACAAGAGATTAGACAAGTGAATGAAGTATGTTGTGCAAAGTTGCATTGCTAGTAGGTGATGGAATAAGAATTCAAATCTCTAACTACTGTGTGCAAGCCATTAACTATATGTGTCATTCTATGAACTGAGAAAGAGACTCATTGCTTCAGCAACTTAATAGTCACACAGTTAATTAACCGGGACTTTCTCCTTTACAAAATGAATACAGAAGTGACACTTGCCTTCTAAGATTATTGCATAGATTAAACAAAATATTTGGAAATTAAGTACACAGTGCATGGTAAATAGAAAACTGTTATTTTTGTTACTTAGTAAATGTAGTTGACTTAGTAGACAAAATCTTTTATAACATCAAAAAAAATAGTAAAATGGATGAAAAATTGTGGGGAAAATGTGTTCCTGAATATAATCTAGAAGAAGTAATAACTTTGCCTTACTTATATTTTGACAAATTTATTTCCTGGGGGAAAAAAGTATGATAAATTTGTTTCAAAATTTAATATTCAAAGGAAAAATATATACAGGAGCATTTACATACACATATATGTATATGTATGTATACACATATATGTATACACATATACCTATACACATATAATCAAATATATATGCGTATTATTTTATGAAAGGTCCTTAGAATTGTATTAAAAGGGACTCCCAATGAGACAGTTCATGATATAATATATTTGTAATAGGTTGAGGTGGCACAACAAAAAGAACCTGAGAAAACAGACCTGGATACTTGGAGAACTAGGATGAGAAACAGTATCTTCTTCCTGCATCTATTCTTTGACATGAAAGACCCTACAATCACCAAATTTTAGACAAATTCAAAGTTCCTTGTCTATGTGTACTTTCATTTTCTTAAACTAGCAAGCCTGTCAAATGGACATTTCAGAAATAGATATTATTTTGTATTTCAAGACAACTAAAACCACCAAGTGTATTTTTAATTTTTATAATCTTTGCCACCACCCAGGTCTTGTCACCTATTCAGCCTCTTTCAGTCATTCTAAGAATCAGAGTCATCAGACTAACCATTTGTGGTCCAGGTGCTGGGGGTGGTTTAATAACCAGAAAGAACTTTTCTATGACAAAGTTATTGATTTATTAATAATTAACTTGAAAATAACTAGCCTGGCAGAAACTGACAACTTTAATGTTAATTTATTTGGCTTCTTTTCTATATCCTGACTCTTCCTTCAATTCAACAACTGGTACGCAAAAAAATATACTTTCCCATATTTTTTTTAACTTCATTGTTTACAAAAGACAGGATACTTAACGAACGCTATCTTCTTTTGTTAAGCATTTTTAGAACTTTTTAACAGCATGTTCCTTATAAAAGGAAGAATAGTTGAAATTATTGTTTGGGAAATCTCTTGGGTAATTCTTCCCCCCTAGCTCTCTGGGCCCCCCACGGAGTGAGAATAAAAGGAGCAAAGCTGTGAGGCATACTAAAATTCAAAGAACAAATTTAAAGAATGGACCTATTTTTTCCAGGTTAGTGTTCTCAATAATTGCACTTAGTAGAGGCTGGAATAGCCTAATTGCACTTTCATTTTTGCCCACGTAATTACCTTAACTGAACTCAAATCTGCTATGTTTATAGTCCCAGCATCATCATTAAGCTAAAATTTGAACATTTTATCTTATGCCGAAAATTTCCAATTAAGCCCTTTTGGAGCTTTCCACTGAATGCCAGCACTAATTCCTTTCTGTAAAAGATCAAGGGTGCCAGGATGTCACACCAGAGAGAGGCAAACAGTCAGCTCATTAACAAGATTGATGAACTATACTAGTAGTTCTTACTGATGTGAGTATCTCAACTTGGTCTGTAGTCACATCCTAGGAGATGGGATGGGAGATCTGGGAGGTCATCTCTCATTAAAAATAAGTTTATATGGACAGTTCAAAATGGAAGGCTCTTACGAACTGAACTTTGAAATGATGCCAAATCTTAAGAAATAGACAAATGTAGTTAAGTGCTCTTTTGTTTAAATAGTTCATCTACTGATAAAAGTAACGCCATGAAATCTCTTCTAACCTCTTTGGTTTCACCTCAGTGGGAAATAAAATATGAAATCTAGTTGCTTTTGTTTTTCTCCTGCCTTTCTCTTTATCACTAAGTTAAGATTCTGTTGTCTCTAAAACTGGAGTTAAATATGGAACATACATCAGTCTACCTGCTAATATTTTCATCAGTAATGCCATAAGCACAGATTAGGAGGTTCTGTAGTTTTATGTTTTTTTATGAATTTAGAATATGAGCCTTTTATTTTTCTTAAAGATTTTGTTTATTCATGAGAGACACAGAGAGAGAGAGGCAGAGACACAGGCAGAAGGAGAAGCAGGCTCCCTGCAGGGAGCCTGATGCAGGACTTGATCCCAGGACCCCAGGATCACAACCTGAACCAAAGGCAGACGCTCAACCACTGAGCCATCCAGGCATCCTGAATATGGGCCTTTTAAATAAATAATTGGTCAGAAGCATTGCCACTGTTTAAACATGGTTACTCAAAAGAGCTATGTAGACAAAAAAAGCAAAGCAAGGTAGTACCTCAAGTCAAGAGACACTGGGAATCAGGTACTTCCAGTTAGTCAAAGATAGACAAATTTCTTAAAATAAGTCACACTTCAGATCCCATCCATATCATATCTTTCTATTTTAACTTTATTTCCAAATTATGGAGACATCTTAATTCATCTTTATGTAATGACTACAAGAAGCATTATACATTGAATTCTTCCAGGGCATGGAAGGGAAAGACATTCATAATCTTCCCCTGTCTCTCTAATCAATGGCATAATTACATGTCTTAACCGTTGTTAAAGATGGAGGGGGGTATGCAGAACAAAGTTAGCCACGTGCTGATGAAGAGAGTAAGGGGTGAGAAATGTACTCTTAAAACATTCTTTATTCTAAAGATAAAGAAGGAGAAAAGATCTATTAGTATTATGCTAAACAAAATAAGTCAGAGAAAGGCAAATACCACATGATTTCACTCATGTGGTATTTAAGAAACAAACAAAAAAGAATATGGGTGGGAAGAGAGGCAAACCAAGAAATTGAACTCTAAACAATAGAGAAGCAATCTAAAGTGATGGTCATTGGAGGGGAGGTCAGAGGGGATGGGCTAAAGGGGTGATAGGGATTAAGGAGTGCACCTGCTGTGATGAGCACTGGCTGTTGTATGTAAGTGATGAAACATTAAATTCTAAATGGAATTAACTAAATTTAGTTAACTAAATTAACTATTAACTAAAAGGAATTTAGCTCCATTAACTAAATCGAATTTAAATAAAAACTTGGGGGGATAAAAGAAATTAATGTATACACATAATGCTATTCACTAATGAGTTGGGGTTTTTTAAGAGTTGAAATTAAAAGCTGTCCCAGGTAGGGACTCCAGTGTGTCTCAGTGGTTGAGCATTTGCCTTCCGCTTGGGGGGCGGGGGGGGGGGCGGGTCCTGGAGTTCCAGGATCAAGTCCCACATCGGGCTCCCTGCATGGAGCCTGCTTCTCCCTCTGCTTCTGTCTCTGCCTCTCTCTCTGTGTGTGTCTCTCATGAATAAATAAATAAAATCTTAAAAAAAAAAAAAGCTTCCCCAGGTAAATCTCAAAGTAAGCTGGGATTTAAGATGATGGAGTACTCAAAGTAATTCTCTAGCTCTTATTTCCTGTCATTCTTATCCATCTTCTTTCATTCAGTCACATGAAAACACTCACCATTACATAATTTTGCTCATGGAATACCACTTCTCACATACTAAGGTACAAAGTGTTTTACATTTATTTGTTTGTGCCTTTATTTTTTATAATAACAAACCTGGTCTTAACTCCCCTTTTTTATCATGTACTAGGTTATTATAATTCTCTGAGTCTCATTTTTCTGTGTACTTGTAAAACTGAATTAAATAATACCTCACTTGGATGTAACAGAATAGAAATTCCACATGTAGCTATATAGAACATGCTGAAAAATGAATTTTTTTTGAATTTTTTTATTTATTTACGATAGTCACAGAGAGAGAGAGAGGCGAGGCACAGGCAGAGGGAGAAGCAGGCTCCATGCCGGGAGCCCGACGTGGGACTCGATCCTGGGTCTCCAGGATCACGCCCTGGGCCAAAGGCAGGCACCAAACCGCTGCGCCACCCAGGGATCCCTGAAAAATAAATTTAAAAAATAATGAAAGAAGAGGAATCATTATAAATATGTACAAGGAAAAAATTAGGATATGGATTTAAACCATACTCCAAAATCCATTTCCAGTGGTTCTGGTTCATCTTCTCTACCTGATGGGGACTGGAGTTGGGTAGATAATTGTGGAGCCAAGGAAGTTAGCTCTTCTGCCATAATTATAGAAGTTTACTGGGAAGGAAATAATATTTCAGATTCCCAATGCCTCTATCAATACAAATTAATCCAAAAATAAATTAATCCCACATCTCTTCTGCCATCACAGATGTCAAAATTTGCTTCCATTGATAGAACACTTGACCACTTGTGTATTATTTTAAAAAACGATTCTAAGAACAACACATATTTTATCAGATACTTGTGAAATTACAGTGTCTTTGGAACTCTTCATTTCCATGACAACATTAGAGGGTCTCTCTTGGGAGATGTTGCACATGAACTTAGACTTAATTCTTGTAAAATTCCTCAGTTTCTTCTTTGAGGCAGTAATGTTGAGAAACAACTTGAGTTTTAGAGCTTGAGTTTTAATCTCTCCTCTGAAGCCTCAGGGAAGCTGTCTGAAGGCTTAGTTTTTCATGTGGAAAATGAGCATAATAATTCTTCTTCTTTGGTGTTGCTGTTATTAGAAAATATATAATATCCTGCCATCTGATAGATACTCAATACATTTTAGCAACAATTGCACTTAAGTTTTAGTGTTTGGAAACTATTATTTCTCAAACAAGTTCTACTTTCTCCTGCTATTTCCAAGCTATCTGGGAATTTTACCGCTCACCCAGTGTCCTTATAGCCACAGGTAGGATTATTAAAATGGTCATACTTTTCTTGTTCTTACTGCTAGAAAGGGAAACTGGAAAGAATGAAAAGATAAATCTTGACTCAATATCACTACTTTACATGCAACCCAAGTACAACCAAATTTTTGGATTATAATGTCTAAATTATAAACTTGGGTAGAGTATAAATTTCATTTACTTTGTCCCATGCCATATCCATAGCCCCTAGAACAGTATCTTGCACAAAATGGGCTGGAAAGCTATTTGCTCAATGAATAGAGGGCCTTAGGCAGAGATTGCAAGTTTCATACAAACTGAAATTATCCTTTCTTGAGTTTGCACTGTGATTCTGAGTGCTAATAATTATCTGAAAACAGATAATTGTGTTCTTTCTCAAGAACACTTGAGATATGTGCTTTTCTTCTATGGAAAAAAAAGAAGAAGAGGGCTCTATTACCAATTAGGATGTGAAAATTCATATGACAACATGATTTGAAGCTAAGTTGTAGCGATTTGTGTTAGCAGGCTCATGCTTAACTATGGGACTGCAGTAGAAATACATCAAGCTTTCTGGGAGGACTAGAGGAAGCCTCTCTGCTTACAAAGCAGAAAAGAGTAGCCCAATTCAAAGGTGGAGGGTGAGAAGTTAGGTTAGGCAAATTGCAGTTTTCCCGGGTGTTGAGCCCTCTGCTTCATGCCCATGCAGCATTATGGAAGGTGGCAAGATCTCAGCAGAGGAATACATATCCATGCCAGAAAACCTAGCAATGGTCCCAGAGTGCTCAGGCACGATGGCAGCCACTGACTGAGTGGTGAAGTTAAGGTCCCTAAAATAGTTTTTAACTCCCCTAAAGTGCTTGACAGGTAGTTGGGAACTATATTAGTAAAAGTAATCCTAGCTACTCTAATAAATTACAGAATGTATGTGTGTATGTGTGTGTGCATTCTTACATGCTCAAATGTATTTCCTGTATACCCAACTACCAATGGTTGGTTTTCATTTGCATCAAGTCCAAATAGGTGTTTGTCATTAAACAAAGCTCTCCTTCAGGCTCCCAGGTGCCCTTCTTCTTGGCCTCCATCATCTTCTACACTGACTTCTATATTCTTCTAGAGTAAGTGGATGGGAAAGGGTATGCAGAATTATATGAGAAGGTTTTAGGTTGTGTTCCCTGTAGCCAGACCTAGAGATGAAGATTTGCACGTACATGGGTTTGTTTTGTTGTTGTTGTTGTTTTTAGAAGTGCTCTCAATAACACCTGTATGGGAAGTAAGTAGGTCAGGGAGGAAGTGAACTACAATCAGTTGCCAAGACAACTCACCTGATGCCGCAGAGAGATCAGGAACTAGAATGGTCCATCTGAGCAATTCCAAATTGGATCTCTGCTTTCAGCCAAAATGGAGTAATGGGCACTGAATTTGCTTTTGCTCCTTAAACAACTAGACAATCAGTAAAAATAAATGAAACAAGAATTTAAAGGCATTGGACAACAGCTGTATTTTTCTGTCTTCGTAATTTGAAACATTGGACAATAGCATAAAACAGCAATGCTTTAATTTCAAAGGAGCTAAGAAGCGACATCCAGAAAATGCATGTCCAAGAAGAAAATAAAATGAATTTGATAAATAGCTAGCCAGTCTCTCCTAAAAGAACCAATATTTAACTGCTCTACCACATAGCAGGCTGGGGAGAAAAGCACATTATTTTGTTCTATTCTAAGAATAGGAATGCTTATGGCTGGGTTTTGAGTTGCTCACATTTCAGTGATAAAACTTACCAGATCTTTAAAAAAAAAAAAAAAAAGCTTATAGCTGAATATAAAGAAAGGCCTTGTTTTGGTTGTTGTTACTGTTTTGTTTTGTTTTGCTTTTTGGTTGTTTGTGTGTGTGTGTTTTGGGTGGAAAACAGGTTAGGCATGGGTTCAACATTTGCATAAATGGTAGGGTAGAGATAAAAGAATGTCAGCAAAAAATCTAACAGTGGCAAGAATTAGGATTCAGAAAATTACTCTAATTATACCCCCTACTCTCTCTCTCACACACACACACACACACACACACACACACACACTCATACCCACAAATCCACAGAATTATTGGAGAAGAAATTGAACTTTCCAGAAGATATGAAATGAGTTTTAAATTCATATTTTCTAGATATTAGGGATGAAGGGGGACTCTAAGAGACATGCAGCTTACAACTGTTGTTTCATAAGCTTATAATACACGTATACAGAGACTAACTAGGTTTTCCTTACCATTTTCTGAATGCCCCTTGTTATGGCACTGACCTTTTCAACTAGGAAAATGAACTAAACCTCAAACAAAAGAACTATTGGTAGTATTCTATTCTCTTAGACCTCTTAAGGTAATGAATGTAATTTTAAGTATGTAACATCTTTCTAATTGCCACTAACTGACTGTCCTCTAGTGCTACAATTGCAGCAGCAGTCAATCCCAGGCTTTTCTAGTACTTGAAATCCAGCCAACAGCAGACTGCATTATCTCCTCCTGGAACACCAACAAAGGAGATTATTTGCATTATATGTATCAACACACCAATCATTAAGGGGCCAAGTGTGATTTTTGACTGGCAGTCAAGCAGTCCTATTTGGGGATGCTATGGTCCTAATGTGTCATGACCCACCAGTGGAAGAGGGCCCACCTATACCTACAGTATAGAAGTCCGGAACCAGACCCAGAAAGCCTGTGTAGGTAGGCATTGAAAAGGGATTGGTTTAGGGAAGAACCCAGAGTCTCCCAATCAGTGCCTGATGCACATGATGATTTTTGTTCCAATGCTTCATTCTTTTAACTACAAACTGCCTTTGATTAACCATCAAAACTATCTTTAAGTCAAATGTAATTTTGACAGTTGTGTCTGCTCTCAGCAAATTCATAAAATGGGAAAGTCAACCCACAAGATCTGAAGACAAGGAAACAGTTCAAGTTTTAAACATTGGTTCTACTCTTCACAGAAAGGCGTTAGGTAGTAGAGGGGGACCATTGGAAAGATTTATTTCTAAACCTCCCAATAGATGCTGCAACCTGCATCAAGAACCTGGGGAAGTGTTGCAGTGAAATATTTGTGCTTTGCCACTGCCTGATTTCCTCACTGCTTCCTGTCCAGAGCCTCCTAGCTGGATTCTCTGAGACAATTCAGTCATAGACTCATATCTATATGTTTTAAGTAAAGCTTGAAAGAGAGGGGCCTGGATGGCTCAGTCGGTTGGATGTCGGCCTTCAGCTCAGGTCATGGTCCCAGGGTCCTAGGATCGAGCCCCACATCAGGCTCCCTGGTCAGTGGAGAGTCTGCTTCTCCCTCTCCCTTTGCTGGTCCCCACCGCCTTCTCTGTCAAATAAATAAATAATTTAAAAAAAAAAAAAGTAAAGCCTGAAAGAGATGGACATACTAATGGCAGTAGCTAACATTTATTGCACCCATAGATTGATTGCTGAGAACAATCTTGTGAGCAGACTGAGGCTCAGAGATGTTGAATAAATTGCACAAAGTTTGGCATGTCATAGTGCTAGAAAATCATCCCAAGCAATTTGAGACTGTAACCCAAATTCTTTTTTAATATACTATATCTAAGTTTTGTGGAGTTTTTTTTTTTTTCCTACTTTGAATTAAACCATTCTTCCAGACTAAGGATCTAGTGCCTCTGCCATCACTGGACTGACCCTTGTGCCATGCCATTTATCAGTCACTCCTAATCCTGACTTTGCCTCCTCTCCTCCCTTCAAGACTATGACTTTGTAGCCCTAAATCCCAGCACTCCTTCCCCTAACCATGAACTCCATTTATAACGCTTGTCAGGATCTTCTGTCTGGCCATGACACTTCACAACCTCAGGAACACTGGTTACAAAAACTGTAATGTAAATGACATCCCCAGGATTGTACAACCCGGCAGCCCTGGGGTTAGGCTTATCTTGCAAGATCCTTTATTATTCAAGTTTCAGTTCCATGCTTACTGTTCTAGTCTCCCATCCACTCCACCTTAAGGACTGAAATTGTTTTCTTAGATGTTGATCTGTTAATTTGGACCTTCTCATTCTCCTAGTTCTTATCATACCATTTCCCCAGGAATGTGTTTTACTCCCCTGTGGCTGATCAAAGCTTCTTGTTAGTTGTGGCTCTTAGGAAGAAATGGCCAAGATCTCACATCCCTGACGAGCTATTTATTACCACCGCAACACTGGTTTTCTAAAAATCTGTGCCCACAAGACACCCCAGGCAAAAGAATGCTTGTCATTACTAGTTAGTTTTTCTGTCTTAATTTTTTAATGTAGCTGCTTATGTATGAGCTGGAACGAATAACAGAAATCTTAAATACCTCATTTATTGAACTCTATGTTTCTAAGCTACAGTCCATGATTCCTTTCCACTCTTCCAACCCACACAGTTTGAGCTTTCAAAGACCAGGATATGAAAGAAACTCACAGCTACATCTAATTGTACCCATTGTACAAAATAAAAGAGAACCCCCAAAAAGGAAAACACACAATGATTATAAATATAATTATATATAAATATTTAAATATCTAATTGCTATATTAATAATAATAGTTCATTGTAGGATATTTAACAAGTACAGAGACTTTTAAAAAATAATATTCACATGGTCATATCACCTACTCTTAGTTGCTAGATGATAAATTCTTCCCCTAATTATCTTAATTTCTGTATTTGTTTTTACAACTGTATCATACTTGTGTATAGTTTCACTTGTTTAAACGTTTTTTAAGCAAAATAGGAATCTTATAGCTGTGCCCACCCCACAGAAAGATATATTTGCCAGTGTATAAAAAAATTAGTCAAAAGGGGAGAATCTGAAGTTCAAAAAAAACACATGAGAAAGAACACAAGCATGGACAAATATTAAGACACTAAAAATGAAAAGAAGGTGACAGGTGAGAGGAAAACCTATTTCTATATAAACATTTGTCAAAGTCAATCTCTCCTCCAGAGTTCTGAAGGAAATCAGAGGGCAGCTGCCCCCTGATGGGTTATAGTTTCAAATGTGACCACCTCATTTTCTTTCTTTTTTTTTTTTTTTTTTTTTGAAATTTAGGAACTTTCTTAAACACACTATCATTTATTTGCCTTCAGTTTAGCCATCCTACTTCCGATTCTAGCAACCAGGAAAAAAATCTTAATGTACGAAAGAGAATAGAATTTATGATGCCCATGTTTTAAGACCTTCATGGCTGCCATCTTATTTGTACCACTGCGTTTAATTTGTGTGATTTAGAGAATGTTCAGATTTTTAAGCTTTCAAATATTGGTTTGTGTGTGTCCTGACTTAGGCTTAATTATCATGTTCCATAGGTGTCAAGTATGTGTGTGTGTATAAATAAATAAATAAATATATATATATATATATATAATTTATATATATATATAATTTTTGGCAAGTAATAAAAAATTATTAAATAAAACTAGTAAATTAAATATCCAGCATTCTAATCCACTGTCAAATGTGCAACCAATCTGATTTCTAGATTAGGGATCCAGAAAACATGAGTCCTTTTGAAGACAGAAACAATGCAATGTCCATGTTAGGAAACTACTAAATGCCTGATGCAAGAATGTGTTAGAACAGGTATCATCATACCTCAATGTTAGCATCAACTTTTAAATGATCTTTGAAACAAAGAGGACATTAATACAAAACAGGATGAATGTTCATGTTTCATTAAGATAACTCAATAATTTTATTTGAAGTGTGGTATAAAAGTCCTTAGAGTAGAATATTTTTTAAGTAATCAGATGATTATTTAGAATTCCTTGATGCTTCCTGAGCACCATGGGGGTGAGAACACCAATTCATCTCTGTAATTACCCTTGTCTTCTTTAAACTGACTTACCCATGTAACTAAGTTGAGTGGATTGGTCCCTGAGGAAGTGACGCATTTCCCCCATTAGGCCACTCTCTTCTGATGTAGACTGGCACAGAATACCTGCTTGCTGTAGGCTTTCCTGAAAGATGAGCACTGAGAAAATCGTGCAATCAATGAGCTAAATCTAGGAGAAGGAAAAAATAGAAAATTGCCAGAACATGTGTCTGCTCCTTCTTTTGGAAAATGAGGGAGAAAAAAAAAAAAACTCTAATAGACCAATCAACAAATTTCCAACCTTATTTAGAGCTGGGTATTTTCAGCAGCTCCCTTTTATACATCACAGCATGGGTTCCAGCCATTGTTTTTCCTGGCTAAACCAAGTAGACTGCTTTTTATAGGAATTAATTGCATCATTTTAAATCTATGTGTCTGAATTCATTTAAAACTATACATAAATACAAGGATGGATTTTTTTTTTTAGAGTTTTATCATAGGAAACAGTAGCCCATTATGGAATCAGTTGTATTTGGCAAAGTCAGAAGAGTAAAGTCATAATTACTGTGAAAAAAACACAAATAAACGTGTCCTCTTGATCTCAGCTCCTAGGATTTTTTTCACTCTCCTTTGTACTTTAAGACTGGGTGACGGGCACTAAGAGGGGGCACTTGATGGGATGAGCACTGGGTGTTGTACTATATGTTGGCAAATCGAACTCCAATAAAAAAAGATACAAAAAAAAAAAAAAGACCTTGGTCCAGAAAAAAGGAAAAGATTAGCACAAAATATGATTAGTTTTTTTTTAATTTTTTTTCTTTATTTATGATAGTCACAGAGAGGGGGGCGGGCAGAAGGAGAAGCAGGCTCCATGCACCGGGAGCCCGACGTGGGATTCGATCCCGAGTCTCCAGGATCGCGCCCTGGGCCAAAGGCAGGCGCCAAACCGCTGCGCCACCCAGGGATACCTATGATTAGTTTTTTTAAAGATTTTATTTATTCATGAGAGACACACACACACACACACAGAGAGAGAGAGAGAGAGAGAGAGAGGAGAGAGAGAGAGAGAGAGGCAGAGACACAGGCAGAGGGAGAAACAGGCTCCATGCAGGGAGCCCGATGTGGGACTCGATCCTGGGTCTCCAGGATCAGGCCCTGGGCTGAAGGTGGCACTAATTGCTGAGCCACCAGGGCTGCCCTATGATTAGTTTTATATTTCCCCACATAATTCATATTTCTGTTAGTCATAAATAATTTCCACAAGATGGCTATTTTAAGAAAACTGCTACCTTATAAAAAATAATTTTGCAATACATTTAAATGTACTAGGTGTTTATCCAAAGTGTTAGCATAAATACTGGAATTTGTGGTGAGGGTTGTATGGATATATAAAGATTATACAGGCATTGAATCTTGCACTCAAAGGTGCAGAAAAACTTGCCATAAAGAACAAGGAGCTAAACGTACAGAAATTATGGAAATACCAAATAGAATCAGATTTGTGGGGAGGACTGTCTGGTGCACCCAGTCTCAGGTTTCCAAGTGGAAATGTCCTGTTTTGTTAAGGAGAAGCCACTTAAACACTCTGTTACCTTGTCATTCTGTCCCTGGAATATAGTAAAGGTAGCTTGTCCTCCATATGAACCTGGGAACAGATAATTTGACAAGAAAAAAATGGGCTGTTTATTGGGGTTTTGTATTTTTTTATTTGATTTTCATTTTTATTTTATTGTGGTAAGAACACTTACCATAAGACCTATCCTCTTAACATATTTTTAAGTGTATAATGCAGTATTTGTATCTAAAGATCACAAAGTAGCAGATCTCTAGACCTCGTTCATTTTGTAATAACTGAATAGCAACTCCACATTTCCCCTTCCTCCTGGCCCCCAGTAACCACCATTCTGTTTCCTGCTTCTGTTAGTTTAACTATTATGGATAGTTCATCTAAATGGAATCATATAAGTAGCTTATTTCACTTAGGATACTGTTGCCTAATATTATGCAATTCTTGTTCTTTTTTAAGCCTGAATAATATTTCATATATATATAATATTTTCTTAATCCATTTATCTGTCAATGGACATTTAAATTGTTTCCATATTTTGGCTATTGTGAATAGTATTGCGATGAGCACAGGAGCACCAGTATCTCTTTGAGATCCTGTTTTTAGTTCTTTTGTGTAAGTACCCAGAAGTGGGATTACTGGATCACATGATATTTCTATTTTTAATATTTTGTCATTTATTGTAGCTTTGTAATACTTTTTTTTAAAGATTTTATTTATTTATTCATGAGAGACAGAGAAAGAGAAAGAGAGAGAGGCAGAGGGAGAAGCAGGCTCCATGCAGGAAGCCCTATGTGGGATTCAATCCCAGAACTCTGGGATCACACTCTGAGCCAAAGGTAGACGCTCAACTGCTGAGCCACCCAGGTGTCCCTGTAATATATTTTGAAATCAGGAAGAGTGATGCCTCCAGTTTTGTTTTTTCTTTGTTTTTGGCTCTTTGAGATCTTTTGTAATTCTATATAAATTTTAAATTTCTTTTCTCTATTTCAGTAAAGTATGCCAATGGGATTTTGATAGAAATTGCATTGAACTTACAAATCACTATGGGTAATATAGACATTTTAATGATATTAAGTCTTCCATTCCATAAAAATGAAGTATCTTTCCATTTGGCTATGTCTTATTTAATTTTCTTCAAGAATGCTTTGTAGTTTTCAGTGTATACATTTTTCATCTCTCTATTAAGTTTATTCCTAAATACTATTTTCTTTTTGGTGCTAGAGTTAATGGGATGGTTTTCCAAATTTTCTTTGAGATAGTTTGTTGTTAGTGTTTAGAAACACAACTGATTTTTGTATGTTGAATTGAATGCTGCTACTCTGCTGAATTAAATTTTTAATTCTAACAGAGATATTTTTGTTTGTTTTGGTTTTGTAAGACCTTTAATATTCTATATAGAAGATCATGTCATCTGCAAACAGTGATAATTTTGCTTCTTTCTTTCTAAACTGGATATCTTTTATGTCATTTTATTGCCTAATTTCTCTGGCTAGGGCTTCTAATACTATGTCAAATGGAAGTAGTGAGAGTAAGCATCCTTGTATCGTTCCTGATTTTAGAGGAAAAGCTTTCAGCATGATGTGGCTTTTCATATATGTTGGGTTGATTTCCCTCTATTCCTAGTTTGTTGAGAATTTTAACATGAAACAGTGTTAAATTTTGTCAAATGATTTTTCTACATCTATTAAGATAGTCATGTGACTTTTATCCTTCATTCTGTTAATGTGACCTATCACATTAATTGATTTTCATATGTTGAACTTTAAACTATCCTTGTATCCCAGAGATAAATCCCATTTGATCATGATGTGTGATCCTTTTAACATGCTGAATCAGGAAGAAATAGAACATTTGGACAGATCAATGGGAAGCAATGAAATTGAATCAGTGATCAAAAACTCCTAGTACACAAGGACTTCACAGGCAAATTCTGCCAAATGTTTAAAGAGTTAACATGCCTATTCTTCTCAAACTATTCCAAAAAATAAAAGAGAAAGGAAAACTTCAAAATATATTCTATGAAGCCAGCATTAAACTGATGCCAAAGCCAAATAAAGACACCACAAAAAGAGAAAACTGCAGACCAGTATCTTGATGAACATAGATGCAAAAATCCTCAACAAAATATTAGCAAACCCAATTCAGTAATATGTTTAAAAAGAATCATTCACCACCATCAAATGCAATTTATTTTAGGATGTTGGTGTGGTTCAATCTTCACAAATCAATCAACATAAGTCACATAAGAGATGGGAAGAAAACCATATCTTCTCTGCATTTTCAAGAATGCTTCACAAATCAATCAACATGTTAAGTCACATAAGATATGGGAAGAAAACCATATCTTCTCTGCATTTTCAAGAATGCTTCATTAAAATATTTTTAATTTAAAAATTAAAAATTAAAATTAAAATTAAAATTAAAAAAAGAATGCTTCATTAGAAGAAAGGTAAAAAGATAATTAACCAGAACATTCTGCATTGTATTGAAAATAAGGTGGTCTAAACAAGTTTTTTAAAACTTAAAAATCTTTAACCTAATGGCAATATTCTTCATTACTAATACTCTTTCCTACCATAACCACTAGAAAACTTTTTTGCTGTTGTTTACAGCACACTATCCTCTATTCAGTCTTAAGTCCTATCTGACCAAAAACCTAATGAGACCAGTTTTTTAGGTATCTGTTTAGTTATGATTCTACATCCTGAACTGTCAGCTCCAACAATCTTGGAGAGATTAACCTCCACTGTAATTATGCCTGTAGTTGCAAGCTGGTTAGAGAGTACCTAAATCATAGAGACTAATCATATAAACATTTAGTATTCTTGTATCAAAGTGATTTTAACTCTGAAGCTATCTGTAATAGTACAAGATAGGCATATAAGACATAGCTCGGGGGGGGGGGAGAAGAAGAGGAGGAGGAGGAGGAGCATGGTCTCTTGCCAAAATGTTTGTGTACTACTTAGATCACCTAGCACTGCTCAGGGACCCATATTACACGGGTCCACCTTTTGACTGGGGTGACTTATTTCCTATGTTAATCAAATTTCTTGTAAGTCTATTCAATTAAGCTATTTATATTTAAAATTTGTAATTATTAAATACTAGTGGGTATATATATGTGTGTATGTGTGTGCATGTGTTTAACCTGTGTTTTAGTTATTGTTGGTTCTAGTAATTTATACAAATTTAACGAATTCTTCAGAAGTAGAGAATCAATTTGACTATGAAAAGTAAAATAACATGAACTAATCCACAGGTTTTTCACTACATCCCATCCTAATGCCAGTTTTTATTTTGTTTTGTCTTTTAATTGTCAAATTAAAAGTCACCAAAATGAGGTTAAAAGATGTCACCCAAACTAGTATAGTCAGAAAGATGGATAAAAATTTGTCACAGCTAGGTAATAATCAATTGTCAAAAGGATGTCTTGGAGGAAAGAAAATAACTTATGATAATATTTATGAGCCTTTATTAAAAATGTAGTTTAAATTCATGAAAGCTAAACAAGCAAGCAAAAATGAGATGAAAACATACGGTACATCCATATTGTGTCAGAGTTAGATTTTGATTCCATGCATTCCTTTGTCTACAATGCTGCAGTTAAAATTAGCCCTATTTAAAGATGGAACTGTCCTTATACATCTATGTTTAACCAAATTCCCATGATAATTATGTTAATGAAATGTAGCAGGAACAGAGATTTTGCTTATAATAAAGGATATCAGGTGAAAGCATTTACAATTTTGTCTTTGAGATGTTTTTCTGAAGATTTTAAACAACCATCCAATAAATTTCTTTTTAAAATGTAAGTACCTTTTTCAGTTATTGTGGTTCTGTTCCAGAACCAGCTAATGATGTCCCATAACTACTGATTCATCTTTGTACTTTACATTCAAGCCACAGCTGTAGGGACACATTGACAGGCCTTCAACATTTACTGCATCTTCATTTAAATGGAGACTTTGAGACGATCTATTTCTAACTTTGTTAATCAGAAATGTTTGGAAGCTCCATGCATTACCTTTGACTGCATACAGCATGTAGACTTGGAGCAGTCAAAACTACTTTTTGTCAAATTAGGTTTCCAGCCAGCCCACTTGACCAAATCGTGCCAATGCTACTGGGAGACCCTAGCTTTTTTGTCTTTAGATTCAAGTTTAAATTCTCAATATACTGCTTTCTTTAACCTCTGACTCAGGAAAGAAAAGCCTGCAAGCAATGCCAATCCAATTTAATATGATAATTCTTTGTTTAACTACATTTTACCAAAAGGACTAAAAATGTATGTTAGAATTTTATGAACCGTGGTTTTCATACATCATTGATTTTATAGTTGTGTTGAATATTACTTACTATTTCTCATTAAATTGGGCTAGAACTTACTATATTTAAGATGTGGTAATATTTTCTTTTTCCAAAATTAAATGAATATCCATTAAAAATAGTTGACTGCAGAAGATTTGGTCTCATTTTCAGGTAACATTTTTTACTACATTGTCTTCCATTTAAATTTCAGAAATGTGTCTAACTTTATGGATCAGAATTTATTTATGTCTCCTTAGTGAATCAATTGTAATTATGAGAGTTTCGTTAGTGTATAAATATATATAGCTATTGACATACTGCATGTATCTAAGTCACATTAAATCTCATACTTCAAAAATTTTTATTTTGTTTTATTTTAATAAAAACTTATGTATATTTAGAATCTTAAAAGACAAGTTGCATTCAAAGTATAGAAGAATATTCACAACCCTAATAATTCTAGAATGATTAAATATCTGATTTTAACATTTTCTTCTGTCCCCAAATGGCACAACTACATGACACTTTTTTTTTTCTAGTGTAACAATTTTGCACAAAGGCAGCTACACTGGAAGACAATTCTGTTTGCTCTAACCTTTCTATAATACTGCCAGTTAAAGAAAATAGATTGCCTGCTTTTAAATAAGTATTTAAGGAAGAAAAAAAGAAAAGAACAACTATGAACTAAATTGGAGAAGAATGACAGAGAAGGACTCCAAGTATTTTTCACAATACTACTCTTAACTTATATTCATCCAACCCTGTTTTTATGTAGTTCCTATTAAGTTTTACCTTATTGGATTGGTTCCATCTATTCTTTTTTTTTATGTACCATTTTATTTAATAAAAAAATTGTCCAAGTACAATTAACATGGTGTTATAGTAGTTTCAAATATAACATTTCAATAATTCTATACATTAAACATTGTTCATCAACATATGTGTACTCCTAATCCCCTTTATTTATCTTAAGATAGATAGGTCTTAAGATCTGCCTCAACCACTTCCCCTCTGTCAACCACTGCTTTGTTCTCTGTATTTAAGAGTCTGTTTTATTTTCTTTTTCTTAGATTCCACATATAAATGAAATCATGTAGTATTTGTCTTTATTTGACTGATTTATTTCACTTAGCCTAATACCCTCAAAGTCCATCCATGTTGTTGCGAATTGGCACATCTCATTCTTTTTAATGCTACAGTAAACATAAGGGTGCATATATCTTTGGAAATTGGTATTTTCATTTTCTTTGGGTAAATATTCTGTAGTGGAATTACTGGATATATGGCGATTCTATTTTCAGTTTCTTGAGGAACCTCTATATAGTTTTCCACAGTGGCTACACCAGTCTACATTCCCACCAACAGTGCACAAAATTCTTTCTTCTCCACATCCTTGCCAGTACTTGTTATTTTTTATTTCTTGTATATTTTATTTTAGCCATTCTGACAGGTATAAGGTGGTATCTCATTGTAATTTTGATTTGCATTTCTATAATGAAAAATGACATTGAACATCTTTTCATGTGTCTGTTGGCTGTCTGTATGTCCTCCTTGGAAAAATATCTATTCAAGTCTTCTATACTTTTTTTCATCAGATTGTGTGTTTGTGTTGAGTTCTGTAAGTTCCTTATATATTTTGGACATTAAACCCTTATCAGATATATCATTTGCAAAATATCTTCTCCTATTCAATAGGTCCTTTTTTGTTTTGTTAATAATTCCCTTCTCTGTGAAAAAGCTTGTAATTTTGGGTCTCCATTATCTTTTCTTGATCATCATGCCTTCAAGTAGTAAGCACAGTAAGGAGGTATACATAAGGCTGCAGCAGGCTATAGAGACATTTGTCCAGGATAATAATAAACCATTGGTAAGCATATATATTTTTACTTATTTTCATGGAATGTTGTCTTTCAATTAGTTGTGAATTCACTTGGATGACCATCCAGTCCACATTTTACTATCATGCCCAAAGGACCATCAAAAATATCTATGTCACATTTCTTATTGAATTTCAGGTGCTTATAGAATTTTCCAAATATTCCTGGTTGAAAGAACTATTTTTAAAAATTATTGATAACTCAATATTACTTAATCTTATTTCATCCATCCTACTTCTTAATGACTACCATTTACTTTTTGAACATTCATAAGCCATTTTATAAAAATTTATTCTAGAATTTTATCACAACTTGAACTCCATGAAATAGTTATATTTTATAGATAGAATTTATCATTATGTTTTCTAAATTACTGCCTTCTCTTATTCTAATTTTTATTTCCCAAAATTTTATGCCTTTATGACAAAAAGAAGGAAAAATATGCTACAGTAGGTGAAGTTCCAGGAAATCACTAAGTTTATGTCTTGGGATCCAGGAATTTCCAAAATTGAAAGTGGCCTGTAGTGGTCCAGAAACAGAAAAAAGAAGTAAAATGTTGCTAAGGATAGAGATTTTTATGGTAGACATGGTCAGGTGTATATGCTACTTCTTAAGACTTTAATTAGCTACATTTAGAGGATATCACAATGCCTGCATTTCAACAGATTTACACCCTAAGAGTATACTGGCCGGATCTCTCTTATCTACACACTTCCATTGTTTTCTGTTTATATACAGTGAAGTGATACAGTACATAATAGGATTAAAATATCAGGTTACTATGAAGTGACTTAAAGACTGGAGGAAATAGTCTATTTATATTTGATTTTTTGTTGCTATTCTAATTATAGTTGAGAACAAAACTATTGAAAGAAAACAATATCACAGATAGTATACTTATTCTATACATATGACTTTTTGGATATTGCAATATATAGGAATAAAGAACATTAGAAATATAGCTCATCAATATTTATCCCATATAAGCTATGGCATTTTCCTAAAAATCCCTATCCAGAGAATTTATAATACTTTTTTAAAAATCATATTTCCTTTTTTTCATAAATATTGTATTTATTTATTTGATGGAGAGAGGGAGAGAGAGAAACTGAGTGAGCAAACAAGCAGTGAGAGTAGCAGGTAGAGGAAGAGGGAGAAGCAGGCTTCTCAGTGAGGAGAGAGCCTGATAAGGGCCTCAATTCCAGCATCTTAGGATCATGACCTGAGCTGAAGGCAGATGCTTAACCGACTGAGCCACCCAGGCACCCATATCATACTTTATTTTATTTTATTTTTTTTATATTTTGGATATTTGTATTACTTGGGCTTTTTCAGATAAAAAGTTTCCAAGGAGATGTGATTAATACTGTATACATATTCTTCCCATATTTTAGCACATTTCCCTATTTGAGCATATATTTTGGAAGCCGATTTGACATTGATAGCTTGTAACATATGCATTTTGAATACAGAATATATATATATATATAAGAATTACAGAATATATATATAAGAATTACATATAAAACAAGTATATTTATGTATATACACATATACTTTTTAAAATTTTTTTCATATACATTTTTTTTAAAGATTCATGTAACCCTTTACATGGTTTCTATTTCAAATGTATTAAACATACAAAACTGGGAAAACTAATAATCATATTCACAGACTTATGTTTTAACATCTAAGGTACTTACTTCTATTATCCTTTCTAATTTCCAATTCCATTCATTTGTCTGTTCATTTATTTGCTTAAAAATTGAGTGCCTACTATATGAAAGTCTTCAGTTATAGTCTAAAAGATATATACAATAGTACTTACCTCAACTATTCCCAGTTCTTTCCAAGCTGATATCAATAGAAAAGCAAATATATAAACCAATAACTCTCTCATAGTATAATAAAGTGAGTGCATGTGTCAGGTACAATGAAAGCAGAAAATAAAACATAACTATGTTTGCCAGGAGGGACTGCTTAGAGGCCTGGGAAGAACTGCTAACATTTGCTGATGGCACATCACCGCTTCTTTATGCTATCACTCATAAACAATCGATCTCCCTACTACTACATAATCCATTATCTCCTAATTGACGTTGCAGATTTGCATTTAATTTCTTAGATCGTTGATACACATTGCCATATTACTATTAATAATTATAAAGAGTACAGAAAGTGCTTAACTTACAATCAGGATGTAACTGGAAAACTTGGGAGAGTGTGCATGCCCAATTAATATTAATTAATGATAATGTCAGTGCACTTAAGACTAGTTTCTTCTGCAAATTAAAATGATGTGATGAGAATAATCCTGCAGTCGGGATTTTTCAAAGAGCAAGGATATTTTTTTCCTTCCATTTCTCTTAATCAGTTGTTTATGTTTTTTATTTTATTTTATTTTATTTTATTTTATTTTATTTTATTCTTTCTTTCTTTCTTTCTTTCTTTCTTTCTTTCTTTCTTTCTTTCTTTCTTCTTTCTTTCGAACTCTGGGGGATGTGAACTATTCCATCTATGAAAGACATATTGTGATGGAGTTCCTCTCAGTTTTCTTCATGACCATGAAAGGAAGAATTTGACTTAGCTCAGTCAGCCATACTTATAGTCATACACCTGTAGCCTCCCTGTGCATCAGTCCTAGGGCATCATGCCAAAGGATGAAATGACTTTTTGACTGGATAAATCTTACAGATCATGAGTATAATGCCATGTTTTATGACTTGGGTTTTGAGGGTTGTTTGGATTTTGTTTTTGTTTGATTTGCTTTTTTTTTTTTTTTTTTTTTGGTTTTTGGGTTTGTCTGGGTTTTTTTCAGTACATGATAATAAACACTCAAGCATTATGATGTAGGCATTGCAGTGCTCAGCACAGGACAACTCAAGCAAACAAAAGATACCATAACTCACAGGTGTTATATCTTATCTATAAATTACCAGCAGCTATGGATGACAGTGAGGAACTGACCCCCATCCGTCTCCACATTGCATTCAGCTCTCACAAAGTCTATGAGCAAAGAAGTAAAACATGATTTATGGTAAGCTGTAAGATACCACGCTTGCATATTGCTATGTGTAGAGCAGAGATCAATTCATGGCTTACAAATTTGTCACAGGACACTGCATCTTCCAGTCTGCCACCTTCAAATTAAGTGTCATGATGAGAGAAAAATATGGCAATGTCTTGGGAAAAAATAGCACATTTTGATTAGGTTTCAAAAATGGTGTGGGATAGCAAAAGATAGGAAACTAGAGTTCTCACTTGGTTATAGGATTCTGTTTAAGATCAAGGAGATAGAAACAGGAAAGCAAACACATAAAATGGAAGAAGAATTCTTACAACTAAAATGAAGATGGCATTTGAGATTGTAGCACAGGAAAAAAAGAAGCATTAGTGGCCATTCACAAGGGAGCTGATCTACCTCCAGCTCCAATTAATTTCTAAATACTCTAAAGGAAATCATCTTGGAGCTTTACATTCAAATAAATTTATGCAGGAATCCTTATGACTATTTTTTGAAAACTTTTAATTTATGTACTTTCTTATTTTATGGCTTTGAAGGTGAAGATGGGACAGATGATCAAATAGTGGACAATTTTATTTCTTTTTCTAAAAACAACTGTAAATTCTTCTTATTTTAAGGCTTAGATTTAAAAATCTATCTTGGCCTAATGAGTAGGGAAGTTAAAGAATTAAAACTCTGCTGACTAATACACACATGACTACAGATGCAAATCGGCATTTTTAGGACTTTCCAGAAGCTTTGTGGATTTGATGTGCATTCATTCCAGTTGCCTACATCAATATCTCAAGATAAAATCAGCAGATATGAATTTGTCCTTCAGATTCCTCCTACTTTAGACAAAGCAAAATAACTATGTTATGTGTATTAGTTAATGATAGATTTTAACTTCACAAATGAAAGTTACCCAGATAGCATGATAAGTGCCTTCTTGCATTTCACACATTTTTAAAACTAGCATATCCACATCTGAATTCTTGGTCTTTTCCTTAAGCCTGTTTCTACTCTACCTCAGTAAATACCACTCTATCACCTCAGTTGTCTACATCATATATTTGAGGATCTCCTGATATTTTCTTTTCCATCACCTCTTCTACAGTGTACTACCCCCAGTCTTATTGGTTATACTCCCAAATCAATGTTGAAGGCATCCAGCTCTCTTTTCATTACCACCATCCCCTGTGTAAGCCGCCTGCATCTCTTTCCACCACTATGACAGTAATTTCTTGATTGGTCGCACTGTATCTAATCTCTATAGCAATGATCTCTTTAAAAAAGTTAAATCTAAATGTATTCCATTCTGTAAAGCCCTCAATACTTTACCATTTCAGATAAGGTTAACCTGTAAATCCCTAACGTGACACATAAAGTTCTTCAATCTCTGACTACCACCTGCCTCTTCAGCTAAAACTCCTATGATACCTTCCTCTTTCCTTGCTATGTTCAGACATCTGGCTCCCTTTTCAATCCTTTGGGTGTTTCTCACTCTTTACTTGTGCTATTCTCTGTTCTCAGAATCTTTCCTCCTCATCCCATGCTCTTTAGTAACTGCTCTTCATCCTTTGAATGTCAGTTACTCAGGAGAGGCTGTCCTTAGTGAATCCTTCTTATTATTCCCTCTCATAGTATCCTAGATTCTCATAAGACTTACTAAAATGTGTAGTTTTGAATTTTATACTTGTTTATTCCATATCAATTTTGCCCAGTTAACTATAGACTTCACTAAGCCAGACCTGTCTATCCTGCATGTAGCACAGCCCTTGACACCGATCTGCACCCCATCGATATTTGTGGTATAATAGTAATGAAACTCAAACCATAAACTCAGACATGTAAGATATGTCCATGCATTTACTTCCTTTAAAAAAAAGTGAATCTCATTCTGGGCCTTTATTTTATGGGTCTGGTAGGAAACTTAAGTACAAACATTTTTAGGACCTTCTCCCCTTGAAGGATCACACTGAATCCCGGTGATGACTTCTACATAGGGAAGGTCCATAATTCCTAAGCCTTCAGGTTCACAGCTCACAACTGCATGGTTCAAGGTCATGAGGACTCTTAGATCTGATGGTTCTCTGCCTCTGTGACATGGGTAGCAAATGAGAATTTTATTCAATGCTAAAAAGCTGCCCAAAGTTTAGTCTCCTTTAGCACATTTTCTTTCTGGGGTGCTATCAACATCCCAGGGCACCATCAGAGAGGAGGGCACCATCAGAGTACTCTAGCAGAGTACTAGACATATAATGTGTACTACCTTCTCTGCCCACAAAGCTATATCCCCTTCTCTATGTAAAGGCAACTGTTCTGGCCCTTATATTCAACAAAATTCACCTCTCTTCTCCTTTGCTGCCTTCAAAGATATTTACCAGGCATGCAGGATCTGGGCACATTGCCTGAGAAGGAATATGAAATTCTATCTTCCTACTAGCCATATGGCTTTGAACTACTCTAAACCTCGATTCTCCATCTTTAAAATGGAATGACAATGGTACCTACCTTCTGGGATGATTAGAAGATGAAATTAATAAATATAAATGTCTTGGCAAAGAGACAGGCTCATTGTAAATGCAGAAGAAATGTAAGTGTTTATTACTGTGGTAGGTACAATCCAGGGAACTTTTCTTTTTGACTCAGTAATGAAAACTTCACCTGGAAGAATGAGGTACAAAAGGGCTTGCTTTTAATCTTCCTTCCCAGTACATATTCTAGAAAGTAAGACTTGTTTGTCTTTTTCACCACTGTATCTCTGACACCTAGAGTGATGTCCAGCCTTCAGCTAGGACTCCATAAATACTTGTTGAAGAGCTCATTAAAAATCACTGCCTTGTTTCTATAGTGCTACAAGGAGACAGGGAGTGCCTGGGCCCATACTTGCAGTGAAGTGTGACAGGGAGAGTGATGTCTGAGCCCCATGACCAGATTGGGGCTTGCATGATTGGCTACGGGCAAAGCGTAGCTGGAGCAGCGGGGCAGCAATTTCACAAGGTTCACTGTAAGCAGAAGGAGAAGCTTGACATCATGTCAGGGGGCAAGAAAAGAAGAATCCAAGAGACCTGACATTCAGAAAATGAGAAAGAAGTCCCTGGGAAATGAAAAGAGCCAGGGTTTCTTAAGAGTAAGGCATATCTGTGTCTGACAATGACCAGGTGGTAGCTTGCAGCATTGTAGTTTCCTTGTGCACTATATGCAGAGGAGAATGGGGCCCATTTCATGGGGTTGCAGTGAGGATTAAATCAGGAAGCCTATGTCAAATCCCTTAGAGGAATTCTTAGAAGGAGATGAGTTAGTGGTGCTGTGGGCTACTGAGAGTATCTCCTACAAGATCCCGAGTTCCAGGAAGCAGAAGACACCTGTCTTCCTAGCGATTGGAGCATTGGCACCTCACACACCTCTTGCAGTCTAGTAGGTGCTCAGCAATTATTTATTTAGTTAGTGATCAGGGGAGAAATAGAATCAGGGACAGAAAACAACATGTGAGCTGGCTCTTGTGAGAAGTTCAAGATGCAAAGGAAGCAGAGAGTAAGTGAGGGAGGACTTTCCAGAGACTGGGAACAACCTAAGCAAAGACAAGAGGAAGAAAACAGTGCAGGTTAGTCCTGGGAGCCTGTGTTGTTCAGTGAGTCTATGCAGCAGGACATGGAAAAGGAGTCAGAGAGATGAGGCATGTGCAGAAGATAGATAGCTTTTCATTTGGCTGAACTCATTTATGTGTTTCTAAATATGTAGTTTTCTCTATACAATTAATTTATTAACCTTACTGAGGACAAAAAACCTGTTAACTAGTCAACCATGGAGTTTCAGCACACTTAATTATTTATCTTGGTTCCTTCTCATTTGCTTTTACTGTGACTGAATATTACCATCTACCAAACTATTCTCTAAGTGTTCTTATTTGCTTTTATTTGGCACAGGTGATAAGCCTGAACACTGACCCCACAATCTTTTTTTTTTTTAAGATTCATTTATTTATTTGAGAGAGAGTGCTCAGGGGGATGGGCAGAGGGAGAGAATCTTCAAGCAGACTCCCTACTGAGCAGAGAGCCAACACGGCTCAATCCCACAATTCATGAACTGATTTCACAATCTTAATTGAAGAGAAATTATAATGACACATTCAAGAGGCAAGAAAAAGGGATCCCTGGGTGGTGCAGCAGTTTAGCGCCTGCCTTTAGCCCAGGGCACGATCCTGGAGACCCGGGATCAAATCCCACATCGGGCTCCCAGTGCATGGAGCCTGCTTCTCCCTCTGCCTGTGTCTCTCTCTCTGTGACTATCATAAATAAATAAAAATTAAAAAAAGAGGCAAGAAAAATATAGCCAGATTTTTTATTTTGCCAGACTAATTGTCATCTTAAATAGTGAAATTTTTTAAAATTTTTGAAGTATTTCTGCACATTAGACGATATGAAGGTGAGAATAGTTTACAAAACCAATAGTTATCTTTAGGACCTTGATGATACAGACATAATTTCTACACTTAACATAAAACTTTCTTTTCTTTCTATGATGCATATCATCCAAATCTTTTTTTTCAAGCAAGTAAGAAGGACTTGTACAACTTAAAAATTATTAGTGATTTGTTTTATCAAAAATAGTTTTTTGTGAAATCTAAAAAAAAACAAACAAACACAAAAACCCATGAAAACTTCATAGGAAAAGAGATCAGATTTATTATCAGAAGCTGTGGTGGGCGGGGAGTATAGGAAAATAATCAAAAACACATGCTTCCAGTTATAAGGTAAATAAGTACTAGAGATGTAACGTGCAACATGATAACTATAGTTACTACTACCATATGATGTACAGGAAAGTTGTCAAGAGAGTGAGTTCTAAGAATTCTCATCACAGGGAGAATTGTTTTTTTTCTTTTCTTTTCTTTAAAATTTTGCTTATTTATTCATGGAAGACACAGAGAGAGGGAGGCAGAGACACAGGCAGAGGGAGAAACAGGCTCCATGCAGGGAGCCCGACGTGGGACTCGATCCTGGGCCTCCAGGATCACATCCTGGGCTAAAGGCGGCGCTAAACCGCTGAGCCACCCAGGCTCCCCATGTTTTCTTCTTTTATTCTTTTTTCTTTTCTTTTTATTACATCTATATGGGAAGGCAGGTAATGACTGAACCTATTAGGGTGACCATTTCACAGTGTATATAAATCAAACCATCATGCTGTATTTAAATTCATACAGTGATAAATGCCAATTATTTCTCAATAAAATGGGGGGAGTTGTTAGCCTGTCAGCAATATTATGTTTTCTTGTCTGTTGGTAGGTGAAAATCCCTTGATTGAACTGGATAGGCTATCTTGTCATCACCAGAGTTTGTTAGCTCCCCTTAACCTCTCTCATCTTCCTGCCCAGACTTCCAAAGTATTCTCTGTGCAGATCTCCATCATGGTATATCTCATTTTGCACATTGTATTTGAGTCTATGTGTGTGGTTTGTGGGTTTCTTGGAAGAAAGTCACACGTACAGCACATTCTGACATATCGTGTGCCCCAGAAAGTAAAATGAACAAACAACTCTTGCATGAATTAAAAGAAATGTTCACTAACATGTTTCTATGAGTATATGATTTCAGTTTAGAATACTCATTATGAAAAAAAAAGAATAGTCATTATGGTAGAACCTATAATAAGTTATATTTTAGATTTCCAACCATAAATGTATTAAATAGATATGGAAAACTAATTAATTAATTAATTAATTAATTAATTATTTTAATCGGCCCTTTGGATATATCTTTATTCTTATACTGTGACCATCTTTCTTCATGGTTTGAGCAATATATATATATATATATATATATATATATAGCTTTAGAGTGATGGCCAAGAAGGAAATAAAGTCTAATTTTGTCCTTTTTCTCTTTTCATTTACCTTTTCAACTTGACTACAGTAACTGATTTTTTTTTAATAAACATTTTTTTTATTTTTTTCTGGAATGTTGCTGTCAAACTAGGGAATATATTTCCCTGCTTCACTGCATGTAGGTGCAGCCACATTATTAATATTGTGGCATGTGACAGTAGCTACACGTCATGAGGATTAACACCTGTGTGCCCTCTCCTTGCTGTCTTCCCATTCTGCACCAGGATCAGAGACTGTATATCGAAGGTGACAGGACCAAAAGACCGAAGGAGCTTGAGTCCTTCTATAAATGTTTGCAACAGAACCACCTCTTTAAAAAAAAATACTCACATTGCACTTTAAAACACTGGAGTGAGAAATAAGCATTTATTGTAATTACAAGGAGTTGAGATTATTTGTGACATCAGCTAACATTAACTTGCCTAATATGCCAGGACACTTAAGAATGCATTCAAATGTCATAATGTCATAAATTTTGTACAGAAAAGGACTCCATATGGCTCAGAGCCAACACTGGGTTTGTTGTGTTGCAAAGTTTTGGTTTGGAACTCTGCTTTAAAAAAACACGTAACTTTGGGTGAGTCACTTCACCCCACTTACTCCACATCCCTGAAGAGGATATAGCAACTAAGCAAAAACAAATGAGATAACATATATACATATCCTACAAAAGTCAAAAAGCACTTGTGTGACTCTAAGTAGTCTTAGAATTGTTATAAAATGGAACAATAAATAATTGCACTTCAGTCTAGAGTATGAGAGAATTGTAGTCATTGTCATCCACCACAATGTAAAATTATGGACACTTGGGTAAACAACATGAACGAATATTTCATTGTTAAAACATGATGTTTCTTTGGATGCTATTCCTCTGGACCTACTTCCTTCACTCATCTGTCTGTAAATGATTGACTTTGAGAGCTGGGTTTCAATAATTGAATCTAATGAAGCTTAAATGTCAGGGCAATCTATTGCATAGTATACTTCTAAAGGCCAGTTTTATTTTATTTTTATTTTTGGCTTTTTAAGGTCTTACTTTAATTCCAGTACAGTTAAAATACAGTGTTAAATTAATTTCAGGTGTAAAATACAATGATTCAACAAATCCACACATCACCTGGTGATAAAAATATGGAGCTCTTCACAAATTTGTGGGTCATGTTTGTGCAGAGGTCATGCTAATCTTCTCTGTATCTTTCTAATTTTAGTATGTATGTTGCCAAAGCTTGCACCCAGAGGCTAGTCTTAAATAATTATAAATACATCATGATTTTTTTTTGTTGGATGGGAATGATGTAAAACAGAATTTATCTGAATTCCTACAATTGTAAAGCAAAAATTTGTAACAATGCTGCAAATAGTAAGCTCCACTGTGTGACCATATGAGCAGTCGCATGCTTTCCAGATACCACTCAACATTTTAGATCCATCTTAGTCTGTGATACCAAGAGACATGCAAAATTATTGTTGATACAGCAAAATGGTTCTGAATCACATTTCTATGAAAATAATTTGATACGAATTTTCCAAATGTTGGCAGTTCTAAAAATTTCACATGGCATTACCAATAACAAATTATGAAACTGGAAGAAAGCTTCCTAAAAATACAATTTCAATCTACCATACAAGAAGCAAGACATTCTTTCTATTATCCCACAGAAAATATTCTTAAACTCTTATTTGAAAAAGTAAATAATTTTGCAGACAAATATAAGGGGAAAGGATAAGGTGTGTCAGTTGCTAAATGTTACTTTTCTGTAGGACATAACATTTGTGATATTTGTCAGCTTTGAAAATGTATATATACTTATTCCTTTTCTTATTCAAAATAGCCATTTTCATATGTAATTTAGAAATTATAATTTTGTGTTACTTTGCTTTAAGAGATTCTCCGATATTGTATAGCAGCAGACGCCACAAAATCTATTCCTCCCCTTCATGACTCTATTTTCCAAATCCAAACTAAGAAAATTTCTTTCATACTGTCCCTTTTCTAGATTTTTTTTAAATTACCTTCTGAGATTCACTTTCTTGAGATGGAAGTGTTTTGGGAAATTCATTGTCTTGATGTTATCTTTCTTCATTTATTTCGTTTTGTTTTAGACTCTTCTTTGAAGACAGAATTTTTTTTTTGATTCAAATAATTCATAAACCCATAAAGGATGAACTCCAAATCAGAATACTTACTCATTGTAGCCATTTACTTTTTCACACATTTCTAATCCTAGTATGCAGTGCTTTTACCATTCAAATTAATTCAGACTGTTTCAGTGATAATACATATATATATACTAGAAATAATTTTATTTCAAACTATGTGACTAAAGCAGTGATAATTTAAAAACTATATACCTATGTTTCCCAAGCACATTATTTTAACTTAAATAAATTCCCATTCATTAGCCAAACTTTTGACTTAAGACCAAGGCCTCTCATTTATGTGATTTCTGATTGTTTTTTGGAGTTACTTTTCTACATAAAATAGAGCCATGATTTATTGTCTATGAATTCAGATTTGGCTTCCTTTAATGGATAGCCCCTTAAGAAGCTATCTGGAATTTAATATTTCTTTCCTATTCTTTTACATACATCTCATATGCCCCTAATGAATTTTTCAGCTATTTGCATTATCAAATCTTTCCAATGAATTGTCCTTGACTTTTGTAAAAAGTAAATAAATAACTTTTGTAAAAAGTAAAAAGTAAATAAATAACTCCTTTTCACATCCTTCCTGTTACTTACATAATACTTAATGAAATTGTGTAAATATGAAATATAACCAACGTAAGTTTGGAAACAAACTGATTTTTTTTTACTATTTATTTATTTATTTATTTATTAGAGAAAGAGAGAGTGGGGGAGGGGGAAGGAGGGGAGCACTCAGTGTGGAGCCCCACATGGGGCTCAATTCCAAGACCTTGAGACCATGACTTGAGCCAAAACCAAGAATTATCTGCTAAACAGACTGAGCCAGTCAGATGGCCCAAACTGATTCTTATCAGTATGCTGGTCACCAGGTGGGTCTACGATGGAAGTCTTACAGAGGAGGTGATCTAGGAGCCATATATACATTCTATTCTGTGGACTTCAGTCAGTATATTAAGTTACTCTGTTTTATGTCTCAGGAAAATGAAAGCTTTCTTTAATCCAGCAAATTAGGCAAGTAAAGGTTGAGTTAAAAGGTTTCTATTGTTATTATTTTTACATTAACATTTTTTCATGGAATAATTGATGATGTATGATGATTTCTGGGTTTCTTCAAACTGCAATGAACTCTTCTGAGCTATTAGCGCTTAGTCAAATTGTCAAACTGTTCTGGATCCTGGCCTGTGGCAACTAATCAACAGAGAAATGTTCTGACACCCATGCGTTGATGTAGTGCTTCCCCTTGTTACAGGATGGAAACAGGTGGCTATTTGTCTCTTGCAATGATATTGTTTACCCTAAATTGGTCCCTCATCACTTTTCTAAAATCCTTTAGAAATGAAGAAAGAGGGAAAGAAAAGTATACTCTTTCTCATGGTAATATGGTGGGGGATTTTGTTCTACATAAAAGAAAGGGAAACTACACACAGACAAACCACTAATTATGGTAGGTAAATAAACTGCATTACACACTAAACTCCATTGTAAGTAGAAACCACAAGTTTTATTTGTCTGTTTAGCCTAGTATAATACCCAGCACCTAATAGACTACTTGGTAATCATAGGCATTAATAGATAGTACTTGAATGAAATAAAAAAAAATCATAGAATTCCTTCACTAGCTTTTATTTTGTATAAACTTGATAATAAAGAGATAGTGTATACCTCTTTTATCCCCAAAATTTGTTGACCAAAAAAAATCAATGAATTCTTCAATTTAAATTTATCATCATTATATATTGATTTTTAAGTTTCCATAGTGCACAATGAAAGCATTATATTTGTATTTTTTTAAATGCCTGACAGGCATAGCTAAATGTTTCCATATTTGAAAGCAGTAAGCAATCATAAATTGTATTTTCCTGGGGTGCCTGGGTGGCTTAGTTGATTAAGTGTCTGCCTTCAGCTCAGGTCATGATCTCAAGATCCTGGGACTGAACCCTATGTCACGTTCCTTGCTCAGTGGGGAGTCTGCTTCTCCCTCTCCATCTACCTCCTCCCTCTTGCTCATGCTCATGCTCTATATCCCTCTCAAATAAATAAATAAAATCTTTTTAAAAATTGTATTTTTCAATTAGATTTAAATGTAGCATTTAAAATAACTGCTTTAAACTAGGAACTATTTAAAATTTTTAGGAATATTACATTATTTTATATTTCTAGGAAATATATATATACTTCTAATAAGTGATTAGTTATTATATATATATTATATATATATTAGTTCTTTTGGATATTACTTGGATCATAGATTGGTATGCTATGCTCTGCAATGCTATGTTACACTATGTTATATTACAGGAGAAAATTTATCCTTAAAGTGAATAGAATTCTACAATGGCTATTAGCTTTCAAACTGTAGTGTAACTATGATTGCTTCCCTATAATGTTGGCACACTGCTCTAGACTATTGAAGATTGGTATATCTTCCTTTCTTCCTGAGGGAATTCAACCCATTTGCAAACATGAACATTGATATCTGTCTTCTTTGGCTTTGCTTTTCCCTGGGGTCCTACTTTAGGACCTGGAGGGACATGTCATGAGCTACAGAAGACATACAAATGTGAACAATAGATTAAACTGTGAAACTAAAGGTCATTCCAAATAAACTTTGTATTTCCCTTGTAATAGTGTATTACAAATAAATCTCAATCAGATGGCCACAAGTCCCCTAACCTTGAATGAAAAAGAATGGATAGCATAAGAGACCTACAACTCTGCTTTATATTTATCCACCTGTACATCTCTACATTAAATCAGCCCCAGTTCAGTATATGTTTTATTTAGCCATGGAAAGTAGCATTATCAATGCCTGTACTTAATCATATGGATGTCTTTAGATTGATGAGCTAAATTCAAAAGGGTGTTGGATGTTATAAATTAATATAACTGAAATATTTCTGGAGGAATTTAATAAGTAGGTGGATTTGAAATATTTAAATTGGCATTATGACGTTTCAAGTAATGCTTTCATATAACAATTTATTGATAAATACATACATAAGTTCTCTTAAAAATCATTTCGCTGGTGTGCATTCACTCATTCAAGAACATGTGCTATGTGTCAATAATTCTGAAACATCAACTTTAACATATCTTTTTAATAAGTGATCAAATAATAGAACATATAGCTTAATTATCTAAGTTCTGTAATAGTTTAGGGTCAACAGAAATAAAAAAATGTTACAAAAAACTTTGAGGAACAGATTTGAATGCTTTCATTTTCAAAGATAGATGCTGTTCAGGCACACAGGGAGATTCAATGAATTTTGTTTGCTTTTTAGTTGCAGTGATGATATTACCTTCGTAATTTAAGACTGAAAAAATTATTATGCATAATCAGTTTAACTCAAAACTGGAACAAGTTGAAATAATTATTAATATGATGGCTAATTTTTCATACATTTTAATAGGGCTAGAAATTTAATCAGGGATGGATATTGGAGGAAAATAATTATCTTACTTTGCCCTATGGGATTTTAATTTTAATTTCTAGGCTTATCAGAAAATGCTTCTCAGAAAGTTTCTATTTCTCCTTCCAAAGGAAAATAAATAATTGTTTACTACAGACAACACTTCTCATCCTGAAATTCCAAGACAGTGGAGCAGTCTCCTGACCATATACAGAAGTGACCACAATGAGTGAGTCTAGGCCTTAAATAGTAGCATCAGAATCTGCCTCAGAACCTACAACCAACAGACTTTCATCCTGCTTAAGGAAATTAATTCAAGTTGGTCATACAGTTTTGGTTATAAAACAAAGAAAACTATTCCTGGAAGTTTAAGAACAAATATGCTATTTTAGCAGGTGTGTCTGTTTTGTAAAATAACAAATAGATTGTTTCAGCAGCAGTTTTGTTGTGGTTGTGGATGTCTGTGAGAGTTTCAGGAAGGGCAAGACTTACACTAAGTAATTACTGAAATCTAATGTTATCTCTGACCCATTGCCTAATCTCATTCTTGGTTCACTTGTGATTGTGATTTCAAGAACAAGTAGTGACTGAAAAACCTCCTTAAAATTCCAAAAAGGTTTTTTTTTTTTCTCTTCCTTCTCCCTCCCCCTTTTCTTTTTTTCCTTTCCTTTTTTTCTGTTTTCCTAAAAAGTATCAGTTTGGCATTACTAGTATAAATAAAAATAAAAAGATACAAGGAAAGTTTCTATTTCAGTTATGATTATGGAGGAGCCCCTTACCCTAATCTCCATGAATAAAAATTAATTGATTATCAAGGTAGTAATTATAATCTGATTTGCTCAAAAGTCATTTCTAATGCCAAATAGAATCACAATCACTGTGTCATAAGGTTCAGATTCTATTCTATTTTATTAGGTCTTATAAATTCATAATCAAGGACTGTAGACAATTAAGCAGTATCCAAGGAGCTTTATTAGGAAACATTGTCAATATGAATATATTAGAGTTCCTAAAAAGAGACATTGTCTTTTTTTTGTTTTTCTCTTCTTTCTTTCTTTCTTTCTTTCTTTCTTTCTTTCTTTCTTTCTTTCTTTATATATATATATATATATATATATATATATATATATATATATATATTCTTGTTGGATCAGTATAATTGTTCCTATACTAAGATAGGTGCATACCTCATACCTTCACATTAATTTATTTATGTTATTATTTATATTCTATTATCATTAGGAAGTGAATACATAGAAAAGTGACCAAAAAATAGCCAATCAAGGTGCACCTGGGTGGCATAATTGGTTAAGCATCTCACTCTTGGTTTTGGCTCAGGTTGTGATCTAAGGGTCCTGAGATCAGATCATGCAATTGGGCCCTGCATCAGCTCCACACTCAGAAGGGAGCCTGCTTGGGATTCTCTCTTCCTCTCCCTCTGCCCCTCTTGCTCATGCTCTCTCTCTCAAAATAATAATAATTAGTAATAATAATAATAATAATAATATAACCATTTAGAAATATTCTATTTAAATGCTTTTCACAAACCACTTATGATACTGCATCTTATTATAATCTATCTAGCCTCTAAATTACTTTTCATTGAAGATAGTAGTCCTTGCATCTATTGAGAGGATCATATGGTTCTTGTTTTTTTCTCTTGCTGATATGATCAATCACACTGATTGCTTACAAATACCTACCATTTGCTTTGACATGGATGGACCTGGAGGGTATTATGCTGAGTGAAATAAGTCAATCGGAGAAGGACAAACATTATACGGTCTCATTCATTTAGGGAATATAAAAATTAGTGAAAGGGAATAAAGGGGAAGGAGAGATAATGAGTGAAAATATAAGTGAGGGTGACAAAACATGAGAGACACCTAACTCTGGGAAATGAACAAGGGGTAGTGGAAGGGGAGTGGGCGGGGGGTTGGGGTGACTGGGTGATGGGCACTGAGGGGGGCACTTGGCGGGATGAGCACTGGGTGTTATTCTATATGTTGGCAAATTGAACTCTAATAAAAAAAAACTTTTTTTTTAATTGTCACAGCACCTAGCCCAGTGACTCTAAAAAAGAATTGTATTTTAATGATAATCACTGTTATTAAACTAAGATTATGGTAATATTTCTATGAAGGAAAAACAGAACAGTTAAGAAAACATAGGGAAATAGGTTATTTTGAGAGGCAGCCTCATCACAGATTCGACAAATCCTTTTTGTGTGGGATAGAAACATTGTAAACTCTGATTTTTCTTGTGTCTCTTTATATTCAGACAACTTGATACATTTAATCCTGATTTTTCAAATTTATTTTCTATTGATCCATGACCCAGATGTTTTCAAAAGATGGTGCTGTTGAAATACTAGTACTAAGGGTGTTCTTCAAACACTGGAAAAATTCAAAAGCAACATAAGTTCTAAACAGAAATAACTTGACCTGGAAAAAAAAAAAAGATAGTAGTCCTTAAAGAAATCAAATGCTAATAAAATTTCATCAGATGATATATACTTTAGTGGACTAGCAAGATAGCAAAGTATCCTGAATTTCTTCCCCAAAATTAGCTCTCTGGGAGAAACCGTAGAAGGATATATTTTCAAAATGGTAGTAGGAGGGTAGAGGAGGGGGACAGCAAAGGGACGTTAGAGCAAAATAAAAAAATGACATTCAACATGATCCCATGTATATGCCCTTCTGGAAAAGGTGATATTATAGTGAAGGAGAAAAAAAATATCACTGGTTTCCAGGGTTGGGGGTATTGGAAAGGGTAACTATAAAATGGCATGGAGGAATTTTTGGGTCAATGGAACTGTATTATATCTTTATTGTGGTGATGGCTCCACTACTGCACACATGCGTTAAAACTCACAGAAATGTCCTTTAAAAGGGAAGAACTTCGTTGTACGTAAATGAAACTTTAATTGAAAATTAAAATAGGGATCCCTGGGTGGCACAGCGGTTTAGCGCCTGCCTTTGGCCCAGGGCACGATCCTGGACACCCGGGATTGAATCCCACGTCGGGCTCCTGGTGCATGGAGCCTGCTTCTCCCTCTGCCTGTGTCTCTGCCTCTCTCTCTCTCTCACTGTGTGCCTATCATAAATAAATAAAAATAAAAAAAAGAAAATTAAAATAATTAATACAATATTAGGTAATAATGGTTGGTAAGGAAGAAAAATGAATCAGGGAGGGGAGACATAAGATAGCTAACTGTAAAATTCAAATGAGGATGGGTGAGGAAAGAGAACACGTCATTGTAAAGATGATTTTTGAGATCATCTCCTATAAGAAGTCTGGCATATTTAAGCAAGAACAAGAAGACGGGTGTGTATAGAATGAGTGAATAAGAAGAGCAGAAGGTGGCACACAACGTCGAGTCAAGAGTGTGGGAGTGAACCCCATAGGCCACAGTTAGGTCTTTGTCATTGTGAGTGAGCTGAGCAGCTAGTAGGATATTGTGAGCAGAAGATTGACACGATCTGGCTGACATTCTAACAGGATCCTTCTATCTACTGTGTAGTAGATCCTTCTATCTACTTGAGTAGAAGAGGGCAAGAGCCCATGCAAGAAGACTAGCAAACAGGCAAAAGATAAGATATAGATAAGGTGGTAAAGAAGATATATATAACATGATCATGCTGTGTATATATTGGAAATGTAAAGCCAGTGGGTTTCTAATAAACTGGAGGGAGGATATTTAAGTAAGGAGGGAGTAAAAAATGCAATAGGTAAGAAGAATTTTGGTCTAAACAACTGAAAGAATGGAATATATATATATATATATATATATATATATATATATATATATGTAATCTCTACACCCAACAAGGGGCTCACACTGACAATCTCCAGATTGAGTCACATTTTCCATCCACTGAGCCAGCCAGGTGCCCCAAGAATGGAATATCTTAACTGAAATTGAGAGGATTATATAAGGAACTGGTGTGTGTGGAAAGGGTGTGGTTATTACTCTTGGACATTTAAACTGGAGATATGTATTATATAGTCAAATGGAGCTATCAGGTAGCTATCTGAGTCTGGAACTCAGTGGATAGGTTCCTAGCAGATATACAGATTTCTGAGTCATCACCATAAAAATTATATTTAAAGCCATTAAATAGCATGGAATCACCAGATATAGAAATGTAGATAGAGAAAGAGGTCCAAGGCCTGAGTCTTGAGACAATATATGCATCAGAAACATAATTATAGGAACATATGGACCAAGAATCTAAACTCAGAATGATAAATATGCTTTGGGAAATAGGGAAGATAATAGCAATGTAAAACAAGAACAAACACCACAAAATCTAAACTCAGTAAAGTATGAAAAACATAACAGTTGAAATGAAAAACAAAATGATTCAGATAAACAGTAGAACAGACATAGATGATAAATTATAAGCTAAAAGCTCAGTTTTCAAACTTCTCAGAGAGCAGCAGTCATGGACAAAGAGGATACACAATGTAAAATCTACAGGAAATGTGACTAGAAATAAATATGCAGATACCCAAATGACTAGAGCCTGAGAAGAAAGGAAAATAAAAATGAAGGTAAAAATATGTATAAGAAATCATGAAAAAAAAATGGACTAAAGAAAGATGAGGGACCTCAAGTAAAAGGACTCTCAGAGGACCAAGCAAGAGAAAGGAAAAAATGACATATAGATAAATTATTAGAAAATTTGAGAACATCATGTAAATGGTGATCTTCATAAAGCTTCCAAATCAAAAGTCACCTATAAATGAACAAGTCAACACACTGAATGCAGGAAGATAACAGAAAAATATGTTTTGAACCAAAATCATTTAGCCTAGAATTTTTGGTGATGCTAACTAGTCCATTAAATTATAAAATTATTATAAAAATATTCTCAGATACACAAAGTTTTAAGAGGATTTGCAATACAAAGACACACATTGAAGGATATGCTGAAATAAGTGGAGAAATTATTCAAAGTATTTTATAAGAAATATTATAAATAGAGGTTGTAAGACCCATGGAAAGTAGAGGTTTTTTTTTTTTTTATTGTTATCTAAACAAAGGCAGGATGAAATGAAGGAAAATGTATCCACACTAACACAGAAATTAATATGGTGTGGTGAGGGGTGGGTGTGAGGTCTAGTAAAATGAGGGTCATGGAAGAGTTCTGAAGTGCCTTCTTATTAAAGGCGGTGAAGAGGTAGATATTCATAACAGAACAATTGTGAAAAAAAAGATATACTGAATTAATACTTCCCAAGAGAAAGCAGGAGTAGAAATCTTCATATCAGACAAAACAGATTTTAAAACAAAAATCTAATTTTAGGAAAATAATAATAGATATGCATATAATGCTAAAGGGAAAATGGAACAGATTCCCTACCATGTCTAAGATGTACCCTAATCATGTTTGTTCAAAGAATATCAAAGCATATTAATTGAACTGTACAGAAAAATCATTATTAAGTTAACAACTAGACTTGTAGATCTTACACCACTCCCAGAAAATGATATATCAAGCAGACAAAAAAGAATTAAACGTATTAAAACCTATCAGTATAATTTAAAACATGAGTTACTTAATAACATACTGTATACAGATCACAAAACATTTGAAGTCTCAATAAGTACCACAGAAGCGATATAACATCTCATTATACACCCAGGAACCATAATTAGAATAATTTTATTTTTCTAATCAGTATCTTGAGCCCATATTTTGTATATTACCCAGTTTTAAGGAAATTACCTGGCAACAAAGATGGAATGATTTTAAAAATAGCTGTAATGTATCAAATCTTGAGAAAGATAATTACAGTTGTTTTAAAGTGATCATAAATAAGAGATACAATGAAGATACATATTTTTTAAGTAGAGGAGGTTCAATGTCCCCATCAACATCCATCATTTTTATGCAAGCTTAAATTATATTTGTCTTAAAGAAAAGTTTAGAAATTAAAAGAAATGTTAACACTACATTTTTTTCTGACAGCTGAAATAATTGTGAAAGTTAACTGTTGAGGAAAATATTGAGAACTAAAGATGAATTTATATATTATCCTGTCTTTTACCAAAAATGTAATGGATCTATCAACTTCATTTCATCATGAAATTATAAATGCTTTAACACCCTATTGGGGTTATTAATACAGAGGGATCTTCTAAGGTTAATGGCTATCATAGACACAGCTTATGGATTTTAGCAGGTCTTCCATTTCAAACCAAAAAAAAAAAAAAAGCAAAGACATAGATACATAGTAACCTGCATTATACCTGTGATGTTATTGGAGCTAATGTCAACCCTGATACACGGTTATTAAGTTCATTGCTTTGAGTGGTGCTTTGACATTTATTGCCTTTGAATATCAGCTTGGTTCAGTTTATATTTGCAAACAGTTTATACCAACCTTATTTGCTGCTACCTAAAATTCAAGTTCCAAGTGGACTTCATTAGGCACATTTTCTTCTCCTATACCAAGTCCTTTAAAAAAATAATAATAATAACTTGATTTATGTTGTATCTGACCAAGTGATAAAATCAATGGAATGCTAGGAAGCAACTAAAATGTATCAGATATCACCCATCAGTTCCAATAGAAGGACAATTAGAAGACAAATACTCATTTTTCTTAAATGGTCTACATGGTAACTAAAGTAATATGCAAATACTCTGACAATTATAGTCTGCCTAATGCAATGAGTGCTTCAAAATATTACAAAAGAACTGTTATAATCTATCAAATTATTCATAACTACTTATACATCAGCTCTAATTTGACATTAATATATCCCATTTGCATAAGTGATTCCAACTAGTGAAGGCCAAACCATTTAAAAGGTTATTTATTAATTAAGCAATTGATTAATGACTATAGACTGGAAAATTGTGATTTAATGTTTCAAATTTCATGTGTCTCTGTAAAAACGACAATTTCTCACTCATGTACTCTAGACTCTCCTATAGGAATGATTATGGAACTCATTAACTAGTCTGGTAGTTACTAGGCTTCTGTTATAAAGCATTTTGTCAAATTGTATTTACTTAAAATAAACATAAGTAATGAAAGAACTTGTTTAAATTCCCCAGAGATATTTTTTTTTTCTATAATGATTCAAACCAAGAAAGTGTAGATCTGTGAGTCATTAAGAGAATTTAGTCTTGAGAATTTGCTCTTGTCCATCATAGTCATTAATCCTCTCATTAGAACAGTCGCTTGGACTTTGCTCTACTGGATACACCAGGAACTTCCTGAATAGTGAGACAAACCTCCTGAAACGTGCAAGATGTGAAACAAGTGATTAGCCACTAGGCCCTTCCACCTTTCAGCTGCTCCTTCAGGCTTTGGGTGTTGGCACTCTTACCTCCACCTGCCAGAAATCCACCAATCCAAGAAATCTTGGTTTCATCCATTCAGACTGCCCCCTTCCCTGACCTACAAGATAACTACATTCCATGCATCTGCATCAAAATGCATCCATTTGGTTTTACTTCCCCCAAACTTTAAACATACCAGTGCTAACATGGTACTATGTATATATTCGCAGCTTGCATACCTATAATTTGAACCCTAGACAAATCTGAAGTGTTTTTCATTTGTTCCTCTAACACCAGTCTTGTTTTTGTCATAGATTTCTTTAGTACCCAACAAGACTCCTACCATATTTTGGAGTACATAGTAAGCACTTACATGACTAACATTCCGTAGGATAGCTATATTGATTTTGTCATCAACATTTTTGAACAAGTATTTGATGAGCATATACTATGTTCTAACATATTGTTCCACGTGTTGGAGATAGCAAACAGCAGAGGACAAAACAGATATAATTCCCACACACATAGAATGAATAATCTAGGGGAGGAGGCAGTTACAAAACAAATAATTGCACAGTTGTTAAGGATATACCTCCATTTAGAAAATTATTTTCTAATAAAATGGATTTTTCCTGAAAATGCGGAAAATAAATATAAGGTTAAAGAAGGAAATTATCATTGCCCAAAGTCCTAAAACATGACCATATATACTTTTAATATTTCTTCTAATACATAGTTTATATACATAAATATATGTGATATATATAGGATGTGTGTGTATATATATATATGTTAGAAGAATTTGTCTATTATGAAAAGGGGATCATATTGATTATACTATTCTGTATACTAGAGTTAATAATAGATATACTCATTAGTTTAGTTAAACATGTAAAGAATTATTTTAATAATGACAATTGTCTGGGATCCCTGGGTAGCTCAGCAGTTTGGCGCCCACCTTTGGCCCAGGGTGCGATCCTGGAGTCCTGGGATTGGGTCCCACACTGGGCTCCCTGAGTGAAGCCTGCTTCTCCCTCTGCCTGTGTCTCTGCCTCTCTCTCTCTCTGTGTCCCTCATGAATAAATAAACAAAACCTTTAAATAATTATAATAAAAATAATGATAATTGTCCATCATTTGGATTAAACTTTTTAAAAATTATGTCTTTATTTGATTAAGTTAGTTCTTTTATTAGCATTACTTTTTTTTGCTATTATAGTCTGTATGTAACTTTACTGTGTGTCTCTCTATTACCTTCTTATAAACATTTATGCATGGCTTTGATAGGTCAAAGGATATAAAACTGATATATAGTATATAGTATATAATTAATACATTAATTATATTCATTAATTAAATCAATTATATGTGTTTATAATTGTATTTCATTTATGAATAATATGTTTGTATTTATATATTAATAATATATTCATATAATTATACATTATTTAATTGCATATAATTTATTATACATAATATATACAGTTAAGAAAGTCTTGAATAACAAAGTTGGAGGACTTTCAGAACTGATCAGAACTTATTTTAAAGTTGAAGGATTGAAATCAGTATATATTGGTGAAAGGATTACCAACAAACCATGAGGGCAGAATAGAGAGCTCCAAAACAAACACAGATATGGATACTTAAGGTATGACAGTGATGATATTGCAGCCTAGAGGTAAAAAGACAGTGTTTCATATATAGGCATAAACTGGAAATCTGTGTTGAAAAAAGGTAATCTTGACTTGTTCCTCACCATAAACAGTAGAATACAGAGCCACAATGTAAAAGAAGAAGAAAACTAGAGAATATCTTTGTGTCCATGGAGTAGGCAAAAATAGGACATAAATATCACTGTTCACAAGAGTTAGAATTGCACTAGATTTAAGAACTCTTATTTGCCAAAAGATATCACTAAGTGAAAGAGCAAGCCACAAAGTAGAAAAATATATATACAATCAGTATAACCAATAAAGGATTTACTTCCAGAATATGTAAATAATTCCCACAAATTATAAGAAAAATATAAAACAAATTTATACAAAATTGAATACAAAATATCAACTGATTAGTCGAAAGTATATCCAAATGGCAAATCAGGGATACTTTCTTGGAAGTGAAAGAGATTTGTTGATTATTTTACCAAGACAACCAGTATAAACTGGACCTGCCTTGGGCAAACTACCAACAAGGGAAAGACTAATTAGAAATCAGTGTGATGGTTAATTTTATGTGTTAACTTGCCTAGGCTAAAGGATGTTCTAAACTAAGGGATTACCAGATAGCTGGTAAAACATTATTTCTGGGTGTGTCTGTGAGATCACTTCCAGAAGAAGTTAGCATTCAGATTAGTAGATTAATCAACTCCTGGTTTTCTGGGTGGAAGACAGAGATTGGGACTTCTTGGGCTCCATAAGCATGTGAACTAATTCTCATAATAAATCTAATAAATAAATCTCTGCATATATACACACAGACACATATATACACACACATATATTTCCTATTCATTCTATTTCTCTGGGAAAACTCTGATTAAGATAGTCAGTGAAATGTCAACCAGTGTCACAACAAAATACCATTACCAGAATAGCTAAAACTGTATTTATGTCTATATATACCAAGTGTTGTCTAGGATATGGTGGATCTAGGTCTCATACACTTCTAGACAAGAGCTCATTGTTTATAATACTTTGAAAAATCATTTGTCATTATTTACTGAAGCAAAATATGAGTTTTTTTGTTTCACTGATTCCAGTCCCAGGGATATGTTCAACTGAGCTATGCACTAATGAAAACCAAAAGACGTGCAAAAAAATTATTCCTCACAGCGTTATTTGCACTAATCAAAAACTGGGGAAAAAACCTTATGTCCATCAGTAGCAGTATTGCTAAATAAGTTTTTGAATGTATACACACAGATTATTCATTAATGAAAAGATGAATATATATATCATATATATATGAAATATATATATATATATGAAAATGGCCAGACTAAACAGAAAATATTTTGTTATATTCCATTGATATGAAGTTCTGACACAATCAAAACTAATTTATGATGCTAGAAGTCAGGATAACTGTTACCAACAGGGAAGGGTGAGATATAGTGACAGGAAGAGTGGCTGAGGGACTTCTGCTCCTTCATCCGGTTGCTGGTTGTCTGTGTGATCATTTGCAATCATTTAACACACTGTGAATTTTATGATTTGTCAGTTTTTGTTATATATTTTACACATTGATAAAAGACTCATCAAAATGTTTCATGATTGCATCAAATTCCTCTCAGGATAACATGAAAAGAAAATAATGTGTAGTATATACACAACAAACAAAATTGTATATTCAACTAATTCTCAATACAAAAACAGTAATTTAAGAAGAAAAAGATCTGGGGAGCTTGAGTTCAATTTGACTTGTCTAGAAACTTGCTAAAACTTTCTTTATATAGGCAGAGTCTTGGTTTCATGGGGGGAAAAATCCATAAATGTAAATACAAAATAATTCCTAAAGATATTGAATACACAATTGAATATGAGAATACTATCATGCTAGTTGACTAAGCATTTGCATTTATGCAATATAAAACAAATGTTTGGCAGGACTATGTGTTTATTAAAAATGTAAACTTTCAATTATCTCCAAATTTTCTCTCTTTACTTGTATGAGACATGGAAAAGGGTCACAAGCAAAACTTAACCTTGTCATTGTAAATACCAGAGCTCTCTCACTTGTCAGTTCGGTTTTATTTATGACTGTCAACACTGCAGGGCCAATCAATCCAAATGCTTAGTCTGCTACAAGCATCATGAAGAAAACAAAACTAATGAGAAACATCACACTGCCAAAAATATAGTGCTTGATGACAAGTACCAAGTAATGATGATACTTTGATAGCTTTCTGAGCTGGTAGTTGTGAATAAAGTGACCATGGAGAACATTTTAAGTAGAGATATTCACATGAAATTGAAAAACCTAATAACTGTTGAATGTCATGTTGCCCCAGTCAGATGCTTTGACTTCTGTGTGTTGAGCAAATACTGGATTGATTCCAGGTCCACCTAGGTAGGTGAGAAGTCACTAATTTATTGCTTCAGTTGAACAAACTTGTGAAATCCTCAAATTATACATTGTTAACAGCAGAATATACCTCAGGTAATTTAAGAAATGCTTGTATAACCTTGTGTATCTTCTAACCCAATCCTCAGTACAAGGCAAGAATTCCTAATGTAGTCAAAATATGGTCCAGGAAATTCCTACCGAAGGCTCAGGTGCCTCAGCTATCAGTGCAGGGACTAGTCATGACAATAGTGTTCTAGGAAACCAAGAAAATATTCTGATCCTTCAAACCAAAAATTATTTTTCTTTACTTGGCTATAGAATTCTTTTTATATAGCTTTTTTCTGATATCTCTTATCAGCTTCATTTTTCTTTGTTCTTATATCTTTAAGTCCAAGAGTGGTACCCATGCACCCTGTCTATGGCCATACCACCCTGAACATACCAGATCTCAAATGATCTCGGAAGCTAAGCAGGGTCAGGTCTGGTTAGTTCATGGGAGGGAGTATACATGTACCCAGTGAAGTAGCTGGATTCGTTTCCGTAAAAAAAACTAATGTTTTTTTTTTTTTTTCTGATCACATCCATTATGTATATACAATTTTCCTTTGGCTGTGAGGATTTTGAGAAAGGTACTTTGAGTATGATCAGTTTGTAAAAATTTTTGAATCATTAAAATAGAAAGTATAAAACAAAATTATGCCAAGGTTAATATTGCCTTAGGTAGTCCAGTCAGGTAATGCTCCCAATGTGATAATAAGCCTTAGTCAAGGGGCAACTGGGTGGCTCAGTGGTAGAGCATCTGCCTTTGGCTCAGGTCATGATCCCAGGGTTCTGGGATCGAGTCTTGCATCAGGGTCCACGCAGGGAGTCTGCTTCTCCCTCTGCCTATGTCTTTGCCTCTCTCTGTATGTCTCTCATGAATAAAATTAAAAAAGGAAAAGAAAAAGTCTTAGTCAACCTGACTTGAAAAATACATGAAAGGAAGACTGTTAAGCATGGCCATGTCGTTGCCATTAGGAAAGATGACATTGTGTGCCTGAAGAGGGGACCCATCCTCAGGACTGAGAAAAGTGTCAGCACTGGGGGAGGGTTTGAGAATTTGGTGAGGGGTCCTTACCATAAAGTGAGAAATGCTTCCTTCTCTTTGGGGGCTCAGGAGGCTCCCTTGACCTGAGTTTTAGAATTGAAGGCACAGAAATCCCCAAAACATTTCCAGCGGTGAGTAGGAGCTGCTCTGACCACTGCAAATGGGTAGGGCAGGATTCAGGCTGAGAGCTGGCCTGCCAAGGGGCTTCTGTGATTGTCTGGAGCCTTTTTAATAGCTGTGCATTATTCTCAGCCCATAATTCCCTTTTGTTATCCAAGAGCTTGAGAAGTTATTATTTAAAGTTTTAATCTGGTCCCCATTGTGCTGTAGGCAATTCAGGTAAAACATGTCCCATTCTCCAGATGGAATAGCAGATGGCCCACAGCTGCTGTGTGGAGGGAAAGCACAGGCCTGGCCACCGAAGCAGCTACCTCGCTGGGGCTGCAGTAACCAGGCCATCGGCCCGGGCATTGGTCAGAGGAATGGAGAGCTTGGAGGAAATATTACCAGGCAAACATGAAGCAAATTCTGGAAACCTATTGGAAATAGTTGAGGTTTGGGACGCCTGGGTGGCTCAGTGACTGAGCATCTGTCTTTGGCTCAGGTCGTGATCCCAGGGTCCTGCTTCTCCCTTTGCCTATGTTTCTGCCTCTCTCCCTATGTCTCTCATAATAAATAAATAAGACCTTAAAAAAAAAAAAAAGAAAAAGAAAAAATAGTTGAGGTTTACTCTGAGTGGATGTCATTTCTAAAAATGAGGCCAGAGGGCCTTCCTACTATCTTAAGTTGGATATTAAAAGTAAATGTGGCATTGTTTTTAAGTGACAAGCTGGTGAGGTCAGAAACTTTGAGATTATAGTAAATGTATTTATTTTTTATTTCAAAGATTTTATTTATTTGTTTGAGAGAGAAAGCAGGAGAGCAGAAGCATGGGGGGAGAGTCAGAGGGAGAGGGACAAAGGAAGAAGCAGACTCCCAGCTGAGCAGGGAGCTCGACATGGGGCTCCTAGGATCATGATCTGAGCCGAAGACAGATGCTTAACCCACTGAGCCAGTCGGTAACCCGAGATTATAGTAAATTTAAACGTTAGACCCAAATGGTAGCTAAAATATAAGCCTCTACAGGTGTAATTTTGTTATTGTTGTTGGTTTTGTTCTTGTTGGTTTTGTAGGGTTTTTTTTTTTTAATTTTAACTTTCTGTTCTTATTTAAATTTATTTTTGTTTTTATTCTTTTCTGATTTAATATTTTGCTTAATGTGTCCTTGTAATAAAATACTTGTGTAGACAAAAGCAAACACGAGGCAGGAAATTGTTAAAAATGACAATAATAAATAAGCCAAAAAAAAAAAAGAGGTAGCATTTTAGATTTTCATTTTAAATGCATTAGCTTTTTAGCTGGCAATGTGACCTAAGGAAATACACTTTATATTACTGAGGTTTAGTTTCTTTCTCTGAAACATGAGGGAGTTTAGTCAGATACTTTCTGAGGTCCCTTCCACCACTAGGATTCAACCGTGAAATTTATGTTCACGTAACTTGGTATAATATCCTGAAAACATTTTCTATTAGTGAAGGATTTCATTCTTGGAAACTTTATAACTAAAAATATTGATTGAAAGTCTTGAGGGGCTGTGCTATTCTTTTAAAATAGCTAACTATAACTACAATGAATATTTCCTGAGAGAAACATGGAGAGTTGGAAGTTTGCAGTCATAGAAATGAGAAAGATAAAATAGGTTTCACAGTATATTTCATCTAGTTTAGGAATCACACGGCAGCTCATATGAATTTAATAGAGACCTTATGAATAACTAGCATGTGGCTGTGAAATACAGTACATGTAAACAAAAGAATTGCACCTTGAGGTTGACCTAGGTAAAAATATCTTCCTATGTCTTCACACACAGAACAATCAAGTGAAGAAGTAATATGACTAATTCAACCTAAAACTGAATAACTTCGTATGTTGGGCTTACATGGCATGGTTTATTGAGACATCTGTGTAATTATTTCTAATCACCCCTTCACTTTGCATTTTTGCATTATTTTGTCACCCTTTGAATTGGCAAACATATATTGAATCACCAGTATATGCCTAGGAATCAAGGTAAAGAAACAAGTGTAGACAAATTTCTCTTTAATCTAAAAATTGCAATATTCTTCAGTGATTTTTCCAGTTCTAGATGATCCTTATCTATTGGCTTAATAAGGAAGTAACAACCAATTGGCTAGACTTCCCAATTAAGCGGTGGAATTTGGAACTATAGCTTATGAGACTAATATTGATAATAACCATTATTCTCCTGTATAAGGTACTATTCCGTCCTGGTTGCAGCCTGCATTTCTTATCTATCCTAGACTATAACTACTTTAGGAAATACGTCAACTTCTTGATTGTCAATAATTATTGGCTATTTTACTTCCATGTTCTATCTATTTATTTTTTATTCTTTTTGTTCATAAAGTATTTTAAAACAACTATAAAATGCTACTGACTAATAGAAGCCCTCAGAAATTTACGATGCCCATATATCAAGACATTGCATGGAAAATCAGTGAATCTCTAAATTCCTCCAGACATATGGCTTACAATAAAGTAGTTTATTGCTGAATAAACATTAATCTCAGACAGAGGCAGAACCTCCAGGTTTCTCCACCTCCAGATTTTTCTAATTCATATTCTTCACGCTGAAAGCAAACACATCAGTTTGAATTTGCTTTATTCCTGCATAGTCTCTTTTCAAAATATCAAGAGCTTCCATCTTTTGGCAAGCCATAAAGTCTTACAATTGATTTTTGTCATTATTATTCATTATCATCAATTTGGGGATTCTATCCAAATCAGAGTGGGTCTTATAATTTAACTGCTTAATAATAAATACAAAGTAACACAAGCATATATCCCAGCTTTTACATTGCAAATTTATTGTGCATTTTGTTCCTTTGCTATAACACAAAATATAGTACATTTATAGAATAATAAAGCTTTATAATTAATATATAATTAAGCAGAAAAAACACTGATATACACAACCACATAACGTGCTTCTGAGTTCTAAAATATAGTGATCTGGAAAAGAAAGTTAAATCTATAAAAACTAAAAGATGAAAAATATCCATGCATGGAAAATTCTATAATGATACAGAATGATGCAGAAGGTCTTCTGGGGGAATCTGGCAGTGGCTGCTGATAGAAGCTATTGTGAAGACACATCGGGTCACATGTCCACCTCCCTTTAGTTTTACCAGTTTAATGGAATTGCTAATAGCCTTCCTTGACAAGGAAAGGAAGACTCCAAGTATGCACTGTTGTTCCAAGCTGCACAGTTCAAAGGACTGAAGCCCAGAGGTTTCGCATACACAATTGTTTTTGTTGATTCACTTAATTAACAAATATTACTGTTAGGCATTGATTACACCAAAATCAAAATGATACAGTTCCCACCTTTAGGATACCACTTCCTAGTAAGCCAAGTATATTAATAATACAGTTTGAAGCAAGCAAAAGTCTTCCATTGCTAAATGGTAAATTATACCCAAATTTAGCAGCTGAAAACAACACACATTTTTAATCTCACTGTTTCTGTGTGTCAGGAATATGGGCATGATTTAGCTGTGCCCTCTGCTTGGTCTCTCCCAGGGCTGCAGTTAAAATGTTGACCTAGGGGCTGTGGTTTAATCTTAAGGCCCAACCAATGATGGGTTTTCTTCCATACTCACCTCCTGGTTTTTTGGCGGCATTCAGTTTCTGTGGGCCATCAGACTGAAGCTACCGGCTGTTGGCCAATGCCCTCCTCAATTCCTCACCATGTGTTTCTCCTCCATGGCAGTTATCTTCATCAAAACATGCAATTCGGGATCCCTGGGTGGCGCAGCGGTTTGGCGCCTGCCTTTGGCCCAGGGCGTGATCCTGGAGACCCGGGATCGAATCCCACGTCGGGCTCCCGGTGCATGGACCCTGCTTCTCCCTCTGTCTGTGTCTCTGCCTCTCTCTCTCTCTCTGTGACTATCATAAATAAATAAAAATTAAAAAAACAAAACAAAACAAAACAAAAACATGCAATTCAAGAAGGCCAAAGGGAAAGTCTACCAGCACGTTGGAGATCACACTTCTATAATCTAATCTCATAAGTAACATTCCATCTGTTTTTCCATATTCTTGTGGGTTAGTAATTTCCATCCAGTTTACGTCAGCTCTCCAGGGGAAGGAATTGCACATGAGCATACCAGCAGGTGCAGATCCCGGGGCAAAAGTCTGCCTGTTACAAGGTATTGAAATGGTCTCCTTTCCACAGTTATTTTTACCATGAGTAATCCATGTTTCTAAGATTTCTACTAGTGGAGTCACTTTGGGGCACTATAAATTTGTTTTCTATGGTACCCTTTATTATCCAAATATACTACTGTCGCTGTATTATTCTGTCATGAGTGTCAAACTCTGGAATATAGAAGGGCTCCATTCTAATGAGATACAATAGCAAAAGATATTGTGGATTATCTTAGCTGAAAAAATCGGCCTGAAGAGTGCCATAGGAGAGCCAGGAGAGAGGAAAAGTGGTGGTCTTAAGCCCTCATTGATCGTCTACTTACCCCAAGATATGAAGGATAGGATGAATGATAAGAAGTCCGCTCTTATTACCAGTTTAGTTATGGTCTGCAAGTATTTCTGTAGTCAGGCCACTCTTAACCTCTATGGTTGTTGCTGATGATTGGATGAGTAGGATTTAGAATCGCAGAAAACTCTTCTCTGAAGATCCTCACGTGTATGCTTAGAGAGAGAGAGACAAGAAGCATAGCAAAGCTTTAAGAAAAATAGAAATACTGTTACAATTTTACCTAAGAATTCTAATTTAGGACCAGAAAAATAGTTTCTGCCTATGGTGAGTATCAATTTTTTACCTAAATCAGTACAAACTAGACTTGGTTGGTAAACTTAGAATTAGAACACAATATTTCTGAGTATGCATAGGCCCAGGATGTAAACTTTTTTTGCCCTCCAGGCAAACTTAGGTGTCCTTCTCACCAACACATCTATTCATGCTACGATTTTTAATTCTGCTGATAAGCTTAAGCAGCACACTTCCACTTAGTTTTCTCTTTGCTATAAGATTCATGTTGCTACCCCTGCAGTGGGAGAGGGTAGAGGTCTTGTATGTGTGTGTTCCTTCACTATACCATAAACTCCCTATTCATCATTGCGTTGAAGGATAGATAGGTCAGTCATTAGCGTTCAGAACAGGTTGATGAATCATGGTGGCATCCAGGTTTTGGCAGCAAAGGGACCAGCTTCCATGTCTCCCAAAGTCTGTCTGTAGTCGTAATGCATTCGCCGAAGATAAGGATTTGCTTTAGCAAGGCCATTAGAGACACAATTCATGAAAGAATCTGTTTGATAAAGCCTGGTATAATCATCTATGATATTTTTAACAAGGAAGTAGTTACCTTATCGGTTTCATATTTTATTAATTAGGGATTGTTATTCCATTCCACATGATATTTTTTATTCTACTCAATTTAAAAACCTCTAGCATAAAACAAAACTGGTCTCCAAGAAGTTGACTATGACAGGTGCTGGTGTACTAGTGACCAATTACTGTCATATGGCTCAGATCAATTAGAGAATAATTAGTATCGGAAGGGTTGGTGAAATGAGTCCTGAGCTATTTTCTCAAAGATATGCATTCAGTCGTGGTATATTTAATTTTTAAATCAGTATTCCTAGGGGAAAAAAGGTTAATTTTGAATATATCAAATAAATGAGATATTTAAGTAAACCTCATCACTAATCCAACCTTACCTAAGTCTGGACTATACATCCATTTACCCAAAGTAGATAATGATTTACAGAAAATAGGAAACACAGCTACCTTTACTTTATATTAAAAGTTTAAATGAAGCTACATTACTTTGTCCTTAATGCTATCAATCATGCAGGCTGTGGCAGAGGCTAAAGCTGTTCTCCAAGATCTGTGTTTGTGTTTTACCCTATGCAAGAAACTAGACTTTTTTTCTCAGTCTCCCTTGCTGATAGGAGTTCTGGTCAGTGAAATTTGAGTGCAAGTGACATATTCCACTTCCAGGCCTGACCCATAAAACTTTCTTGCATACTCTTCCATGCTATTTTCTTCTTCCAGATACCACAAATTAAGTCAACTACAACAGTCTTGGAAACCATGTGCTGAAGATGACAGGCGTCCAGTCTCTTACGGTTCCCTAAGCAAATATATAGAAGATAGCTTTCTCATGGACTGTTCCCCACCCAGGACAGTTCCATGAACATTAAATAAACTGTAATTGTATGGATTTTGTTGTTGTTGTTGTTACAGGAGATAGCATTACCCTTACTACTATATGCATGTATTTAGGTAGGGATTTGGATCAGAAATCGCTAACCTTGAAATAGGATCTCCCAGTTATCCAAACTGTGACCCCATTTGTGGATTATGTTAACATTTGAATTTATTATACGAATATGCTTTATTCAGAAAAGTAATCATTATCAGATTGTCACATCTTTAAGAAAGTATACCAAGATATATATACGTCCGGTGTAGCAAACAATATCATTGATTATTAAATATTTTGTAGAGATCTAAAGAAAAGAAATTTTTAAAAATCCTTTTGGTCACTTGTCTACCACACTGTTGGCAGGAGAAAGGATGTAGGAATGCTTGCAGTATTCTCTAGAGTCATATGAATTTTAGGAACAATAATTTTGTATTATATTACAGCAACATAAACTCTTAAACTAGAATTAATTTTTATTGCCAAATAGAATCTCTCTGGAAATAGGGTTTTTAATGGAATTACTGGCAGATTCTTAACCATAATGGTGTGTGTAGTAGCTATTTAGAATGAGTTTTTTGGTTTGGGATCTGTCAAAATAATAAATTGGAGTTTTATTTATTTGGTTGGTTGGTTTATTCACCAATGCTTTATTAAATATTCAAAATCTGTGGATCAAACTAATTTTCTATCACCTCACCTAAGATTTTAAATATCCAATGCTGTTAATCTTTTGAAAGGGCATTTTTCACAGTATATAAGCAAGCAGTAAAGAAATATGCGGAAATGAGCTTCCTACTGAGTTATTTACTTGGAATAAGTGTATCCTATAAAATGCTTGACCTGAGTATTTAACTATAATAACCCAAGAGACAATAAAACATGAGTTACACAGAGAGTTCATCAAAATTTTATGTGAACTCTACAAAAAGAAAAAACAAAACAACTCAGTGATAACCTGAAAGCTGTAAATGCACACTATTAAACACAAAACAAAACAAAAAACTTGAAAAGATACTAAACCAAAACTTCTGTAATTGTATTTATTATTAGAGAAATAAACAAAGTTTAAATACAATATAATAAGCTACTTTTAAATGGCATTTTCCAGCTTGCAAAATTTATATCATTTTATTTGTACTCTGTAGGTAAAACAGAAATTATTACTACTCTACAGATAGAGCAAACTATTTAATGCATTCTTTAAAATACCATTTATGTAACAAAATAGTAATTTTGGATGCTTCAGGTCACTTACCTTCTGATTCATTTAAAGGACAAAAATAAGCGATGTTTTCCATTCTAAATTACAAACCATAATTTTATGGTTCATTTAAACCACATACATATTTATAAAAGTTTTGAAGGAATTTAGCTAACTTCTTACAATTTGTTCAACTAGAACAAAAGTCTTCTTTTCTGATCGCTAATCCAGTGCTTTTACCACTGATAGCCTGCTATGAAAAAACATTTGTCTTTTCAATGTACCACCTCAATTGAATTACTCATTCAAATTTGCATATCAGTGAATCAAATAACTGCAGTCACCTCCTAGTAACAGACACTGACTTCTACTAGACTCTGGGTTTCTAAGATATAACTCTTGCCCTCATAAGCTTGGAATCTAGAAGGGAGTATGCACATTTTCTAAAAGAAGATAATAGTGGCATCTATGTGATTAGTTAGCAAGACAGACTCAATTTTCTCTATAGCATGTTCCATTTAGAATGTAAACCCCCTGGATATCCACCACCATTTTTCAAATTTAAACTTGAAGGCTTAACATTTCAGGTTCAATTTCTAGAGACAGGGGCACCTGGATAGTTCAGTGGTTAAGCGTCAGACTCTTGATTTCCTCTCAGGTGGTGATCTCAGATTGCATGCTCTGTTTAGCTGGGAGTCCATTTGAGGATTCTCTCACTCCTTCTGCCCCTCCTCCCTTTTGTGCTCTCTCTCTATCTCTCAAATACATAAATAAATCTTTAGCAAAAATATCTAGAGATAATACAGCTGCAATTGAATAATTAATATTCAAATGTTCAAGGTCTTGACTTATGACTGTGAAGACTAGCTGGCTTAACTCTGTGTGAGCTGAGAAGATATACAGTTTCGTAGACAAAAACTTCATCTCTCCAATTGACATATACCCCCTCCCAATAGACAAATGAGTTTATCTTCCCCTTCCCCTCAACCTTCCAGCTAGACCCATAGTTGTGCCTCCATATGAAGACCCAGGCCTGCCACTAATCACCAATCATTTAGTCATTAATTCAGCTAATACATACTATGTGCTAGAATCTGTTAGAGGTGCTCAAGATAACAGTAACAAAACTATGAATGAAACAAAAAATCCTATTTTGTGGAGTTTGTGTCAACTAGGTGGGCCCCTGCCTGGCTTAGTCTGTAGAACATGTGACACTTGATCCTGGGGTCATGAGTTTGAGCCTCACATTGGGTATAGAGATGCTTAAAAACAAATAAATGAACGTGTCAAATAGGTAACATAGTGTTTTAGTGACACTATTTCATATTAGTGATAGATGCCAAGAAGAACAAAAAGTAAAACAGAGATAGGAAATAGGAACTGTGTCAGGTTGGGGCAGGGTTGATGGGAATTTTGAACAGGGAGCAGAGGTCTCTTTAAGAAGGCCTTGATTAATGCTAGCAAAGACTTGAACCAAAAACTTGGGATGGTTAATTTTCTGTCAATTTGAGGCAACCAAGGGATGCCCAAAGAGCTAGTAAAAACATTTTTGGATGTGTCTGTGAGGTATTATTTGGAAGGGATTATTAGCATTTCAGCTGGTGAGCTGAGTTAAGCAGATGGTCCTCCTCAGTGTGAGTGGGCATCATCCAGTCTGTTGAGAGTCCAAATAGAACCAAAAAACAGAGAAAGGGTAAATTCTGTCTCTCTACTTGAGCAGAGGCAACCATCTTCTCCTGTACTCTTACTTCAGTGTTCCTGGCTGTTGGCCTTTCTTACTCCCATCAGGTTTTAGACCGTTGGCCTCTTAATTCCCAGTCCCAGGCCTTCAGACTTGGACTGAATTATACCACCAGCTTTCTTGGTTCTTCAGTTTGCAGACAGCAGATCATGATGCTTGTTGGCTTCTAAAACTGCATGAACCAATTTCTATATTATATGCTGCTCATATATATCTGTATTCATCCTAGTGGATCAGCCTTTCTGGAGAACTCTGACTAACATGTTAGGATTTTCTTCACATAAATGAGAGTGAGGCAGGAAACTTACCACTCACTGAGTCAGTGCTGTGAACTCACCCTCTCCAACTGCAGAGTCCTACTGAGCTCCACAGATCCCAGTTCCCTCTCATGCAGAGCCCTTTATCTCTATGAGCAGTGCTGGTAGTTCTCTCATGCTGTGTCACACCTCTCCTCAAGACCCTATGATAGTTAACAAGTTAACATATGTTAACGTCTTGCAATATTTCAGACACTGTTCTAACCTATGTTGCATATGTAACACACACTTAATTCTTTTTTTTTTTAAGATTTTATTTATTTATTCATGAGAGACACAGAGAGAGAGAGGCAGAGACACAGGCAGAGGGAGAAGCAGGCTCCATGCAGGGAGCCTGATGTGGGACTTGATCCCGGGGCTCCAGGATCACGCCCCTGGCTGAAGGTGGTGCTAAACCACTGAGCCACTGGGGCTGCCCCACACACTTAATTCTTATACCAACCAACTAAAGTGGTATATTATTATTCTCTTTTACAAAGAAGAAACTGAGATCACACATCTTGTATAAAGTCACACATCATGGAAGAGGCAGAGCTGGCCTTGGAACCAGTCGGTGTCCCTCTGAGTTCTGCTCTATTGCTCTACTGGAATAACCCAATACAAGGGACTGAGCCTCTGTGTCTTATTCTGTTGCTGAATTGTGACACAATACTCTTTTTAGGATCCTTGTGTCTATCTAAACTTGAAGTCTTGACCCATCCTCCAACCCAGTATCTTGGCCTATAAACATATGATTCCAGAAAGATAGCCTGACTGAAAGTATAAACTGCATGCTCATTTCCCAGCTGTGGGCACCCCTAGTGACTAAATATCTCTTTCCAATAGTTTCTGGAATAAGGACTTTGGACACTAGAACTGGTCTGCCCTGTTGCATCTCCAAAGCCATGCCTTAAAGCTAGATTCCATCACCTAACTTAGGTGAATAGCAAGGATGTGGTAGGATGTGTTATAGCTCTCTAACATAGAACAAGATGAGAGGCACTGGAGGGGCTCAATTATTTAAGCCTCCGACTCTTGATTTCAGCTCAGGTTATGATCTCAGGACCATGAGATCAAGCCCCTAGTTGGGTACCACGCTCAGCATGGCATCTACTTGAGACTCTCTCTCTCTCCCCCTCTTCCTCTGCCCTTTCTCCCACTTGCATACTCCTTCTTTTTCTCTTTATCTCTCTCTAAATAAAATCTTTTTAAAAATTAAAATTTTAAATATAAAATAAAATTAAGCAATATCTGTAAGGGGAGTAATAAGAGCTATACAAGAGCTATTTGTTGGTTGAGCACTGACTGTTATTAAATACCATTCTAAGTGCTTTATGTTTAACTCATTTAAAGGGAGATCTTCATCTTCCCCAGCCATCTTCCCAGGGGATATCCCAGGTGATAACCTGAGAGAGCTTTCCTCCTGAGGGATATTCTATGGTGGAGAAAGGAGAAGTCCATAGCACTTTGAGCTTCTTTGAAACTTAAATGGTGTTAGAAGAAGAAGAAAAATTAAAACAGTCATGCTCGGGATCCCTGGGTGGCGCAGCAGTTTGGCGCCTGCCTTTGGCCCAGGGCGCGATTCTGGAGACCCGGGATCGAATCCCACGTCGGGCTCCCGGTGCATGGAGCCTCCTTCTCCCTCTGCCTGTGTCTCTGCCTCTCTCTCTCTCTCTCTCTCTCTCTCTCTCTCTCTGTGACTATCTAAATAAATAAAAATTTATAAAAAACAAAACAAAACAAACAGTCATTCTCTGCTTGCCAAGGGTTAAAAAAAAAAATCATGAGACTCAGTTTCTTTATTGTGGCAAACCACATGAAAGAGTTATTTAGTAATGCAAGTGCAAAACAGCTGATACTGTGGCTCTGAGGAGAAAAACTGTTGGAATGGGAAGAATCATCTATATAATAGGCTCAGTTGCATCCATGCAAGTTGCTGCTGCTACTCTTCTTGTTATCATTAGAAGTGTATGTTACTTAACACACTTATGAATTGAGACTACCCAGCCCAAGTGAAGAGTTTATGTTTTTAAGCCAATACAAATAGGAAATCTGAACATAATGATCATGCTAAAATTTTGCATATGGTCAGAGCCATTATGGGATTCTGACCTTAAGTCCAGCTGGGTCTTTGCCCAGCTAACAGCATAGCACCCCAATAGGGCAATCTCCCCACCTCCACCATAGGAAAGATTCAATCATAGCCCTGCAGTCAAGAAATAGCAGCTTTGGAAGCGTGGGGTAGGGGAGGAGACCCTTGAGAACTCTTGGCATGGGCTTTGGTATCTTCATGAGATATGGCAGTGACAATGATGCTGTTCTTACAGGTACTTTGTGAACAGTGAGCAACATTCACAGGCATCCAGGGCAGGAGAAAAAGACCCATGACTAACCATGGTGATGATGTCAGACACATGATTGCAAATCTTCGGAAATTTCCAGGAAGTACTATTTTACATGGACAAAGAGGCATCCAAAAATCAAACTGCCCTTGGCTTTGGAATTATTATGATGTTAGCATTAAATATTAGGATATCACATTTGCACCTGTAGACATGAGCATGAGCCCTCTGGTCACACACCTTCCTGAACTTCCCCTTTATAAGGATCTGAAACCAGCTATTTTTTGTTTATCTCATCTTAAGTCTTCAAAGAGACTGGGCATCAAATACCTTAACTTCCTTTGACTTTCTCAGATAAGGCTTTAATAATCAGTCCCTGTAGCATTCCTACTTACATCCTCTGTGGCTACATTTCTGACATGTTTTCATTTTCTCAGCAACTTCCTCTTTCCCATAACTCTATGTTTTAGGCCCCAAATAAAACAAAATTAGGTTGTCAATATCTGTGCTTATATAAAGATAATAATGAGATTTACTGAATTTTTGTTGTTGCTGTTGTTCAATGTTTAAAGAAAATGTTAACAAGTTTTGTTTTTAGGTAATCTGGCACAATGGATTTCATATATTAGGAGCAAAAAAATCTCAATTATGAACAGAAGATGCAGATATAATGCAGATGCATAAATTCCTAGATGGATCCAAACACTTATAAGGATAACAAAAATTTTTGATGACAAATAATTAGGTTAAACAGTATTCGTGAAATGAATGAATAGGATATTGAGCAGTAACACTGGATTGGTGATAGCCTGTGGAAGTTTGTATGTAAGAGGTAGAAATGTTTCTTTCTATACCACAACAAACTTATATCCATATGTAAATACCAATCAAAGATACTAAATATACATTCTTTAAAAAAAAAATATTTGAGAGAAAAAGAGAGAGCAAGGGGAGGGGCAGAGGGAAAGAATCTTGAGCCGACTCCCAGTTGAGCATGAAGCCCAATTCAGGGCTCAGTCTCAGGACCCTGAGATCATGACCTGAGTCAAAATCAAGAGCGGGCCATTCAACTGACTGAGCCACCAAGGTGCTCCACTAAATATCCTTTCTAAACTACACCTCTAGAAGGGTGACAGACACATACACAGAGACCAGGGAGAGCTAACCATAAGAAAGAGCAGAGATGCTGATAATATTGATGCTCAATAGGTTTTAAAATGCAGGCAACAAAGATGGTATCCTAACAGAGATAGCACAGGGCATAAAGAAATATGACTGTGGTAATAAATTTAGGACAGAACTTTTTGCAAGTCATTAAATTCTTCATTAAATGACTTTTACAAACAGATTAAGTTTTTGTGACAAAAAATAGAAAGTATCTCAGACCAACTTTATTTTTTTTTTAAGATTTTATTTATTTATCTATGAGAGACACAGAGAGAGATAGAGGGAGAAGCAGGCTCCCTGCAGGGAACCTGATGTGGGACTCAATCCCAGGACTGCAGGATCAAAACCTGAGTCAAAGGCAGACACAATTACTGAGACACCTGCCCCTCCCAGAGCAACTTTAACTCTCCAAGTATTTGCTGTAAATATTTCAGAGTTTTACCTTACAGATTTGCTATAAAAACACTCTAAAAATTGGGAAGATGTCTAAGAAAAAAAGATCATATAAAAGTAAAATATAGATATATTTAAGTGCATTTTCAAATAATTCCATTATAGCAAAAGATACTATAAAAAGTGAAAATATTTAGAAAATAATATTTTTCTTACAGATGATACTTAAATGGTAAATAAGATATACTATATAAAGATCTCTAAGATAAGTATAAGACAAGGAAACTAATAAGAAAATGGGCAAAGGGTGTGAATAGGCAAGTCCTAAAGAGACAATTTCAAATGGCTAGTGGGTATTTAAAAGGTGCTTAAACCCATTAATAGTCAAAAATGCAAATTAAATTAAATTAAATTAAAAACAAAATATTACTTTCTAGACCCCAAGCACACAAAAATTTAAATAGAGCTCTAAACTTACTGTAGGAAGGTGATAGGGCATTCTACTATAATGCTGTTGGAAATGTACTGTTATCTTTTTACCTGAGAGCATCTATTAAAATTTAAAACATGCCTTTTTCTCCTAGCAGTGCTATTTCTAGGAATCTTTGCCCATAATAATGAAAGCACCAATTGATAAAGATATATGTGCAAGGATGTTTACTGAAGCATTGTTTATACCAACAACAGAGAGGCAGGAGGAAAAAAAGAAATCATTAAATAAATGATGTCACATCCTTGCCTTAAATATTATGCTACCAATAGAAAGAATAAATGTGTTTCTATACCCACTTAGAAGGATTTCCATTACAAATCATTGAATAAAAAAAAGAAATATTATATAATACAAGTTGTTATAATACAACTGTTGAAAAACAATTAACAAAAAACATCTATAAATACAAATATACACATATATACTAACATATACAAATATACGGATTTTAAATGTGCTAACATGAGTATTGAGATCAGTATGGAATAATACACATTGAGCTGTTACGAGCTACCCAAGAGAGTGGTTAGGGCTAGGGGAGGATGACACAGAAAGACAGAAAAATTGAGGTGAGGGCTGGACTATTCAAAAAAGCTAGACGTGGTATCTCATGTGTTAAAATAGTTTATTTATGTCTGTGTTTATATCAAACAGACTAACCATTCGATGCCTCTCTTTGAAAATATAATGTAAACAAAGTACTCAATTCCCAGAAAAATCCACATTTGCACATAAATACAAACATTTGCATGTGATTTTAAGAGGATTACAGATGCCCTCAAACTCATCCATGAATACCAGATTAAGGCTGTGTACACCTGGGACCATGGCCCAATCAAGTTTATTCCACCAACATGACATCTGGAAAGATCAAATAACACTATTTGGGCCCATATTTGACTGCTGGAGTGAAGATAACTTAACTTTACATTAACTTTCCCAGTTAAATGTAGTTTGTGTACACTCTGGGATTAACTTGTTCAGCCTGACCCATTTGGTCAATATTGTATATCAGCCTCTCACAAATCATAGTGTAGAGTCCATGTTGTTTTTCTTCATGGCAGGAGAATGTTTGGGCTTGAATTTTTATACCAGAGAAGTTTTAAATGTCTGGAGAAATCATTCTAGTGAGTCAGATTACAGGATACATTCTTTTTTTTTTTTTAAGATTTTATTTATTCATGAAAGGGGGGGGCAGAGATAGGCAGAGGGAGAAGCCGGCTCCATGCAGGTAGCCCGACGTGGGACTCGATCCCGGGACTCCAGGAATGACACCCTGAGAGGAAGGCAGGCGCCAAACCACTGAGCCACCCAGGGATCCCCTACACTGATCCATTCTTATTGGCAACCTAAACACTGCACAAAGTCTCGGGGTAGAAAAGGAAATAAAGTGAGCTGGTTCAGAAAGACGGAGGCAATCCTAAAGGTTTTCAAGTCCACCTTTGCCATTTTCTACCACACAAGTCTTTCCACTGTAATGCAGGAGTGTTTTTTAAGGGCAGAAATTTTTTTTTTTAAAGGATATTTTAAGAAGAACATGCAGTTAAGACTCATTTTCAATCACAGCCCGCCAAGAGCATCACGTATAACATGAAGTGCCAAGGCAAGTGGCTGTATTTTCTTCTTGCTTATTCAGTCCTGAGGCCACCCTAGATGAAAAGTTGCCAAGTTACATGGTGACTTGGTAATGGGACTATTATAGACAAGGCACTAAAAGAGTTCAAGAAACTCATTCATCTTATTGATTGTGCTTGCAATCTGGAGAGAATGCATTCACTTTGAGTACAATACAAATAAACTTCTATAGCACCTTTGACGCAAACACATCCCAAGGCACTTTTCAGCAAAGACAATACTAAAATGTATAAGTGCGCCGTCAGAGAAAATGAACCAGTCTGAATATATATAAGTAAAGTTTAAATTTGAATAGGGCTTTAAATGTAGCATCTTGTCTTCTACATGAAATCATCTTTAAGAACTGGGGGAAATTATAAGTGCATGATCAGGTTCTGGAAAGTTTTCCACCTTCATCAGTGTGAAAACTGCACTGGATGATTGCAGAAATGCCCTCTGGATATTTTATTATTGAGATTTTAAATCAGCATTTCATAATAAGTAAATCTGTTCTGATCAAGCATTGATTAAGTTGTGTACAATTTGCTCTGGAAGCTCTTCATTTTCAGCCTGGGGTATCTGGTTTGGCTCACTCCCTTAGTCAGCTTAGCCAGATGATTACCAGACGTATGCTGCTTTTCTTTGTGTGGACATGGCCCGGCTGACCACTATGCAGATGAAGTTCTTTGTATCTTCATAGCTGCTTACCAATGTGTGATGGTGAAAACACGTTTTCTTACACTCTCCTGTTACTGAAACTAACCAGCAAAACCTCCAGCAATACCCTATTTCCTGTCACTAACACTCAGTATATGTTCAATATTCTATGAAGACACTGGTAAGCTCCATGTAGTTCCTCATAAATGAAAATTGGTATAAGACACACTTTTCACATTTTGGCATCCTGATGATGCCCTGAATATATTTGATGTCTAGTGAAATATGTAGTTTCACCACCTGAGGCTGGTATCCACCACTGATTAAACAAACTGCATCTTTGCCAAACTGCATTTCATATTCTGCTCTTGTATATATAGCTAATAAAATATGAGGAATTAGTAAAAATTTTAATGGTTCTCCTTTATTCAGAATTTCTTAATATTTTTACTTACTTTTTTTTTTACATAATTCTGCAGGTTATAAGAAACCTGTTTATGCTCTCCATATTATCTTTTATATGGTGAATATAAACATTCTTCTGGCGAAGGCTTTGAATGTTAATTTTTTCATGCTTTAAAAGGGCCATGAACTTGAGAATGTAGAAGTATGTTCTATTAATAGTGCATTCCTAATAATAAGGGTATTTTTTTGTGGGAATCAGCATTAGGATCAAATATGCTGGCAGAGATAAAGTGATCTTATTTGAACTTAGATATTTGTGATAATCAAGGAAATATAAAAGCATAAAGCACAAGTCTGAAAGGGTTCCATGTTCTGTCCACGGGTCATCACACCATTGATTTTATCTGTAATTTCAAATAACTCTTTGGCCATCTGACTGATTCCTGAGCCAGAAACTTGTGCAGAAACCCCTCTCCAAAACCACAACAGTTCCCTTTGTATCATCTGTGAATAGCATACGCTTGCTAGTTTCCTACTGCTGTGTAACAAATTCCACAGAGTGGCAAAAAATACAAATGTACAATATTCCCTCATAGATTCAGGCAGGAGTCTGCACACAGTGTGGCTAGATATTCTGCTCCAGATCTCACCAGGCTGAAATCAAGTTGTTGTCCTGATGGACTCACCTGGGGCTCGGGTCCTCTTCCAAGTCCACTGGTGCAGACAGGATTTGTTTCTTTGTTTCTTTTGTTACTTGCCACATGACCTGTTCTACAGGCAATTCATGCCATGAACGCTTGCTTTCTTCTAGGCAAGCCAGAGTATGTATCTCTGGCTTCCTCTCTGTAACCAGCCAGAAAAAAAAAAACAAAAAAACAAAAAAAACTCTCTTGGAGGGTTTGTGTGATTAGATCAGACCCACCGAAATCATCTCCCTATCTTAAGATCAATTGATTTGGAACCTGAATTGCATCTGCAAATTTCTTTCACAGCAGAGCTGAGATGAATGTTTATTGAGGTATGGGAAGGAATGTGCTGTCATCAGGGTCCAGGAATCCTAGAGGCTCTCTTAGAATACTGCCATTTATAGTACATAGAAATCTCCTTTCCGCTATTACCTCTGAAACAAATGGAACACAAATCAAATTGGAGAAAAATCTGTCATTCTGCCCCTTGGAACATCAAATTTCACTTTGAAACATGGAGATAAAACACCTGCCTTGAAAACTCTCGTGATGATTATAAAATGTGATAACAGAGAAGGATAAACATTTTAGCAAAGTGGTTGTAGTGAACAAGGTTGGTGGTCACCCAACCTTCCAGGGTTGAGATGAACAGGTAAAGGATCCCTACTGATACCTCTACCTCCTCAGGTGCTTTGGATAGAAGCTCCATGGAACATAAATGGGAGCCAAGGTAGTGACCCGCCTAATGTGGGTCAAACAAGGGTCCACTGTGGACCATCTGTAGCCTAGAGCTCTGAAGTCACCTTCCAACAACTGCAAGAATCAGCTATATACATCCCTGCCTCAATACTGCTCTCCCTGTATCCTTGACAGAGTCTTCCCTTGACTTTTCACATGGCTGGCTCCTTCTCTTTCCTCAGGTATGAGCTCAGATTAACTCTCATAGAGCCTTTTCTTTTACATCACAACCTCACATTACCATCATCTTGATTTACAGATCTCTAACTTTGTTACAGCCTGAAATCCTCTTATATGTATTCATTTCCCCTAGCAGAATAATAAGCTCAATGAGAGAGACTTTTCTTTCTTGTTTATTACTATGGCAGAGTGCTCAGTTAATCATATTGAATAGATGAATAAGTGATTAAATGGGGTAATCCAGAAGTCCACAATTTCTTGGGGGAAGTAACCACATCTGTTTACCCTTCTTCCTTATGTATAAAGTTGAAATAACTTTGTAACCACCCGTGTTTACAGATTTCCTATGAAATCATCAACATCCATGATCCTCCTCTGGAGATATAGTAGTATCTAAATAGAAACTGGGAAATGTTTAGAACTTTTCCTGAAGTGTTACTGCCCCAAAACTTAGGGCATTTTCTGATGAGCTGGGAGATACCACGTAAATCTAGGAAAGAGACACACACATATCATGTGAACATAGGCTTTGACCTCAGACAGACTTAGTGTCTAATCGCAGGTTCACAGGCTACTCTAGCTGTGTACTCGAGCAAGATCCTTAACACCTCTGACCCTCAGTATCCTTTCACAAAAAAACAGTAAGAATATACTAACAGTAAAGGATGTCCACAGTATGTGTATGTGAGCATGAGTCATAGATTTTTAAATGTGAAAATTTGCTTGGTACCAAGATGCAATGATGTGGAAGTTCCAAAGTGAGGTTGCATGCCAACAGACGCAGATTTTCAAAGGAGGTTCTTAAGCAGCATTTCCACAACTATTGCATGCCTCCTCATGGAGGCCACAGGCATAAGACAAGATCCGAATGGTGAGGGAGCACAATATGAGCAGCAGGACTTCTTGGGAGGGAGCCATTGCTGATTGTGTCCCAACACAATTGTTCCCTTTGGAGGACAGTTCAGCCTCCTTCTTGGCAGTAGGCTTAGAGAGAATGGGCTGGTTCCCGGGGGACCCAAGAGAGCAAATCTGCTGTCTGTTCCTTTCAGTTCAGAAGCTAGTGGCTGAGGGTCTGGCTCTAGTGCAGGTGGTCTAGAAGGTGAGAAAGTGGCTGATGACTAGTGATGGAGCAGGAAAGGACTGCCATGCTGCTAATTCGCAGAATCTCAAGTGTGACTTTCTCCCCATTTTGCCCTCCTCCATCCTTATTACGCCAACTGAAGCTCCCGTGGGTTATCTGGGAAAAGAAAAGTATAACGTGAGGTAATGTAGCAGCCTAATCTAGGGAGAAGAGAAAATTTATTACTAAGCAAAGTTCAGAGTTTCAAATTTCTCAAGCTAAGTATTTTACTTAATGAATTAAGACATATGGTAAGACCAGAAGAGATAAAGTTAGAAAAAAAAATCTATATGCTGCTGTATTATGTAATTTCTCAAGGAAAATGGACTTCCTATTTTTATTAATAGGAGTTAAATCACATACAAAATGACAGTACCAATCCAGCACATACTCCACACTAAAAATGCATATTCACTTCCTCTCTAAAACCTTTTTTGACAGAAACTGCAACTATAATGAAATATATATACATTTTGCATTGTCTGGAACAACCACAGGTTCCAAAGGGAGTTACTGATTCCTGATGAAAGATGATCACTCCCAGTAGGCGAGGGTTCCCAGTGTCAATTGTGCAGATATTAAAGAGACAGAGGACTGCGGAGAGGTCATCTAATTCGGCATTTAATGGGTTGTTAGAAATGTTTGAAAGTTCAGTTTTCTGAGGTGTTCTGTGGAAGGAAAACAGATTGCAGGGAATTAAAAGAAAATGGGAAAGCAGAAATGGAGACAATGATTATTGACAGGCTGGAGGAGGGAGCAGCAAAACAGGCTGATGGCTTTGAGTAGGTCGGTGAGATCAAATGAAGAGGGAGTCATTTGGGATGATGGAGGGGGGCCTGTGTATAACTAGAAGCCTGAAGGAAGAAACCAGGCATGAGAGATTTAAGATGCAGAAGAAAGAAACAAGTAGGAAGAAATGGAAAGCTTTGTACTTAAAAAAAAAAAAGTGAACAATTTATTTTCATAAAAGCTAGTATTTAATCTGTCTTGGTTCCAGGGCTACCCATTTTACTACACATTGTTATGTGGCATCTCACAACAATCTGGTGACATACGTATCATTATGCTCATTTTATTTTTTTTCATTATGCTCATTTTAAAGATGGGAAAACTGAAGCTTACCATGTTCAGTTCTTGGCTCTAAATCACAGAAGTTCAGCAGGCTGCCACATTTCTGATTGTTAGTTTTTTTGTTTGTTTTTAAAGAAAGAAGACTCATCAGATAGATATCAAAGAAAAAATAATACGCTGATATTAGGATGGGGTACTCCAGTCACCTCCCAACTGAATAATATATAGTCTTTCTGATAAAGAAGGTAAAGTAATTTCCCAAGAGCCTGGGAGAAACAGGTGCCTAAGAGCTTGGGTGAAGTGGAGTTTTCGAATGCTGGAAATATACTGGAAAAACCACAGAATGTTCATAAAAAGATGATAATTTCCTATCCCCCAAAAAACTACAAAGTGGCCCTAAGCTCATTATCCAGGAGCTTGCAGGCAGCCTCATTCACTTCTGTATGCACTATACTTTTAGTCACACATGCTATTGGTTTGACACTCAAAACTTCTTGTCTTCAGATTATAAAACTGAGATTCAGAGATTACAAATATTAAGGGACAAGCTGCACTCAGGAGTACCGATCAAACCAAGTAGACTTGGACTATTTATTTCTCAATCAAATCATACTACTTTCTCATCTGGGGAAATGGATTAATTTCTAAAAGTTACTTTGAAATTTTGTTTGCAAGGAGCAAAAAGATTTTATCCAAACATAGTTTTATGCATTGGGAGCATAAATGGTAGAATGAAATGGGATTGTTATTAACCTCAGCCTTTTCATTAGCCTCAGCTTTCTGACTGTGAGAGAAATGGAAGGCTAGTAAAATGCTTTCTCTGCATTTTGCCGACCTAACAGAAGATGACTTTATTTAAATTATAGCTCATTTTATTGCCATGGTGTTATATATTAGAAATTGATTACTCCATTTCTTCTGTAATAGCTTCATTATATTTGAGGGGTGGGGAGAAGAGTGAGCCTTTCTTTTATTTTTTAAAATAAGAAATAATGAGCATATGAAAGTGAAATCTTTATTTTTATTGTGTCTACGATTTCAAATAAAGCATACTGAGTATAATTATAGCATTAAATTGAATTTCAGGACAATTATTATTTTCTGAAGAAAATGAGATTGCTTACAAGTTTTTTTTTAAATCAAATATCACCTATTGCCAACTTTTTAAAGCAGTGTAATAAGTCTGATGCCACTTTTAAGCAAATTGAAAGAGAATTCCTCAAAACTGCACATTCTTCCCAGCTCTATATCCTATAGGTGATTCAACACACCCCTGTTAAATGTAGAATTGTTGTCTTATGTGATTTTTTGAAATATTTTTAAACTTTTAACAAAATTAGATATTCAGTAATTTTTGATAGATCAGCTGGTAAAATTTTGACTTAAACTCTTATATAATAAATTTTGACAATTCCTGAGGTAGTGGGGATATATGGGAGAGTGAAGATAAAAAAAGGAAAAGGAATGCACAAGTGAAACAAAGATTTTTGCCTAAATATTGAATACTTTGTATTGTTTTCAGTGCTCTCTTTGGACTGTATTAAAAGTGATCTAAAGGGACATCTGGGTGACTCAATTAGTTAAGCAGCTGACTCTTGATTTTGGTTCAGGCCATGATCTCAGGGTTGTGGGATCGAGCTCCATGCCAGGCTCCACAGTCAGCTGGGAGTCTGCTTCAGAATTCTCTCTCTCTGACCCTCCCCCTCCTCTCTTTCTCTCTCTATCAAATAAATAAATCTTTATTTTAAAAAGTGATATAAATTAATCTGAAGTTGTTGAACCTCCCCTAGAAGAATGTGCAGTTAATGGAAAAGTTCACATGTAAGTGAAAATGTGGAAAAAGAACACCAGGATAATATATTAGCACACTCATCATCTTCTGGAAAAGCCCACTTCTGGACTCCTTGGAAGTCTAGGATATCTCTCTGAGGATCTTCAAATAGGAGAAATGGCCACTGGAGGTAAGATTAGTTATCACAGACTTCCTCAGGTCAATCCAGTGAGGAGCACTACAGGAAATAAAGCATTCAAATTAGAGCTACATTACCCAAGCAAGATTTCTTCTTGTGATATACTATGTATTAATTTCCCCCAAGTGACATTTGATACACCTAATAATTCTTTAAAAAAAAAGATTTTAGTTATTTATTCACGAGAGACACAGAGAGAGGCAGAGACACAGGCAGAGGGAGAAGCAGGCTCCATGCAGGGAGCCTGACATGGGACTCAATCCCAGGACTCCAGCATCATGCCCTGAGCCAAAGGCAGACACTCAACCTCTGAGCCACCCTGGCATCCCTGATATATCTAATAATTCAATCCTTACTTTGTTTTCTTAAATTGGAATATATGCTTTATAGGTTGAAAAAATATCTTCATGAAGGGGCACCTGGCCGGCTCAGTTTGTTGAGCATGCAACTCTTCATCTAGGAGTCATAGAGCTTAAAAATAAATAAATAAAACTGAGAAGAAAGAGGGAAAATAAAGTAGAAAAAAATTTAAATTATAAAATCAACTGTATACTTTTTCTTTATTCAATTATTATTTGAGAGAGGGATATGCAACTTCCATTGAAGGGAGATGCTCAATATAGAACAATGCACAACTATAAATTATAGTCATTACAGATATCACTTAAAGAGCAAGAAAAAATTAGATTTTTTTTTCATCTACAGATGCCCTGAGGACTATTAGAACTCCATGTCTTTAGGAGTGCTGGGTGGCTCAGTTGGCTATGCATCTATCTGTTGGTAAGCTTAGGTCATAATTTCAAGTTCGTGAGATCAAGCCCCAGGTCAGGATCAAGCCCAGCAAGAAACCTGCTTAATATTCTCTTTCTCCCTCTCTGTCTGCACCCCCACCCTCAAACAAGTGTCTAACAGGATTCTCATGAGAGGAAAAAGAAGAAAAAATGTTGCTACTATTAACCTTCATATTCATATTCTAGAAGCAGTACAGCTATGGTATTCTAAATTAATTTAGGGCATAGATAATAGTAACAAAATATATATCCAATCTTATGGTTCTATTAGGTGAATCCCATTTCTTACCTCATTGCCCTGGCTCTTCACAAAACTGTGAATTTAAGATCAGAGACTATGATTCATTAATTCCTAGGCCTGAAAGGAGCAGGAATATCATGAGTAATAGTGGAAGACACAGAGAGAGAAAGAGCAAGAGAGAAAGAAAGAAAAGAAAGAAGGAAATAAAAAAGGGAGAAGGGAAAGGAGATGCAAGGTATTTTAGGTAAAGAAAGTGGGGAACAGAACAAAATTCCAATCCTGGAAAAGTCCTGGAGACCCAAAATAAACCATTTTAGAAGAAAAACAGTTTATCCCAAAGCATCCTGCCAGTTACAGTATCAAGGCAGGTAAATCAGAATACAACAATTAAATCATCTTCTCCACATGAGTTGGTTCTTATTACCTTTTGTTTCTACCATATTTAATAGGCCTATGCAGTGTTAAAGATTTGAAATGGAAGAAAGAAGAATGTATTAATGCCTTCCGTGGAGGCATTTCCTCAAATGCCAGAGCTTTTCCTTTAGCATCAAGAAATCAACCCTGCACAATGTACAGAGACAGTTGCGATTCTCTGGCACTACATCCACAGGATGATGAATGTATAAATGCAATCCACTCACTATTTCTGAGACTTAAGAAATTTTAATGGACTTAAGCACCCCATATAGATGATGTTGTTGGATACAAGGGGAAATATCTTGAATATTTGGCTCAGAAGAAGCTCTTCATTTTTTCCTCCATTATTGCAAAGTTCATTCTGTAAATAGAGACTCATCTTCATATGAAATTCTGAAAGTTTTTCAGTATGATAATAAAGGAATTTGGACCTTCAGGAGTGTGTTTAAGAACCTAGGGATGTCTTCTGTATGTATGCCTGTTAGCCCCAGGAGGTGCTCAACAATATTAATATTCAAAAGCTCTCAATGTATGCATCTTTGTTGGCTGAGAACCAGGCTGTCTGTTTATTACTAAGGTTTGAATAAGAGGGCAACCTTGAGGCTGACAAGGCTCTTACAGATCTGTTCAAGGAAATAATGAAAACCAGGAATCTTAAAAGGTGGAAATTAAAGATATACAATAACTTCAAAACTCAATTCAGGAAGAGGAACAAGCAGGGAATGACACTGGTCAGCTAACTGTCACGTATAGTGGTAGGAATGCCCAAGTAGAGAATCTGCTGTACCTATACAAGGTCATAAATAGGGTAACTCTATGTGCTCTTTGCCCCGGAAAACCCTTGCATGTCACGATTATATAATTACCCACATGATTTAGCATTTGTCCTAGAGATTTTTATTTTTTTAATGACAAATCATTACTGACAGTTACAGTAAAATAAGCCAAAATGTTTTTGATGGATTTTCCCTTTGTACTTCTAACTCCTGCCTCAGTCATATTTAGACTGTATGAGATATATGTGCAATGAACAGAGCTCCCTCTTAAATGGGTGGTTAAATCCAGAAGACGGAAAACCACTTTTTTCCCAGTCTTTCAGGGTGCACCACAGCTAATTCCTCCCTCTCAAAAACAGTTTATGGATTCTCTTAAATGGGTAATGGGTATTAAGGCGGGCACTTGTGATGACCAGTAGGTGTTGTATGTAAGTGATGAATCGCTAAATTCTACACCTGAAATTAATATTACACTCTATGTTAACTAACTTGAATTTCAATAAAAACTTGAAGAAAAAAACAAAAAAAGTCTTTACCTAAACACAAAGTTTTAGTACAAACAATTGCAGAAAGCACATTCTGTTATCACCTCTGTGAAGCATGACTTTTCATTGATACCTTAACTGTTTAGATCTGTGTTGCCCAATAAAGTAGCCATTAATTTCTATGGTTATTTAGATTAAAATTAATATTAATTCCAGTTAAATACAATTAAAATTTGGTTTCTTGGTCATACCAACCACATTTGGTAGTGGTAAAAGTTCCATAGCTACTATGGTTTATGTCTTATGGCATTTGAACAGTGCAGATCTAGAACATTTTCATCATTGCGGAAAGTTCTTTTTTTTTTTCTTTCATTGTGGAAAGTTCTATTTTGCTGGTTTATGTTGTTAATTTTATTCATCTTCCGCTCCAAGTGCGGAGCGCAACATGGGGCTTGATCTCACAACCCTAAGATCATGACTTGAGAGGAAACCAAGAGTCAGATACTGACTGTGCCACCCAGGCACTCCCTCCCATCTTTAATTACATAGATTTTTACCCTCCCAGAATAGTGAAATGAAATCGAGTTGTATAATTCTGAAAAATCTAAATTTGATGAAACATTCTAAAGAACCAAAAAGAAAGTTTAAGTAATGAGCTGTGTTTCATAAAATATTTTCAACATGTCAAACAAAGCCTCATAAAGTTACAAAGACTTTGCTTATAAAATATTTGGCTTAAAATATTTACATAATTCAGCAACTCTAGATTTAGAAATCCTTTATGGCAGAAGTTGTTCCACTTTATTAGTATCTCAACATCTATAGAGTATTTTCTCAATTAAAATATTTTGGTTTGGGGGCGCCTGGGTGGCACAGTCAGTTAAGCACTTGACTCTTGATTTGGGCATGGGTCATGATCTCAGGGTTGTAGGATCCAAACCTGCATCAGGCTCCAGGCTCAAGTGGAGAGTCTACTGGATATTCTCTATCCTCTCTCTCTCTCTCTGCCCCCCTTTATTTACCCTTCCCCCTGCTGTGCTCTCTCTCATTCTCTAAAAAAAAAATAAATCTTTAGAAAATATATTTCAGTTTAAAAAAAGTTAATTGAAAATATCATTACAAATATTGAATCACTACACTTGTATACAGTATGTCAATTATAACTCAATGTTTTTAAAAGATAAAAAAGTAAAAAGTCTCAAGAGTTAATGTAGAATGCAAATTAAAAAATACTAAACATGATAGTTATGAAATATTAAAAACAACGACACTAAAAAAAACAAAGCTATATTGGAAAAAATCTAGAAAATAAACAGTGACAGCATTAGAAAAAGTTCTGGCTAGGCAACTGATTAAATAGTATGATAATACATCAATATGTGTATTCTGCTTATGTTAAAATTTAATGTTCTAATTATCATGATAAATAAGTTATTCTTAAAGAAGTTTTGTTTTTATTTTACACAAAATTGACTGTTTTAAAGAGAACTATCAATTCGCCAATATAATAGAACTAATTTTCATGTAGCAAGTGATCATTTCAAATAATTATTTGTACCCTCTTTCAAAATTTTCTTTGCTTGGATGATTAAAATCTCATCATTGTAGTGATAATGTATAAGGAAGCCAGAAAGATTTATACATGTCCATAGTCTCCAAGCTTAAAAACAGATTACCCAGCATGGTGATCATTTGTTCTCTGTTTCCATGAAGGTGTGCATATCTTCTTATTAGACTGTAGCTACAATGTTAAAATACATATCCATATTTATATATCTCATTAGAACACAAATTAAACACTCATAATCCAGCCCATTCTTAATTTTTTATATTCTTAATTATACATGTATACATCCATAACCATGCACTCATATACATAACACATTTATTTATTCTATTATATATATGATTTCATGCCTAATCTTTTTTTAAACTAATCACTTAGATCTTCCATCACTATAACACTATGTCATTGCCCATCAGTATGAATTAGTCATAAAAGTCATTTTTGAAGTCCACCCATGTTTCATTAGATGTTTCTGGAGACAAAAAAAATGTAGTGATTAATACTATAGGTTTTTATATATAGATATATGATTATAGATATAAATACTATTTATATGTACATAATACATTTATACACATAAATGCATATATTTTATATATAAATATATATAATATATACACTTACATATATGTATCTTGATTTGTATTGTCTTTATACATATAAATAAATATATTTATTTGCAATACATTTATACATATACATATAAATACATATATTTTATATATGCATAAAATTTATATTTAATATATATGCATATACATATATATATATCTTGCTTTGAATTTCACATGTGCTATTCCAGCTTAATGATCTTGGGCAAGTTTCTATGTCTGAGTTCCTCACCCATAAAATGAAGAAAATATTGTTGCCAACTTTATAGAAGTAGATTAAAAGACTTATGGATTAATATAGGTAAAGAAGTTAGAACTTGACACAAGTGCTACATAAGTTTTATATATTATTAGGGATCTCTGGGTGGCTCAGTGGTTGGACGCCTGCTTTCAGCCCAGGGCGTGATCCTGGAGACCCGGGACCGAGTCCTGTGTCGGGCTCCCTGCATGGAGCCTGCTTCTCCCTCTGCCTGTGTGTCTCTGCCTCTCTTTCTCTCTCTCTCTCTCTCTCTCTCTCTCTCTCTCTGTGTCTCTCATGAATGAATAAAAAAATATATTTTTTAAAGTTTTAGATATTATTGTTTATTAAGCACTGATTATATGCTAGATATCCTACAGGATCTAAATTAAAACATCCATAGTCATCCATTTTAATAGAATTCTAATTCTTTATTACAGTATTCACAACTGTTGAAAAATAATATTGTATTTTCCTCTTTTACTAAAACAAAGAAAAAAGGAATTCAAAAGATTCCAAAAAATTCATAGGAAAATTTTTATAAACTGTGCACATTAAACATAAAGCTTAACATTAAGCACATAGGGCATGCTTTTTTTTATTTCAACACTATAATTTCTAATAAGAAGCCATTGGTAATCATGTGACAGATTTTTCCAGGGATTTCCTGAGAAACAGAGCTAACCAATATATAGAAGATAATAGCTTTCATTTATTAAGAGTTGACCTTGTGCCAGACTCTGTTCTAAGCACTTTGTGAACCTAATTCATTCACACAACTCCAAGACATCTCTTACAGGTTGGGCTAGACTCCAGGTGGAAATCCCTGCCCTCCTTAGTGCTGGTCACCCAGTTACCCCATATTTCCACACCCCTCCCCTTCTGTAACCCTTTGTTTCCCAGAGTTAGGGGTCTCTCATGGTTTGCCTTCCTCTCTAATTTTTCCCCACTCAATTTCCTTCCTTTCCCTTATAGTTCCTTTCACTATTTCTTATATCCACATAGAGTGAAAACATATGATGATTGTCTTTCTCCAATTGACTTATTTCACTCAACCGCTCCTGGTAGCAGCTATCCTCACTCCTCCCCGGGGGCCCCTTCTGTACCCTGACTGCCTATGCAGGAGGAAGATGTCTGGGTAGAGATTGTTTGACTTCAACAGTAGGCCATTTTCCCTTTCCTATCTATGAATTTTTTTTAATTAATATATTTTCTGAGATTCAGATGTGATTTTCTTGCAATCAATCCAGCAAAGCCTAATAATTACATGAAAATCACTGATTCATAAGTGTTAACACTGACAGGTAATAGCTGGATGGTGGGTATTTATGAGACTTACGTTATCCTGACTCTTTTGGAACCTAACTTTATAATATTTTCACATGTTTTGTGTTTTACATATAGTGTGTGAATATTTTTAGTCAAACAGCATAATTTTGGAAGCTGTCCTTCCTCCTCTATTCTTTGGAATAGTTTGAGAAGAATAGGTATTAGCTCTTCTTTAAGTAGAATTTACCTGTGAAGCCATCTGGTCCCGACCTTTTGTGTATTGGGAATTTTTTAGTTACTAGTTCAGTTTCATTGCTGAAATTGGTCTGTCCAAATGTTCTATTCCTTCCTAAGCCAGTTTTGGAAGTTTATATTAGTCTAGGAATTTATCCATTTCTACATTGTCCAATTTCTTGGCATTTAATTTTTTATAGTATTTTCTTATGAGCTTTTGTGTTTCTCCTTTGTGTCACTTATTAATTCTCCACCTTCATATATCATTTTGTTTATTTCAGTCCTTTCTCCTTTCCTTTCTGAATGAGCCTGACTAAAGGTTTATCAGTTTTATTGATAATTTCAAATCACCTGCTCCTGGTTACATTGATATGTTCTATTTTTTTATTCTCCGTTTCATTTATTTCAGCTGTAATATTTATTATTCCCTTCCTTCTACTCTGCTTTCAGTTATGTTTTTTCTTCCTTTTCTAGGTCCTTTAAGTGTAAGGTTATGCTGTTTATTTGAGATTTTTCTTATTTCTTGAAGTAGGTCTGTATTGCTATAATTTTCCCACTTAGAACAGCTTTTGCTGCATCCTCAAAACTTTGAGTCATTGTGTTTTCATTTTCATTTGTTTCCATGTGTTTTTTTTTTTTATTTCATCTTCGATTTCTTAGGCGACCTATCCATTGTTTAGTAGTATGTTATTTAGTCACCATTACTGTGATACCAAAACCAGATAAAGACACTATAAAAAAGAAAGAAAGAAAACCTGGGCCAATGATGAACATAGATGCAAATATACTCCAGAAAATATTAGCAAAGCAAATCCAACAATACATTTAAAAAATACAATGAGCATCTCCAAAGACAAGTTCTGGAAAAAAAATGGACAGCTACATGCAAAAGAATGCATGGGACTACTGTTTATACTATATACAAAAATAACTTGAAATTCATTAAAGACCTAATGTGAGACTAAAAGCTGTAAAACTCCTAGAAAAAAATCTAGGCAATAATTTTTTTTGACATTGGCCGGAGAAATTTTTTTCTAAATATGTCTCCTCAGCCAAAAAATAAATAAATAAATAAAATCAAAATTAAGCTATTGGGATTATACCAAAATAAAAAAGCTTTTTCACAGTGATGGAAACCATCAACAAAATTAAGAGGCAGCCCACTGAATAGGAGAAGATATTTGCAAATGATATATCCAATAAGGCATTAATATCCAAAATATATAAAGAATGTATACAACTTAACACCAAAAAAATCCCCAAATAATCTGAATAAAAATGAGCAGAGGAACTGTTTTTTCAAAGAAGACACACAAATGGCCAACAGACACATATAAAGATGTCCAATGTCACTAAACATTAGGGAAATGCAAATCAAAACCACAATGAAGGGCAGCCCGGGTTGCTCAGTGGTTTAGCGCCGCCTTCAGCCCAGGGCGTGACCCTGGAGACCTGGGATCGAGTTTCCACGTCGGGCTCCCGGTGCATGGAGCCTGCTTCTCCCTCTGCCTGTGTCTCTGCCTCTCTCTCTCTCTGTGTGTCTCAAATAAATAAATAAATAAATAAATAAATAAATAAATAAATAAATAAATAAATCTTAAAAAAAAAAAAAACACAATGAAACATCATTTTATACTTGACAGAATGGCTAGAATATGAAAGACCAGAAACAAGTGTTGGCAAGGATGTAGAGAAAATGAGACCTTTATGCACTGATAGTGGGAATGCAAATTAGTATAGCCATTGTGGGAAACAATATGGAGATTCCTCAAAAAATCAAAAATAGAATTACTGAATCATAGAAAAAAATATGATTCAGTTGTTCCACTATTGGATATTTACCACCCCTCAAAAAATGAAAACACTAATTCAAAAAGATGCATGCACCCCTTATATATTGCTGCATTATTTATAATAGCCAAGATATGGAAGCAACCCAATGTCTACCCCATTTATTAATGGATAAAGAAGATTTCTCTCTCTCTCTCTCTCTCTCTCTCTCTCTCTCACACACACACACACACACACACACACACACACACACACACCACTGGAATATTTATCTGCTATAAAAAAGAATGAGGTCTTGATAGATTTAGAGGGTATAATGCCAAGTCAAATAAGTCAGTCAGAAAAAAAAATACCATATAATTTCACTTATATGTGGAATTTAAGAAAGAAAACAAATGAGCAAAGAAAAAAGACAAAAAATCAGACTTAAGAAGAGAGAACAAACTGGAGGCTGCCAGAGGGGAGTTGGCTTGGGGGAAAGGTGAAATACATTTATCTTGATGAGCACTGAGTAATGTGTACAACTGATAAATCCTTATATTGTATACCTGAAATTAATATAACACTGTATGTGAATCATAATTCAATAAAAAACAAGCAGAAAAACAAAAAACCAAATAGAATATGAGTGAGGCACATGGAGTGTATCTTCTGAAGTCTGTTGAGTACCAAATATTATTCTCATCATTATGATCAATGAATTCATTAAGTCTCTTAGATCAAAATACAGTAAATGATAAACAATGTATATTGATGTTATCTTAATAATAACATTAAGGTCAGCTAGAAAGATACATGTTATGCCAGGTAAAAATGAAAAACGGTCAGGGAGCCTGGGTGGCTTATTGGTTGAGTATCTGCCTTTGGCTCTGGTCGATATCCAGGGATCCCGGGATCGAGTCTCGCATTGGGCTCCCTGCACGGAGCCTGCTTCTCCCTCCGCCTATGTCTCTGCCTCTCTCTCTCTCTCTCTCTGTGTTCTCATGAATAAATAAATATTTTTTTTAAAAAAAGAAAAATGGTCAAATGACATGAATCGATAGTTCAAAAACTAGGAAATGCAACATATGAACACACTGAAAAAAAAAGGAAATGCAATGAAAATACATTTCCCTTTTAAATCTCTTCAATTAGGAAATAAAATAGTTTTAAGTGATAATATCTCATGCTGGCAAAAGAATAAAGAAATGGCTACTTTCTCACATATCTGATTGCATTTTTAAATGCTCCAACACTTTAGGAAAGCAATTTGGCATTTTATTAAGAGCCATAAAAAATTAATACTTTCTGTGCCAGAATCCCTTTTATGTAAATCTGTCTTAGGGAAATAACCCAAAGCACAAGAAAAGTTAGAAATTTAATTCAGCATTATTTATCATAGCCCCAAATATAAATAAAATTCCCAATGATAAAGAAATGATCAAATTATAGCACATTCAGTCAATAGAATATCTTACATTTTAGTACATTTAATAATTATAAACACTTATGCAGCAATATGGAAAATGCTTACAGCATAATGATAAATAAGAAATTGCTGTGTTTTTGGAGCAACTGGTGGAAATAAATTAAGACAATATAATTTTTAAAATACTTATTTGAATAATTCAAAAAACAAGTATGCATGTGGGAAAAACTAGAAATTCACCAAATGGACCTAAATAATTATTTTAGGATGATGAATTTGCTTTTTTATCTTTATGCAAAATTTTGATGTAATTATACTATTTTCAATTTTTGGAATTTTTAAATTAATTATATGAATTTTAATAAACACCAAATACTATACACTAAAAACTTTAGAAGTACTTTTTTAAATAACAACTTAATCAAGAGAAAATGGAATATATAATAACATTGTTAAAAAACTGAAAATCAAAACATTTCATATACTTCCCATGAGATCTAATCAAAACAGTGCTTAAAGTTGGAGCCCTAAATTTAAACACTTTTTCTAAGAAAATGTAAAAATAAGTTGAGGAAGCTAGCAACTAAGGAATGTTTTAAACTCACACCTAAAGTAGGAAGGAAGGCAGGAAGAAAGGGGGTAAGGGAATGAGAAAGAAAAAAAGAGATGCAATTAATGTATTTAAAACTGACCCTGAAAAAAATAAAAAATAAATAAATAAAATAAAACTGACCCTGAGCAACATGGGTTTGAACTGCATGGGTCCACTTACAGACAAATTTTTTTTATATATATAGTATAGTACTGTAAATGTATTTTCTCTTCCTTGTGATTTTTGAAGGTTTATTTATTTATTTTAGAGAGAGACAGAGACAGAACAGGAGCAGGAGTAGGAGAGGCAGAAGGAGAGGGAGAGAGAATCTCAAGCAGACTCCCTCTAAGCATCTAGTGCAATGGGGGGCTCGATCTCGTAACCCTGAGATCATGATCTGAGCCAAAACCAAGAGTTAGACACTCAACTGACTGAGCCACCCAGGCCTCCCTCTTCCTTATGATTTTTTAATAATATTTTATTTGCTCTAGTGTATTGTATTATAAAAATACAGTATAAAACACATGTATCATTCAAAATATTTTTTAATCAACAGTTCATGTCATTGGTAAGGTCAACAACTTAATATAGTTAAGTTTTGGGAGAACCAATAGTACTAAATAGGTTTTCAACTACAATGGGCTTAATGCCCCTAACCCTTACATTGTTGAAGGGTCAATTGTACTGTATTTCTGACAAAGTTTATAGAAATTAATATCTAAATGTAGGATCTGGAGCAATAAAAAATATAATTTTAAAACATAACATTTAGAATTTGTAGCTTCAATGTACAAAGAAATGCAGCAAATTTCAACTCTATCTCACCCAGATGAATAAACCTGGTCACTAAGATGTGGAATTAAAACGTAGTCTGTTCATATCGGAGCAAGATTCAGCAGATTGTATTGAGCTCTGTAGGTTTGCTCTTTTTTAGAGGTAGTGGGGGATGGAGAGTTAACAAAGAGTAAAGATGACAAAGGTAGTTAATATAAAAGGGTAAGTGTTCTCAGACCAGGGCTAAATGTGTGTAACTCTAGGCAGGACTTGGTCCTTACAAGATGTATTGGAATGAGATCAGGGAAAGAAAATCAATAGCCTAGGATCTTAGTTTGTGTTCCTTCAGTTGGAAACTCTGAGACAAGGATTACATTAAAATCATTTATTTGGTAGCTTTTCAAAAATATTGGGAGGGAGATTTCAGGAAGCACCGCACCCTCATTCTGAGAAGTGTAGGTGGATAAGGAAGGAAGGACCACCCCCCAGACTGAAGGAGACTTCCATGACAGGCAAAAAGGAGATGGGCAAGTCACAGAGAGGCTATACTCAGTTACACAGAGTCAGCAAGAAGCAGGGGGGCCAGAGAGCGGGCATACATAACAAAAGCTCACTACAGACACATTGGCTACTAGGCTTGGGAGAATAACATGAATTTCTAGCACCCAAGGTGGTCCGAATTCATCCAAACACTGCTGCCAGGACAGGGCCAAAGTATAGGCCTTGAAAATCTTAACTATCTACAGGTGAGGGAAAATAGGGGCAGCTAAAGACGAGCATCATTACCATAGGTTGAAAGAGATTTAGATATATAAATATTGTATGTATCTGTATATTGTATGCATATGTATTTCAGTTAGTGTCAGAAAAATATTCGATAAGGGAAGCCTGGGTGGCTCAGTGGTTAAGCGTCTGCCTTTGGCTCAGGGCGTGATGCTGGGGTACTGGAATCAAGTCCCACATCAGGCAGAGAGCCTGCTTCTCCCTCTGCCTGTATCTCTGTCTCTCTCTGTCTCTCATGAATAAATAAATAAAATATTAAAAAACTATTCAATAAAAGTCTAACATTTATCTCTAGCTAAATATTTGGGTATAGGAAGAAATATTTTCTTCCTTAATACGATAAAACAAAATTATTTTATTTTATTTTAAGATTTTATTTGTTTATTTGATAGAGAGAGAGCACAAACAGGGGGGAGTAGCAGGCAGAGGGAAAGGGAGAAGCAGGCTCTCTGGAGCAGGAAGCCTGATGCAGGGCTTGATCCCAGGACCCTGGGATCATGACCTGAGTTGAAGGCAGATGCTTAACTGACCAAGCCTCCCAGGTGCCCCAAAACAAAATTCTTTGAAGATTAATATTAAATTCAATGCAAAACCCTAGTCATTGTCTTTAAAATTGGGACAAAATTAGGACAGTACCTACTGGCACAAGTATTCTTTGAAATTTAGATGATACTGAAGGTATAAACAGAAATGTTGGGAATAAATATTGAAAAAAGAAAATAGTATGGTTTGCTTATACAAAATCAATAAATGACCAAAACGCAATTTGGATTTTTTAAAACATGACTTTAAAGAAAGTGATACAAAGAAAATCTCAGTAGTCAATGTCTCCTCAAGATTTGTGCCTAACTTCTAGAATTCTTCCTCTCTTGAAATCTTCAGATTTCTCTTTCAGTTCTCTTCCATATCTAATTTCTACTTCTCATTTGTTTTCCTTGATCTACCTTCTCTATAGATCTTAAATACTGGGCTCCTTTGGTGTTTTGTTTTTTTTTTTTCCAAAATATTCTGAAACATCATTGGAAAACAACATATTCTTGACTATAATCATATTTTTTTAAAACAAGGAAACTGGGAGAGGTCTACCAGCCTATAATACACATCACCAGTGAAAACCACTTGGTAAAACCATGAGATAGAACTACATACCCCCTGGAGTGTCTAAAACTAAGACAACTGACTAAACCAAGTGTTGCCAAGTATGTGAAGGAACCGGAACTCTCATGTGCTGGTTCTGCGAATGTAAACTTTTACAGAACTTTTTAAAACGGTTTGACAATTTCTTTTAACATTAAACACTATCTATGACAGGACTCAGCCAGTTTGGGGAGTCTGTCCAAGGAAAATGAAGCATGTGTCCACCCAAAAAACTTACACACCATCTTTTTAGTGAAGTATGGTGGACACATATGTTACATTAACTTCAGGTGTGTCCACAAATGTTTATAGCATCTTGAATTGTAGAGGAGCAAGAACAGGAAGAGGAGGAGACCAGAAGAGTCAAGGGGATAACTTTCTACATAAAGCTTCTTGTTTTTAGCTCTAAGCTGATTAAAATTACGGAGAGCTATATTCTGGTTCCAGGAACTGAGGAGTAGAGATGGATCTTACCCAGGGTGGGGGCCCTAACAGGTGCGGTGAATAAAACTACGCACATGATCCCTGCAGTGACACTGTGCCCTAAGCGTGCTTTTGTGCTCCTGAATGGGTTTAGCTTTGGAGATATGTTGTAAACAAGGATGCTCGTTTTTTTTTTGGGGGGGGGGGTGATGTCAGTGAGGCTGCCTGGAAGAATGGAAGAATAGACTCTCTGAGGAAAAAACATCAATCTCAAATTAAATCTTCCTTGAAGCTGCCCAGAGTAACTTATTCTGTCTTCTCAAGGGTGAGATGACTGATAGCCAAGTTGCAAGTACACGGATTCTTAAATAAATCTGCTCATGTGGTTCAAATTTATGCTGTTCCATGTTTTCTGATTCACACAGACGCAAGCCTGTTGCTGATGCTTTTGTGGATCAGTCCACCAAAAACCTCTCTCTACCTATTTGTTTTCCTCTGTACATTTGTATAGCATATGAAATTATTTATCCTCCACAAGTGCCCAGAATGTGCAACACAGAATGTGCAACAGGGCAACACTGAAATGTAAAAAAAAAAAAGTGACAAATAGGAGACCAACGCAAAACAAAATGGGGCTGTGATTCATCGACACAGACAACAAATATGTTACTTATCATCTAAACAGGGGACACTTTAAAGCGAGTGAGTCTATGCCAATATAAACAGATGACTAGATAAGTGAATAAATAAGGGAGAAAAGACAAATCTCCTCTGCGAAAGAATTCCGGGTAATTTATGGAGATACTTCACCCTTGGCTGAGGTGGGGTCGTAAATCATCATTCCAGAGGTAAGGGCTGCCACAGTGACTTCCTTCCAGAAAAAGGAGGTAGGGACATAATTTTACAGTGGAGAAACCTAATCCACACTTCTCCAGGTGATTAAGGTCAAATGTATGATGGTAAATTATGTTGATAGTAAATGCCCTTATTATGATGTGATCATAATGGCATTTTTGTCTCTGTTGTCTTCTACCCTCAACCTATAATCCGAGTCTAATTGTGAGATAAACATCAGATAAATTCCAATACTAGGGCATGCTGCAAAATAATTGAGTATATGCCTCAAAATAGTCAAGGTTATCAAAATCAAGGAAAGTCTGATACATGGTCACAGCCATGGAGACCCTAAAAAGACAGGACAATTAAATGTAATGTGGGTTCTTGAGTGAGATCTTGAAACAGAAAAAAAGACACTAGGTAAAACTAAGGCTATTGGAATAAAATATGGACTTTAGTTAACAATAATGTATCACAATTGATTCCTTAGTCTAACAAAGGTACCTTACTATTAATATGTTAATACCAGGGTAAGCTGGGTGTGGAGTATATGAGAACTCTCTGTACTATCCTCTCAATTTTTCTGGAAGTCTAAAACTGTTCTGAAAATATAATTTATTATGAAAAAGTACAAGGACATGATCATCTAGGCAAAGGATGAAAAAAATTCACAACCAAATTTCACTGAAGGGTCAGAAAGCCTTCAGGAAATTATTTTCTTAGCCAGTATCCATAATCTTTCACAAATATGCATCATTTTACCTTAACCATCCACAATTTCTATAGAATTTTATTGGTGTTCAATAGCTAACCACTAGTTTTGCTTTCTTTAAATTTAAATTGTATTTTTTTTGCCCAAGCTAATATAATCACCCAATTCAAAATATAAAAAGTATGCACAGCAAGAAGTCTACCTCCCAGACTCAGCAAACTAGTTGTTATCACTTTCTTGTGTATCCTGCCAGAGAAATTTTATGTGTCTTCCAAGAAAATGTGTCTATTTTTTCGTTCTTTCATTGTTAGACAAATACTTATAGATCCTGTATGCTCCTCCGCACTTTGTTTTTTCTATTGAGCAGTAGATCTTAGAGACTTCTTTCATGTAACTTGCTAATGATTATGTTCAAACAAGAGATGAAATTAAAACTGTAGCTGGCAAAACAGGATGAATGGCACACTGGAATGGAGGAATATTCTTGCTGAGGGGAGACTAAAGTTGATGGTATACATTCTAGAAGCTAGGATAAGTAAAAATAACTATTATTTATTATTATCACTACCATTATTATTGCCTTATAAGTGTCCATAAGAAAAATATATACTTTAGTAATGAGCTAATATGCAATTGGAATTTTTATCCTCTTGTGAAAAATAAGAAGAAACAAACCCCCGAGTAGAAGGCCCACTTCCAACCAGAAGGCATCCTAAAAATAACTCAGTAGGCAGAGATTCTCCTAAAAGTTAATATTTCCTTTCATCATTATATTCCTCTGCTCCAGGACAATCAACACTCTCAAGATGCCACTTTTATTTATGATTCATGAGAGTAGACATGTTTGTCCATATTGTTCACTGCCTGTCCCCAGAGCCTAGAATACTATATAGTTAACTGCCTAGAATATATTTATTGACTGAATGAATAAATGAACAAAATGAATTAATACAGAGATTAATACAAATCAAGAAGGGAGAATCAGAGTAGAGCAAGAGTCCTAAGAAAGACCACAAAATGGGGTGCCTGGGGGGCTTAGTCAGCTTAGCATCTGCCTTCAGCTCAAGTCATGATCCCAGGGTCCTGGGATAGAGCCCCACCTGGGGCTCCCTGCTCAGTGAGGAGTCTGTTTCTCCATCTTCCTTGGCCCCTTCCCCTGCTTGTGCTCTCTCTTTGTCAAATAAATAAACAAAATCCTTAAAAAAAAAATACAACAAAAGTAGTATTGTGCAATGAATGAGCTAAGTGCCAAGACTATCAACTTGCTGGTTCATTTGGAGTAAATTGCTTAATCTTGATGAACCTCAGATTTTCATCTCTAAAACAATATTAAAATATGCACCTCTGTGAAAAGTATGTGGTCATTGTAAAGACCCATGACCATGTTGGGTCATTGTAAAGATGAAATATGCATACAGACAAACATACAATACATATGTACACATACATATAAATATGTACTCAGGTATATCAAGATATCTATTGTATACACAAATAGAGAAATTATCATGTTGTTTATTCTTTACAATAGTGGTTATGACTATAACTAAAATACATTACTCTGATAATGCGGAGGACTAAAGGATGACCTTAGTGATGCCATGGATATCAGGGAACAGGCAGTTTTGAGAAAGAAGTCAGTAAAAATAGGAAATATAATACAGCAAAATCAAACCCAAACATAACTATATAGGGAAATGAATAAATTTACCTATTTCCAGAAAAGAAACAAACAATCAAACAAAAAACAGGTTCAGATTGTTAAAAACAAACAAACAAATAAAAACCCAGAAAACAAAACAAAACAAAACAAAACTGTATCCACGATTCAGCTAACAGGGAATGACTGAGCAAAACTGCATTGCATGGAAAGGAACAGACAATGATACAGAGCAGACTATTAAGTGAAAAACACGCATGAACTCAGCTATTAATATCAGACTACACTGGATTCAAAGCAAGTGAAAAGGGAAAGGCACTTTGTAATTATAAAGAATATAATTCACAGTGGAGAAGATAACTCTCACAAATCTTTATATTTTAATATCACACATTAAGCTAAAGTGACAGGAATAGTGGAACTGTCACCATAATGAGAGATTTTCCCTCACTCACCCAGCTCCATAGCAGATCAAGAAGACCAGAAATAATGGATACAACTAACTGAATTTTGTAATGAAAAAGATTTGGTTTACATTAGTATGTGTCAAACTCTGTAAGATGAAAATAAGTGTCTGTAGAACATTTATTTTAAAATGTATTTTATGTCATATGAAATATATGACTTGCAATAATCCCCCCAAAATAGAAATCATGCTACATTCTTTAACCTTAATACAAAAAGTTAGAAGTACTATTTCTATAAACTAAACCAAAACATGTCAAATACTTCAATATTTTTAAAACTCACTTTCTCAGAAAGGAAATCAAAATTAAAATAGGAGGGGCAGCCCCGGTGGCTCAGCGGTTTAACACCGCCTTCTGCCCAGGGCCTGATCCTGGAGACCTGGGATCAAGTCCCACGTCAGGCTCCCTGCATGGAGCCTGCTTCTCCCTCTGCCTGTGTCTCTGCCTATTTCTCTCTCTCTCTCTCTCTCTCTCTCTCTCTCTCTCTGTCTTTCATGAATAAATAAATAGAATCTTAAAAAAATGTTTAAAAAATTAAAATACAATATTTTTAAAGTAGCAATAACAAAAATATAAAAACAATAGGTTAATAAAGCTTAACTCACAGACAAATGTACACCTTAAACACTTTGACTTCTAGTCAAGGAAAAATGAGAATGAAATAATTACGCATGCAGGGGCACTTGACGGGTAGCACTGGGTGTTATTCTATATGTTGGCAAATTGAACACCCATAAAAAGTAAATTTATAAAAAAAAAAAATTATGCATGCAGGGGCATGCGCCTGGTGGCTCAGTCAGTTAAGCGGTAAGCATCTGATTTTGGCTCAGGTCCTGATACCAGAGTCCTGGGATCAATCCCAGAGACATCAGGCTCCCTGCTCAGCATGGGGTCTGCTTCTCCTTCTCCCTCTCCTTCTGCCCCTACTCCCACCTCTCATGCTCTCTCTCTCTCTCAAATAAATAAGTAATATTAGCAATGACTTTCATTTTGAAATAATTGTTTCCCTTTTTAAAACAATGCTTTAGCTTTTGAAATATCTTGAATGATACTCTTACATGTCATTTTATCTCATTTGGAATTTCTCGGTATCCTACATAAAAATGCAAATCCCATGAATATTTTTTCTTTAGTGTAACTAGTTAGTGAATAGCAAGAAGAAAAAGAAAAGAAAAAAAAAAGGAAAACTGTCTTTGACCATGTTATTTTTTAAGATTATTTATTTATTTATTCATGAGAGACACACAGAGAGAGGCAAGAAAAGAAAAAAATGAAAACTGTCTTTGACCATGTTATTTTTTTAAGATTATTTACTTATTTATTCATGAGAGACACACACACACACAGAGAGAGAGAGAGGCAGAGACACAGGTAGAGGGAGAAGCAGGCTCCATTCAGGGAGCCCGATGTGGGACTTGATCCCCAGTCCCCAGGATTACACCCTGGGCTGAAGGCAGCGCTAAACCGCTGCGCCACCCGGGCTGCCCAACCATGTTAAAGCATAGTGAAATTTGTTGAAAGTATAATCTGTAATTCCCTGGCTCAAAGACTCAAGAACCAGATTTATTTATAAGTGAATGGAATGCCAAGGAAGTCTCAGGGATCTCAGCTGCATGAACAAATTAAGAGTTTCATCAGATTGCATGATCTAAAATAAATATTCTCCAACTATTTTTTTAAGTTTTCCTGTCCTTGTGTTATTGTATTCAAGATGTAATGACATAGATTTTAATCTCATTCCTTAGTTAGAACAGGGCAGAGAAATTGATTTTCAACATACCAAGAATGAATACAATGAGGAGGATATAATTCTCCAAGAGGAAATTAGGACTTTTTATCAAAACAACCAAGACTCTATGTTGGTGGGGCCAACCAGCTTTTACCAAACTCCATGTTCTGGTCCCTCCTTCCTGTCCTCTTCTTGCAGCTTCTCTCCATCCATATTCTGAAAATTCCCATTTGAGATCTGTATCTCAACTCAGACTGCTTCCTCAAGCTTCAGGCCTTTATACTCATATGTCTACTATCCATTTCTTCATTGACAAAAATAGGTCATTTTAAATACTACACAACCCAAATTAAATTCATTTCTCATTCCAACACTCCAACCCAGGGTGTTCTTTGGAATGGTCACAGAGATTGGGTGAGTAGTGATTATGAGAAAGAATGGACTCTATTTGAAGTTAAATCATTTGGTACAGGTTCTAGGAAGGTTTCTGGGAGAGTTGTGCCTGAGATGAGATGAGACTAAAGGACAAACAAGAGGTGACACACTTTAGTTAAAAAAAAAAAAAAAAAAAAAGGTATGGGAGGCAAGAGAAAAAGCATTGGGCTGAATGAGGAAGTTTTCTGAACAAATGGTACATGAACAAAATAACTGATATCAAAATAGAACATGAAACAGGGTAGTATGAATAAAACATGGAATAAATGTATGTGTGTGTGTGTTTAGATAAAAGCAATGAGGTATAAAGATAAAGATTGATAGAGCATGGAGGATTTTTTATCTTTCTGGGGAACCACTGAAAAGTATTAGAGAAGAAATCCATGTATAAGACTTAATTTTTGAAAAATCTAGAAATAAACTGGTGAAAGATGGAAAGCAAGAATCTCAATTAGAAAATTATTATAATTATCCAGGTGGTTTGATCAGGAAAGTGGCAGTGCTGAGAAACAGGTAGAAAAAAAATGTTTTGAGATTTTATTTATTTATTTATTTATTTATTTATTTATTTGAGAGAGAGAGAGAGAGAGAGAGAGAGAGAGAGAGAGACTACATGCAGGGAGAGAGAGAAGCAGACTCTCTGGTAAGCAGGGAGCCCAGCTTGTAGGGGGAAGTCCAAGAGATTGTTCATCCTAACAGTTTAGATTTCAAGACAGGAGGCCGAGTTGCAGGTAATAGATTTGGAAATCATTAACTTGGAGCCGTAGAATTAAATTGGTAAAGGGAAGAAATGACTGACTTATGGAGAAACCTGAAACACAGCTTTTAAAGAACAGTCAGAGGTAGATGCCTAGAAAGAAGGTTAGGAAGTATGGCCTGAGGACTGGGAGAAAGATAGCAAGTATTGTCTATGAATTTTAAAAAAATCTGAGCTTTTAAAGTAAAAGTAAAAGTAAAAATAAAGCTTTTAGGGTTGCACTCCACAACAAATGTTTCTTGTTCTTTGAGAAACTAGTTTTAGTGGTATGATAGAGACAGTGTTCATATTGGGATAGATTAAATAGTATATGAAAAAGTGCAAAGAGTCAAGGAAGAGGAATTTTGTTTTTGGTTTGGCTTAGTTTTTATTGAAGTTGGGAAAAAAATATGTGTGTTTAAATGCTGATGATATGTAGAGAATAAAGGTTGAAAATGTAACAGGGAAGGGTAACGAGTCTGTGGTTTCTGAGATAGTGGAAGATCCAGAAACATGGGTTAGAAGAATAAAATACGATAGAAAGCATAGCCTTCTGCATTATTCATTTCAAGGAGAGAAAAATGAAAGGATGGATGTGGATTCAGCGACTTCTGTGGAGTTTTTTAGGAGTTAGAATATTGTGGGTGATTTTTTTTTTCTGTTTCTGCAGGGTTTTCTACAGGAATTGAAATGGGGCAGGAGTTGGAGTCAGGGCTTGATGAAAGTGGGAAATGTCTGAATGTCCAAAATATGCCATCATGAGAATAAGATAAATGTGGCTAATAGAAAGTCAAGGACTCCCGATTTTTTAGGTTGGATATCATGAATTTAGAATGATTCTAATGTCTAAAGTTGTGGAATCATTTAAAGTGGTTTGGATTCTGTCAATTAAGAGTCCGACTCTTGATTTCAGCTGAGGACATAATCTCAGGGTCATGAGATCAAGCTCCATGCTTAAAATTCTGCTTAAGATTCTCTCTTTCTCTCTCTCTCTCTCTCTGCTTCCCCTCACCTTCCATCACTACCTCTCTAAATATATATATAAAATATATATGAAAATCCTCTTCATGATATCATGAAGAGGATTTTTTTTTTAAGATTTTAAGATTTTTTTTAAATCTTTTTTTTAAGATTTATTTATTTGAGAGGGAGAGAGAGACCACACAAGCAGAGGGAGAGAGAGAATCCCAAGCAACTCCCCACTAAGTGCAGAGTCAGATTTAGGGCTCAATCTCATGACCCTGAGATCATGATCTCAGCCAAAACCAAGAGGTGGTTCCTCAGCTGAATGAGCCACCCAGGCACCCCATGAAGAGGATTATTTTTTTTTAAGATTTATTAATTCATGGGACACACAGAAAGAGAGGCAGAGACACAGGCAGAGAGAGAAGCAGGCTCCCTGAAGGGGAGTCCAATATGGGACTCAATCCCAGGACCTCAGGATTACCCCCTGAGCCAAAGGCAGACACTCAACCACTGAGCCACCAGGTGCTCCAGGATTATTTAAATTTAAGATTCCCTTATGACAAAATCCAGTCGGAAACAATGACTAAAGTGAAGCCAAAACTAAGGTCTCTCTAGATTAATAATGAGTTAACTTAGAGGGTATGTAGCTGGAATCTCTGAGTCTCAAAAAAAAAACACATGGTTTCCTCCACAGGTGGTGGAACAGTTCTATGGAAGTAACCATTCTGAAGTTGTCCATCTTCAGGAAAAGAGTTGCCTCTACCTGGAGAAGTGTAGATAAATGTTGTGTTCAGTGGAAACCCAAGTTTTAGTCAAAATAAAGAGGCAAAATAAATTTTAAAAAATGGTCAAGATTTCAAAAATCTAAGGTGAATTGAAGACCCAGGAATGGATTGTCTGGGGTCACAATGAGGGATTTCGGAAAGGAGAAGCTGTGTTAGGAGAGATGAGCAGATGGTGTCAGGATGAGAATATAAAAGAAGATAGAGAACCAGAGGCACCATTCTCACAGGTTACCAGGAAGGGCCAGGGATTTCAGAGATGTTGAGTATAGTTGGCCCTAGTTTTTCAAACTGACTAATCCTAGAATTTTCGTAGCATGAGTGCTGGGGTCAGGAGGTGGTCATCAGATCTCTTATGTATGAGCATATGCTTCTCTGCAAAAGAAATGCCCTCACTTCTCTTCTAGACATAGGAGAAAAGCACAGACATGAAAACATGTGTTGGGCCGCCCCAGTGGCGCAGCAGTTCAGCACCCCCTGCAGCTCGGGGTGTGATCCTGGAGACCCGGGATCGAGTCCCACCTCAGGCTCCCTGCATGGAGCCTGCTTCTCCCTCTGCTTGTGTCTCTGCCTCTCTCTCTGTGTCTCTATGAATGGATAAATAAAATCTTTAAAAAAGAAAAGAAAAGAAAACAGAAGTGTTCTGCAGAAGTATTCACAGATCTGAAGTCTGAGCCAGTATACTGATGTGAACAGAACCTCAAGACTTCAGCCTCTGGCAGAGAGTGTCCGTCCCCAGGATGAGGTCAACAGCCAAAGGTTTCCCAAATAGGTGGTCCTGAACCTTCCAAATTTACCTCCAGCAGTTTCCGAGCATCTCAGATTTATTCCAAGCCCCAGCATTTGGAGACCTCAGGGCAATTGAGCAGAGTAAGGAAGACGTGAATGTACTGCTTTCCTTCCTGACTTTGGGCACTTTGGCTACTCTCAGCTTTAGATGCTTATCTGTAAAACAGATTTGCCTTCCTCACTGAGTTGTCATGGGGATTAAAGTTAATAGATCCAAAACACCTAGCACAGGGGTGGAATAAAATCCGTGTTCAATAACTGGTAGCTATTATTATGTTTTTCAGAATAATGTTCTGGCAAGAAGCACAGAGAGCTTTTCAGAGGCTGTGCTCATAGTCCCTAGCCTGAAAGGTGGTGGGGAGAGAAGGATCCAATTTTAGTATAGGTGTCTCGCTCTCCTCACTGAATTTTCCTGGTACTGAGCCAGTCTCTTTTCTCTGCCTGCTACCTGCCTTTAAAAACTGCAATCCAGTGGCTTTTTGGACCTCGGCACTGGAAATTCTAATTCGTAATTCCAGGGAGAGACCACACGGTACTACATTTTTAAGACCTCATAGGAGAACCTGGTGCACGGCCAGGGTTTCAGACCACTGTGAACCGTAGACTGTTCTAGAAGTCATGAGAGTCTTCATCAATGTAGTCATTAGATGAAAATGACATACAGAGAGTACAAGTAATATCTCACAGATTTTACCACTAACTAAGGAGAAACTTGAATAGCCTTTATATTATTTGGCTTAGCTCTAAGCCTTTACTTCTAGCTCAGCATCCAGACCGGGCTGTTTTACTCTTTAGTCACAGGTCATTTCGGATAATGAAGGCTGACTCCCTTTTACTTGTCATTCCCACCCTTCCCCAAACTATTTTATATTCCTACCCCAGTGTCCCTGCTTTTTCTTCCTTGCTTTTTTTTTTTTCCCTCCAGAGGTAAAAATAAAAGTTTTTGTTCTTTTTTATTAGACATTAAATCTACATGGTATGAAATTAAAAAAAAATCCAAATTGCATTGGTGAAAAGTTGGTTTCCTCCCCTTCTGTCTCCCAGCCACCTATTTCTCCTACTTTCAGACAAGCACTCTGCGAGTTTCTGAAGTATCCATTCAGGGATAACTTTCACATGTATAAACATCTTTCCATATACATACAGTATATTATATTTCAGCTTCATGTATTTTTCACATGACAATATTAGAGAATTTTCTATATCAATATATAGATATGTACATCATGCTTTATAATAGCTTCATATTCTCCAATGTTGAAATAGAACATAACTTTAGTGAGTTTCCTTGTAAAACAAAATACCATGTTCAAACAGTAAGTTTCAGAAACTGGAGCATTCAGTTTAACTCACCTGTATGGTTACCCATCTACATGGAAGAGATTCAGATAGCTAGTTGAACTCAAGGTTCTTCTTATAATAAGAGGGTTTTTATATTCTCAGCTTATAAGTTTTAGTTTTATATGAAATGCAGTCTGTAAATATTGATCCTAAAGCACTTCCAGTTTTAAGAAGACCCTACTTTGGGGTGCCTGGGTAGTTCATTTGGTTAAGCCTCTGCCTTTGGCTCAGGTCATGATCCCAGGGTCCTGGGAATGAGTCCTGCAGCAGGCTCCCTTCAGGGAGCCTGCTTCTCACTCTGCCTATGTCTCTGCCTCTCTCTGTGTCTCTCCTGAATAAATAAATAAAATCTTAAAAAAAAAGAATGATTCTTCCATAATGAATGCAAATAGAAAAAGATGGGCAAAGACATTCTGAGGATAAGTCAAAGGAGATCACTTGGAATATTGGGGATCTAATCCACCTCCTTTTTTTTTTTTTTTTTTTTTAAGGAATCGCTATGCCCAACATGGGCTCTAACTTACAACCCGAAGATCAAAAGCCACATGCCAGGGGGATTCCTGGGTGGCTCAGGGGTTTAGCCCCTGCCTTCGGCCCAGGGCGTGATCCTGGAGTCCTGGGATCAAGTCCCACATCAGGCTCCCTGCATGGAGCCTGCTTCTCCCTCTGCCCGTGTCTCTGCCTCTCTCTCTCTCTCTCTCTGTGTGTGTCTCTCATGAATAAATAAATAAAATCTTAAAAAAAAAGCCACGTGCCTATTGCCTGAGCCAGCCAGGGACCCCACATCTTACCTCTCTTCAAAGAACCTACAAACACCTACAAAAGAACCATTTCCCTCTAGAAAACATAAGGAGGAAGTTTTTGCCTTAACATTCTTGTAGGAAGCTATCCTGATGGCTTTCATGATATATACATACTATGATTAGGAGTAAAGATCTGCTACTTCACATCCTTGTCACACACAAAAATAATAATAAAGTTTGAAAGTTTTCCATGAGTATATGGAATCAGTGATATAGAACCCTTTAAGAGAAATAATTTCATGTTTGTTAATTTTCCAACTAGATCATAAACATGTGGGCATGTACTTCTGTCACTGGTAGGAAGAGGGAGGGCAGAAATAGAGGAAGCTGTGGATGGAGAAAAAGTGAGAAAATTAAGCATTGCTACATTACATAGGAAGTGATGGGAGTCACCAATAGATGTGGTGAGTAGAACGTCATGAATCAGGACCAGAACTCCTGGTGGGATCTGTTTAGATTTAAGACCTGGATGACAGCAGATACTATGACAATGGAAACCTGCCTGAATATACATTCTTGTTATCCCATCTACTGAATCACCCTGGTATAAAACAGAGTTACATCTCATTCATCTTCAAAACAAAACAGAACCACCCACCCCCATGGTAATGTCTTCCTTCTGTAGCCAAGCTCATTTCCAGAGCAGCAATTCTCATTTATTCTATTCATTTCTCCCTCCATTCTCTACTTATCTCATTAAAAAGCTACGCTTTCCTGAACCATCTCATAAAACATACTCTGAAAAAGGCCAACAGAGTTTATTCCAACATTATTGTTGCTATTATTACTTAATATTTTAAAATTTTTATATTTTTAATTATTTTGACTTTCTCCTAAATAAAAATGTGCTTCCTTTTCATTTCTGTGACACTATATTGCCAGTTTTTTTTTTTTTCCCTGACATCTCGACTATTTATTACCAATCTCTCCCTTGGGATCCTCTTGTTCCACCTGTGGCTCCAGGGTGCCAGTGATCTATCTCCAAGATCATGCACTGGGCCTTCTCTTCCCACCTCCTCAGTTTTAGCTTCAAATGAAGCACTTTACATTATGACTACCCCCACCTAAATTTCCATCTCTAGTATGACTCTTAATCTTTGGGAAAACCAAAGGGAACTTCTAAGTGGAAAGAGGGAAAACATGGAAAGGCGTGTGGGGGAAATGGAAAAGCAGCACAGGAAGATGGCAGGAGAAAGGGAGTGAAATGACGAGCACATTTTTATTAGTCATAACAACAATTATTACTTGTTAACATGTTCTAGTTTTAGAGCAAATTCAAAAATAGACTTATGAGTATGTTAAAAACTATTAATACAGTTTCAAAGTGAAACAAAATATTACCAATTTTTAAAATATTACCATCTTCTATTGAATAAATGTTAATTTTTTTAATAGTTAAAGGTAAACTTTTAAAAGGTCCACTTGGGAAACATACATATTACAGACAAACATATAAGCAAAGTCAAAAGTCCAATAACAAATTGAAATAAAAATATTTGCCACTAGTAACATATAATATAAAAATTCAGAGGAAAATTTCAATAGAAAAAAATAAATAAAGGGGTGCCTGGGTGGTTCAGTCGGTTAAACGTCTGCCTTCAGCTCAGGTCATGATCCCAGGGTTCTGGGATGGAGCGCCACATTAGGCTCAGTGAGGAGTCTGCTTCTCCCTCACCCTCTGCTTCTGTGTTTGCTCTCTCTCCCTCTCTGCCCACCCATCCCCCAATAAATAAAATCTTCTTAAAAAAAAGAGAGAATTTCAATAGAAAAGTCAACAAGAACATGAAAGATACTTCACAATATAAGAAAAGCAAATGTTGTCTTTTAAACTAATAAAAACATTCCTCTTAGAAAAATAATGCAAATTTACGCTACACTGAAATACTATATTTTAACTCTCAGTTGGGCAAATTTTTAAATGTTTTCTAACATACTTAAAAACAAAATATATCATTGGTAAGCAAATTCTCAAATATGTACAGCATAATATTTCATGAAGCCACAAAAGACTTCATTTTATAATAATAATCTAAATACCTAATACTTCTAAGGATGCCAGTGATGGGATACAAAAGAATTTTTTTAAGATTATTTATTTATTTATTCATGAGAGACAGAGAGAGAGAGAGAGAGAGAGAGAGAGAGAGAGAGAGGCAGAGACATAAGCAGAGGGAGAAGCAGGCTCCATGCAGGGAACTTGATGTGGGACTCAATCCCAGATCTCCAGGATGACGCCCTGGGCCAAAGGCAGGTGCTAAAGCACTGAGCAACTGAGGGATCCCAAGAATTTTTTTAAAAACATAAAACCTGATAAGAACAAGTATGCAGAATGCTGAGCAGATACCCAGGATTTTGTCCTCCAAGTGGATCATAAACTACATCCTTGAGAAATCTGACATACCCAAGAAAGGATATTTAGACACTGACATAAGTTATGCCCTCACAAATCAATCTTGTAGTGAGGACAGGAGCAAGCCAAGAAAGCACTGCAAGAACTTACATCTAAGAAGATGAAAGTGGAAGAACACCTGATTATTTTTAATGTAACAGGAAGAAATTTAGATAGTTAATGAGTTGAGTTTGGGAAGAAATTAATAATTCACTGTGTAGAAACTAAGCAAACATTAAAATTCTAGAAAGTACCAAAAATGTATTAAAAAATGATCATAATGCATATAGCAGTCATCTATGCTATTTAATAAACCAACCATAAATTTAATTGTTAAGCAGTTTACTATTTCTTACTTTTCCATAGGTTAGTTGTGTCCAGCAAAGCCATATTGTATCAGGGGAGGTCTCTCCTGTGGCCACAGGGAGCTAGGAGCTTGGAGGGGGCTACTCTCATATCTGGTGCCCCTGCTCTAGAGGCAGCTAAATGGCTGGAACTGACTGGACTTCTCTATTCAGAATAATCACACTTCTCACACGATGACTCAGGGCTCCAAATGAGTGAACAAGAGACCTGCCTTAAATATAAGGGGCAAAGCTCAGAAGTAGCACAGCCTCAAAGCTACCTCATTCTTTTGTACAAAAGTTAGACCCAAATTTGGTCCAGATGCAAGTAACGGGCTAATAGACTTGATCTGTCGATTAGAAGCAGAGAGTCACATACAAGGATGAGAGAAACTGGGCAGCCTGGGTGGCTCAGCAGTGTAGCACCGCCTTCAGCCCAGGATGTGATTCTGGAGACCCAGGATTGAGTCCCAGTCAGGCTCCCTGCATGGAGCCTGCTTCTCCCTCTGCCTGTCTCTGCCTCTCTGTGTCTCTTATGAATAAATAAATAAGATCTTTTTTTAAAAAAAGAAGGCTGAGAGAAATTGTTGGCAGCAGCCCTCTTTTGAGACATTTGTAGACATTCCCATGTCTCTAGTGGGAATAATGTTTATATAGTCACAATGAAAATGCTAAATACTTATAAATGTCATGACATAAAGAAATTGGCAGAATGGTAAACTGTGATGAAAGAGAAATGAATCTCATGTAGTGGGAAGCCAGTGGTTAAGTCTAAGACTAAAAATATTAAGAATAAGTAGTATAGTTATCAGAAAGGTGGAATTAAATATGAAAGGAAAGTACCAAAATTTGAACAGTTATCTCTTCAGAGTGAGAACCAGAAGGGATATACCTACTATAAGGTTTTATATGCCAAGATTTGTAGAAAACTATTTGAGTCTTTGGAATATGCACATTTGCGAATGAAAAATAATAAGTTCTACATATTTTTTTAAAGATTTACTGATATCTTTTAGAGAAAGATAGAGCTCACATGAGCAGGGGGAAGTTCCAAAAGGAAAGGGAAAGAGAAAATATTAAGCAGACTCCCCACTGAGCACAGAACTAGGACACTGGGATCATGACCTGTCATAAATATCAAGAGCCAGCTGCTCAACTAACTGAGCCACCCAAGTGCCCTTAGATTTTACGTACTAGTATGGATATAATAAGTAAAAAAAAAACGGTGCATAGTAAAAGATGCGCTAGAGGTAGAGCTAGGATAGGCAAATATAAAGACTTAAAATAATCTCTGGTAAAATATATAACACACTAATACTTGGCTGCTGAAGGAAAAGGGAACTTGTTACTCCAGAAACAATATTTTAATTTTGATTTAATTATGCAAATAACTATTTGTTATTCAAAACAGTGTGTGCAAAAACCAAAGAAGCTTACTTTTTTTAGTTTCATCCCCTCTTTTATGATTAATGCTCCGTGAGTCCTAAGCAGTCTTTGCTTACCACTAGGTAACAAAAATATTTTCTTATGTTTTCTTCTAGAAGCTTTGTAGTGTTAATGTCCACATTTAGGTTGATGATTCACCTTGGATTACTTAAGGAAGATCTAAAAAAAGTTTTTTCTCTCAATAATGTTTTATACTTTTCTGTGTAGAGATTTTGCAAATTATTTCTTAAATGTATCCTTCATTTCTTTTGTTTTTTATATATGCTTTTGCTAAATTCACTTATATGTTTAAACTTTAAGATACCTTGGAATTTTCCACATGCAAAGAAACATTAAAACTTCTGCTCACAAAAATAAATAAATAAATAAATAAATAAATAAATAAATAAATAAATAATAAAACTTCTGCTCACCTAAAAGGAACATTATAAAAAAATAATAATAATAACATACGAGCTGTAGACTTAAAAGGAAATATTCATAATGCTGACAAGGGTTACATCTAGAATATAAAATAAACTCCTACAATTCAGTAAAAACATAACAATCAAAATGAATTAAATATTTAGAAAAACATTTTCAAAGGAAGATATACAAATGGCCAATAAAACCTGAAAAAGTCCTAAAAATTATTAGACATTAGGAAAGTACACGTTGACACAACGAGACACTACTACAAACACACAGAAGGGCTGAAATTAAATAGATCAGCCACACCAAATAATTTATAAGAAAGAATTTGGTGGAAATATTAAAAGGCATGACATTAGAGAGTGGTTTGGTGGATTGTATAAAGTTCAACATTTTTCTACTCTGTGATTCAGCAATTTCCCACATAGCTATTACATTTGAAAAAAAAAGAAAAATATATACATTCACAAAAAGGGTTATATAAAAATATTTAAGGAACTTTGTTCATAATAGCTGAAAACAGAACAGTGCCAAGTGTTCATAAATAGAAAGCAGGATAGGGATCCCTGTGTGGCGCAGCGGTTTAGCGCCTGCCTTTGGCCCAGGGCGCGATCCTGGAGACCCGGGATCGAATCCCACATCAGGCTCCCGGTGCATGGAGCCTGCTTCCCGCTCTGCCTATGTCTCTGCCTCTCTCTCTTTCTCTCTCTCTCTCTCTGTAACTATCATAAAAAAATTAAAAAAAGAAAGCAGGATAAACAAATTATGGTATATTTGTGTGTGTGTGTGTGTGTGTGTGTTTTAAGTAGGCTCCATGCCCAGTGTGGAGCCCAACACAGGGCTTGAACTCACAACCCTGAGATCAAGACCTGAGCTGAGCTAAAAGTTGGACACTTAACCAACTGAACCATCCAAGCACCCAAAATTATGGTATATTTGTACAATGGAATACTACTCAGAACCACAAAATAAAACAAAATAAAATCTTATCATGTATACAATATTATAGATCAATACAAAACATGCTGAGTCAAGGAAGCTATAACCAAGACATATGTGATATGGTTCCATTTATATGACTTTCTAGTACAGGTGGAACCAACCTATGCTGAAAGAATTCAGAATTGCTATGCCTGAAATAGAGCCTAGGGGTAAGTGGATGAGGACTCACTGGAAAGTGGCACAAGGGAAATTTAGTTTTGATTGTTGTTAGGATTTTTTTGGTTTTCTTTTTTTGTATGTTTGTGTTTGGGGTTTTTGTTTCGTTTTTTAAAGGCTTTGAGAACCATACCCAAGCAAAGGAAGTCGATGCAGAAATTACAAATAAGAAGACAGCTCTATTTATACTGTGATGAAATAGTATCTACATATTATATTTAAAAAGGCAAAACAAAGGGGGAAATTGTGGGACAGCAGGACTGGGAGGGTAAGAAACTTTATTTATTTTTATTAGGAAATATTTACACACAAAAGAACATTTGGGACAGATACAGATTACTATGTAGATAGATTTTCATGAAACAAAATAAGAAAACAAATACCTACAATCCCATCATTCAACTTAAGAAATAAATCACCCTTAACCTGAAGCTCTGTGCCTGCTTCTCTTAGTATTGTGTTCGTGTCCCTGTTTTTCTTAATATAATACATGTAGTGTATATGCTATTGAACCACTTATTTTGCTGGGTTTTGATTTTTGTAATGTGGAACCCACTTTCTCCTTTTTTTTTTTTTTGCCTATTTCCTTTATGTATTAGCTTTCTAGGATTCAGCCATTTGACATACAAAGTTCAAAACCATTTCTCTTCACTGCTATGTAATGTCTAACTCATGAATATACCACATTTCCTGTATCCATTTTCTCATCAATAGACATTTAGGTTGCTTACAGGACTTTCTACTATTATTAACAACACTGCTACTTGATTCCTTGTACCATGTACAAATGGGCTTTCATTTCTCTAGTGCATATGCTAGCACTGAACACGTTCCTGTCCAATTCACATGATAATGACACATTGTTGCACAAATTTACTCTCTTAATGACTGATTTAGTGTCCCCATTACTCTATATCTTGTTAAAATTTGCTACTGTCATGCTTTGAATATTGATCAGTATATTAAGTGTATCATGATACTTCATTGGATATTAATTTGCCTTTCACTGATTATGAAGTTGAGCATCTTTTTATATATTAGGCTATTTATATTTCCTCTTCTGTAAAATACTTGTTTATATCTTTTGTCCTTTTTCTCTGAGCTATTTCCTTTACTGTGAAATTTTTTCACATCCTTATATATTTTTTTTGCCTATTTTTATTGGTTTACTAATTTATTAAAATGATTGAGTTATTTTGAATAGCACTTCTTTTTTCAATTTTACATATGGGAGAAAAATTCTCCCAGTATGTGGATTGTTGTTGTTGTTGTTGTTGTTGTTGTTGTTGTTGTTATAGTACCCTTCAATGAAACAAAAAGTTCCTAATTTTAATGAGATAAATTTATCAAGCTTTTCTTTCACAGTTTGCACTTTCTATATGTCATTTAAGAAATCTCTATCTAAAGGCAATAAGGAAATTATTCTATATTTTCTTCCAAATTTTAAAGTTCTCCTTTCACATTTAAATCATTGATGAATACAAATTTTGCAGGTAGGTAGGAATATAGATGGATAGATGAACAGATGGGTGAATAACCACCTATTGATGGTTAGATCAATTGATGGGTAGGTAGATAAAAGAGGTATTTATGGAACAGTGCACATTTTCCCCACTGATAGAGATAGAGTCCCACCTCATCATTTATTATGTTTTCATACTTGTATTGTGCTGTTTCTAGGCTATCAGGCTCCTCTCATCCATTGTTGTATCCCTGTACAAATACCACTATCTGATTTATTGAAAATTAAAATACATCTCAGTATCTGATAGAGGTTATTTTCCCATCTCATTCTAGTTAAAAGTTTCTTTCATCTATTTTTAGCTCTTTGTACTTCCATATAAATTTTTAAATTAATATTTTCCTATTCCAATATAAATTCTGTTCGATTTTCATTGGAGTTGTTTTGATGCTATAGACCAGTTGAAGAATTGATATATTTATGATATAAAGTCCCCCTAACCAAGATCATGATATCATCCTCATTAAGTTCCCTCTAAAATACTTTAAGAAAATTTCTGTCTCCAATCCATAGAGATCTTATACAAATTTCATTAGATTTATTCCTTGATAGCATGTATGTGCATATACATGTATATATAGATGTGTATATATAATGTGTACATATAATTTTAGTATAACATATCTCTTACATGATTATAATTATTATATAAAGTATATAATTACTCACACATGTATGCATTTGTTGTTGCTCTTGTAAATATCATTTTCAAATTACATTTTCTAAATCTCTGTTGCTAATGCATAGAAAGGCAATAGATTTGAATATCAACTTTTAGTATCTACCCTGACCTATCCCATTACAGTACTTTATAGGTAGTTTTGTGCATATGTATATATGTGTGTCAGGAGGGAGTTTCTATGCAGGCAAATGCATCATTTGTAAATACTGACAAGTTTTATTTTTTCCATTAAATCTTTATTCTTATGCTGGCTTAGATTTTGTATTAGAATGTGAATTAGAAACTATACCAGCAATAATCTTGTTTTGCAGTGATTTAGAGAGAATGATTCTATAGAATTTGACTCGGTTTTAAATAGGTAGATTTTTATCAAGTTAGAGAAGTTTCCAAATTTTCTGAGAGTTTTAGCATGAATTATTATGAATTTTACCAAATGCTTGCTTCTGCTTCTATTGAGATGATCATACTTTTTTTCTTTAATTTCTTAATGTGATTGATTGTATTAATCAAATCTCTATTATTAAAACAATATTCCATTATTGCAATAAACCCCAAATGGTCATGATAAGTGAACATTTGTTATATTCTGCTGGATTTTCTAATACTGTGTTTAGAATATTTACATATTTGTTCATGAACAAGATTACCCTCCTTTGATTTTGGTATTCAGAACTTATTGGGGATGATTTTCTATTTCTAGTTTCTGGATGATTTTATGTGAGACAGAAGTGGGATTCTGGTCTTCATGCTTTCTTCGTGGAGAAATTGTTTTTTCTTGGTTAAATATCTTTAATGATTATAAGACAATTCAAGTTTCTTATTTCCTTTCAAGTCAGCTCCCTTTTAAACCAGCTTTAAGAAGTATATTTTTTAATTCATTTTGTCTTTTAAATTTTATTTGCAGTGAATTATTATTTCTCTTTTTAATTCTCTGTTCAATCTGCACTTATTTGTAATTTTCTTCTAATCAATGATGCCACTGGTTTGTTCATTTTTTCGCTATTTCATATATTCTCTGGAATATTAAGAACAAATTCCAGCATGTGAATTACTTTGGTATGAGAAGCTGAAAGTGTTCAGAGATTAATTTACTGATTTTCCTTCTCTAGGCTTTCTTTAGAAGCCTGCAGATTTGTCTTTTTTTTTTTTTTTTTAGGAGAGTAAGTGGGGAGGGGCAGAGGGAGAGGAGGAGAGAGGATCCCAAGCAGGCTCCATACTCAGTGCATAGTCCAAAGCAAAGCAGGGCTTGATCTCACAACCCCGAGATCATGACCCCCGCTGAAATCAAGAGTCCCATACTGAACTGACTGAGTCACTCAGGTGCCTCAGCCTTCAGATTTGTCTTAATTGTATGGGAATCTGGTCTTCAGTTGTGGAAAGATGGCTCTATGAGCCTGCATGTACTAAATGAGTTCTGTTAGATGGGGTGTGTCATGTTTACTTCAGACCCCTGGGAGATAACCCACAGTCAAATACTTGATAACTGTACTCTCAGATCAAGTACCAAAGAGAACTCTAAATGCAAGATTTAGCCCTCCCAATGGCACCACAAGTCTTAGGCAATTTCAGTTAATTAAGTCTGGCAAGAATGTGCAGTTCACATTGCCCAAGTCATATTTGTTTGTTAATGGTTTTATTCAGGCAAGGAATCTACGGCAATGACAACATCACAATTACACCACGAAATTTATTTCCTTTGTAACAAAATGCAGCAATCTCTGTTGGATATACAAATATAAAATCCAAAGGTCAGAAAAGAAGCAAAGAGAACCAGCAAATAATGTCCCTATGAAGTCATCAAGGCTGCATTCTTCGAACTTTCCATTGAAAACAAACGAATGCTTAAGATGGAGAGAGAGCACAGTGGCAGTCAGAACATAAATTATCACATAAATTATCACTTCTTACTGAAGGGGAATTATGAATGACTGGAAGGAGAGGGCAGTGTTTGCTGAGCACTCCCTTGCTGTTTCCGAGTGGGGAAACTCCCCAAGGGCAAGCCAGGAAGTCTAGGCAGATGTCTGCATTTGCAGGGAGTCTCATCCCATGCCTAGCAATCCCGTGGAGGCTTGACTTTGGATTCTGCTCTCACTGATTTTCAAGTCTCCTTCTCTTCTAACACATGGGTTTAAAATGATAAGTTTTCCTCTGAAAATCATTTTAGCTAAGGCCTCCAGATTTTAATGTTGTTCCACATTTTTCTTTTGAATCTAAGCATTTTCTAATTTGCAATAGAATTGTAAATTGATTGGTTAATTACTTAGAAGTGTGCTTGGAAAAAAAAAAACATATGCATGGAAAATTTGTATAATTTTTTTAAAAGATTTCATTTATTTATTTATTTGACAGAGGATGAGAGGGAGTACAAGCAGGGGGAGCAGCAGAGGAGAGGGAAAAGCAGGCTCTACAATGAGCAGGGAGCTGGCAATGGGGCTCCATCCCAGGACCCTGGGATTTTGGTCTATGCTGAAGGCAGATGCTTAAACAACTGAGCCACCCAGGCGCCCCTATAAAATGCTTTGTTACGAACTTCTAACTGAATTGTACTCTAGGAAGAAATGTGGTGTCTGTGATACTGACTTTTTTTTTAATTTATTTATTCATGAGAGACACACAGAGAGAGAGAGAGAGGCAGAGACACAGGCAGGGGGGAGAAGCAGGCTCCATGCAAGGAGCCCAATGTGGGACTTGATCCTGGGTCTCCAGGATCACACCCTGGGCCAAAGGCAGGCACCAAACTGCTGAGCCACCCGGGCTTCCCCAATACTGACATTTTTTAATGTATGGATACTTTCTGTATGGCCAAATATATGTCAATATATAAATTATGTATATTTGGGAGATAAAAGTCAGTATCAACTATTATTATGGGGAACTATGCATACCCTTTACAAAAATCTTGGGATTTTTCCTCAAAGTTTCTATATTCTTACTGATCATTTTTCTTGCTTCATCTCTCAGTTACTGACTAAGGATGTTACAGTCTCTTACTGTGAAGATGGATTTGTCACTATCTCCTTGCAGTTACGTCAGTTTTTGTTTTATATATTTTCAAGCTATTCTAATAGTTACATAAACATTTTGAGTTATTATATCTTCCTGTTTAATTGAGCCTATGTGACTCTCTTTTTCCTCCTATAGTATTTTGTTCATAAAATACATTTTGTTGCTATTATTATAACTACATATTTCTCTTACTTATTATATGTGCAATGTATCTCTTCTGTTCCTTTGTTTTCATGCTTTTATTGTCCTTAGGTTTTAAGTGTATCTTCTACAGTTAGAATTGTTTTATCATCTACTGAGACAACTTGATTCTTTACTGAAAGAGTTCAATTGAGCAACATTATTAGCATTGAAATATTTTTATTGATTTATACCACCATATTTTCATTTTCTATTTACCTTACTTTTCTCTAAGTTTTCTTTCTCTCTTCTTTTTTAAATAATTAAGATTTTTCTCATTCTATTATTTTCCTTCTACTGGTTTAGAAAATATGCACTTTACCCTTTTCGTGGTTACCCCTGCAATTTTGAATATAAAAATTGTATGCCTCACTCCACCTCAGAGCCCTCTGTCACAGAGATCCAAGAACTATGGTTGGTAGCAGCCCAGCCCACACCCTAACTCTTAATGATAAAAGAATCTTAAAATGATTTAGCCCTCTCAGCCCCCTTTTGGTTAATAAATTATTTTTGCCCTATATTTTAGCTTTCTCTATATCTTAGACATTTTTATTATTGTTTTATCCAATCAATATTTATTACGACTTATCCATGTTTCTAATTACTTTTACATTTTATTTTTTCTCGAATCTCAGACCTTCATTTCAGGATTCTCTTTCTTTTATCCTTAAATGTGTTCTGAGGCACTTAGGTAGCTCAGTTAGTCAAATGTCTAACTCTTGGTTTAGGCTGCAGTCATGATTTCACTGGTCATTAGATGGAGCCCCACATCGAGCTCTACGCTGGGCCTGGAGTCTGCTTAAGATTTTCTCTTCCTCTCCCTCTGTCCCTCTCACGCATTCTCTCTAAAATAAATAAATAAAAAAAATTTTTAAAAAATGTGTCCTTCAGACATACTTTAGTGAAGGGTTTTATTTTTTGTAGTAAACATATTTTTTGTATGTTTGAAAAATGCCTTTTTTCATGCTTGTTTTTGAGACTTTCATGATACACACACTTTTAAATTTATATTTGTATTCTCTAGACAATTGGAAAATATAATTATACTGTTGACCATCTCCAATTGTCATTATTGATACCAGAGAGTGTGATTGTTGTTCCTTAGTAGGCAATCTGTCTTTTTAACTGGCTGCTTTCATGATTTATTATTATTATTATTATTATTATTATTACTATTAGACTTTATTTTTTTAAGATTTATGTATTTGAGAGAAAGTGTGTATACAAGTGGGGAGGAGGGGCAGAGGAAGAGAATCTCAAGCAGACTCCCTGCTGAGCATGGAACTCTACTCAGGGCTCCATCTCACAACACTGAGATCATGACCTGAGTTGAAACCAAGAGTCAGACATTTAATTAATTGAGCCACCCAGGCACCCCAAGACTTTATTTTTTAGAGCCGTCTTAGATTTACAGAAAAACAGAGAAAGTACAAAGAATACCCATATATTCCTCACCATCACCACCACCAACCACAGTTTTCATTATTAGTAATATCTTGCATGAGTGTGGTCTACCTCTGTTACAATCAAGGAGCAAATGATGAAATATTAAGGCTCATTTTTGGGGCATTGCACAGTCTATGGGGTTTAATGAATGCATAATAAATAACCTGTATCCACCATTACAGACTAGCTCCAATGCTCTAAACATTTTCTCATTTACCAAATCTGCTGTTCTAATCTTTCCATTAATTTGGGTTTTTTATTTCAGTTATTTTAGGTTTTATTTCTTTTTTTTTTCCCCAAAAATCATCTAGTAATCTTTGGAAATTTCTTCACCCTTACTCATATTTTTCATTTCTACTTTTATTCGTTTACACATATTAAGCACACCCATTTTATATTCATATTCAGCAACTTCAATATCCAATGTCTTTGCAGGTTTGTTTCTTTTGGCAATTGCTCATGACGACTACTTCTGATGTGTTTTATGACTCCCTTTTTTTAGTTCAGAGTTGCTGCCACTCTCTCTGTGAGGTAGTTCTGAGGTCTGGATTGAGACTTTATTCCTCCAAGGAGTTTCAACATTCACTTTTCTTAATTACCTGGGAGTATCTTAGACTCTGTACACTTTAAAATTATCTGCTTGATGAAAATTAAAATTTTCAGACCATCTAAGTAGTAGAAATTCAGATTCTCCAGACTCAGGTAAGAGCTGCAAGAAGATTTTAAGTTCTACCCAAACCAGTGCAGAAATAGAAAATGTTCATTTCTGTTTTCTTCTGGCTCCATGCAAGGGATTTCCAACTCAACTTCCCACCCTATAAGCAACAGACATTTTGTCCTCCACTGCCTTCCTCTTCTGGAGGCAAAGATCTGTCTCAATATACCTGGTGCTTCAGGCACTCCCTGGATTCAAACTGTCTTTGTTCCTGACCTCATTTGATTTCCTTGTTTCATAGCCAGAAAATTGCAGGGACATTGGCTCATGAGAGTACCAAAAAAAGGAGTCTGGAATATTGACTTTGATATGTCTTCCTGTACTTGAATTTTAACAATTCATTTGCGTTAAATAGTACAAATAAATAATATTTAATTAAAATTTAAAAAAAAACATTCTTTTTTTCAAAGGATTGATTGATTGATTGATTGATTGATTGAGTTGGGCGAGAGAGAAGGAGAGAAGCAGACTCCTGCTGAGCACCAAGTCCTGAAATGGGGCTCGATCTCATGGGGCTTGATCTCATAACCCTGAGGTCATGACCTGAGCTGAAATCAAGTTGGAAGCTTAAACAACTGGGCCACCCAGGTGCCCCTAAAATAAATATTAAGATTATGAACAATCGGGTTATAATTTGACAAAAATTTTGGTCCTAGATTTAATGATAATAATTTTAAGACGTATTTAGGTATGTCATCTTTGTCTTTGGCTTGGTCTTACTGTTCATATGCAAAAAAAAGAAGACAAAGTCTTCTCAACTTCAAAAAAAAAGTTTTATGTCTAATTTCAAGATTGCATTTGAGAAAGAGGTAGGGAGTCAAGCCCCAACTTCATTCTACCACAGTAGATAGCAGAACCTAGAGGGTTTTTGATATTGACAAAGGATTTCCAGAGAGTAACTAAAGTCATTATTTCTCTATAGTGAAAATGAAATACTATTTATCTTATAGACTTATTTACAAAATGGATTTTTTACCTGCATGAGAATATGGTAAATTTCAATATGTATTTTTCTCCAAATCTGTGATGACAGAGTCTTAGGCATGGCTAGCCTACATCAAGCTATGTGTCCACACTGCCCTCCTCCCATGCTGCTTGCCATGGTTGTCCACTTCTTCCTTCAGAGCAATTCCTAATCCCTGTGAAATTTAATGTTTCCTTATCCACTTGTTCAAAACCTGGTCTTTCCATCATAATCATCCAGTCATTTCTGGGAAAGCTGTGTCCCTTGCACTGTTCTATGAGCCCCTGACAAAGCTGCTCTTGCCCCTGCTTTTTTCATCTGAACTCTCTAGGCTGCAAGGGCACTTGTTCTTCTTTTCTCTCTATGCTATCAGCACTCCTTGTAAATTTGTAGCAGTGACAGGGGCTGGAGAAGAGGCACCTTAGGTCCTTTGGCTGAAAATCCTTTCCTGTGTGAACTGCAGCTTCAATGCAGAGCTGCACTGGCAAATGCTCCAGCTCCGTGAATGGGTTTCCCACACCCTCCACTACAGCAGACCCACCACCCCCACCAAATCGCTCCAAACCCAATTTTTGGACCAAATTAAGATGCAATATATATATATATATATATATATATATATATATATATATATATATAAAGTTTAAATATGTTAATCAGATAATTAATTCATAAACACATTTTTGTTCAAGAGACAATTTTTATATTTCAAGGCCCTCTATCGAAAACTTCATTATCTCGCTCCGAAGAAATAATACAGTACATCAGGAGAGAGGCCATCATGAAAATGCTAACTTTCTGTCTTGACTGTCCTTACTACATTTGCTTGTGTTGGAGTTTTGTTTTCTTTTCTAATCTATAGGGAGTATTTTTTCCTGCTTCTGGAATAATGCCCACCTGCACCCCCATTTCTTTAAGTCTATAGCTGCCTGTGGTAACTGCATGGCAATCAATGGACAATTTAGGGCAGTCGGGGTGAGGGCCTGGTGTCTCTACAGGGCTGACTCACATGCAATTCATGAAAGATTGAAAGGGATCTCTCAGCCCCTTCTCCCAGTCCTTCCTGCTTTGCCATATCAAAACATAATCCAAACTCCAAGGGGGGTGTAAAAAGCCATTTGCTAATAGATTTGGTGGATTTCAAAAGAACATCCTATGCATATATGCTTATGTATATGCATATCTATAACTATATAATTTTGGAGGGGGTGGGCAGCAAAGCAAGGTTTATTGAGCAATACCAACGTGATACCACAGAGCTCCTGAGGAGGGAGGGGACCCAAGAGGGTTGCCCTACATTTTTTTGCATCAAACAAGGAAAGGAATCTTATAGACTTGGAAGGGAAAGTGTGTCCATGGGTCCTCTCCTTCTCCTTGCTCTCTCCAGCTCCTCTTTTTCTATGATCTCCCTGTTTCTATCCCTACCTCTCTACCCTCTCTTCCCCTTAATAACAAGCTACCTCCTTCTCCCATCTTGCACACGTCCAAATCTTGGGCCCATTCCAGATGCTAACAGCTAATGGCTCCTTCTGCTGGGTCTGTCACTGCCCATTCCCATTGCATTGGGAGGGAAGAGCGCACACAGTGAGAGCAGGCAAGCGAGAAAGGAGAAAGCTGCTCCTGACAGCTGTTAGCCCAGAGCTCACAGCGAGGCCTGGTGTTCCGTGGAACATAAATGATTTCACACAACACCAACATCAGGCAAGGTCACTCAGTGACTGTGATGAAGGGAGACAAAACAAAACCACTTCATAAACATGTCTGAGCACAGATAAAAACAAGAACACTGGGCAAACCACAAAATGTTTAAACATCTCCTTCATCTGGCTAACAGGAATGACTGCTTCTTTATGGACTCTAGCCCTAACGCTAACGGTCTGCTCCATTCCTCCTGCCTCCTTGATAAAAAGTTAGATATTTTGTCATAGGATTTTCACCACTTTCTGACATCACCAGAGAAAAACCATGTGTCCTTGATGCCTCACTCCGAAACACCAAACATAAGCCCTAAATCCACAAGGAGCCCCTGAGATGCCCCTGGGGTCCCCATAGCGTGGCTTTCTGCCCACCAGGACCAAGAACCCCTGTTGTTGAGGAAAGGTGTTCTGGGTGGCTTTTGGATGGAGCCACTGATGGTCATTCAGCTTCTCGCAGCAATGAGGGCTGTTGGAGCCTCCATATGATTCACCCAAGGAGCAAGTGTGTCGCTAAGGTGAGCTTATATTTTCTTGAAGAAAACAGATTAGTTTCTTATGAGAAAATAATATTCATCCTATTAGTAGAATTTTGATCTTCCCCTTTATGAATCAACAATTATGGTATCGCTGCATTAAGAGATGTTTAACTTTTTTTTTTTTTGTATGTCTTACATTACAGTGGCTACCATATTGGCCATAACAGACTCTCTCAGAAACCCAAGATCATTAATATGTACTTCCATTAATTTGATTTTAAAAGATCTCATCTATCTTCCACTCGTCCCTGGTGGTGGAGAAAGGGTTATCTACAGTACATCTGATCATATAACAAACACTTGTTATACTCAAGTCATTCTTATACAGGATTATTTTCAAATGTTGAAGGCTGACCAAAAGCTTTGTATAATTTTTACCAATCTAGGGAGTTACCTTCATTCTAATATTGTTTTCAGAGTTGTTATTCTAAGCCAGTCATCCCCAAGGCACTGTTAGTATTACTTGAGAAGCACAAATAAAGATTTCCCAGCTGAAACATTTCCTTCCCACTACGCTGCCACTGGGGAAAGAAAGAAATTAACATTTATTGAGTTTCTTCTAAATGTGAAGCACTCTCATAAAAATTTATCTCATTTAATCCTCGCAACATGCTACAAGATGGGTACTATTATCCAAATTTTGACACTTGAAGAAACTAAAGGCTAATGGTTTTCTCTGCAGGGCAAGGACTCTGTCTTTTATTTGTAATTCCTCCAGGACAGTTTGGTGGGGAACCTCCTGTAGGTACTCGATAAAAGGTCAGTTGAATAAATGAGCCTTGAAAAGGTTGAGAAAACTGTTTGAGGTCAAAAACTTTCTAAGAACCAAAGTGAAAACTCAAACCCCATTCTGATTCCAAATTCCTGACATATATTAAGTCCCTAAATTATACCAGGCACTAATATTGTGCTGCCTAACAAATAAACTGACACCATGGTATAAATATAAATATGGTAGAGAAGTGAAATGTTTATAAATAGCTTGCACTTTAATCAGTACCCTGGACACAGAAGGCATGGCATCATGTATTTCCCTTTTCCTAACTGAATAGATCTAACATAAGATTTTTCTGGAGCCATTGCTCTCCAGAATCATGCAGGCCACAGATGTTACTGAGATTTTACATAGTAGGACTAATTGTTGTCCACATATCTTCCTGGCTTGAAACTATAGCATGACTTTCTGAGACTGTAAATCATGTACCCATTGTGTGCCCATCCCTATGGCAGGTATGACCATAGAAGGACCAGACAAAAAGCAACATTTATTTTATAGTCAGTATGTGCCAGCAGGCCCTGGGCCTACCCCAGCAGGCCCAGTATGTGCCTTCACCTGGGAAGGTGAAGGATCTGGAATACAATCCCACTTCACCCAACTTCCATACCATGTTTTGTAAAGAGTTGAAAAGCAAAACAAAGGTGAAGAGGTAGAGAGTAAAAAGATCAGCAGACAACTGAAGATGAGCCTTACTTCTGTCTAAATCAATGAATCTAAGGGAAGAGGCAGGTGGGAAGGAAAGAGAGTAGAGTGAGCAGATGGCGGAGGAGAAATTTTTCTACCTTTTCACTTCCTGACTCCTTCACGGCATGAAGAAGCACCAGCCCACTGAGCTCTTTCAGGCCTGGCTTCCAATCAGCTGGGACAGTTCCAAAAAATCTTCCACACCCAAATATTCATCACACGGCCAGCTGCTCAAGATCCTCTCACTCATCACACTAGGATGCTACTCGAACCGGAGGGCATAACATGAGTCCCTATTCTAATGGGCCCCAAGGAGTTTATTGAAATCCTTCACGCTTTTGGAGTGCTTGGGTGGCTCAGTTGGTTAAGTATCTGACTCTTGATTTTGGCTCAGGTCATGATTTCAGGGTCCTGGGATCGAGCCCCAAGTAAGGTTCCATGCTCAGTGGAGAGTCATCTTCTCTCCCTTTGCCTCTGCCCATTCTCTCTCTCTCTCTCTCTCTCTCTCTCTCTCTCTCTCTCTCTCTCAAATAACTAACTAACTAACTAACTAACTAAATAAATAAATAAATCTTTAAAAAAAATCTTTAATGCTTTCAACTTTACTTGTAAACAACAGCATTTTACTCATGGATAAGATATATTTTGCCCATAGCAAGCCAAATACATCATCAACAGAGTCAGTAGGGTGTGTCTCCTGGGCTGTCCCCTGTGCCACTGTCTGTGACATTACCAGACAGCTCAGCCCTTGGAAACGTCTTCATCCTGGTCCACAGCAAGGTCTGCTTTGGCCCCTGGAGCTAAGCTGGCACCTGGTGGGCACATGTGATTGTAATCTATACCTCAAGTAAGAACCCAAGGTCTTTCCCTCTCCTCCCTCTTCCTCTCTGCCTCTATCCTCAATACGTATTTATTTTCTATTTTGGGCCAAATTATTGGACACAGTTATTTCTCTCATATTACCTTGAACTTACTGACTTAAAACAAATTTGTCATCTGGCAGTTCTGGAGATCAAAAGTTTAAAATGTTTTTTTCCCCCTAGATTAAAATCAAGGTATAGACAGGCCTGTGTTTCCTTCTGGAAAAAAAAAAAATCTGTTTTTTTGGCCTTTTTCAGCCTTGAGAGGCCACCTACATTTCTTGGCTCATAGCCCCTTACTCCATCCTGAGCTAGGAGACTAGTATCTTTCCTTCTTCTGACCTATGCTTACATTCCTACACCTTGTCCACACCTCTCCTGAGTCTTCACTTCCATTTCTTCTCCTGCCCAGTGAAACCTGACCAAATGGTTATTTCAAGCAGGATATGAAAAACTGAGTGTTGATCAGTATATTTCAGATCACATCAGCCAGGCTGTAGGTTTTTTTCAGGCATAAAGCCAATGCCGCCCCACTGTGTAATCACAAGCTCTGTGCAATCAGTGGAAGCTATCTAGGTGGCTTAAAGTCTGTCTTACCACATGTGGGAGGTGGACAGAGTTAGCTCTATCCTTTTCCCATAGAGGGTGGGTTTAGGCTCCCTAGTGCATGGTAATTCTCTCCAAATAAAGCTTTCAACTTACAAAGAAATGCCCAACTGCTTCAACTTTAACACTGACCCACCTAAAGCAAGAGTACATGAAAAAGTGACTTTTTTTTCCCCAACGCTTTTACAAGTTTGACATAGGAAAAAATGAGGTTGGCACATAGATGATCTTGATCCTCAGTGGAACCCTAAAGAAAAGGAGTTTCATTTTCACATCCTGTCCTATATAGTCAGTTCTGCTAGAATGCTACACATGTGTTCTCAAATCAGCACGTTATGCAAAACCATGCAATAAAACCATGGGGTTATGGGTTTGTGGGCATAATACTTAAAGACTTTCCCAGTGACACATTACCAAAAAAGTGTATGTATATGTATTTATATATATATATATATATATATATATGGCATAATATTTATATATTATATATATTAAGTGTGTATCTATATTTATTAGGCATATATATATGCAGCACAGTTTTACACTTGTTAAATGGTTAAGAAATTCATAAATGCTACAATAAATAATGACACTTTACCTTGAAAAAGACCTGCAGTCTGCATGGGGGACATGGGCATCAGAAAGACAGCAACTGGTGAGTTACCATGAACTGGTGAAAAAAGTGTACCCTAGGCGGCATCTGCCTTTGGCTCAGGTCATGATCCTGAGGTCCTAGGATTGAGTCCCTGCAGGAACCTTCTCTCTCTGCCTATGTCTCTGCCTCTCTGTGTCTCTCATGAATAAATAAATAAAATCAAAGAAAGAAAGAAAGAAAGAAAGAAAGAAAGAAAGAAAGAAAGAAAGAAAGAAAGAAAGAAGAAAGAAAAGAAAGAAAGAAAGAAAGAAAGAAAGAAGAAAGAAAAGAAAGAAAGAAAGAAAGAAAAAGAGTAATCTGAAGGGATAGGGAAAGAAGTGAAGTCAGGTTGGACGTTGTCATGCCAAATGTGAATGGGTGTGGCTTGTAACACATGCCGTGAATTGGGGTAGCTGGCATGTTTGGGAGGTGTGTGTGTCTGTGCGCATATGTACACGCACACACCTATTTTGTGCATTCCTGGGTGACGGAGTTCAACTAAATGCCATTTTCTGTGCTCACCTAGTGTTTCTCGTGGATGAAATCATGTGTAAGCAAACATGAGATTCCTGTTATGCTCAAATTATCCTTTGATACATCAATTGTGCTGGAACAAATTTACATTTTCAAAACAAGCATTATAGCAAAACTGACTGTATTTTTATGTGAGTGTTCTGATCAGATCCTCCTGGGGGAGATGTGCTGAAGGAGAGTAGCTTATCAAGCTATTAAACATAAGTTGTTTTCAGTTGTCTGGCATCTTTGGGTATTACTAGACAGATGGTGAGAACTAGGATTCATTCCCTGATATTAAAGGCAAAATCAAGAAGAGATTGTAAAGATGTCTCACAGAGACACAGGAGATAATGTAGGTAAAGGAAAGTTCCAGTGAATTCTTGGTCCAAAAAAATTCCAGCTGCCTAGCATATAATTCCAAATGTCGAACATTCTGGCGATGGCGAAATTTTGGACCCAGCAAAAATATCAGGGGTTGGCAGCATTCAGGGAGGGAGGGGTGAATAAGCAGAGCACAGATTTTTAGGGCTGTGAAATTATTCTGTATGATGCTACATTAGTGGATACATGCCATTATTTCTTTGTTCAAACCATATAACACCAAGAGTGAACACTAATGTAAACTATGAACTTTGGGTGATAATCATGTGTCAATGTAGTTCCATCAATTGTAGGAAATATACCACTCCAGTGGGGGGGTGTTTATAATGGGGTAAATTGTGCATGTGTGGACTGCAAGGGACTTTTGGGAAATCTCTGTATTTTCTACTCAATTTTGCTGTGAGCCTAAAGCCTATGTTTTTCCCTTCTTTGATAAGAACTTTAAGGTAGACATTACAGATACGTGTGCAGGCCAAGCTCAGACCCAACTCCTAGTTTTCATTAAAAAACCCTTAAGACTTCTTAAAGTGATGTTTTCCTTGCGTAGAGATTTTCTAACCCTCACTGCTCAGTCATGGTGCCCTGAGAGAAGTTGAGAGCATCCAGAGGAGAGGTACCAGATTTGTATTTCTTACATTTCTCAGACACAAGCATCTCTTACAGGAGACTCTTGTGCCTGAACCAGTTTCTTCTGGAGAATAAACAAGACCTGGTAGTTTCTGTACCCTGCAGAGAAGCAGATGAGCACCCCAGCGTGAGCGCACTAAAGGAGAGTTAGCAAGCCCAAGTGAAAGTGCATCTGGTGTGGGTTTCTTTTGTAAAAAATAACAACAACAACAAAAAGAGCTGGAAAGAAGGAGAAGGAATGTGCAGTGCAGCACTTGAAGGCAGAGGGCTAACCTAATAGGGAATGATACTGGAGTCAAGTTGCCGAGAGTCCATCCGTGATGAGAAGAAATGGGTTTTCTTAGTGCCATTGATTGATGACCTTCTCTGGCACTCATGCTGCTTTCTCTGTCTTTTGCCCATCATATCATAACCACAATGCCAATAGAGTCCCTTACTTTTTTAAAGGAGCCACTCTAGAAAATTTGTCCCAGAGAGCACAGGGACTCCCCTTTCTGGTCTCCCACCCAGTCTCCTTTCCTGTCATAGCCAACATCCCCAGCCTGTTGCTCTGGGCATGAGACCTGTTTTAGCTACTTTTTCCTAAACTTCTAAGCCATCCTGCCATTATTTTAGGTGTAGCTGTCACCAAAAAATAGATGTATCTAGGGATCCCTGGGTGGCGCAGCGGTTTGGCGCCTGCCTTTGGCCCAGGGCGCGATCCTGGAGACCCGGGATCGAATCCCACATCGGGCTCCCGGTGCATGGAGCCTGCTTCTCCCTCTGCCTGTGTCTCTGCCTCTCTCTCTCTGTGACTATCATAAATAAATAAAAATTAAAAAAAAAAACATTGTTAAAAATAGACGTATCTAAAGGAACTATAATTTTAAAGGGTAGAATTTAAATAAGAATTCTTTGACCTCTTACCATTATTGTTGTTTTTAAAACTTTGCTTTCAAATTACTTAAATCCTACTTAAACTACATGATCTTACTTATTATCAGTTCAGTTCCACAATTCTTTATCCACAATTTCAGAATTTATTTATTTATTTATTTATTTATTTTTTTAAATTTTTTTTTATTTTTATTTATGATAGTCACAGAGAGAGAGAGAGAGAGAGAGAGAGAGGCAGAGACACAGGCAGAGGGAGAAGCAGGCTCCATGCACCAGAAGCCCGATGTGGGATTCGATCCCGGGTCTCCAGGATCGCGCCCTGGGCCAAAGGCAGGCGCCAAACCGCTGCGCCACCCAGGGATCCCAACACAATTTCAGAATTTAAAGCTAAAAGTAATTTCCTAATTTTGGCACAAACTTACATGGAGGCAAAACCTGCCCAGTACTTCCAGGGAGATATTTTTAGTGTTCATTTCTCTCACTTAGTATAAACAATATTGCATTCTACTACAGAAATATTAATTGACTTGCTTAAGGGGTACTGCCTCAAACTCCACTGGCGTGTTACACAACCCAGAGTATGTATAAAATTTTGCTTGTTTCTAAAGCAAAAATCTTGACTTCCAAAACATATTTAGCCCAAAAGTGATAAGGAATTGAAAACCTTCATGATTTTCAAAATGATTCCTGTAACCAAGAAGCATAAAGGTAAAGCTTTGGTAGAGTCACTGAAGAACCTGCTGCTTGAGTCGGTTGTGTTCTCTCTAAGCACTTGGCTACACAGAACTTCCACCAGACACGAATAACCACATGCCTAGAGGATTCTTTTTTTTTTTTCTTTTAGATTTTATTTATTTATTCATGGGAGATGCAGAAAAGCAGAGACAGAGGCAGAGGGAGAAGCAGGTTCCCTGCAAGGAGCCTGATGTAGGAATGGATCCCAGGATCCCTGGGATCACAACCTAAGCCAAAGGTAGATACTCAATCACTGATCCACCCAGGTGCCCCACTAGGGAATTCTGAGATGAAGGCTATTTGAAGCTGCTGTGTCTTGTGATTCAAAGTAGACCTCTGGCTCTGGACTTCAACTTTTCCATACTCCCAGGCTCCCATTAGCTTGAAATGGTCAAGGCTGAAACTCACTGGGAAGTCATGGGCTGGCGGTGGCAAAGACTACTCTGCCAGCCTCAATCCCTGAGTGACTCTCTAGGGTGAAGACCACTTTATTACTAAGGACTGTTGCAGGAAAGAAAGGTAAAATTCTCTGCTATTTAACCCATCATATTTTGAGGGTGTCTTTGTTAGGACACTTGGCCTTTCTTCGAACTGCTACAACCACCTAGGCTTAGGAGATCACCAACTCGAAATTAGCCCATGCTGACTTAACAAGGTTTTGGGTTACTTTCAAAAGAGAAAATTTGTCCACAAACTTTTGAGTAGGTTTCTTAATTTAAATAAAATGGCCTTTCAGCACATCGATTTTTTTTTCCTCTCTCTCATTGAATCTTAATTAGCATGCAAAACAATTAGCTGGTCAGCCTTGACCCAAATTGAGAAAATTGTTTTCCTTTCCTTTGTTTCCAGGCATTTAATAGTAAGTTTCTTAACTACCAACTTTTCTCAGTTTTTTGTTATTTGTGGTGTTTGTTTGTTTCCTTTCAGGTAAAGCACAGATGTTTGCATTCCTCATATCTGTCACTGTGTAATCTCAATAGAAGGCAAAGGCAAGAAATAATCTTGAATCTCTTTTTTTTAGAAAACCTTTTTAAAGGATGATAAAAAAAATAAGCATGTACAAAATCCATTCTTATAAATTCTGGGGATTGTTACTTTTTTGGTTGATTTCTTGTGAATCCCCATCAGTTCCTAATCAGGTTGGTCTTGATCCACTACCTGTTATTAATATTCTAAAGGCAAAAGTGCTTCCCAAGATGTTGAGACTCTATTCAATTATACCAGGTTGTCAGGGACATAGTGATGGACATTTTCATCTGCCAATCAGCAAATCCTCAGTCATATTGAGAAAACTATTGGTTGTTTCAGGATCCAGAGAACTGACACTTGGTTTGAAATATTGTCGGTATGATCCCAGAGTCCTGAGATCAAGCCCCACATCAGGCTCCCTGTTCGGTGGGGGGGCCTGCTTCTCCTCCCTCTGCTGCTCTACCTGCTTGTGCTGTCTCTCTCTGCCAAATAAATAAATACTATCATAAAAAAAAAAGAAAGAAATATTGTTGGTACCTTCTAGTTGCCTAATAACAAAGAACATAAGATTTTACTATAATGATTCTCAGTTTTATAAGTACTTTGTTGTCATTTTAAGATCTTACATTTTGTTCCCCAAAAACATAAAAAACATTTTTTTTTCACCTGTGCAGGTTAACCAAATGTAGACTAAAGAGGGAGAGGAAGAAAACTCAAACTTGGGAAGGAAACAAAAATGAGTCAATTATAACATGTTAATCCTCCCTGCTTGTAATTTTATTCTCTTAGGAATTATTTACAAATGAATTACATACCTTGCACTGCAGTCCCCAGTATTCCAGTGACCCCTCCTTGATCCCAACACTGTTTTAACAGACCATTATTTGATATTTTCCCACCTTCCTGGTCTGCTGCTTCTTTAAGCTAAATGCAGAATTTCTTCTAAAGTTCAATACTTGACCCTATGTTCTTGATCCTCAGTCTTTACTAGAATTAAGAGACGCTGTCTTACAATTTCAGGTGTAAATTATGTATATGACAACAGTTGTTATGTATATGACAATCACTATAAAAATCCTCCCTCAAGCCTTCAACCTACCAACAAAACTGATTTCTATCCCTAAAAATCAAAGGATTCGCTACTGTTCTTGTCATATTCACGTACCACAGTCTCCTTTGAACTCCAATGCCCAGTTGGAGTGCTTCTTGGGGTGCCCAGGTGGCTCAGTTGGTTAAATCATCTACCTTCGGCTCAGACCATGATCCTGAGGTCCTGGAAATGAGCCCCATGTTGGGCTCCCTGCTCTGTGAGGAGTCTGCTTCTCCCTCTTCCCTTCCCTCTAGCTCATACTCTCTCTCAAATAAATAAATAAAATCTTTAAACACACACACACACACACATACACACACACGCATAACTGGCTCCTTCACCTAGATAATTTCTATTAAAGAATAATACAATCCAGTGGCTAAAAAATAGGCTCTGGAGTTAGACCTGGTTAAATATCTAGTTCTTCCACTTGACAGGTGAGTGGCATTGGCAACTTCTTTAACCTTTTAATGGCAGAGGAAATACTAGGCACAGAAGTTGGCCTGTAATAGGCGTTTAATAAATGGGAGAAACCATTTTCACCTGCGATACAGTAGCCAAGAGAATATCTTATTAGAGATAAAATCCATATGCACAGAAAATATCTCACAGGAGTTCCTCTTGTCTTGATCTTATAAATACACTATACTCAAAGCAATGGCTCAGTGTATCTGAGTGGGCTTGTGTATCTAAGCACAAGTTGTGATGACTAACCATTGAAATAGAAAGCCAGGGCACAGTCCCCAGAGGGCCAAGCCTCCAGGGAAAGGATAAAGATCTGAATTCAAATATAGAACAAAAATATTGTCCTAAGTGAAAGGTCAAGGTGGTAAAGATGAGAAGAAGCATATAAAGTGGAATCTGATTTCCAGCAGCACAATGCTAAGGCCCTATTAAGTACATCATGTGTCTTCTACAGCTTGCTCTTTTTATTTATTTATTTATTTTACATTTTTACTTTTTTTTTTCATTCAATTAATTAACATACAGTATACTATTAGTTTCAGAGGTAGAGGTCAGTGATTCATTAGTCTTATTTAACACCCAGTGCTCACAGCATCACAAGCCCTCCTTTATGCCCATCACCCAGTTGCCCCATCCCCCCACACCCCTCCTTTCCAGTAACTTTCAGTTTGTTTCCTATGATAAGAGTCTCTTATGGTTTGTCTCCCTCTCTGATTTCATCTTGTTTTATTTTTTTGGTTGCTCCTTTTAAAGACTTATTCTTAGCCTCTTCCCTATAGGAGACAATGGGAAAAAATAAATCAAATTGTTTGTCCAACTCCTGAAGAGTTAATAGGTATAGCTTTGTACATTCAGTAGGTGAAGGATTATTTTTTCTGCAATAAGATAATGGTTAAAAATTGCATATTTGGAACTAGACCACCTGAGAAAAAGGGAAGCAAATATTGTGAATTGCCTTATAATGGATTCATGTTTAAAAGAAGATTCTGCACCCCAATCAATGATCACAGCAGCAATGTCCAAGATTCTGCAGATTTTTAAGAGCAGCAAAGAGAAGTAGTAAGAATTTGGAAATAAGAGTTTCAATTGAGAAAACATTGGCTTATGATAATAAATGAACTGAGGAAAGTCAAAAATACATTTAAGGAAAAAATAATTCCCATCCCAGTGAAGAATTTGTAGACCAAAAGCCTGGAGGCCAGGCCAGCTTTGCAACGTATCAGAGGCCGCAAAGCCAAAAGAGGTGTGCTACCTCAATCTTTGAAGTTATTTTTGCTGAAAACCTATATCCTTAGCTTTAGCTCCTGTGAGTAACAACAGTCTTGGCTGATGATAATTTTCCTACTGGAGAAACCAGTCTTATTTTGATGGTCTTGGTGGGTCTCAAGATTCTTATCTGTAGTATCAACATGTCCAAAACTGATTTTATCTTTTCTCCTCAATCCTTTTGTGTTAGGGATCCCTGGGTGGCGCAGCGGTTTGGCGCCTGCCTTTGGCCCAGGGCGCGATCCTGGAGACCCGGGATCGAATCCCACGTCGGGCTCCCGGTGCATGGAGCCTGCTTCTCCCTCTGCCTGTGTCTCTGCCTCTCTCTCTCTCTCTCTCTGTGACTATCATAAATAAATAAATAATTTAAAAAAATCCTTTTGTGTTAACATGGGTACTCTAAGACACAGATACCAAAGGGAATTAAATTTGCAGGAATTTTATGAAGACAAACACTGATGAGGTCAATAGTGTGCTGATAATTGTTCAGCAACTCGGTCTCAACAAAGAGAAGAGCTAATTTGTAATGTTTGTATATTGCTCATCATAATTACTCCACTTTAGCCCATTTCAAGCTATCAACATAGTGTCCCTAGGCCCCAACTTGAGAAGAGATGCACATAATACTCTTGAGCTGGTCCCAGCCCAGAGTGACCCAGTGCACCCTTTTGTAAGTGAAACAGGGAGGGAACATGCTAAGGTTGCACCCCAAAGTGAAGGAGACAGGGAAGGAAGGTTGGATGGGAGTTTGGATGACTGCTTGGGCCAGCCAGAGTTGGCCATCAGAGAACTTCTGTCTGTGCCAGGAATGGGTCTGCACTAGTATTCCTTCTGCCCTGGGTCATACTCAAGAGACACCTGCAGGAAGCATGGCTCATGCACAGATGACACGCTGGATTTCAAAACTCAGCAACTATGCTCTTGGTCAATTACACTCCCGGTAGTTAGAAGTCTTCCAGGTGCATTCTCATGGCTGCCATGCCTTTCAGACTTCTTTCTCCCACTGAAACTTGTTTCCACTTGACTGCTCTTACTTAATAAAGGCTAACCATGGGAACAATGAATTTGATAAAGTTGACCAAAAGCACATAATGAAGAACAAGTCAATCCATCAATTTAAAAAAAGCTGATGTCCAAAATCAGATGAAAATTCATAAGTGGAAGTCAATCAGTAAAAAGTAGTAAATAAGCCAAATGCTGAATAAAATAAGAAATATAAAATCCAGGGAAAGAGCATTTTTTGGAAGACTCTCATTGAAATAAAGCGACATACACATGAGCACTTACATTTCAATTTAGAATAATAAGCCCTCATTTAAATTTCTGTGGGCAAAACAATATGTGCTATACATGATTTTAAAATAAGTAATTCTAGTGTGTGTACATGTCAAATACTACTTTCATTTATTTAATTAAAGGAATACAACCACATGGGTTTGTTTTTTAAATAGATAATAGAGAGCTTTAAAATGAGAGTCCAACAGAACCCAGTTCCTCCCCTCTCCTATTTAGGTCCTGATCTCCAGTATTGTTGTGATGGACATTTTGATGTGTCTCTCAGATGGCCCAGCAAAGAAGGCCTTGCGGTCCTTGTTGCTGGGTGTACCATGGCCAGACTGTAGCTCTGAGCCCCTCCAAAAAATGCCTCAGTGGCAGAGAGCCACCTTGCTCAAGGGAAATCATATGCAGAGACACATCACATTGATGACAGTACATAAAGCCTGGGCCAACTCTGTCCAATTCTAGATGACTCTAGCCCATTTTAGCTCTAGAGCTCCTCTTCTACGTGGCCAGGGCAGTCTGTCATGAGGCTTGCATCCCAGCTAGACTTCTGCATATTCCTGCTTCTTCCTGCATATTCCTGCTTCTTTCCCTTCCACTGAAAAGGCCTCAGTCAAACTCAGAGAAGCAGAGAGTACAATGCTGGTTGCATGGGAGGGAGAGAGGGCGAAATGGGGAGTTGCTAGTCAGCAAGTATAAAGCTTCAGACAAGATGAATAAGTTCTAGAGGTCTGCTGCAACATCATGCCTGTGCTTAACAACACTATATCGTACACTTAAAAGTCTGTAAGACAGTAGATCTCTTGTTGTGTTCTTAACCACAACAAAAAATAAAAGGAAAAGAGGAAAGAAAGAAAAGAACAGGGAAATAGGGATATTTTACAAGAAAATTCATGAAAACATATTTAACAACTTGGAAAATATAAACCAGATTTTAATACGAGAAGAAAAAGAGAATGGAAGGAAGGAAGGAAGGAAGGAAGGAAGGAAGGAAGGAAGGAAGGAAGGATCTTGATCTCCAGAGAATTCCTTAAAAAAAATAAAGAACGTGCATGCAAATCTCCTAGCTGGCATCTGCTCCTGCAGACTGGAACCCAATCTGCGGTACGAAGCAGCCACTTTTTTGAAAGTGTCTATTGAAGTACAATTTACATACAGAAATTGGACATATAAATTTCTAGCTCAATATATTTTCCCAAACCGACTGCAAGGTGTAATCAGGTAAGCACAGAATGTTTCCAGCACCTCAAAAGAGACAAGACATTTCACAGTTACTCTTGAAAATGTCTAATAAAATTTTAACTGAGTGAACAATTTTTCAGACGTATGCAAAGAGGAGAAAGAAAGGAGACATCTTATGCTATTTCCTAAGATAGTGCCCAGAGCTCCAACCCACAAGAGGTTTAGGCCTTAGATGCAAAGCTTGGGGTATTATGCATAGCATAATATTGCTCTCAATATATTTATATTGCTTGAAACTGATCTGTGAGTGGTGCTCATTAACCTACAAGGTCTAGTTATAAAATAAGTAGGCGTATGGAAGGGCAGCAGGAATCCCTCCCGCTGAGCCTGCAGAGGGTCCATCCTTGCGCAGGGAGCCCGCTCCGTCGGGGCAGCAGCACCAAGCATCAGCCTGGCCCTGCTCCGTGTGGCCGCGGCCTTTCCTGCTCACCATTTACCTCCCCGACTCCAGAAACAGAGGCCAAGGAGCCCCTGATGAGGTTCCCGGAGCCCAGGCTTCATTTCCCGGACACCGGAGGGTAGGAGAGTGGCAGCTTGGAGGGGAGGCTACAATCTGAAGCGTCAAGAAGGGGCGCAGAGAGGAGACTCTGAGGAGAAACTTAGCTCCCTCCAGGACCCTCCCTTTACCACACTCCCCTCCCCACACATCACACACTGCACACCTACGTAGCACACACCACAGACACACACATAGCATGCTACACACACATCACACACACCACACACACATTCCACAGGCACATATCACACAACACACGCTACATACCATATACACCACTTACCACATACCACACACATACCACAGACACACACATAGCATACTACACACACATCACACACATCATACATACACCACATACTACATACACCATACACATACCACATGCTGCACATCATACACACACCACATACTATATACACCATACATATACCACGTACTTCACATATGTGTGTACACACAAACTAAATACCATATGCACCATATACCACAGGTACCACATACCACACACGTACCACAGACACACACATAGCATACCATACACACATGACACACATCATACATATACCACATACTACACACACCATACACACACCACATACCAGAGACTCACACATTCCATACACACACCACATATCACAAACACATACTAAATATCAGACACATACACATTACAAACATACATAACACAACACATACTACATATCACACACCACACATACACACCACACACACACCGTATTCCACATATCACACACCACATCCCATATCCCACAAACACACACATATACCTATGAACACCCCCCCACACATACATAGCACACCACACACACACACCCAACACATACATACCTAACATACCACATACAACATACCACACACACACACACACACACACAACATAACACACCCATTCACATTCCTCACCCAGGGGGCAATCTGCCTCTCCTGAGCACCCTGGACATTTGTCTTCCATTTGGATGGTGAGCAGATGATTCAGATGCTCTATGAAGAGAGGCTCTCTCTCACCAAAATGAAACCAAACAGTCCTGGTGGAGGCAGAATTTCCCTTTGAATCAAGAATTTGTGAATATACCATCACGGTTAAAAACACATCCTAAAGAGAAAATACCAGTTCTGAATATTGAGACTCATAAACTTATAATCCAGAAGAGTTTATTACTTAAATCATAAGCTGAAAGAGCCAATGAGTTAAATGGAAGGCAATAGTTGAAATGCTCAAGAATTTTTAAAACTTCCTAAGGAATAAGGCGCAAGAACTAAAATTAGGAATGCAGAAGGACCAGCAATATGCTTGGAGGTAGAGCTTCCATCAAGAATAGAAACCAGAACCTCAAGAGAAGGAATGCAAGTAGAAGGCAGTGTTCTGAACTCAGATGAGTAAGTTCATGGTCAGAACGGTAGGAAACAGAGCGACAGAAGGCAGTATTTAAAAGTGCAAATAGAGTCTGGCTAAGGTAGATGCCAAAACTCAGAAAGGACCCATAATGATTCACATCTATTTCATAGTTATACTTTAGTCAGTGTACTAAATGCAAGTGTTTGTCATTTGCTGCAACAGACCCATGAGGCAGATGGGCTATCAGCGTCATGTTGGTGATGGAGGAAGGGAGGTCCGGGATGAGTACGCATCTCACCCAGGGCTGTGCAGTTAGGAATTGGTGGAACCAGTAGGTGAACCTAGGATGTCTGGCTTTACTGCCTTTGCCCTTTATCTTGGCATCGGCCAACCCACAGGCAGATGCAGCGCGAAAACGGTTAACTGTAGCTCCGGGCCCACTATTGTCTGACACCCTCTAAGACCCTAGCCCTAGTGTTAAACTTTGTAATTTTTTATTTTGTCTTAAAAATGGCTCCCCTCATTTGTTTAAGCTTCAGACCTTGCAAAAGTTGGTTCCTTCCTGCCAGCTGTCAGTAAGAAAGCTGTTAACAGGACATCCCAGGGAGGTAGAGTTCACGTTATTTACAGAGTCCTGTGATGGGGGCAGAGGCAATACTCTCCAAACTTCATGTTGTGGCACACATCTAACATGTTTTATAAGGCTGTATATGTTTAAAATAGGTTTTTATATGCTTTTTAAGACACATCTAACATGTTTTAAAAGAAAGAAGACATTCACAGCTGGTGGTGACCATTCCAAGCCCCACCCAAAGGCTGATGGGCTCAGCGTCTCAGGACACCTGTAATCTACTGGAGCATCATTGCGTGAGGTGAGGTGAGTGAGGAAGGCTGCATCCCCCATTCCTCTGGGTGCAGTGCTTTTAAGGGCTAGCAAGCTAATGTTTATCAGAGTTCTTACCAGGTCCTCAGAGCACAGAGCAAAGGTGTAAGATTGCCAAGGAATGAAAATGAGATTACTACATTACCTCTATTTTTCTTTATTTACTGTCTGTTAGTTTGCTTTCAGGTTTTTAAGCCCAGTTAACAGTGTTATATTAGTTCCAAGTGCACAATATAGTGATTCAACACTTCCATACATCACCCCCTGCTCATTGTGACAAGAGCCCTCCTTAATCCCCATCACGTATTTCATGTATCCCCCCACCTGCCTCCCCTCTGATAACCATTAGTTTGTTCTTTATAGTTAAGAGTCTGTTTTTGATTTGTCTCTTTTTTCCTCTTTGCTCATTTGTTTCTTAAATTCCACATATGAGTTTTTGAAATCATATGGTATTTATCTTCTGACTCACTTTGCTTAGCATTATACTCTCTAGCTCCATTCATGTTGTTGCAAATGGCAAGATTTCATTCTTTTTGATGGATGAATAATATTCCATTAGATATATAATAGATATATATTTTTATATATACATATAGATTTATTCTTTATCAATTCATTAATCGATAGACACTTGGGCGGCTTCCATAATTTGGCAATTGTGAATAATGCTGCTATAAGCATAGGGGTGCATGTATACCTTTGAATTAGTGTTCTTGTATTATTTAGGTAAATACCTAGTAGTGCAATTGCTGGATTGTAGGGTAGTTTGAATTTTATAATTTTAATATTAATTTACTTTAAAATTAGGTAATATATGCTCACAAGTGTTAAGGTCAAAAGACTTCCATGAAAGATAAGAAAGCAATGAATAGAGGTTTTCTTTCCCTTCAACTGAATTTTATGCTAACACTTTTCCCTCTAAGATAGTGACACCTACCCTGGAAATATTTCAAATTTTGGTGCCAATGTTTTCCAAATTTCACACAAGCTTTCTATGGCTCTTCTGTCCCCTTTCTAACAAATTGCAAAATGGAGTCTAAGAGTGAGGGTCAGGGAGGGGAGGGGGCTAACAAAAATTCATCATGCATTGTGGATTTATTGCTTTCCTGTGTTCTCACATAATCATCATAACCCTTACCTATTTTCCACATTTTTTGAGAAGAGAAAACAAAGGCTCAGAGAGTTAAAAGAATTTGTCAAAGTGAAAAAAGTTACCTTGCAGTGAAGTTAAGTGTTCCAGCTAAGGGCTGTTTATTTCAAAGCCATAGCACTACTGCCCAATTCCTCCCAGGATAGTTTTTTTTTTTTTTTTTTTTAAATAAATGCAGTGCTTCTGGCAAGACCATAGGGCAAGGGAAAACATATTCTCTCACTTGTCTCAAAACTGTGTCTCTGCATCTTTAGTGTGGAAATGCCACTGAGTAAAAGCTTTCAAACTACCTGCTGTGCACATAAAACTTTTGTAGGGGAACGTATAACCTGCAAACATGCCCACAGGATCCACAGGCAGCTTTCCTGCCTGCAGGAAACATATTGGTGAATAATTAGAGATACACCCAGAGGTTTAGGTACATGCGCATTCATCACAGTGTCACTTATAATAGCTACCAATGGAAAACAATCTAAATGTCCCACAGTAGGAGAATGATTAAATAAATTAGGGACACTCATATAGTGAAATATTACTGCCATTAAAAATCATATTTTCCAAGACAATTACATTTAATCCATGATCCTATATTATTCCTGGATACTGAAAAGACTGAAAAAGCAGCTACAAAGAACATTAGAAGGCTAATTGGGAAATTTTTTTTTTAAGATTTATTTATTTATTTGTCAAAGATAGAAACAGAGAGAGAGAGAGAGAGAGAGAGAGCACAAGCAGGGGGAGTGGCAAGTAGAGGGAGAAGCAGGCTCTCTGCTGAGCAAGGAGCCCAGTGCGAGACTTGATCCCAGGACCCCAGGATCATGACCTGAGCTGAAGGCAGATGCTCACCCAGTTTGCCAAATAATATCATTTATTTTTTTTAAATTTTTTATTTATTTATGATAGTCACACAGAGAGGGAGAGAGAGGCAGAGACCACAGGCAGAGGGAGAAGCAGGCTCCATGCACCGGGAGCCCGACGTGGGATTCAATTCCGGGTCTCCAGGATCACGCCCTGGGCAAATGGCAGGCGCCAAACCGCTGCGCCACCCAGGGATCCCAATATAATATCATTTATTGAATGCAAAATATTTATATGGTGTTATTTAACAAAATGGGCCAATTCTTAGAAAATATATGCTTATATATTTAGGGATAAAAAGTCATATTTTAAAGGACTATCTTATAAGAATGGAGCTCAAAATATAATATTAAGATAATTTTCATGTTGCTTAAAATACACATGCATAGAAAAAAAAAAAGACTAGAAAGACACACACCATAATATAAGCATTGGTAATCTCTGTAGTATACCAGAGTGAGATCATACGCAATTTTTAAATTTTATCCTTTGTATATTTTATCATTCTTGAATTTTCCTACTGGGGCCTACTAGTAATCTGTTCCCACACCTTTAAGGTATATGCACAGGGAGAAATTCAAGAATAGAGAAAGATTGATTGGGCACACTGCTGAGTCACATCACTAAAAGAGCATTGTAAAACCATCCAAAGTAGGATAAGGTGCCAAAGTAAGTACTGGAAGCATAATAGGTCAAAGTTACATTGTTGGAGGAAGGAGTAATTAGAGTAGGAAGGTAGATAAAGACCTCATCTGGATAGCTATTGGATTTTATTGGTTAATTCGATTTCAAGGCAAAAGATGTGTTATATTTTATTTTAATTTTTTAATTATTGTTTTTAACGAGGCTCCATAACCAGTATGGAGATCAATGTAGGGCTTGGACTCATGACTCTGAGATGAAGACCTGGTTTGAGATCAAGAGTCAGTTGCCCAACCAACTGAGCCACCCAGGTGCCCTATAACATTTTATTTTTAAGGTACTCTAGGACACGCAATTTTTTTTTTTAAATGAAAATATCAAGTTGCAATCCTGTGTGAAAGATCACTCTTGTTGTCCTTTACCCTTGGGACTTGGCATATACCCTCTCTAGCCAAAAGGCAGAGAGGGAAATGGCCATGTTTCTGGATTCCATTTTGTAATGTGCACTACAAAAGGCTATTGTGACTGGCTATCTCCTGGGAAAATTTCCCACTAAGGAAAGGATAAAAAAAAAGAGAGAGAGATTTGGGAAGGAGAGAGGGTGTTAATAAGAGAAAATTTATATATATATATATATATATATATAAAAGAGAGAGAGAGAGAAAAGGTATAGCTTGAGTAATAGTTAGCAGGTCCCATGTGGGGCACCAAAGACATGAAAATGTCTTTGTTAAATGTTGAAAGGCAGAGGCAAAGAGACCAGGCCCTGAAGCAAGAGGATGAGTTTGCCAAGCAAGGGAGTGCAACCCTCAATTGTTCATTCCAGCTACTCTACCTCCCATCCCCACCACCACATCTGCTTGGCTTAGAGTTTATGTCTGGAAGTCTAGGTGAAAATTTTCTTGCAATTTTTTCATGGTTGCTTATGCAAACTCAGCAGAGTAAAAATAGTGTGGATCCAATCTTCCCACACACACCTGATTGGTGGCAGGCCCAGGGCAGACAATGATCAGAACGGGATGACTTTGCCAGAGGAAAAAAATAGGCTGGTTTCCTTGATAATATCAACCCCTTTGGGACAAAGGAAAAGAAAAAGTAGTTATCACCTCAGTTACACCACAATTTAATACAATGCAAACTAAGTTAAAATGTATGTCCTTTATATTCGTTTGTTAAAAATTTTTAAAATCAGTGTGGGTTTTTTTTTTGTATATAAGAAAGACACAGTTCAAATATATTTAGTGTTTGCTGTTCATGATTTGTTTCTTAGCTTTTGAGGTGATAAATCAAGAAATAAAATTAAAGAGGCACCTGGTGACTCAGTTGTTGAGTGTCTGCCTTTGGCTCAGGATCATGATCCCAGGGTCTTGTGTTAGCATCCTTAATCAGGCTCCCTACAGGGAACCTGCTTCTCCCTCTGCCTATGTCTCTGCCTCTCTCTGTGTCTCTCATGAATAAATAAATAAAATCTTTAAAAATAAATAAATTAAAAATGGGGAACAACTACAAATTGTTCAAAGAGAGTGTGATTGGTTCCCCTTTACAGTTCTCTAAGTATATGTGATATCAGGGTGAAAATGCAAACAATGAACACAGAGAACAGAAGAGGGCGTGATTTGGGACCGAAAGTCTAGTTCAGATCTGCTCCCCTGCCTGTAAGAGCACAAGATGAATATGCATAAGTTTGAAAGAGAAAGTAGACCTAGATTAACAAGGGTGAGTAACATCCCTAAAATCAACCCAGTTAACCTCCCTCGCTTACTTACTTCCCCCCCTGTGATTTTCTATGCTAACAGCTTCAATTATCCATTTTCCCCCAGCTTAGTCTCTAAAGACGAAAATCTGTGATAAACATTTTTCTTAATCTTGTAGTTGTAAATTAAATCCTATCAGTTTTCTTGTCCGAGATTGAAAACATAGACAGTGACTTCTGTGAGTGGGAAGAGGTGGTAAGGAGGACCCTCTGTGATTGGTGCCATTCTGCAATGTAAGAAGGAATAATTAAACAAATCTGCAGAGAAAACAAAACAAAACTCTGCAGGGACAGAGCACTAAGAATCAGGAGCATAAGTGCAGGCCTCCAGCAGAAGGTTATCTGCGACCAGCCAAAAGAAGGTCTGCTCACAAAACTTCTTCACAAACCCTAGAATGTTGGGATGGAGAGTAGACTTGATTTCACCTTCTAGTGATGAAAAGCCTTCTGCTCATAGCAGTAGCAAAAGCACAGAAAATAACCTTATAAAAAAATTCAGTGAAGTCATTTGGCACCCGCAGCCTCAATAGATTTATTGAATAATGACTTTGATCTGTGATCTTTGAACATATTCACAAAAGGTTCCAGCCTCTTTGGTTATGGTAACGTGAATGATATGATGATACCCACACCAATATTGCTTTCTGAACACATAAGCCTTCCTGAGTACAGATACTCCGGGCACCATGGGAGGGGAAGAAAAGCAACTTTTCAGTGGCACTGAGTTATTAATATCCCTCATGAACCCTTAAAAAGGAGAACCCAGGCATCTGCTCCCTCTGAAACCCAGCCCCAGCCCCAGAGGAGTTAGGATTGCCCCAGATTGCACAGCTCTACACATAGAACAAAGACACATTCAAATTAGCAGAGTTCTTTAGAGTCAAATAAATAAATACACTCAAAAACATGACATAAATTTATAAAACTGGCCTATGACAGTGGGGTCAGGGATAATAGGGGTGAGTTCTATCTCTACAGTTTTAGGGACCATCATATAGGTGGGACAGTCTAAATAATGAATGTGGCTAAAGACAGGATATGATCAGCCTTCTATGGTGTTGAAAGTTGGTTGTCCCATTTGGCTGTTGATTGTGGCTCAAGTTAATGGAAACTCTTTGGGGAGGCTTTCCTTTCAGATAGTCCAATGTTAATAGTGTTGATGCATTAATCACCTTAATTAATAATCATCTATTGGTCTTAGACCTCATCCTTAGTGAAGGCTCGGGGCATCTCCCTCAAATATAACTATTCGGTGAACAGATGATAAGAGGGCCTGTGTTCGTCCCTTCATTTGGGAGGCAAGGGGAGAAGATAGGCCTGAGAGCCTCTTGGAAAGAGGTGGGAGGGAAACTGTAGATGAGGGACTCATCTGTCACATTGTAGAACGCTATATGTCCGGACTCATAGTCTAAGAAAACACCAACCTTATGCACAGGCTCTCTGACATGTTGACCTTTTAAAGGTGATGAGACCCAAAGACTATAATCATCTCCAATTTTTAAGCCTATAAGTGAGAAGAGGTCCCCTGGTGGCTTTGGGAGATTGCCCTTTCTGCTCACTGAGTCCTTGCAGATGCCAACTTCCCACTCCGTCTTGTTGCCCACCTCCACCTCCCAGTAGTGTCTCCCACAGGTGAAGATCTGAGCGCCCAGCACAGTTGCAGACTGGTCAAATCGTTCTGGATTGTCAGGTAAGTGCTGTCGGATTCCTCCGTGTCTCACACTCTTCAGATCCTCAGACAAGACAAGGTAGGCATTGGCTGTAGCTGGGTCCAGGGTTATGTCCGCTGCAAGAGGAGAAAAGAATGAATCCTCCCTTGCATTCTGGAAAACCCTTTTAAATATGTGGAAGCTAAATTAAATTCTTAGTTTCCAACCCTATGTTAAAAATATAATCTAGGTGATTATGGTGAGGATTTGTATTTCACCCAGGACAGAATCTCTGAGCCCTTCCTGCACTATTTCGCAAATACTAAGAGAAAATGTCTAAAAAGACACAGAAGTGAGTCATGGGGATGGTGATGTTTAGCCTGCCTGAGAAGCGAGAGGAATCTCTGATGTAACGGCATGGAAGTTGTTCTGTTTACAGCAGAGGTTTAAAATTCAGAGCTAATTAGCCACACAGGGCATACTCTGTCATTTGTATTCACTTGAGCCAGTGTTGGTTATGGTTCTCCAGCTGGGGGGAGAGAGAGACAGAGGCACTCACCTTTTCTGAACTTCTACTTAGGTGCCAAGCATTTTCTGTACATGATCTCATTTAATCATGGCACTTTCCCCCACATCTTTATAAAAGTGGAAACTGAGGCTCACAGAAGTTAGGAAACTTGACCAAGATTACAAAGTCACTGAGTGTTTGAACAGCAGTTCCTGATCAGCATGTTTCATTATGTCAGGCTTTTTTTTTTTTTTTTTTAAAGATTTTATCTATTTATTTGACAGAGAGAGGGGGGAAAAGAGAGTGCAGTCAGGAACAGCTGCAGAGGGAAAGGGAGAAGCAGGGTCCTCACCAAGCAGGGAGCCCAATGTGGGGCTCAATCCCATGGCCTGAACCAAAGGCAGATACTTAACTGACTGAGCTACCCAGGCATCCCCATTATGTCAGGCTTAGAAACAGCCTCATATGAGTTAGTGAGACCACCTGTGACCAGTGCCATATTCTGAGAGGTCACAAAAGAGGCCTCCAACCATCACTGAACACCGAGACAAAACTAAGTGCCCCTATTACATAATTTCATACTTTTATTTATAGATCAAATCCTAATCATCACTCATTATTTGAGATAAATGTCTCAATTCCACTGAAAGTTCTATAAAAGCAAAGGCAAACCTGTCTAATCCATCACTGTAGAAAAGCTCAGAGCTGAACATCACAGTGCAGGGCATTTAGTGGGCACTTATCAAATATGTACTGAATCCAAGCCCATTAGGCCTTCTTCTGAAGGTCAGATTGCCAACAAGGTAAAAGTTGAAAATGAAAGCTAACCTCTCTTGGTCTTAGCAAGCCTAAATATCTAGAGCATTCTAAAAAAAATAGTTTGAGGGGTGCCTGGGTGGCACAGTTGATTAAGCATCCAACTCTCAGTTTAGCTTCAGGTCATGATCTCAGGGTCTTGTGATCAAGCTCTGCCTCTGGCTCCATGCTGGGCATGGGACCTGCTTGAGATTCTCTTTCTCCCTCTGCTCCTCCCCTCTCCTGCTCTCTCTCTCTCTCTCTCTCTCTCTCAATCTCTCTCTCTCTCTCAAATAAATCTTTAAAAAAAATTTAAAGATAAAAAGATAGCTTGAATGTTGCCTCATTAGGACTTAAAAGTAAGCTTAGGACTTAAGTAGCTTTTATGCTGACAAGAACAGAGGCAGAAACGCAGAACCCCCTGAGGATGTGTGTGTGTGTGTGTATGCAAGGGGATGAAATGAACAAAACAGAACAATAAGACAAACAAAGGAAGAGCCAGGATTCCTTAGAGAGGAAACAAAGGCAGATGAAATATCAGTCAAGTCTGCTCCAGACTGCTCCAGAACAGAGGGCTCTGTGCCCCCAGCCCTCCCTGAGGTTTTGTGCTGACTCAGGGTGCCTTTGCTGAGAGCCTGACACCCAGATGGCGAATATTCTATGTCAAAGGGAACTGCCTAGATGCTCAGTTTTGCATTCCTTAGTATACCCTGAAGTTAACTCCACACATCGCTGGAGGTTTGACAAATCGGGCTGACTTACTGCTGAATTTTTTTAGCATCTCCCTCATTCCAGTGATGCGGCACAGAGTCAGTCCCGTGGTGGTAGCCTCTGGACACTGAAGCAAGAGTGGCTCACTCCTACAAGAGGGCAAAAACAGTCACTCTGTCTCCCCTGCACAGACCGCGTGACCCGCTCCAACACGAGAGTCCAGCTCATTTTACCCCAACAGCATGGACACCCTCATCCCCACGGTGACAACCTTATGTCAGCAGCAGGACACCCCTTTATCTACAACACAGAATGCAAACCTACCTTTCCAGTGTTCCTTTCATATCCTGAGGGTATAAAAGAAAGAGGGTTAGTATCTGTGCACTTTGACCTCCAAAGACAGAATCCAAAGACAAAATCTAGTCCTTGGTAATCTCACAGAATCCCCTTTCCATGGCTCTAGAACACCTTGAGTGGGCCAAGAGTGTGGTAGGAAAACATCCCCAGCTTCCTCCAGGGGTGGGTTCCTGTGAACGGGAGAGGGTTCTCACAATGACTAGACTACTTTGTCCTTTCCATTCCTTATGCCGTCACTTCATCAGGAGAACCCGGTACTGACAAAGGAGCCCAAGTACTGATCTTCCTATCCAACCTCAGGGGGTCAAGGCTCAGAAATAGGAAGTGGCTCTGGGAGTGCTGAGGTGAAGCCTGTGTGCAGGTGGAGTGTGTTGCTGGAAACTTACCAAGTCAAATAGCAGCATTCTGTGGAGCCAATCTAGGAGAAGAACCAAAGCTGCACGTGGCTCCCACAGGCCCCAGAGAATGCAATAGTAGCCCAGGAAGGCCACAGAGCAAGGATGGTGAAAAATACAGGCACGGAACAGAATTCCTCGTTTAGATCACCTATTAGCTACTTGACAGGCAAATTACCACAAGTCTGAATTATGAAACAAGTGCTACGATAAACCCACACCATAAAGAACAATCACCTGTAGTGCATATAATAGTAAATAACTTCACCAGCTCTTTGTGAAGGTGAAATTTAATGTGCCAGCAGCACATAGTAAATGATCATTAAACATAAAATAATTGACAAAGCTGAAGTTGCAGACCGACAGGCATAGCAGAAATTGGAGTCATCATCAGGCTTGGTTTGGTTAAGTATTCTACTGGTTTTTGTTTGTTTTTTTCCTCTGCCACTTTAAGACTTTATACTATAGAATATTAATTCTTCAGGAAGATTATTTTGGGGCCAGAACTTAGTTTCTCGGTAAATAAAGAAAAACTTATTTTGCACGGCTTGAAATATTATGGGTTACTACAGTGTTGTTGTTGTTATCCCATTGATTTTCCCAATATTCTTACCTCAAAAGATTCTATAATGGATCTCTGACACGTAGACTCTATCTGTTCAATCATTTTGCTCAGGCTTCTTATTTGTTGGGTCAGCTTGATCTCATTGTCCCTTAGTTTCTTCATGTTCTCTCTTTCTTCCTTTTCCAGTAACTGGAGCTGCAGCTGCTCCTCCTCCTTCAAAAACTGGTGCATTTTTGCATATTCTGACACAACAACCTGTTTACAGGCCTTCGTCTCTTCCTGACATCAACCCACACACATGCACGCACACATACATACAGAAATGATATAATAAAGTTAGCACGTAGATTTTTAATCCTTACAGTCCTAGAGTTCCTCTGCGACAAGTCTTGAAGCCTGACACACACATATATCCCATTACGTAACTGGGTAGATACTGTGATACTTTAGAAGGTATGTACGCTATAGACAGAGTAGTAAACAAAACCAAAATTTCTATTCCCAGAAGGCTGTCATTCTAGTGGGAAAAAATAAACAAAAATAAACAACTATGACAGGCGGGGATCCACCTTTTATAAAAAAGAAATAAAGTAAGGACAAAAATATGAAAAAAAGTATGTGTCCAGTTATTCAATAAATATCCAATGAAATTCGGCACTGAATCACACCCTAGATACAGATGCACATCATATATACTCCCTTTAAGAACTCAGTTTATTGGGACAATCAGATGGACACACATTTTTTTTAAATATCTACACATTTAGCTCTTTGTTAGACCCTCAAGTTCCAATTTGTGACTAACTCAAGCATTTGTGTAGGTGTACTAATCTAAACTATTATTTGGTCTTTATTTCCCATTCCCATTGTCTTTATATTTTTATTTGCACTCTATTTTTTCTGCAAAGCATTTGAAATATTCCTTTTTTGTGGATTTTCATCCTATGTTGTCTATAACTTGTAATTTTAAATAATTATAATCAGAGCCATAATAGAGGTGGCCATCAAATTGTAGAGGTGGACTATGAATGGGGTGGGGAGGAAAGCAAGCCTGGGGATGGGGGAATTGTTTGAACTGAGTCTTGGGATAGCCAGGTGGACAAGCAGAGTAGGAAGCCCAAAATAAGGACACTGCATATTGTAGGATTGTGATTAGAAAAATTTGCCTTGGTATTTCCCCTGGTATTTCACTAAGTATCCCTTTAGCCCCTCTCATAGAATCATCTACAAAACCCAAAAGTGAGACAGATACTGACCTTGCACAGTATTACTCTCTCCTTCTCATGGGTTAATATAACCTGAGTTTCCTTTCTCTTTTTATGCAAAAGATTTAGGATTTCCTTGAGTTTCTCCTGAAATAGAAACAAATTCTCTGTGGCAGATGAGCAGAGCACCAGCTTGTGAAGAAACCTTGAGGACCAATAAAAACAAGATGAGCAGGATATAACACAAAGGGTGAAGCAGGATCCACGCCAAGTTTGTGGCCCAGTGCCTGGAGACCACCACCCATGGTTGTCACCAATAGAGAATATTATGGGAATAAGTGATGGAACATGAATTGTATTCTGTGATTTATATTGAGCAGCCAATCTTACTTTGTGACGCTCCTCAGCCTCACTCGAGGGATGCAATCTGTTTATTCCATGACATTGACTTGAGAAAGCGTTTACACCCTGCTCATCATCAGAGGACACCTTAGTGCCTGCCAGCATTCTCCCAGAGGCGTCTAGTTCACCCTCACTCTGCAGCACCTGGGATCGGAGCTGCTTGCCGATGCCAGCCAACCTCCCCAAACGCTCATTGGGCTGGAAGTGTGGGCTCTCCAAGGTCCTCCAGCACTCGGGACAAGATAAAGGAGTGTTATGCTCCTCCCAGCTCCTCAGGAGACACACGAGACAAAAGCTGTGCCCACACTCAGTGGTCACAGGGCTGGTGAAATAGTCCAAGCAGATGAAACAGGTCAGTTCTTCCCTGAGATTCTCCATCAAATCTGATGTAGACATTTTCACAAAGAAGGACATCAAGGCAAGGTCATGCCTCTATTCTGGGATTAGAGAAGTCCTCCCTGAGGTTTCTATTGCTTTGAGTAACAGGTGGATGATCAGTTGCTATGTTGTTGATACAAGAAACTCTTACTCTCCTCTGTGCCTGATTTTACCAATTGACACATAGTCTCCCAACACAAAGCCAATTATGACTTAATGTGGAATCCTTGTACACTGGGTTCATCATCAACCCCAAACTTTTAAGGAATTCTCACTGTGCAAGCCACATGCTGAGGGTACTTGCTCCTGACAGAGTTCTCCTTCGAAGAATGGGCTATTGTGTGTGTGTGTGTGTGTGTGTGTGTGTGTGTGTGTGTGTGTGTAGCACCAGGAAAACATTTAAGTACATTGATTTTAGGATGGAAGGTTAGGTAATTTGGTGTAAGCCAGTAGAAAGATTTAAGTTATGATGATTTCTAATAATATCTGAATTGGAAATATGGTCCAGATCTTTTAGAAAACTACACTAATGGAATCTAGTTGAGAAATTGAAGGCAGAAAATTGTAATATATATTCCCTCTCTCATTAGGCCCTTTTAATGTGCTTGACCAAAGCCTAAAATCTTTTTTGCTCCTTAATCAGGTACTGTGAGCTTTTATCTAATTTTATTCACCCCAACAAAAGAAGGAGTCCATTGAAATATTCCCTGACTTTAAATGCACAAAGGATTACCAGAGTTATATTTATTGCTCTGCCCTACAGGACCAAGATACTCACCTCTCTGCCATCATAAAAACCACGTAAAATATCCTTCTTGTTTGAAGTTGCCTCAAGAGTCCACAACACTATGGACTGGATGGAAAAAAATTGCACTTTAGTATAAATATAATTTTGTTCACTTATTTTCACTCTTTAAAGTAGGTCTTCTTAAACCCTCTATTAGTTCTTACTGAACAGATATCCAATGGGCAGACATTTTTAGACCTAAGAAAAAATAAATGTATAGAGACTGTGGACCATGACCACTGAGATTATGAGTGCCTTAACCTATAAATTTGCATTGCCACATGCTCATGAGACAGTACTAGTCATGGCCCACCACCTGCTCACTGTCTGCCAGAAAGTGCAAACTTAATAGCTCTTGCTTGGAGTCTAACCAGTCTCACCCTCCAATGAAGTTCCTCATACCTTATTCCTGTTCTTATCCTGCCACGCTCCAGCACTGACAACCATCCATGGGTCTCCATTACCCATACTACTTCACTAATTCTCTTCTAACTTTTATGGTTCCTACTAATTCTTCTTTCCTACTTATCTCCAGCAGGATGTTGGGTGTTTTCGTATCTTGAACTTTTGTAAAAATAAATTCTGGACTGAGAGGGTTTTCATCCATTTTCCTTTCTCCTAGTAAAAACTCATCTTCCTGAAGTTATTAATCCACTTGTTTTAATTATATGTCCTTTCTGTAGCATTTGTGATTTTCTGGGATGAGAATTTACAAGAACAACGACAACAAAGCACAGTAGACTTGTACTAATATAAAGACAGGTAGCACCAGATTGGGATCATGAAACCTCTACTCCCTGGATGGCTTCTAGACTAGTAACTGAGGTATAGCTTCACAATATTGTTTAGGAGTTAGTCTTAAGTAAGAGTCTTGCCAAAAAAAAAAAAATCTATAACAACACTAACTGCCTTCACTGGAAAAAGGATATATGAGCTACTACCTACATTAAGTGTGTACACAAACCTAGAAGAAGACTTTAACACTAACCAGGATTATTAGAATAAGCTTTACAATAGAGATATGGTACATCACAGATCCTGCATTCCAATTTGGAATGGGGAAACTGGCATGTTCTAAGTTCAAGTCATACTGATCTGCTGCTCCAACCCACATCCCTCTTCCAATCAAACTCTTTACATAAACTCCTTAATACAATAACCATGTCTTATTCATCAGTGACTAGAAGAATTCTTCACATATAGCAAGGACTCAACTTCTTTGTAAATAAGTTTTACATGAAAAAAATAGAGGAACCATACTATTATTGAACCACAGTCCTTTAATTAGAAACCAATAAATTTTATAGTCCAACTACCTTCTATAGATGGTGGAGAAAATTGAGATTCAAATAAATTGAGGTGGTCCTGACTAATTGCCTACTATACGAGTCAGGTCCAGACTAGGAAACTGGGCCTTTTACCTCCCAGTCATTCTCTTTTGTCCACATACTACATTACATCTCACTTATTGACTTGTAAAGGTTGAAATTTTGCATTATCTCAACAAAATGAATATTGCTCCAATGTTTCAGAAGGACAGCTATTATTATGGTGTGATATTGTGACTGGTATCTGAAATCATTGGCCATGCTTATTATTGGGGATGCAAACTTCTTTACCATCTCTCACAACACACTGAGCTTAATTCATAGATGAAGAAGTTTATGGATAACTCATAGATGAAGAGTGGGCCAGCCATCCCAAAATACCATTACACCAATCCTCAGGGCACTACACTACCAGACATGATTTCTGAGATTGACAACTCAAAGAGCTTCTCCTCTGGCCTGTCTCCTGCTGAGGGGGTGATAGTAGGAATACCCTATGGTCTCCACAGTCACAACTGCCATCTATATGCTATTAGCATTGGAGCACACAGAAAAGATTAATCTTAAAGACAGAGTGAGAGCTTATTTATTGGTAAAGGCAGTGGACTGGATGAGGACTTATTTGAAAAACATATTGTTTGAAAGCCTGGTTTTAAAAATATGTCTGTCATTTCTTATCAGTGTGGAAAAGATAGATTATCCAACAACTGGTTTGGAACAACTGGGGGTAGCCATCTGGAAAAAAAAAAAAAAGACAAAGTTGGATCTTTACCTAACAACTTATACCAATGTGTATTCCAGATGTGTGTGTGTGTGTGTGTGTGTGTGTGTGTGTGTATTTTCCCCACTCTAGTCATGAATTTATACTATTATTTCATTTTGTATTGCTTTTTTAAACCTTATTTATTTATATTATTTTATTCTTGAATGTGTTTTTGTTCTAGAGTACCCCACATCTATTTAGCAAGTAAGGAGCATATTTGTTAAATATGTGGTCAATTATTGTGTCCAAAATATGAAGCACATCATAAGAGGAGATAATTGGTAACATAGAAACTTAAAATAGACTACTTAGAAAAGGCTTTTTAAAGCATGCTTCAGAGCTTAGACACCACTAAAGAAAAGATTAATAAATTTAAATAGAAATTAAACACTTTTATACAGCAAAGTAAATAAAGTAACTTTATTTTTTTAATGATAATCTGGGAAAGAGAACTTGGAACACATGCATAAAATATCTAATCACAAAGTACAAAGAGGACTTACATGAATATATACTTAAAAATAATAGTTCTTTTTAAAAAATAGCTCTTCTTATAACTATATAGCCATTTTAGAAATAACAGATCAATATGCATACACTGCATGATATGATATCCATTATATGATATTAAGGGGAAAATACATGTTTGCTCCCACAGATAGTTTATAAATAATTTAAAAATAGGTTATATATGTATTTTTTCCCTATAAAAAATAAGGTCATGCTATAGGTATTGAAAATGTATCTGTGTACATGAAGGCATAGAAAGAGTATGGATTTGGGGACACTTGGGTAATTTGGTTAAGCATCTGACTCAATGTCAGCTCAGGTTATAATCTCAGAGTGCTGAGATACAGCCCCACATCAGGCTCTGCACTGGGCATGGAGCCTGCTTGAGATTCTCTCTTTCCCCCTCTCCTCTCCCCCTGCTTGCACTTGTGCATACTCTCTGTCTCTGAAAAAAAAAAGAAAGAAAGAAGAAAGAAAGAAAGAAAGAAAGAAAGAAAGAAAGAAAAGCAAGCAAGCATTTCATGGATTTGACACCAAAAGCACAGGCAACGAGAGCCAAGAGCAACAATAGACAAATGGGACTACATCAAACTAAGAAGATTCTGCACTACATAGGAAACAGGAGAAATATTTACAAGCCATACATCAGAATGGGTTAATTTCCAAAATATACAAGGAAGTCCTATAAATCAAAAAAACAAAAAACAAAAAACAATTACCCAATAAAAAAATATGGGCTAAAGACTTAAATAGACATTTCCCTAAAAAAGATACACAAAAGACCAATAGGTATATGGAAAGACACTCAATGTCACTCATCATCAGGGAAGCATAAATCAAAACCACAATTAGTTATTACCTCACATTTGTCAGGATGGCCATTACATATTTTTAAAAAGTGAAAAAAAAAAGACAAATATTGGTGAGGATGTGGAAAAACTGGTACTGTTGTAAACTATTGGTGGGAACACAAAATGTTGAAGCTGCCATGGAAAATAATGTGGAGATGTCTCAAAAATTAATAATAGAACTACCATATGATCCAGCAATCCTGCTTCTAGGTATTCATCCAAAATAATTAAAAATGAAGTTCTGGAAGAGGTATTGGCACTCTCATGTTTATTGTGGCCTTATTCACAAAAGCTAAGATGTGGAAACAACTTAAATGTCTATGTACGAAAGGATAAAGAAAACTGGGGGATATATGCACAGGGGATATTATTCAGCCTTTGAAAAGAAGAAAATCCTATCATATGTGACAACAGTGGATGAACCATACAGACATCATACTACATGAAAACCCAATAGTGAAAAGATAAATACTGGATGTTCCACTTGCAATGAGGTGTGTTATTTTAAAACAGACTCAGGGGAGACTGGCTGGCTCAGTGGGTGGAATTTGTGACTCTCAATCTCGGGGTGAGCACCACATTGGGTGTGGAGATTACTTTAAAAAAATAAAAATCTTAAAAAAAACAAAAATAGAAAAATAGAGTCAGAATCAGAAAAGAAAATGGCAGTTGCCAGGGGCCAGGAAAAGGCAGAATTGGGGAGAGGTTAATCCAGGGCCATAGAGTCTCAGTTATACATAGTAAAGAAGTTCTAGAGATCTTTTTTTTTTTTTTTTTTTAGAGATCTCTTGTATAACATTGTGCCTGTAGTTAACAAAATTATATGGTACACTTATACACTTATATAAACTTACATATATAAGTTTTTTTTAAAGAAGGTAGATCTCACGTTTAGATTCTTACCACATTAAAATAAAATTTAAAAGAAAAGGAAACCTATGGAAAGATACATACTGCCATAGTGGAATTGGAGAATTGGAAAGCATCACTTTTACTTCTTTATTTTATAAATTTTTGTATAAAAGTATAGTTTCTTTCTTTCTTTTTTTTAATTCTTAATGTGTTTTCAACACTTTGGCAGTAAAGGAATACTGGGTAATAGGGTAGGAGCAAAGAAATGTGAGGTGTGACTTGCAGTAAACCAATTAATGAGGTGATTTTCTTCAGGTTAGGTATACAAATATCTCAGAGGATTGGTTTCAGCTGTAATATAATGAAATGTTTGTAGTGGTTTTATGATTTCAACATAGTTTTTATGTAACTAATACGTATTGAACCTCTATTATATATAGACAAAGAGCTCAGTGCTCAGCAAATGATATAAATATGACTAAAAATTATTTATCTTCTTCTGAAGCAGGAGATATGTGTGCAAAAAAGAAAAATATCAAAGGATTAAAAGATGTGTGCTTTAAGCACACGTGGTAGTATTTAAATTTATTAAATTTTTGGCATTTTCAAAAAAAATTGGCATTTTCGTGGAAGGAATATTTCCTTCTTGCTGGAACAATCAGGGAAAACTCCCTAGGAGAAATGGCATTTGATTGAAACCAAAGGCTTAAGTACCTTTCAAACCAAGGGATCGCTACTATTTAGAAGTGAGAAAACTCTTGGAAAATTTGAAGACTACATTCTGACACTGGGTCAAAATATTACAGTAACAAAAAGTCTAGATTGTAACATTCTTTTTGTCTCAGACATATTTTTTAAAGACCAGTTAAGGTTGGAAATATTCACCTTTCTTATTCTTTATAGGTAGCATGTTGGTCCTACCAGCAACACCTGGGAGCCAGCTCTGTCAGGGAAGGCTCCCTGGTGCTGAAACTTCATGCAGCCAAGCCAGGCCTGCTGACTCATGCAGGTGGGGAGTTAGCTTCCAGAGTTTTGACCACAAACAAACAAAAATTTAAGGTGAGGTGGTTTTTGTTTGTTTGTTTCTGCGTGAGAGTAGAGCCTTTTTTGTTCAGCCCTTTGCTTTATGAAAAGGTAACTGTTGGAAATGTACTTTCTCTGGGCTTCATGCTGGGTGTTTTATGTATTTCGTCTCCAAAAGAGATAAAAAGGGAAGCCAAAGAGCAACTGTACGAGTTGGATAGGGAAGAAAACTTTATAAAAGCCGTTCAAACAAATATTGACAAATAATAATAAAAAGATGTAGTCTAAAGTGAAGATGGACTACTGAGAGAATCTAACTTCTTTTTAATGAGGATTGTGGGGCTTAGATTATTACAGACAATTTGAACTACCCTGTGAATAGGGTTCCTATTAGTAAAGGTTAAGACTAGATTTTTCTTAAAAAAAAAAAAAACAAAACTTGAGAGTGCAAAGTTCACTCACTTTTGTCCTACTTCTATCATAGACACCCTCTATGAGATGTCCATCACTTAATTCTTCAGGAATTATGAAACATCTTCACACTCCTGGTGGTGTACTAATATACCTGGTAGATTAGATAAATATGAATGACCATCCCATGCTAATCTAGTATTTTATGGGTAGGAAAGTGATGCCTTTGCGAATACTTGTGGATCTCCATCCTTTTAATGGGGAAAGCTACTTTTCTCTTAAGAAAATCTTAACGTTTGTTTATAAGACTCTTAATCTCTCATCATAAACCGGTATTTTTATGGAGGGGGGGAAAAACCCCACGAGACTGGCTAATACAAATACAGTGTGCTGGGTCTGTGTCAGGCACCGTTCTCAATACTTTAATATATTTACTTATTCAATCCTCCAGCAGCCCTGTGACGTCGGTATTCTAGCACCATTTACAGATGAGAAAACAAACTGGTTGTGAACCTTGCCCTAGATCCACAGAGGTGGCCTGACTTTGGAGTCCATGCCAGTACCCACAGAGCAAGGCTGCCATTTCCACAGGATTGAACGAGCCACAGATATTAAACTTAACGTGTTTATAACTGTGGCCAAAAACAGGTTTGCTGATTGCGCAAGGATCCGGTCAAATCCAGCACTGAAGGTGGATCAGGCTTAGAGTCTCCTCCTCCCCCATCCATCTAATGGTAATTGGCTCCAGATACTGCCAGGTGGCGCTCCTCACAAGTTTATGTGTCCTTTGCAGCCCCAGATGTTGGGGTCAGAGAGAGCACACTTTGAGGCATCGAAGTTTAGGATATGGCTTATTTATTTTATCTGTTGCCAAAGCTATTACAATATTGATTATATTCCCTGCGATGTACTGAGACACAGCTTTCTTAGAGAGCTAGTGGGATTTCTTGAGAAGAAACAAAATTGGCACCATCTTCACTGTCCTAGCCCTTCCTTGGCCTGAGGCCCGATCTAAAAACTATCTCTGGGGCTAGGGTGCCAATAGAGTTGGAGAGAACCTGAAAAAGTGTGCATCCTCAACATGGGAACTCATGGACTATAGGAATTCATTCCATTTACCAGGCACTGTGTGTCACCGGGGGAAATTATTGCATGCCTAAGAATTAAGAGCTAAGTGCCACTATGGAGCTGTGACATTGGGAGTGGGTGGGGAGGCAGCATTGCTGTGATCCTGGCTGAAAAAACTAAGGAGAGCTAAAGAAGGACTTTAGGACTGAAGTCTTTGCTGGCAGGGCAGCTAGAGACACAAAGCCTATTTTGCTGTCACGGGGCTGAGCTAGGATTTAGGTTTCATATATGCTTCCTTCTAGGTACCCCATCATGCCTCCTTTAAAATCCTGATCCCTGGGTGGATCAGCGGTTTAGCATCTGCCTTCAGCCCAGGGTGTGATCCTGGAGTCCCCGGATCGAGTCCCGCATCAGGCTCCCTGCATGGAGCCTGCTTCTACCTCTGCCTGTGTCTCTGCCTCTCTCTCTCTGTCTCTCATGAATAAATAAAATATCAAAAAAAAAAATCCTTCCAGTTTTCTACTTCTCAAACTTAGCTGCGTATGTGAATCACCTGAAGTTAAGCACCTGAAGCCAATGGCTGCCTCTGCCTCTGGTCCTGACTGAATTGCTAGTGCCCTGATTGGAATAGAGTAATTGGACACAGCATCACCTAAAACTTGTTAGAAATGTCAACTCCTGGGCCCCAACCCAAACTGACTGAATCAGAATCTTTGAGGCTAAGGCCCAGGAATCTGTGCCTTCACAAGATCTCCAGGTGGTTCCAATGTTTGGATTTTAAAGTTTGGAAACCATAGACAAAGGTGTCACAGTGATTACAGCTCTCTCTCAGGTAATTCTACTCTGAGAAGAGGTTGGAGAACCAAAAGTTTAACAAAACTGTACTTCACAGATGAGGTTCCAGGGCAGCTGCAAGTGAGTTCCCGGTATAATGTAGATGGTGAAGAGCTTCCAAGAGAAGTCTAGAGCAGGGCATTTGAAATCCCAGACAGCTTTTCAACAGAAAAGAATGGCAATTAAAAACACAGCCGTGAGTGACTGAAAAGATGAAATAATGTGATCAGGAGTTGATGCTGAAGACAAATCCCCGATCCTGTAAAATAATAGATTGGAATGAGTGATTTTTTTTCCCTTTTTGATCTTTCTCTGCCTCATTGAAAAGGACAATGGCTGCCTCCAACCGACCAGATATCCTGGAAGAACTGACTTGTTCTGTTTACACTATTTGAACCACTTGCAATTGCAAGTGGATGCAAGTCTTGCTATGAATGTCTCTTAAGAAACTGGAAGGAAAGCCCTCATTGCACCTGCCTTAAGGTCAAGGAGATTTTTTTCTTTTAACTTTTATTTTGTATTTATTTATGATAGTCACAGAGAGAGAGAGAGAGAGAGAGAGAGGCAGAGACACAGGCAGAGGGAGAAGCAGGCTCCATGCACCGGGAGCCCGACGTGGGATTTGATCCCGGGTCTACAGGATCCGGCCCTGGGCCAAAGGCAGGCGCCAAACTGCTGCACTACCCAGGGATCCCAAGGTCAAGGAGATTTAAAGGTGAGAGATTAGAGGTGTAACCTGCAGCTAGGGATGATGGCTGAGATAACAAAGTCCTCATGAATTTAAAGACCAATATGTGATTCTAACCAAAAAAATCTGAAGAGGTTCTCTGTGGGAGATCTGATGCTCCTTTGTGAGATTTGTTTTCTTTCTTGGAAATGTGAGTTTCATGATGTTTACCATTGAGAATGCCACAGGAATCTTCAAGGTAAGATTGCCTTGTCTTTCAAAATTCCAGAGGTTCTTTATCAATCTTAATACTTTGGATACACTTTTAAAATCTTTTTCTATCCCTGACCTTTCAATCATGGAGGTTTGGGGGCACCAAAGGATGCTTTTTGACTAGGAGTCATTGTCACCCTGTAATTCCCACCTACGTTTGCTATAACATATATTTTTATAGTTCAAGTCTAGCAACCTCCAAGAGGAGTGAATAATATTTTTTTTTTTTCAGAATGAGGTCCAAGAAATCCTGAGTCTTTTATCAAGGCACTTGAGTCTGATAAGAAAGCAGGTCCCTTGTAAGAGAGGAATGAGCAGGTAAGTATGCGTAGACTCTGCTAAATCAGAATGGACACACAATCAAGAAGTCTTTAGTGAATCCAAGTCTGTAGTTCCACTTTCACCAGAGCATTCAAACACCAGTTTGCTCAAATGCGAGGACCTGAACTGTAGTAAAGGCTGGAAAAGTTCTGCCTCAATGAGATGATCAAAGAAGATGGGTGAAATTCAAAGTTAAACTAGCTTGCAGACATTCTTGGAATGACAGTAGGTCTGGAAATTGACAGGCTAGAAATTGCATGCTCTACAATGCAAAATGAGAGAATTGTAGCAAGAATTACATTGGTTCAAACAGGATTCTTTGCTAGCATGTTGAAAATTTACTCCAAGTAAAATCATCTGAAGGCTAAGGATACTGACACAGAAAAGTGCAGCAAGCCACCAATGTGATGACCTGTCCACTGCCATGATGTCCTTTCATCTTATACTCTTCCTGGCTCAGTTTAACCAGATACTATCTTAGAGATGCTTATTTGGTGGTCCCTGTGTGCATTTTGTCTTTGCTTCACCACCTCCTTTGCCTCAGCCCTTCCCAAAGCCTGGCAAATAATTTTATTCCTTGAAAAAGTTGTTGAGATTTTTTTTGTTGTTGTTATTGTTCATCATGTATTTTAATCTACTCCATGACTTTTTTCTTTTAAGGACTGTTAATATTTCAAACAATATTTGACTGTTAAGGTTCAAGTTGCATAGGGATTGAGTATCCTGCTCCAATACTTATAAAAGCACTATTAGTGTATGATTTGGCAGAGTGAGGGGTTATATATATATTTTTTTTTAGGAAAATATGTCACATAACAAATGCTTGTATATAGCAAATACAGCATTTCATCAAGATCAAGCTAGATTTAAATGAAAAGGACACTTAAAGAGTCAAGGGAAAATGTCCTGTAAAAATCTATCCAGTTATAGGTGTATGTTAAGAGCAGGGAGGTATGTCTTAGGCTTCAGCAGTAGAAAGCTGGAAGGGCTAAGGGGTCAGTAACATAGTAAACATGAAAGTGTAGCCAGGGCCTCTAACAAGATCCCAGCAGGTATCCTGGCATACATACCATTTTGCTACTTGAAGCAGGCTGCAAAGGAACTGCTAAATATAAATAAAAAACACACTTAGGATGAGATTTATCAGTTATGGTGTCATCTCTGGTTCCTAGGTGGCACTGGTGGAACTCTCTGGGTATCTAGCCTCTGTACTCACACTGAACTGAAGCTCTAGCCCAGTGTAACTTCATTTAATCAGGAAGCTAAGTATTCCCTGGTGGGTTAGCACCTTTTTAACCGAAGAAAACTATAACCAGACTCTTCACATTTTTGTATTGAACATGGGAAATCTACTCCATGTTCTTCATAATATGCAGGAGAATGTGGCTTGTAATAGTAGCCCCGTCATTACAGGAACAACCTACAACTGAGTCAATATTTTTATTCTAAGTAGAGATCTAAATATATACAAAGAATTGTAGTGTTTACAAACTTCAGGTTCAATGCTTTTTTTAAATAACTTTTTAAAAAAAAATTATTCATGATAGACACAGAGCAAGTGAGAGAGAGGCAGAGACACAGAGAGCCCGATGTGGGACTTGATCACGGGTCTCCAGGATCACAGCCTAGGCCAAAGGCCGCACTAAACCACTGAGCCACCCAAGCTGCCCCATTAATAACTTTTTTTTTTTAAGATTTTATGTATTTCTTTGACAGAGGGAGAGAGAGAGAGAGAGAAAGAGAGAAAGCACAACCAGGAGGAACACCAGGCAGCAGGAGAGGGAAAAGCAGGCTCTCGTGGAAGAGGGAGCCTAACGTGGAGATCATTCTCATGCTTAACCAACAGAGCCACTCAGTGCCCCAAATTCACTATTTCTATAAACTAATTAAATTCTAAATTCTCATGCCTAAGGAGGTTTTAAATCAAACCATTGAAGTAGTCAAAGATACTGACTAGATTAAATTGATAGTGATAGCCTGACTACATGAAATGGTTTAGTCCAACAAATGGGACCAAACAACAAGCCTTTTTGTGTGGTAAAGTTTGCTAGAATCCTATAACAAGACTAAACTTAAAAAAAAGATACTAAAAAGCAGACTTCCTGAGTTTGGAAGTTTGGTATTTTTAAAACAAAATAGTCTAAGTGCCTTTGAGGCATACTCTACCCCCAGCTTGTGTTCTATTGGAAAGCCCATAGGTAACACCATGTGAAAGTCTAATAAATGGTTTGGGAAGATTGAGACCAAGCAAACTAGACAATAGGGGGGAAAAAACCAAAGAATGTGTTTGTTCCGTACTTGATAATAGCTTTCCCTTCCAACCACCACTTTAAAGAAGAAATCAAGCTTCTGCTTAGCTGTTTGCCCAACAAGTACCTTAAAAATGAATCCAAGAGATCAGTGAAAGCTACCTCAGCAGGCTACAGGGCATCTTCACTTTCCCTGCACCTCCTCTATTTCCTACCTTCTTAACTTCAGCTTCCTTGGGGGGAGCATTTCTAGACCTCCTTGGGTAATGAAATTCCTCCTTTCCTACAGAAGCCTCCCGGTCCTTGTAGCTCTCCTTTGGGGCCTTTGTGTTGCAGTTTATTATTTTCTTTAATTGTCTATCTCTTGCATTAGACTGTAATTTCCTTATGTCCGTGTTTTTTCAAACTTTTGTCCAGACACGCTGACAGAAAGGCTTTTGATATGGGTGCTTCATAAGCTGTGTGTCCCAACTTTGCCAGGTGAAGGTATTCAGAGTCATTATTTTTTTAATTGTGGTAATCATTCAATAAACTGAGAGCAATGCATACACTAGACTAACCCGTGACAGTAAGAAAATGCTTTCTTACACCATTGTATTGTAACAATTCCATGTATATGGAGCAGATAATTAAATAATTCGATCAAAAAAATGGCTGGATGAGAAGTGCAGCTTTCATCTGTAGGTTACAATTCTTTGTAAGACTCCCTTTGAAGAATGTCACTTTTTAAACTGGACAACCATTGCTAAGAATATGTACTTGTTACTAGTTATAAGATTGAGATCTGCTGCTAACTTCAACCAGCATAGATTTTATAATTGACTAATAATCAAACAAGAAATCTTTTTATAAGTGGGTGAGAAGTTAAAGCTGTTACCAAAGGAAAAAAAAAAGTTATGAGAATCTTAATATCTGTAGGAGACTTGTCAATAAGAGATATTTCTGCAGAAACTGGTTAGAGGATAAAGCTGCTGAAACCAATAGCAATTCACTCATTTTACTGAACATGTTAAGAAATTCAAGGAACTTTTAGGTGAACAGATAAAGTTGGGTGAATCCTTAGAAAATAAGAAATTAAGTCCTCTGACCTTTTGGCTCAGGGGAGGTTACTCCCCTCTAGGGGAAGTATAAATTTTGCTGGTCATGAAAAAAAAAAAATCCCAACTAAGAAAAAATCCTAACTAAGAATTCTTTTTCCAGCTTAAAATCTATGTCAAAGCTATTTTAGGTTTGTTTTTGAGGCTATCGTGATCTAATAAAACCTTGTTAAAACAGAATTCTTAATGTGTTCCTCATATCCAACATAAGCTGTAGAAGTTGCTTGAAAAATCCATTTCTAACCCTATTTCTCAGGCACCAAGTGGCAGTACACAGTGTCTCTATTAGTTTTATCTTGCTGTGTAACGAATTACCACAAATTTAGCAGCTTGAAAACACCCATTTATGAGCTCACAATTCTGTATGTCAGAAATCCAGCAAGCCATGGCTGGGTCCTCTCTTCAGGATCTCACGAGGTTGAAATTAAGGTGTTAGCAGGGATGTGCTCTCACCTGAAGTTCAAGATCTTGTTCCAAGCACATTTAGATTGTGGGCAGAATTCTATTCCTTGCTGTTGTAAGACTGAGGACCCCATTTTCTTATCAGGTGAGAGTGGCTCTCAGTTCCTAGAGGCCATTCCTAGATCAGTGACACATGTGCCCCATCTGTCTCCTAAGCCACCCACCCCTCATGTAGAATCTTTCTCCCCATCAAGAGCCCGCCCCTATTTACTGGCTTACGTGATTAATTCAGACCCATTTAGGGTAGGCTCCTTCTCAGGGTCTGCTGATTTGGGGCCCCAATTACATGTGCAAAAATCCAGAGGAGTGTTTGAAAACCTGGGAGGTGAGGGGGAAATGGGTGAGAATCTTAGGGGCCAACTCAGAATTCTTTCTACCACAGTGTCCATTTTGTATTGTTTCAGGCAGGATTTATTGAGGAGCCCAGTGAGGGAAGGGAATAAGGAAAAAATATATTTTTTTTTTTGCATTGCCTAAACACAGTAACTCTTTGTTCACAGACACCCTAAGATTACTAACTTTCCCAAGTTGGTTTTGAATCTTGACTTTACCACAAAGACAGTTAGGATGGATGAGAATTTTCAGGAGAGGTTCAGCAATGGTGCAATTGAGCTATCTCAACAAGAACATAGGTAGTTCTGTCATTTTACTGCTTCGCCAAGATTGGAGCAATTAATAAAGATCGAGGCTTATTCACATAGGACTAAGATCAAATGGAACTGTTCATGACATATAGGACCTAGATATAAATAGTGTTTTCTTTTCCTACTCTCTTTCTAGAACTGCCAGTTTTCAGAGAATTGTTTGGGTTGGCAGCTTACCAATATATTCTAGTCCTTTCTTAAAGCCAAGTGGTTTAAAAAGCACAGATGATCTGAGTTCTTCACCACTTTTCCTTGCCTAAGGTCCTCCTAGCATCCCTCCCTGGCAAGGGCAAATACTGAAGTCCTGTCTCATGCTCCTGGAGCTGACTGTAAGATCTGGTCTTTCACACTGGAGAAAATTCTTTGTCTGAGTCTCTGAAATGATGGGCATAAATGGCAGGTTTCACACATATTTTCTTGTAGTTCTTACATAGAGGTCTTTCCCCCCTAGCTTCCACCTTTCTTCCCTAGCTTCATCTCCTATACCCCAGCACTCCCCCTAAAAGTATACAAAAATAAAAATAACCAGAATGATCACCCTAAGTCCCATATCAAGCCATTTGTGTTGGGTCTTCCAGATCTTAACTTTGGCACAATCGATGTATTAAAGGAACCCTCAGCTCTTGATGAAGGATAATTGGAAAAAAGGCAGGCAGGGACGAATACCCACCCCTCAAGAGTAAACCACTCTTAAGAGATTTTACACCATCCTGGAAGGAGCCCTCTACCATTTCCCTTGTGATAGACAGCAAAAAGTTGATTGAATGACAGGCTCATGGAAGGTTAATCAGAATAAAACAGTGGCCAACAAGCTCATAAAAGCCCCTAGATTTACGGGGCATCTGGGTGTCTCAGTTGGTTAAGCATCTGCCTTCAGCTCAGGTCATGATCCAGGGTCCTGGGATTGAGCCTCGAATTGAGCGCCCTGCTCAGTGGAGGGTTTGCTTCTCCCTCTCTCTCTTCCCCTCCTTCCCACTTGTATGCTCTCTTTCTCTCAAATAAAGAAATAAAAATCTTAAAAAAAAAAAAAAAAGAATCCTAGACTTTGAAACCCCATGGCAACCTTCTCAGATCCCCTCCCTCTTGGGAAAATTGTTCAATAAACTTTGCTGTGTTTCCCATCACTCTTCTTCTGGTTTACCTCTTCATTCTTCAAAATGGCATGACCAAGAACCAAGGGCACTAAAGAAGAAATCATGTAACACTAGGAGTAACAGTAAAAAAACTAATGGCAGGTTAAGTAAGGTAGAAGTTCTTTTTACTCATCTACTATGTGGAAGGCACTATGGATTCAGAGACCTAGACTCCTATTTATTGTTTCTCTGACATGTATAGCTTTTCCCTTATAGGATATTTGACCCAAGATAGCTGCTAGAGCTCCTGCTATTATGTTCACCAGGCTCTGGTCAAGTCTATTTATAAGGTTGCCTTTTATTTTTTTATTTTTATTTATTTATTTTTTTAAAATTATTATTATTATTATTTTTTTTTATTTATGATAGTCACACAGAATGAGAGAGAGAGGCAGAAACACAGGCAGAGGGAGAAGCAGGCTCCATGCACCGGGAGCCCGACATGGGACTTGATCCTGGGTCTCCAGGATCGCGCCCTGAGCCAAAGGCAGGCGCCAAACTGCTGCGCCACCCAGGGATCCCCTAAGGTTGCCTTTTACTTAAAGCCAATAGTTTAGACAATCCTTTATAGCATTTGATGTCAGTCTTTTAACAAGTGTACTTCCAGGTCCTGAAAGATGCCCTAGTTATCAGATGACTTTAAGGTATGGAACAGACTTTTTGAGTCCTTGTTTTATTTGAAGGCTTAAAGATGCATATCTAGTAGTGATAATATGCACATACATCTTAATATCTTGATATGGGGATATTATTGAAAAAAAATATATATTTCCTTCCTGAGTAGGGACAAGATAGAGACCAGTGGTTCTCTATCTTGAACTTTTCTATCTTGAAGTTCTAAGATAAGCATCTCATTAATAAAAACACTAAGTGCCTCAATATAAATTAGTTACCCTATTGTGTACTAAAAGAAATTTAAGGGGCATAAAAATGCTCTATTTCTCATTTCCCTATAACTCCTCTGGACCTCCTCTACCACCTCAGTTGCACATTCCTTTTATAAGAAGGCAATGTTCTTGACTTGAGGAAAGAAAGGATATTCCTGCAGAGAGAAATTTCTTGTTACCACCTTGCTCTTGTGTTTCATACAACTTCTCATATAATGCACACATGTAAACTAAAGACAGTCATAATGATTCTCATTTTGCAAGTGATATTCAGTATTCAGTGGCATGATGAAGGTCATGGCAATGAAGTGGCACAGCCAGAACCAAAATCTACTTTAGTCTGACTTCATCAGTTAGACATGACACTTTTCTCAATGCGTGGCTTTTGGCAAAAACCCAATCTTCATTTGCTCAGGGTCCTAACTGACCCCAGCTATGGCCAGGCTCATTTGTTTTGTTGAATATACTCTGTGGTTAGAGCAGAGAGGGCTGGTCCCTGTGTTGAACTAGAAGAGGTAAAGATGACCTCTTCATCTTACCTAGGAGGACTATCTTCCTTTCCAGGAGTAAAAAACTGATAGGTTGGGTTTAGATAAGCATTGATCTACAACAGAAAGGCAACTGTACTATCAAAGCAGTTTGCCATGGGGCAGCCCGGGTGGCTCAGTGGTTTAGCGCTGCCTTCAGCCCAGGGTGTGATCCTGGAGACCTGGGATGGAGTCCCACCTCAGGCTCCTTGTATGGAGCCTGCTTCTCCCTCTGCCTATGTCTGTGCCTCTCTCTCTCTCTCTCTCTCTCTCTCACTCTGTGTGTCTCTCATGAATAAAATTAAGTCTTTTAAAAAAAACAAGTAATTTAAAAAAAAAAGCAGTTTGCCATGAATGTGTCTTCTTAAGTAATACTTTAAGAAAATAGTTGAATGGAGACTTCTGGACCTTTTGGGAGCAGGTCAATGAAAGCTAAGCCCTTGCTTCTGACAGAACCGCCTTGGGAAAGAAGGCAGAGAGCAGCTAGCCCTATCTGAAGAACAATGAAATGGCTGAACATGAAGCATATCCCCACTCCTTTCTGAAATGGGATGAGGTGGGTCTACTGCAGCAGAATGAGCCCAGAAGTAACTAATAATATCTTGTTTAGCACCAGTCATATTTGTCCTCCCCAGAAGCTGAGCACATATGATACTTGGGGCCCGTGCTGAGGGAACCAGTGGCTAACAAATGTGAAAGGACTGAAATAAGTTGCAAGGACCATGACTCAATCATTTTATTCTCTGACAATGGAGAAAAAATATTTTTTTAAAGATTTTTATTTATTTATTCATGAGAGACACACAGAGAGAGGCAGGCTCCCTAGAGGGAGCCTGATGCAGAACTCCATCCCAGGACCCTGGGATCATGATCTCAGCCAAAGGCAGATACTCAACCACTGAGCCACCCAGCTGCCCCCTCAATTTTTTTTTTTTTTAAATCAAGAGCATGCCTGTGTAAAAAGTTAACACGTGAAATGATCTGTGCTCTCTATAATGTTGTTACCCTAGGCCTCCAGAAGAATCTTGTGATAAACTGTAATGCAAACTTGAGGCATTTTCTCTTTTAAACTGGCAAAGTACTTGATTAATGCTTAATAAAGGTAATGAAGTATCGTGAAATTTGGCATCAGACAGTCTGTGAGTCAAACCCTAGATCTGTAATTTTCTGTTATGAGTACTTTGGGTCAATTACTTAACCTCTGAATCATCAGCTTTATCAGCTGTAAAATGTGTTCTGATACCACCTGTCTCACAGGACTGTGTGATATATAAATGTATAAAAATTGCTTAGTCCGGGATCCCTGGGTGGTGCAGTGGTTTGGCGCCTGCCTTTGGCCCAGGGCGCGATCCTGGAGACCCGGGATCGAATCCCATGTCGGGCTCCTGGTGCATGGAGCCTGCTTCTCCCTCTGCCTGTGTCTCTGCCTCTCTCTCTCTCTGACTATCATAAATAAAAAATAAAAAAAAAACTTTAAAAAAATTGCTTAGTCCACTATATAACACAATTACTAGAATTAAGTTGAAATATTCTTCTAGAATTAATTACTCATTGCTTAAAAATCTAAAATAGGCTTTAAGAGACTATAAGATGTGAGAATTTTGCTTGATGTTTTGCCTTCTGATGCGAAGACTGTGAAGGGTTCCTGTCAAAATGAAATCTTATGAATTATGAGGCTTGGGATCATGAGAATAAATGACAGAGTAATTGGTAAAATCTTCACAGTAGTTGGCTGCTTCAAAGCTTGGAAAAGATTGGGGAGAAAAAAGAGGAAAAAAGGAGGTTGTTCTGGCTGAGAAGGAGAAGGGCACAGAAAAATGAGTGTGGTGTATCTGAAAGAGCCTAGGGAATCTGGATTTAGGAGAGGGAGTGTGTAGGAGCATTGAGATAAAGGGAAAAGATGTATTTAAAATTCTATAGGGTAGAGCAAGGTTTTGGAAAATCAGATAGCAAATGGTGGCATTTCTCATTGTCTTGTCAGCAGATTAAAAAAAAGAAAAAAAAATCACTGTAGTTTGATTAGCAGGAAGTTGACTGATGTAGTGAAAATCTTCCAGAGGCAGAACTGTAAAATTTAGGAAGTTGTTCAGATTTCCTCTCCCATGAGGCCAACTATGAACCATTGGATTGTCCCCTGACCTCCCGTCTGTGACACATTCCTCAAGCTGTTATTTCTGTTTTTGACTTTTCTATCCACAGTTAATATCATGATCACTTCCTTCAGTAAACATTGAAAACTAACAATGAATTTAGGTATTATTCTCTAACAAAAATACTTAATGATTTAAGATAAAATGGTATGGTTAAGGGGAAAACACAATGAGATTCTAGGGTAATGCCTTGTAGAAGGATTTCTTCCTGTGAAATTACATATATAGTTAATTTAAAAGCAGTGGGGGCTATTATATAGCAGGCACCATTTAAGACCTTAGAGATAGAACAAAATATTGACCCACCCAAAGAGGTTAAACCTCCCAGCCAAGGTCACTGGCTATTCAGCATTTTCTAGAAGCTCATTAAAATGTAAATTAAGACTCCACCCACATCTATCAAGTCAGACTAGGGGTGGAGCCCAGAAATCTAATTCAATAAACTCAAATGATTCTAATGCTCACTGAAATTTGATAACTGCTATCCTAGATTTATTATGTGGATAGAATTAAAAACTTCACAGATTTCCTACCTGACGGTGAGAGAGGAGGACCAGAGAGCATCTGAACAGATGAAAGCCCTTGGGTCACCACTATTCTGGCTTTTTCCCTGAAGGGAAATAATCAAGATTACAAAAAAAAAGGTGAGCTTTTCTCTGAAGACCATTTTCTTGCTCATGGTTTTCTTTAAATGTTTAGACTTGATCTTAACGTTTATGGAAACTTTAATGTGTATATGCAATGTAACCAAATAAAAGAATAAATGAGAAAGCCAGATCAGAGAAAAAAAAATGAAATGAAGAAAAATGAGATAAGTGTTGGTAACCGTTTAGCACATAGTCAACATTCGAGAAAGACAAATTGTTCTCCAGCTTTTCTTTCTATTGTTTTCTGTAAAAAATAATCTCTATTCTCTCTGTTCTCTGATTTCCCTTTAACTATGTGATGATATGATTTAAAACATTTCTTAAAAAATATTTGTTGAGCATCTAGAATGTCAGGTGCAGATACATCTAAGGAACTCTATAATTTCTTGTGGATGGAGAGTGAGCAACAAATACATTTGTTCATACATAAAATTAGATATGGAAGAAAATGAGAGGATATGAATGGTGGGAGGGTATTTGCATTTGGGTACTTCTAAAAGGGCCTCTCTAAAGTGGCATTTGAGCTGAGAACTGAAGAGAAGAAAAAAGGAACTAGAATTATAAAAATATGAGAAAAGCATTGCCAAGTTTAAAGAGCACAGATGAATTTATTATCATACCTGGAATGGACAATGGTCCAGGGGAAGCTGGAGGTGACATTATATGTAAGTAGGGAGATCACAGAGAATTGGTCAGCCACTTGGATTTTATCCTAAATGTAATGGATAAAAAAGTTGCTAGAAACCTTAATTTAGGTTTAAAATAGTACTCTGGTTGAACCAAGGAGATGGAAGTGCGAGCGGGGGAGGGCTGAACATAAACTAGTTGAGCTGTTCTAAAGGAACACATTTTAAAGTGAGCTGGGGAAGAGAAGGTATTGTTTGAAACTCTGAATACTGTTTTGGATATGGGAATATGGGGCACTTATTTGACATTTAATTGCAAATGAGTTGGAAGTCTTGTATTTAGGTAGAAGATTAAATTGGAGGAAGTGATTTTTGGATAGGTGATCATCTGCAGAGACAACTGGAAATAGAATAAGGGATCAGAATTGACCCTTGAAGCACCCCAAAACTTAGAGGTACAAAAGGATGTGAGGTCAAAAAGGGATGCTGAGAAGCAGACCAGTAAAGTGGGAGGGGTATCAGATCTCTAATCTTGATAGCAAAGAGAAGGAAATGTTCCAAGGAGAGGGTCATGGTCAACTTTGTTAACTGCTGCTGAGAAAGTCAAGTAAGATAAAGCCAGAAGCAGCTGCTGAATTGTAAACGTGTTCATTTTACAACCGATCAGTCTTTTCAGTTGAGTTGTCTAGGACATGTTCAGGCAAAACACGGGAAACTACAAAGAAGGTTGAAGACTCAAGTGGCAAAAAAAGGAAATTGGAGCAAATTCAAAGTGGATGGCAAGTAGAGAGAAAATATTTGCTATTTGTGTATTAACAAGGGAATGATATTTTCAATGTATAAATATCTCTTAAAATTAAAGGGAAAAACCTAGTAAAAGAAAATGAGTAAAAGGCTGAAACATGGTTCACAGAAAAAGAAATAAAAATGGTTCTTCAGCATATGAAAATAAAATGTAGGGGCTCCTGGGCGACACAGTCAGTTAAGCAGCCAACACTTGATTTTGGCACAGGTCATGATCTCTGGGGTCAAGATATCGAGGTCCATGGTGGAAAGCGCAGAGTTGGCTTGAGATTCTTTCCCTTTCAGTCTGCCCCTCCTGCTGCTGCTCAGACTCACACACTCTTTCTCTAAAATAAGTAAATAAATCTTAAAAAAAAAAAAGGGAACTGAATGTATGTAAAAATACCATTTCTCACCTACCTAGTGGGTAAAAAGTTTGACATCTTTCTCATATGTTGCTTGGAATGCAAAATTGTGCAAACTTGTGGTTGGGACTCCAGCAAAATGTACCAAAATTATAGATTAGGTATATTTTCATCAGGAATCCCATTTCTAAGGACTATACCCTTTAATACAAGAGTTCTGAACTTTGGTCTTTTGTGCTTTGCACTCAAATTATTGATGAAGACCAAAAAAAAAAAAAAACAAAACAAAAAAAACATTTTGTGTGTTGCACCTATCTGTAGTCACTGTATTTAGAAATTAAAACTGAGTTTTTAAAAACATGTGTTAATTTATTAAAAGTAAAAATAACATTTTTAATGAGGAATCCCCTCTGAGCAGTTACTAAAAAGAATGGCCTGGTTTTACAATCTTGGAAATCTCTAATTTTTGGTTCATCAGACAGCTATTATTATCTGCTCCAGCATTTAATCTATTGCAATACTATTTTACTTAAAATATATGAAGAGCATCTGTCCTCACACAAGCACATTGTTGGAAAAGGAGAACATATTCCAATAGCCTTTCTCCAATAATTGTGACTTTTCTTCCTGAAGTCATCAATGAATGTTTCCTTATATTAAAATCCATTGGTGTATCTTATACTCTGCATCCACATTTTACCCTTGCATAATCTTATAACATCATGTGTTGGTCTTTCAGAAAATATTGGTTCACTGAGTTTTCAGACTTTCCAAATGTTGACATACTTCAATATTCAATATCCAAGTCACATTTGTTAATATCACCACCAATTTTATCAGAAAAGAAGCTATCAAAGTCTTGGGGAGCTGTCAAGCTTACAATAGTGGATACAAGTTTTCCAAAGCCAGAATTTTATCATTGACAAGTAAGACGCTCAGTTGGTTTCCTTGAAATGACAAGGTCACTCTGTTAGTGTTATCTTCCAAATTGCTACATTCCTGAATAACCACATTTGTCTCATTTGTTCTTTCAACAAAAAATGTGCTATGAAAAAAACATGGCTAGTATGGCGTATAATTCAGTTAATAGAAAGTGTTTTTTTTCTCTGGATAACCACTGTAATCCCGTATGCATCCTAAGTGCTTTATGCATAATTTTCCATTTTGTCACCCAGAATAGTAACTAAATCCTGTACTCCAAAGTTGAATTATCTTGCTTCATCAAGAAATTAAGAATACCCCTAAGCAGAAAAAAAAATTTGCAAGTGTGTAGAAATTGAAAAATACAATACATGACAACAGTTGGTATTACTTCCTCGACTAATGGTAAGATGCCAACAGTTTTATCTACTATCAGTGTAAATGTCAGTAAAAAAAAAAAAAAAAAAAGTGAATCAGGTCTTGGGAACTACATTTTGAAAACTGCTGCTTTAGTATCCTAACAAATAACAAAGTCATCCTATATATATATATAATTAATTAACTTCAGAATCATAAAATGTTGCATATCCTAAAAATGAGGTGTGAAAGGGCAGCAGGTGTAGTCGGTGGCCAGGTTTCAGGGGTAGTGAGAGCATGAGGGGGGGGGCGAGAAGCTAGTGAATCCGCAAAGGCAAGTCTGGGGGTTCTGAGGCCTGCCAGGTTGATGTGCTTCAGGAGACTGAAGTCTGAGGAGCTGGTCAAAGAGATGGAATGGGAACAAATGTAAATAGGAATGAGGAGATACATATATGCTATTAGTACTTTGTGCTGTGGTGTGAATGACCGCTGCGACAACAGCTGGAGATGGGATTAGAAAGAACGAGAGCAAGGCCAATTCATTGGAGGAACAGTTTCCCCGATTCCCCCTTTAAGATAATTACAGTGTTTCTGGAGAAGGGAGAATTCTTTGCTCAAGGGTTATCGGGATTGTCTGGAAATGGGGATGCAGGAGATTAAGGATGCCTTGTTCTGTTTCTCTAATTTGGAAAAAGAAAAAAGAAAAAAAAAAAGGAAGAGAAAAAGAAAAAGGCAGTTTCCCTTTAGTATTTCTGGAAGTTTTTTTTTTTCTTTTAATATTTTATTTATTTATTCATGAGAGACAGAGAGAGAGAGAGAGAGAGAGAGAGAGAGGCAGAGACACAGGCAGAGGGAGAAGCAGGCTCCATGCACGGGAGCCCGACCTGGGACTCGATCCCAGGACTCCAGGATCACGCCCTGGGCTGAAGGCAGGCTCCAGACCTCTGAGCCACCTGGGCTGCCCTTTGGAAAGTTTTTATTTGGGGGGGGGGGTTGCCTTTATATATTTTTAACCGATTATCTTTATTCACTGGCCTACTCTCAGTCAACACTTGCCTTGCGCTGTGCGCACCACACTCACGAGTCGCCCCCACCGGAGGCGCCTGCACATTTACAAGAGCTGGAAAATGGGCGCCTCCTTAGACTTGGACCCCGGGTGCCGCTCCCCCTTAAGGAGGCACTGGAAAGCGGCCGGCATATAATGGTCGGTGCAAGCCCCCAGAGAGGGCGTGCGTCCTTAAATGTTTAAAGCCTGGCTTTGCCTCTCTTGAGGTCCCGGAAGTGCCTCCCAAGCTTATGAATGTGGCATCCCTTTAAGGGAGGACCTTTTCTTCTTTCTTTTTTTCTTTTCCTGTCTTTTTCCTTTTTTCAACGCCTTATAGGAAAACGGTATGCTGTGTGCTCACTCGTGACCATATTCTCCGCCATTGGCTCTAAATTCTCAGGAAACTTGAGAGCCCCTCCAGTCTGCGGCTGAGCACCTGGTGGCTGCGGACCTGCCAGTCGGGGTGGGGGTCAGGGGTCAGGGGTCGGGGGTCGGGGGTGGGGGTGGGGCGGAAAGCACCCACCTGCTCTGGTGCTTGGCTGCTGTGGACGCGCAGCGAGGTAGGCCTGTGCGACTGCCCCCAAGTCCGCGGCCCTCGTTTCCGATCCCAGTGCACGTGGGCGTTCGCGGCCTGAAGGCCCCGGCCATGTCCCGACGGCTCAGCGCCCAGCGAGGGCAGAACATCCCAGAGGATGCCTGCTGTGAGGAGCACCGGGAGCCGCTGCGGCTGTTCTGTGAGGATGACCAAGCCCTGCTCTGCGGCCGGTGCTTCCGCCCCGAGGAGCACGAGAATCACGTGGTGAACGGAGTGCGGGAGGCTGCAGACCGTTACAGGGTGAGCTTCCGGCGGGCCCCGCGGTGAGCCTCCTGCGGCCCGCAGCGCCCGGATGTCACAGGGTGAGCCTCCTGCAGGCCCGGGAGCGCCCGGATGTCACAGGGTGAGCCTCCTGCAGGCTCAAGAGCGCCCGGCCCCGACAGGGTGAGCCTCCTGCAGGCCCGGGAGCGCCCGGATGTCACAGGGTGAGCCTCCTGCAGGCCCGGGAGCGCCCGGATGTCACAGGGTGAACCCCCTGCAGGCTCAAGAGCGCCTGGCCGTCACAGTGTGGGCGTCTTGCGGACCTCAGAGCGCCCGGCGGTCACAGGGTGAGCGTCTTGCGGGCCCCAGAGCGCCCGGCGGTCACAGGGTGAGTGTCCTGTGGGGCCCGGAGCGCTCGGACCCTGGCTGCCTCCTCTTATTAGCTGATCTGGAGGACAGAGCTTGCCTTTCCCATTCCCATTCCTCGCGACAGTGTCCTATCAGAGAATGTTAAATGAATACCATATTTAGACAAACTATAGAGCAAAGCGGACCTTGGGCTATTGGCCTTTCAGCTTCTAAGATTAAAAATCTAAAGTTTGGGGGTCCCTGGGTGGCTCGGCGGTTCAGTGCCTGCCTTTTGCCCAGGAGATCCTGGAGATCCGCCATGGATCCCACATCGGGCTCCCTGCAGGGAGCCTGCTTCTCCCTCTGCCTGTGTCTCTGCCTCTGTCTCTCTCTCTCTCTGTGTCTACCATGAATAAATAGAATTTTTTTAAAAAGATTTTTTATATAAGAGTTCTTGCTGCCCCTGGGCGGCTCAGTCGGTAAAGCATCTGATTTCATCTCAGGCATGCTCTCAGGCTCCTGGGATCAAGACCTAGGTCGGCCTCCCTGCTCAGTGAGGAATCTGCTTGTCCCTCTGCCTCTTCCTTCTCCTCTGTCTCATGTGTCGGCGCACTCTCTCTCAAATAAGTAAAATCTGAAAAAAAAAAAAAATTCTAACTGTTCTAAAGCAATTACTTTACCTGGAATTCTGTGATCTATTTCTCTGCAGAAATTATTCCAGGGGATATTGAACACATTGAAGGAGAAACTTGAAGTAGCGAAAAGCATATTGGCTGACGAACAGGAAAGAATGGTGATGATTCAGGTCAGTGCTTATTTCTAGTCTGAGCAGGGAATTACCTATAACGTTGGGCAGCAAATAACATAAAGTCAGAAGATAAATAACAAAGCAGGGAAAAAAATACTTGAAATCCATAGGTACAAACAGTGTTCCTTTCTTTACGAATAAAGAGTTGTTGAAAGTCAATAAGGAAAGACTAGACACTCGATAGAAAAATGATCAGAGAAAGGAGATTTCACAGAAGAGAAAATGCTACTGTCTTTTGAACTATAAAAAGATCCTGAACTTTGCTTATGGTAAGAGAAATACAGATTAACTCTTAAATGTGTGAGATGTCATTTGCAACCCTTGATTGACAGGTAAAAAAGATTGATAACACCATTTATACCAGTGCCACGGGGGAACGAGCATTCTGAGTACCATTGGTGACCACATAAACCCTGAAACCATTTAAAAGGCAGTTTGAGAATTACTATCCAAAATGAAGGCTAGTCATCTGTTATGCCCACATTTCACTTCTGATTTTACACCTTTTCTTCCTATTTAGCTCTATTCTGTGCCGGTATCCCAGCTTCTGGGTCTTCATCTTTTCCATTTTTAAAGAAAGTAAATGGCCACATGAGAATGGTAGAGGAGGAGAATTGACTGGCTTTCCAAGAATTTTTCAACTGATCCTCATTTTTTCAGCCTGAAGCACCATATATTCAACAGATTTTGGGGTCCCACTGTTTGCCAGGAACTATACTAGGTGCAAGGGATTTAGCAACAGGAGAGGAAAAAAATATTCTGCCCTTGTGCAACTGAAGGTGAATAAAACAAGGAAAATTAATGTTATATTTAATGTTATATGGTAAATATTATATATTCTTCAAAAAAAAAAAAAAAGCATGATGGGATGTGCTTTGAAATGAAGTGACCTTGTTCAGAAAGTGGCATTTGAGAAAACTCAAGCTGGTCAGGAATTGAGTTACGCAGCTTTGAGAAGGATCTGGTGTGTACTCAGTTGGGGTTGGAAAGGGTATAGAAGCTGGTAGATGAGGTCAGGAGATAAAGGGGCCAGTTCATATAGGGCAACTTGAACAGGTTTTTTGGTTTTTGTTTTTAGATTTTATTTATTTATTTATTTATTTGAGGTGAGAGAGCATGAGCTGGGAGGCGGGAGGAGAGGTAGAAGCCAACTCCTTGCCCAGGACCCTGGGACCATGATCTGAGCTGAAGGCAGATGCTTAACCAGCTGAGCCACCCAGGTGCCCCAGGGCAGCTGACTGACTGACTTTCTTTCTTTCTTTCTTTTTTTTTTAATTTTTATTTATTTTATGATAGTCACAGAGAGAGAGAGAGAGAGAGAGAGAAAGAGGCAGAGACATAGGCAGAGGGAGAAGCAGGCTCCATGCACCGGGAGCCCGACGTGGGATTCGATCCGGGGTCTCCAGAATCGCGCGCTGGGCCAAAGGCAGGCGCCAAACCACTGCGCCACCCAGGGATCCCCTTTCTTTCTTTCTTTAACAGTTTTTTCATGACACAGAAATAGAGACATCGGCAGAGGGAAAAGCAGGCTGTCTTTGGGGAGCCCATGTAGCTCCCAAAGGCAGATGCCTAACTAATGAGCCATCCAGGCGTCCCAGGGTAGACTTAAGTGAAATAGAGAAGAAACCTGGGGAAAGTTCTGAACAGGGATAGCTTGGTCGAATTTCCATTTTCACAGAAGCACTCTGGTAGCTGAAGTTAGGACTAGACTATTGAAGAATGAGAACAGAGGTGAGGACACCTGCAGGGGACTGTTGGCAGTAACCAGGGGCAGGGGCACAGTGACGGTGGGGATAGTGGGCAGCCGGGGTGGCTCAGAGGTTTAGCTCCGCCTTCAGCCCAGGGCCTGATCTTGGAGACCCAGGATTGAGTTCCATGTCAGGCTCCGTGCATAGAGCCTGCTTCTCCCTCTGCCTGTGTCTCTGCCTCTCTGCCTCCCTGTCTCTCTCTCATGAATAAATAAATAAAATATTAAAAAAGAAAAAGAAGGCGGGGTAGTGGTAGAGGTGGTGTGCAGTGGTCAGGTTCTTGATAAATCTCAATTCCATGGAGTCTCGTGAGGTGAAGTATCATTATGCTGGCTACTCCCAACAATCATCTCTAGCTCAGACTACAAAGTGATAAGCTTTCAGTCCATCTTCCTACTCAGCATCTATCGTTGTCTTTCATTTGTCTAAATGACTACTCAGAATCTGCATATCCAAAAACGAGCTGCTAATACATTCTCCATCTGTGGGACCCATCCCTTATTTATTTCCTTTTCTCTGTTTTGGCTACTTCGTTCTTCCAGTTGCTTTGTCTAAAAACCTTGGAGTCACCCTTTCATTCCTGTTTTCTCACACTCTCCATCCAAAGTATCAGCAAAAGCCATTTGCCCCATCTTCTAATTTTCCTTGTCTCCTCCTCTTTGTCACTGTGATCGTAGATTTCTCAGTTTTTTTTTTAAAGATTTTATTTATTTATTCATGAGAGACACAGAGAGAGGCAGGCAGAGGGAGAAGCAGGCTCCATGCAACGTGGGACTCGATCCTGGGTCTCCAGGATCACGCCCTGGGCTGAAGGGGGCGCTAAACTGCTGAGCCACCCGGGCTGCCTGATTTCTCAATTTTTAAGTCAATTAACATTTCCCCATCTTCATTTGTCCTTCTAAGATTATGTTGATGGGTTAGTTGATCTTGACTTGAAACTTTCTTTGTCCTTTGTATTTATTCCTCTTATTTCTTCCCCTGTACCTTATATTTCCTTGTGTTTATATTGGAATTGGAGATGGAAAGTGACCATAAATATTTATCTGTGGGGTTTAACTTGAAATCTATCATATCTGTGTTTGATGAAGGGAGAAGAGCAGGATTTTAAAGAGATGATTGAGTCTGAATATAGGATAAGGTTCCGGTTGATGGTTGAAGAGGAGATGAATGTCCAGAGCCAGCAAGGGTGCATATTCAACCCCAGCACGAGGGAAGACAATCAGAATCAGCTGATGGAGTTTGCCACGGAGTTGAAGGAGAAGTCCCAGGAAACACTACGGGTGAGATAGGGAAAACTGCATGCTCACAGTGTTTGGTAAATGAGAGAAAGAAGAGCTGAGCATTATACTGATTCTAGAATGAGACATCCATTGACAACCACACATGCATTGAAAGAATGTATATATTCTCCCAGCCGTTCTATATCTGATCATTGATCTTATAAATACACTTATGTGCATATAAAAAGATGTAAGAATAAAGGAATGCTGTAAAATTATTACAGTATAAAGCCCTGGTTTCGAGGTAGTCTTTGAAGCCAGACTGATGAGGTTCCTATCTGGCTTCTGCTATTTTACGAGTATCTATCTGGCTACTTTAACTTGTACACGCGTTTAACCTGTGATTTCATTCCCTTAGCTATAAAATGGGGATAACACCCCTAGTTTATAATATTGTTGTGAGGATTGAGTGTGATAATCTACATGAAGCTCTTTAAACAGTGTTTGTATATATTATGTAGTCAATACTATTAGGCATTATTATTAACATTACGATAGCAAGAGATTAAATGCAACCTATATCCATCAGTAAAGGACTCTCAAATCATATTTTGTATTTACAGTGGAATGCTTTTCAGCATTTAGTAAAGATAACAAAGCTTTATGTGTACAGATAAATTGTCTCAGGGAGCATATTTATTAAGAAAAAAACAAGCTGTGATACCAGCAATAAGGTATAATGTGCATCATTTGTGTTCTTGAAAAAACAGCTTTTGTGCTTACATGGAACATCTTTGTACGGATAAAAAACATCAGTGGCTTGATTATTTCTTACTAAGTTATTAAATTATTAGATTCAAATCTTAAGGATATAGGAAACTTTCTTAACAAAATGGCACAGGAAAATAATGTGATCTGTTTTAGTGTCATTTTCTGAATAAGTGGACTGCATGACACTGCTTCCATGTCAACATAAATATATTGTGTCAAAGAATCAAGTTTCAGTGGAGGTGTCTTAACACGGGGGGCATTGGGCCTTATCTAATCATACGTATTTCTGGAGTGGCAGGCAGCAAAGTGGGTTTAGGAGGTGGTTGAATTAGTGAATAAAAGAAATTACCACTTGTTAAATACTAATAAGGAGATGCTTTTGCAGAGACTGAATGATTTGGGGAAAGAGAACATGAATAAACTGAAGGAGAGTGAAGTCAGGCTTTCTGAACAGATCTGTAGCCTCCAAAGAATCACTGAAGAGCTAGAAAAGAAGTGTGGGGAATACACCCTAGCATTGCTCCAGGTAAGATTCCAGAAATCTTCACTACAGGATTTGAGAAATAAGAAGTGGACAATATCCATTAGGGATCAGTTCTAGAATAGTCAAGGGTTTTCAAACATACATGGAGGCTGTATAGTTATTTTCCAGGCATCAAAAGCATTATAAATTGTCTAAAATTTTAGTGTAGTGGAGAGCTAATTTAATATGAATTCTCACCTTGAGGCTATCAATAATGAGTTTGAATTAAGATGTCCCTTGATAGGGTAAAAAAATTGGTTAGTCGAATTATGTGTGATACATCAGTACAGTAGAATATTTGCAACCAGAAAAAAAGAATGAAGCAACTCCATAGTGGTAAAAGTTATTTTCAGGATCTTTAGTTAAAGTAAAGCATGCGGAACTGCTTTTTGTTTGGTTTTGGTGAATATGTGTCTATGTATAGACATATGCTCGTTAACATTCACAGACTGCCTTTGGCAAAATAAACATGAAGATTAGAACACAAACATTGAGCGGTAACCTTGGAAAAACAAGGGTGAGATTTATTTGTATAGTATTGCATATTTTAAGCCTTGTAACATGCATTACCTTCCAACAAGTAAATTATTATCTTTTTAAGACTCTATCCATCTCCCCCTGCCGCTGTGCTCATGTTTATAAAGTGAGGGCTCTTATTTTAGAAGCACTTACACATAAATCATTAGGTTCTCTACTAGGGCCAGACATACTACCAGACAGGTAAGGTAGGTGTGATTCAGTTATGCTCAGCTTCTGACCTAGCGCCATCCACCATCCCCAGTTTATTAGCAGGCTTTCAGCAGGCTTCTTCACCTCCTCAACTCTTGTTACTCATAGCATAAAAAGCAAGTAAAGGGGCAGAGTTCGATTGATGACCATTTTGGGTAAGATGGCTGAGGTGAGGTATGGACAATATGTCCCTTGGGAAATGCAAATCAAAACCACAGTGAGATAGATCCTCTCAACTGTTAAAATGGCTATCAGCAATAAGAGACGGTGGGTGCTGCTGAAGATGTGGTGTGAAGGGAGCACTTGATACCAAGTACCAAGGGATTCCTACTTGGTAAGAATATAGATTGGTCTGACCCCTACGGAAAGTGATATAGAGATAACTCAAAAAATTAAAAATAGATTTACCATATGATCCAGCAATTCCGCTTCTGGGCATATGCTCAAAGGAAACAAAAACAGGCTTTCAGAGAGATAGATGCACTCCCAATTTTGGAAATAACCCAAATGCCCATTAACAGAATGAATGGAAAAAATGTAGTATATATACAGTGGAATAGTTTTCAGCTATGAGAAAGGAAAATATCCTCCCATCTGTGACAACATGGGTAGACCTTGAGCAACTATGCTTTAAGCAAGATAAGTCAGAAAGACAGCTATTATGTGATGTCACTTACATGTGGAGTCTAAAAAAGTTAAACCTGTTTAAAAAAAAACGGAAGTAAAGTGGTACTTAATGGGGTAGGGGTGGAGGGGCATTGGTAACATAATGGTGTTTCTGGGTAAAAACTTAAAATGAATAGTAGTAAACCATAGAGATGTAATGCATGGTATAAGGGACATATCAAATGATATAGTATTATGATTGTATGATATGATAGGTATTGCCATGTCAGCAATCATTATAATATACAAGTGTATCAGAATAACACACTATACACCTTAAACTTAATAGCACATGTCAAATTTATACAATAGAAGAAGGAAAAAAAGACATCCGGATTAAATATAAAAGTTGCCAACATATCATCGGATTCATCAGGTGTCAGATTCCATATTAAATGACTATGTAGTCCATGACTATAATAAAATGAAAAAAAAAAAAACAAACCAGACATTTCCTTTGGGAATACAACAGTGATTTCAACCATTTTTCTGACTTCTATTCAGTGTTAAAATTTGATATCTGAGAATTAGCCCCACAAAGCTGGGGAAATTACATACAAATCAAGTTTCATTATTAGAAGATAGTTTTCAGGAGCAGAGCTCAGAAGAGGTGTGGCTTGAATAGTGTAACCTTATCTCTTTTTCATCCTGTAGAATGCGAGATACTCTGTGGAAAGGTAAGTTTTCCTTTTGGAAACATTGGGATGGGATTTAGGGTTTGATATGTGAGCATACAGGAATACAGATGTTGGCCTAAGTGAGGATCAGAAGGTCATGTAATGACATCCATCCTCTGAATGTGGGGGCACAGGGTCTGCACAGGTAACTGAGATTGTCCTTTCTTTAATAGGAGCGAGTCACTACTGCTTCAGTGTCTGGAGCCTGCCCAAATCACAGACCTGAGTTTATGCCAAGTGACAGGAATGAGTGGAATGCTCAAAGTTCTCCAAAGTAAGTTGACACACATTCATGATTACACGGCATTTGATTTTGTATTTGAGAACCAAGTGAACAACCTATCATAAATAGAAATAGATTCCAGAGAGCTTAAGGATTTAAAAAGACTGGAGAGTTTAATATACTATACACATTGGATAACTATCAAGAAAATAATTGTATGATCTTTTGTTGAAAGGCTTTCCTTTGCATATCCTTTCCCACTTTCCCAAGCCTGAAATGTGATCCCAAGCAGAGTCTAATAGGGGAAAAAAAAAAAAAAATTCTAGGGAAAAAATGTTGGCGCCTGGGTGGCTCAGTCAGTCAAGCATCCAATTCTTGATTTTTGACTCAGGTCATGATCTCAGGATGCTAGGATGAGTCTGTGTTCGGCTCTGTGCTCAGCAGGGAGTTGGCTTGAGGATTCTCTCTCTCCCTCTTCCTCTGCAAACCCCTCCCCCCACATGCTTGTGCTCTCTCTCTGTCTCTCTCTCTCTCTGTCTCAAATAAGTAAATAAGTCTTTTAAAAAATGGCAGCATGTATAATGAAAGACTTCCTACCCCATAGTTCTGCCTTTTTTGGAATGTCCTGTCACTGGATCCATACAGTGTGTGGCCTTTTGTGTCTGGCTTTTTCCACGTAGCCTAAAGCATTTGAGGCACATCCAGGTTTGTTCTGTGTATCAGTAGTTTATTCCTTTTTGTTGTTGTGTGGTACTCCATTGTATAAATATGCCACAGTTTATTCCTTTGCAATTCCAAGGCCACTTGAGTGTTTCCAAATTTATGCTGTAAATACTTCTTTGCGGAGTCTTATGGACATGACTTCATTTCTTTTGGTTGCATATATAGGAAAGGGATTATAAAATTTGTTTTCCAAACTGGCTGTGTCATTTTGCATTCCCACTGGTAATGCATCAGATTCAGTTGCTCTGCATCCTCACTAGCATTTGGTATTGTCATTCCATTCATTCATTCATTCATTCATTCATTCATTCATTTAAAGCAGATGTAATAGATATGTAGTTGTATATCACTTTAAATTTTAACGAACTTCTGAAATAACTAGTGATGTTGAGCATATTTTCATGTGTTTATTTGCACTTTATTATCTCTTTGAAGTGTATCTATAAACATTTTCACTATTTTTAAAATTTTCTTTTGTATTTAGTGTTGTGATTTCTTTATATATTCTAATTACCAGTCTTTTATCATACATATTTGCACATGTATCTCCCACTCTGTGATTTATATTTTTTTTATTAAGGTTTTAAATTTTAATTCTAGTATTGCCATCATAAGCGTTACATGCTCTATTTCCAACCATGTTGTTGCACAATGGCAAGATTCCATTCTTTTGTATGGTTGAGTAATACCCCCTCTTTATCCATTCATCAGTCAATGGATGCTTGGGCTGCTTCCATCTTTGCTACTTTAAAAAAGGGATGCATGTGTCCCTTGGAACTAGTGTTTTTTTATTTTGAGGAGCAAATACCCAGTAGTGTGATTATTAGATTGTAGGTAGTTCTATTCTTAACTTTTTGAAGAACTTCCATACTGTTTTCCACAGTGGCTGGACCAGTTTGCATTCCACCCACAGTGCACGAAGGTTCCTTCTCCATATCCTCACCAATACCTCTTGTTTCTTGTGTTGTTGATTTTAGCCATTCTGCCAGGTGTGAGGTGATAATCTTGTAGTTGGGATATGCATTTCCCTGATGGTAAGTGATGTTGAACATCTTTTCACGTGTCTGTTGGCCATCTGTATGTCTGATTTGGAGAATGTCTGTTCTTGTCTTTGGCCCATTTTTTAATTGGATTTTTTGGGTTTTGGGTGTTGAGTTGTATCAGTTTATATATTTTGGATCCTAACCCTTTATTATATTTGTCACTTGTAAATATCTTCTCCCATTCAGTAGGTTGTCTTTTATTTTGTTGATTGTTTCTTTCATCGTGCAGAAACATTTTATTCTTGATAATAGTCCCAATAGTTTATTTTTGCTTTTGTTTCCTTCGCCTCAGGAGACCTATCTAGAAAATATTGCTATGGCCAATGTCAGAGAAATTGCTGCCTCTGTTCTCTACTAGGATTTTTATGGTTTCTGCTCTCACATTTAGGTCTTTGATCTGTTTTGAGTTTTTTTATATAGCGTAAGAAGGTGGTCCAGTTTCATTCTTTTGCATGTAGCTGTTGAATTTTCCCAAAACAATTTGTTGAAGAGTCTGTCTTTATCCCATTGCATATTTTTTGCTTTGTTGAATATTAATTGGCCATATAATTCTGGGTTTATTTCTGGGTTTTCTATTCTGTTCCATTGATCTATGTGTCTGTTTTTGTGCCAGTACCATACTGTTTTGATTACTATAGCTTTGTAATATAACTTGAAGCCTGGAATTGTGATACCTCCAGTTCTGTTTTTCTTTTTCAAGATTGCTTTAGCCATTTGGGGTCTTTTGTGGTTCCATACAAATTTTAGGTTTGATTGTTCTAGTTCTTTGAAAAATGCTATTGGTATTTTAAAAGAGGTTGCTTGGAGTAGTATATATATTTTAACAATACTTGTTCATCCAATTAATGAGCATGGCATATTTTTCCATTTCCTTGTGTCATCTTCAATTTCTTTGATCTGTGATTCCTATTTTCATTTCACCTAATATTGTCTTTGAAGATGTTTGCATTTTTTGTATCCTAACAAATCCTTTACTACCCAAACAAAGATTTTTCTTCTAGAAGTTTTAGTTTTTACATTTAGGTCTGTTACACTTTTGGAATTATATATGATTCAAAATCTGGTGCAACTCCCCACCCCTGCCTTTTTTGTACATGTGTATATCCAGTTGTTCCAGCATAATTTGGCAAAAACACTGTTCTTCATTGAATTTACTTGTTAACACTTTTGTTGAAAATCAGTTGGTATGTACAAGCCAGGTCTACATTGACTCTAATAGGTCCATTGATCATTGTGTTTATCCTGTTGCTAGTACCACACTGGCTTGAATTTTACTCCTAGGAAGTCGTAAAATTGGCATGTGAGTTCTCCAAATTTGTTCTTTTAAAAATAATTTTGGTGAGGGACACCTGAGTGGCTCAGCAGTTGAGCACCTACCTTTGGCCCAGGGTGTGATCCTGGAGTCCCGGGATCGAGTCCCACATCCGGCCCCTGCATGGAGCCTGCTTCTCTCTTTGCCTGTGTCACTGCCTCTCTCTCTCTCTGTGTCTCTCATGAATAAGTAAATAAAATCTTAAAAAAATAATAATTTTGGCTAAAATCAGCTTATTGGCTTCTAAAAAAAAAATGGGGACTTCATCTGGTATTGCATTACATGTATAGATTAATTTTGGATAAAATGATATATTTTTATTTAGGTCTTTGGTCTCACTTAATCAGTGTTTTGAACTTTTCAGCAAACCCATATTGGGCATACTAGATGGATCCCTAAGTATTTTATTTTTTTAATGCTAATATCCATTTCTAATTGAAATTGCATTCATTTCTAGTTTATTGCTAGTATATAAAAATATTTGTATATATTTACATTGCATCTTATGACTGTGCTAAATTCATTAGATCTAGTGGCTTTTTTATAGATGCTTTGGGATTTTCTACAAAGATACTCAGGTAATCTATTAATACAGGCAGTTTTATTTCTTTCCAATATGTAAGCCTTTTCTACGTATTTCTCACCTTGTACTGGTTGTAGGACTTCTAATGTTGAATAGAAGCAGTGAGAAACATTTGTCTCATTCTTGATCTTAGAGTACAAGAAAGCATTAAGTCTTTCACCTTGAACTTTGATGTTAGCTACAGGTTTTTAATAGTTGCCTTCCATCAAGTTAAGGAAGTTCTCCCTCTATTCCTGGTTTGTTAAAACTTTTTATCATGAACAGATGTTGAGTATTAGATGATATTTCTGTATCTACCAAAATATTCATAATTTTTATTATTAATATGGTAAAATATATTTTTTCTTATGTTGGCCCAGCCTTGCATTCCCAGAATAAACTCTTGGTAATGATGTTTTATCCATTTTACATATTACTGGATTCAGTGTGCTAATACTGTAAGAATTTTTGCATTTATGTTTTTAAAGATTTTTTTTATATTTATTTATTAATGAGAGGCACAGAGACAGAGAGAGAGGCAGAGACACAGGCAGAGGGAGAAGCAGGCATCACTCAGGGAGCCTGTCGTGGGACTTGATCCCAGGTCTCCAGGATCAGGCCCTGGGCTGAAGGTGGCAGTAAACCACTGAGCCACTGGGGCATTTATGTTAATGAGGCATTGATATGTAGCTTTCTTTTAATCATCCACAGACACTTTAATTTTATTTTCATTTCTAGATAATCTGTTCTTTGTCGAATCCATTTGGTCTTGCTTTTTTAGCTTCATATATCCTATAGACATTTTTTTAAATAAATTTATTTTTTATTGGTGTTCAATTTGCCAACATTTTTTAAGCTTTCTTTTCCCTTAAAACATGCATGCAAAAATTATTTTAGCTCTGTGCCTAGTAATTACAATATCTAAAGTTACTCAGATTTATTTCTGCTAGTGTCACTCAATAGTGCCTTCTCACTCTGGGTGTGGGTTTGATTTTTTAACAGCAAGCCTCGCTTTTTTCCTTGGATATTCTTTTTAGAAATTGAGTCCAAGAATGAATCCATGAAAAAAAAAATAAAAATAAATAAAAATATTAAAAAAAAGAATGAATCTATGCATTATTCCAGAGAGAATTTGCATTTGTTTCTGCCAATCTTCTGGAAATACTAAAAGCCTGGGACAACTCAAATTTAAATTTCAGGGCTTATGGCTTTTAAGACCACCCTAATAATGATAAGAATTGGGCTTGAAGTCCAGAAATTGAAGTTCATTTGGCAACAAAACTTGCTGCTGGATTAGATATTAAAGTGGGAAATAAGAGACTACTCTGGGCTTTAGGGTTTAGCAGCTGAAGAAATTAAGCATGCTATTAACTGACGTAGAAACCAGAAAGCGGTAGTTTGGAAGTTCCATTTTGGACATAGTATGTATGAAATGCCTGTGTTATTTCTAACTGGTATTTGGTAGCATCTTTATGAAGTAAGCCTTAAATATATAGAAGTTATTGAAAACTGAGGCTAGGCGAAGTCACCTAGGGAGAAAGGAGTACAAGTTGTAAAAAGGAAGAGCCAGTCTTAAGCCCTGAGAAACCACAATATTTAATGGTTGAGGAGAAAGAGAGAAGAGAAGGAACGGTTTGAGATATGAAGGCAACTGTCACTTTCATTCAAGTGTAAGAAATCACATTGAGCTTCCTTGTTCTCAGCTTGATTTTTTTTTTTTTCTGGAGGATTCCCACAGGTTTTTCCAGCCTCTACTAATATGTTCTTTTGATTTACCCAATATCAAGAGCCTGCTGGCAACAATTTCTAGGCATCTGTGTCATACTCTGGTGATATTTAAGGTGAGAGCATTTCAGTCCCAGGGAAAAGCCAGGAATCCCAGGGAATCAAGACCAGTCACAGGGAAAAGCCTGCTCTGTTAGGAGATTTTAATAAATCTTTAGGGGAACAAAGCCTGGAGTTCAGGCTTGGAGATCTTTATGGGGAGTAGAGCTGGCTCCCAGCTGGTACATGTGAGGATTGGATACTGTTTTTACAGCCTGCCAAAGTTCCTTTCTGGTCTGACAGGTACTTGTAAACCTTTGTGTAGTTCATTACTCTTCCTCCTCAGATTGCATCTCCTTCCATTCTCTTATCCACCTTTTCTTCTGTGATGTCCAGTTCTTGAAACAAAGCTCAGAAGTTCCCTTTCCTGAACTTGTAGATAGCCTCTTCCTTTTCTTTGCCTGTGACTTGTACCCATTCGTTGGCATGCCTCTTCATGTTAGAAATCCTCAGTCTTTGGTGGTGGCATGGATGACTTACTGAATGCAACTGAGTTTCTCTCTCCCTGCAGGAGCTGTCACTTTGGATCCTAATACAGCTCATCCCTGTCTGGTCTTATCTGAGGATCGGAGAAGTGTATGTCTCAGGAATGTCCAGCAGGATGTGCCTGACGGCCCCGGGAGGTTCATCTTCGAGGCCACCGTGTTGGGGGTGGAGAGCTTCACTTCAGGGAGGCACTACTGGGAGGTGGATGTGGAAAAGGCAACCAGGTGGCTGTTGGGGATATCTGAAGACTCTGGCAGTGGACACAGTGACCTACCCACTGCTGCCAGAGATAAAGTCTTACTCATAGGTTCTATGATGGGAACTAATTATACGTTCTGGGTCTTTCCCCCTCTGAAGAAAGTCTCCTTGAGAGGAGAGCAGATGCACAAAGTTGGAGTCTTCCTAGACTACAAGTATGGGCAGTTATCCTTCTATGATGTGACAGATAGATCTCTCATTTATAATTTCTCTTCTCTTACCTTCCGGGGAGCTGTCAGACCCATATTTTCTCTTTGTATCCCAACTGGAGGCACAAATTCTGACTCACTCAGTGTTTGCTGTCCTCATGTTGCGTCTTGTGATGTTACTGTTAGCCCACAGGCTTCCTCAGCATGAAATCTAAGACTACTAGGGGCCAGGAAGTGAAGAGCTTGACTTTGTAAAAGGATCTATATAAAGTAATCCAATAAAAGTTTCTAACACTTGTTTGAGTTGGAATACAGTTCATTACGCCAGAACTTTTACATTCAAGAGGCTTTCAACACCTATTTAGTGAAAGGGGTTACATTGAAACTGAGTCATGAGTGATAATAATGGAAAGACCCTACACTAATTTGAACAATAAATGCATATGAAGCATAAAATGGGGAGCTTACAAAAGTAATATAGTCTGGAAGTTCTAGCACTAAGTTAAGGACTCTTGCGGTTTCTGAAAACATGATTAAATATAATCAAGACTAGGTTTGAGGATATCCTCTCAGTGACATATGAAATGAAGACATCTTATGACTGATCCTATTACTGATGGTGTCAAGACTTCCTAATATCATTCCAGAGAACTTCATTTCCCTGGGTAGTCTATTTGGGTGGGGAGGAGGTGTCACAGAAAATACGGATATTTTAAAATTATTTTTTTCAACATATTCTACTACTGTCTTACAAGGAAAATTAGATTTCTTAAAAGAAGCCTGATAATTCAATGCTTTGATATAAGCAGTATGTGTATTGTATTTTCTCTCATCTTTCTCTGTTTGATGATCCACTGAAAAGTTTTTTCCTGCAGCCTTGCTTGGGTGGTTCTACAATTCTGAGAAGATGACATGTTTCAAGAGGGACTTTTATGTAAAAGATTATCCTACTTTATTTCCCTTAATATTTTTAACAACCTATAAGTATATATTAATCTTATTCCTCATGTAGAAGTAGACACAGAGGTGATTTAATGTTCCTAAGTCACATAGCTATTAGTGTTCAGTAAGTAACCAGGATCAGGAATTAAGTCTGGATCATGGAATCAGAAAGCCAGCTCTGTCTCAGGTCCTGTTTCTTACACAATAGGTTCCTGTGTGTGATGAGGTAGGTCGGTGGTCTCATTCAAGTTTCCTAAAAAATGCAAGCTGGTTTCTAAAGGAAGTGGTGGAAACATTTATATTTGTTTCTATAGATATATATATATATTCTTATATTTATTAGAGTATGAAGGCACCTGGGTGGCTCAGTTGGTTAAACATCTGCCTTAGGCTCAGGTCCTGATCCCAGGATCCTGGGATGGATCCCCATATTGGGCTCCCTGCTCAGGGACCCTGCTTCTCCCTCCTCTGCAGCTCCCCCTGATTGTGCTCTTTCTTTCTCTCTCAAGTAAATAAATAAAATCTTAAAAACAAATAAACAAACAAAAAAACAAGTCCGGGAGGAGCAGAGGAACATGGATGAGCTGACTATGCTGAGTGTAGGGCCAGGAGTGGGACTCGATCCCACAACCTGAGCTGAAATCAAAAGTCTAAAATCAAGAATCGGAGGCTCAACCATCTGAGCCACCCAGGTACCCCTGGAACTGATTTATTTTTTATTTTTTTATTTTTTGGAACTGATTTTTAATTGACTATTTAGAATTTTCAAAATTTGCTTTTACTGCATCATATGGATAATTTGTATGTGGGTAAAGATGTAAGTTTAGAAGAAATATTTGCACATCTTGACAGCAAATCACAAGAAGCCTTGGGGAAAAATAGCCCTGATCTGAGAAGTAGGGGGTTAGGTTAGGTGAGTGAGTTGAAAGTAAAACAATTATTGGAAACACTGAGATTCAGGACTTGGAGTAGTGGCTCTCAAGCCTCTTTACAATTTCCTGAGTGAAATGATGCATCATGTAGGCAAATGTGAGAATTAATGTCTCTGATTCTAAGTCTCTACTGTCATCTTGCTTCAAATTTCTCCTGCTTCTGCAACTTAACTATTAAGAACTATTTCAAAAACTTAGAAACCAGGAGAATACAGTATGTCTTTTCAGTGCTGCTCTGGGACATCAACAAGCACAAAAACATTTAAATTCTCTAGAAAAATGTATCTGCATTTGACTTTGGTACTTACCATTAGACGAGAACCCAGATACTGAAGTTTAGGACTTAGTATTTATTTATTTTAGTAATCTCTACACTCAGGAGGGGGCTTGAGCTCACTACCCCAAGATCAAGAATCATGCTCCTGGGGCAGCCCGGGTGGCTCAGTGTTTTAGTGCTACCTTCAGCCCAGGGCCTGATCCTGGAGACCCAGGATCGAGTCCCACGTCAGGCTCCCTGCATGGAGCCTGCTTCTCTGCCTGTGTCTCTGCCTCTCTCTCTCTCTCTCTCTCTCTCTCTCTCTCTCTCTCTCTCTCTCTCTGTGTGTCTCATGAATAAATAAATAAAATATTAAAAAAAAAAAAGAATCCTGCTCCTCTGGACCAGCCCGATACCCCTGAACTTACATGTTATATGAGGATTTGTCTGGTAGGAAAACGACCCCCTGGTTTTATTGCCCTGTAGAATACTAACCAGTTTTGTATCTAACCTAAATAATCTTACTTTAATATCCTTTTCATAGTTTTGATGATCTGTAAATTGCTTCTCATTCCTCTTGGAACCAACTTTTTCTGATTCCCTAACAAATTGCTGAGTTGAACAAAATTTTGACCTGTTTCTGTGTATATTTGCATGAGAATCATGTGATTAAGCCTTTGAAAGAAGAGCTTTGACACAGCCTACTGACCCTCTGAACAGAGATGCCCCAAGCACCCTTGCAGCCACAAGGACTTTGCACGTGCAAAACTCTATACTTTAGTCACCACTGCTCCATCCCCATTTTTTTGCAAACTCTGACTCATTCTTCACATCTTAGTATAATATAAGTGTTATTCTTAAAGGAGCCTTCCGTAGCATCCTTAACAAGAATGAATCCTGGGGCATCCCTTGTACCAGATTCTTGTTATGGAAAGCCCAGTTGCAATTTTTATATTTGGGCAATTCTTCAATTGCCTTCCCCACGAGACTGTAAACTCTTTGAGAGTAAGAACTATGTCTGTTTCTGTTCATCCTTCTAATATTCTGGTGGTAAATACCCCTGAGCATGTAAATTCTCAAATATATACTGAAAGAGAGGAAAAAAGCACTTAGTATGGTAGCTTGTGGGGCTGTTGGGTGATGCCAGAATGTCAGAGTCCCGGAGTGGAGAGATGTACCTGTGTCAAAACTAAAAAATGAGTAAAGAATATTCATATGAAGTGACTTAGTTGGCTGAGGCAGCCATAATAAGTACCACAAAATGGATAGCGTGAACAACAGGTGTATTACCTCCTAGTTCTGGATGCTAGCCATCTAAAAATCATGGTGTTTATAGAGTTAGGTCCTTCTGATGACAGTTGCATGTCACTTTCCTAGCTTCTGGTGGTTTGCTGACAGTCTTTGGTGTTTCTTGGCTTATTGATAACACCCCCTTCTCTGTCTTTATCTTCACTTGGCATTCTCCCTATGGCTCTGTCTCTTCACATGACTTTTTCTTTTTAATGAGGGAATGAACCATTTATATTGGATTAGGGCCCACCCTACAGTATGTCTTCATTTTAACTTAATGACCCTATTTATAAACAAGGTCACACTCCGGTACAGGGAGTTAGGACATCTTGTGCATATGTCAGGGGAAGTAGAGACAATGACAGTTGAACCCATAGTAAATTGGTTTGTCTAGAAATTATTTTTAATGTGCAGTAGCAGGTTTGCAAATTCGGTTTATCCTAAAATCACCTGAGGAGCTCTTAAAAATCTGAATATTTAAGCCACCCCTCTTGACACACGCCAATATCTTCAAGTTTTGGGTTGGAACCCAGGCATCATTTTTCCAAAGCTCCCTTGGTGGTTACAATATGCAGACAAGATTAAGAAGAAAATTAGTAGAGACAAGAAACAAAAATGGTTTGGTCAGTGGCAAAGCCTTTTGTATGGCTTGCAATTGCATGTCTTAAAACCTAAAGACATGGTGATAGTACTGGGGAGGTGGACTATTTGGTTTTCAGATGAGAGGAAGTTATACATGGTCTCTAGTGATGAGCAAGTGTGCGTAGTTCACATGACTGGGACTACCAATCAGACTGCTGTTTAAGGAAAATTGTTGGTAATGTATAATTAGAAATTGCTTTAGGAGACCATATGTCTTGGAACTCTGGGCTAAGTAAGGGAAGGATATTGGATCCTCAGAGCCTCCAGTGGTTGGGAACATCTGGGATTATCCAACCACTCTGGGGAGCTACTGCTACCCTTAAAACACTTTACATATGGCAAGGTTTTTTTTTTTTTTTTTTTGCTTGGGGTACTTTTAAGTTAAAAACCCAGTTTCATTCTCTGGTTATAACTTGGAAATAGTGCTCTACAAATGTGTAGCAAAGTCCAGCTGTGAGGCTCTTTATAGCTGAACTACTGATACCTTTCTGGGTTAAGAATAAGGGAAGGCTCACAGCTGCTGCCAATCTAGACCTACTCCTACCTTCAGTTGAGAGTCAGGGCAGGCTGCTTGAAATCATCTGTCTGGGAATAAAAGAAGGAAAGGTAAGTGACCTCACTGCAGTTAATTTTCTTGATCTTGTATAAAGCAAGGAAAAGATAAAGAGAAGAATAAAGAATACATGGAGAAGTCATTTGAGGTTCTGATTTCTTGGCTTTTCTGATTAGAGTGTGATAAACATCATCCATCAGTGGTCCATGGAAGTTAAAAAGCACATAGACAGGGAATGTGAAAAGATGGAGAAGGTTACAATTTAGTTGTGTCTTGACAAATTGGAAAGTTGAGAGAATGGGAAATTTGCCCCTGAAAAGAACCTAGTGTCAGGTTGGAAACTTATAACCACAAGAGAAGAATTCTCTGCAGCAGATGAATGGGGTAGAATGACAAAAAGGATATTTAATTTAAATATTACATATTAAGGTAATTTAAGTTTGTAATCTATTGTCTGCAAGGTAAAGTTCTAAATACTTTATATGTATCATCTCATTCTTTTAACTCTAAGAGGTAGATTTTTTACTTCTAATTTACAGAGACAGACATGCTAAAAATCACCAAATAGTAATACAGGCTTAAACTGGCAATTTAATCTTTCCACCCACACAGATTGTATCTCCCTAAAGGTATTCAGTCAGATAACTGGGATTGACTGGAAGGAAAGGTGGGGGAAGTAAAAGCCTGATAAGATGTAAAGGTGAAATTCACATTTCTCAAAAGTGGTTGATGGAGAGTTAAATGAATTTTGTGAAAACAGTTTTACATTATGTATTTGTATAGTAAAATTTTTAATTAAAAAGATTACAACTGAGGTGAATTTTTTTCTGAATATTTTAACGAGTTTGTGTTTATTCTAATGAACAGTCTCTAGTCAGCTAAAGATAGTTTGCATTGTGTTTCTTTTTGCAGATAGAACTATGTGGTCATTCCAGATACTTGAGATACTAGTGGATTTTTCTCTGAGAAGGTGGGTGGATCTGAGGGTGGAAGAGTACTTGTTATAACCTCCTTAGCTTTTGTTCTTTGGCCTATGAAATTTCTGAAGCTAAAAGCTATTCCTACATTTGATGTTGAAATTTAGAACTTCAGAGATGAGGAACTGTAAGTGTAATTTTTCTCTGAGAATATACTATCCTTTTTGCCATTGTGGAGTTAGGTGGCTTGCTTTGGAGGGAAAGGCAGAGACACTAGTTTCCTGGGTCGAGTAATTTGAGGAATTGGAGAAGGTGTATGATAGGCTTCACCTCTTTAGGACCAAAGCCTCTTTAAAAACCTATGAAAAAAAAAAAAAAACATGTGAAAATCCATCAAGAATATCTTCCCCACCCTCAGAGTCCACAAGGTTCACAAATGTGCCAACCTTTCAGGCAACCCATGCTTTATGTAAGCTTCAGGGTTCACTTTGTTTTGATTTACTCTGGAGTCATCACTGGCTTCTCTATTTCACTCCCGTTCTACATTCAGTCCGTCAGCAAGTGCTGTTAGCTCTTTCATATATATCACAATTCAAAGTTTTTTTTAAACTATCTTTCATCTTACCACACTAGTCCAAACTAGACGGCTGTGGTGGCTTTCCACTCTTGTCTTCTTCAATCTACTCTCCACAAGGAAGAGCTCCCCTGAACATTCTATCTCATTCTCTTCCTCTTTCATTATTTCCTTTATAGCATCAGTAATTACCTGGATTCATATTTATCTATCTTCTGTCTCAGGAATGTAAGGCGTGATAGCAAGGGTTTTGAATGAATGGTGAACGATACAATCAACAAATATCAACTGATCGGTATATGCCCTGTACTTTTACATGAGAGAACAAAACAAAGATCCCTGACATCAGTGGACAGATAAGACAGCTTGACATTGGAACTTTGGAGTATTATTTTGTCTAAGGAACTCTCTAAGAATTGTTTGTTTTGTCCATAGGATCACTACTAATGAAATAGAGTTCTCTAATATCCTTTTATCATGATCCAGTGGACCATCAGGTTTTCCCAAGCATGTCTCTGAATATGACTTAAAAAAATCAGAGCTTAGTTTTTTTTCTGATACAATAGACCAGCTTTCTGGCTCAGATCTAAAGCCTGAGATAAATACAGGGCCTGGGGGGAGGGGGCAGGGGAGAGATGGATGCCTAATTGACTTGCTTCAAATAAAAGAATTTACTGCGAGGAGGGGTTAAATCTTTTCTGTTGTTAAGAACAGATCTTTGTTTATACATGCACAACAGTTTATTCTTACTGCATAGATGGAATATAGTAATTCAGGCCTTGGAGGCAAAGATCACAAAAAGTGTCTACTAAAGAGAAGGCTATAGCTACTCATAAAAACTATAGGTTAAGATTTTGTACTAACTAGAAATCCCAAGAGCTATTACCCTGTTAGTTCATGATGGTTGCTCTGGGAAATTCCCCAGTGGCTTTCACATGAGTATCAAAGTCCCAGGTGTTCTGTTTGGCTAATGGTTTTTCAGTCCTGAAGCATTTAGTGTTCCTCTCTTTCGTTACTTTTCTCTAAACTCGTTTCTACACAAGATTTAAAACTTCAATATCTAAGAGAAGATAGTACATATCATTAGGTGTCATAAGTATCCATACATATATGCACACATACAAACCTATATATATATAATACCAGTAGCTAGTTGAGAACGTGATGGGGTTTATTCTCCCAGTGAAAGGTTAGTGGTGTATTCTTTTTGACAATACAGCTTTACTTTTATAGCATATAACATAAATCATGCATTTTCTCTTTGGAAAATATGTCTTATTTACCTCTGTCCCACCTTAAACACTGTGGAAGTCCACAGTAGCTATTCATTAAGTATTGGTGAACGGTGGACGTTTTGTTAAAAAATAAATGGCCTTTTAATGTGTTGGTTGATGTTATCTTACAGAAAAGAGAGAAAAAAACTTAAAAGTTAAGGCTTGCAAACTGGACAATGAAACATAGGCCCCTAGATGGTTTCTAGAATGCTGGCTATCAGGTTTATCCCTTGCCCCAAGGCAGACTTGAAAACCAAAAGGGAAGACCTGATATTCAGTGTTTCTTATGGTTTCCCAGCCACTTTTTAACTGCCCTACTCATAGATAAAAATGAACAACAGGGGCACCTGCTTGGCTCAGTCGATTAAGCATTGGACTCTTCATTTCGGCTCAGGTCATGATCTTGGAGTGGTGGTCTGGCCCAGGGTGGGCTCCACGCTGAGTCTGCTTGGGATTCCCTCTCTCCCTCCCCTGTTACCCCTCTCCCCTTCCTGTTTGCACATACTGTCTCTCAAATACATAAATAAAATCTTTTTTTTTAAATACCAACAAATGAGTTAAGAAAAATATGGAATGTGATAGACAAAGACGGATAGTAGGAAGTAGAATTTGAAGGAAAACCTCAAAACCATTAATTTCTCAGAGAAATGAAAAGATATTCTAGAGATACTGTGTACATATATTTACATATAAACAAGAAATAAGGAACTCTTCTATATAAAAAACAGCAGTAATGAAATTCAGTAAAAAAGGTTGGAAGAAAAAAAAAAGGAAATATCCTAGAGAGGAAAGCAAGAAGATGAAAAACATTTGAAAAAGGTAAATCTAATCCAGGGAGTTTACTTCTGATCCATGGGAATTACAAGGAGAACTGAGAAAGTGGAGGGAGCAGAGGAAAATTATATACACATTTTAAGTTGATGGATTTTACATTGAAAGGGTCCCTCACGTGCCAGTGCAATGAGTGAAAACATCCATACCAAGTTAGAACATTATCAGGGATCAGGAGGATAGAGAATAGGTCACGCATACAAAATCCAGTTTCAGAATGGCTTTGGACTTAACCAATATCAGTACGAGAAAAGTCAAAGGAGTCCTGCCTTTCCCAGTTCTGGGGAGAAATGCTTCCAAGCTTACATCCCATTCCTAGCCAAGCGATCAATTTAGTGTTGCAATATCTCTGCTCGCAAAGCCATAACAGAATGTGCTCTATTACAGTGAGGGAGTACCACGGTAAAAAAGAGTCTCAGAAGTGGTAAGTAGAACACAGCAAAGAGGGAAGGGAATTACCAAAATGATGGGGAAGGACAGAATTCCCAGAATGTCAGCAAGTGCTTGCCCAAAGTAGAACAAAGACTCACAGAAGGATGTGGAAAAAATAAATAGAACTTGATTGTTGTCTGACCATCAAGAGCTTGATCGCTCCAGAGGAAAGTTGAAGGGATGAGTGACTAGTACATTTGAAAACATAAGGAAAGAAAACATAGGGAAAAATGAGGCAATTGTTAACTCTAGAGAAAACAATGTTGATTATTGAAGAGTATTTATATTTGCTCAGCTGAAGGATATTTCTCAAGTCAAAAAGTTCACAGTGAAAAGTGATTTAACCAAATGTTAGCATGACTGTATTGGAATGATGGGGCAGGGAGAGTTTATCTGGGAGGAGTAGGGGATAATATCATTCTGATTTCTTAGGGTAGGGAGCTACTGATAATGCCTATAAAAGAAGCATAAAGAAATCTGTTGATTCTGCAAGTACTGAGGTGTTTGTGGCTGGGTTGCAGGCATGGAGGGAGGTGGAAGCTGTAGTTTTCATTGTGATTTTTAAAAAATTTTAAACCTTAATAACACATCTTGATCTTATGAACTAAGGTATTTATCTGAAAAAAGTAAATGCAAAACACCGGAGAATAAGGGGTGTACTGTATTTCCTTCCAACCACAAATTTAATCCCAGAGGTTCCCTGGGGTATCAGATTATTCCTATGACAATTAGAATATTAAAGTATTCTAACTGAGGTGTTATCAAGACCTTCGGAGCTTATGAGAAAATCTATTTAATTCCAAAGAAAAGGAAAACATACATACCTCAAATTCACCAATTTAAAGAGGGAAATGAGAAGAAAAAAAAAAAAAAAACAAGCCAATGGAAGGCAAGGAGGCAAGGCACTGAATGCCCAGGGAGCTCCTCAGACAAGCTTGAATGCTGGCAAATAACGTGAAAATTTGTAAAGATAAACTATCCACCACTGTAGAGTTGCAGAAGTTCACACTTGTGAGAAACTTAATAATAGGAAAATCTAATACAAAAAATTATTCTTATAAGAACATATCTAAAGAAAAATAAAACACATGGAGATGTTCTAGCGAGGATTTGGTACAGAGACCCAGTGTTCAGCTACTGGCTATTTTTTAGTGATTTTGCTCTCCACCAATACTACAGTGTTGCCTTAAATGTGGGTCTAACAAAAGACTTGTGCTTTTTAGGCTAATGGTTTCCAAGTTTGATAGCTGTAAATGAGTGCTAAGCACTGGTTTGAATCCTGGATGGATGAGAATTGTTTTAAATATTTAAAACTAATAAAATAAATGTATTACTCTTAATATTTGACAAGTTGATATGATGTGATGTAATTTATATTAAGTTAATAGTGACAATTAATTAATATGTCCTAAATCAATAAAATTACAATTGTGGGAATACAGCGATCTGCCAGGAACTCAGAATAATAGGAGATTGGGAATAATAAACCTCGGGGCTGACTGACTTTTCTACCCCTCCTTTCGCAGGCTAACTATGTGTTCTGACACTAGATCCCAACATTTGTAGAATTTCTAGAAGTGGAAATATTACAAACAAATCGTGTCTGTATTTTTGAATGGTAACTTAAGCACTGCGTATAAGGTTTATGATTCAGCTTAAAACTGCACTTTGGGATCTATCATGAGACTTGTACAAAGAATGTCAATAGCAGCTGGAAGATGCACCATGTCTGCCCTTGCTCTGCGTGACTGCCTTCAGTGAAGTTTCTCTAGTACTGACAAAAATAATTGGGGAATGTCCTGTGACCTTACTAGGGGTTTGTGCATCTATTTCTGCGTGTGCTCCTGCCAGTGTGTAGCTCACTGGACATGGCCTCCCTTTGCCATAACTGCATCAAGTAACAGGCAGCACCAAATGTGCTACAACTCCCATAAAGAGGGGTGGTGAGTTGGAGTCTGTTCCAACAGCCCCACCATCTATCTGAAGACTGGTCTCTGTTCTCTCCGCCCTCTGCCACACTCCATTCATCCTTCCCTTCCTTCCTTTCTCCACCTGTCACCTTTTGACCAGGGCAGGGTCTTTCATTGACCACAGATGGTGGTTGTAGTTCTAGGTACTCATCCAAACAAGAGCACCCGAAGTGGGGTGAGGGGAGAGGAGGTATCTGTTTTTTAGATCCTTACAGGACTATGACCACTGCCTACCCTCACAATTAGACTGCCAGAAAGCAAAGTTATGTTTATTATATTTAATGCAGTAATGGAAGATACATGGGAGTGTGGAGCTGAATAAAGGAAACCATTTGAAATGGAGCCATGAGGCCAGAAAAGGCACTCTCATGCCATACTACTCCTTGCAGCCCACTGCAGATCCATCAGGAAGAAGCCTACAGTACCCCAACTTACAGAAGGAAGGTTTTCTCTTCGCCAGGCAACAGCTTAGCCAATTAGAGACTGTCACATTAAGCAAATGAAAAGCCATTATACTTCATACTCCCAGTTCACTTGAATGAATTTTTTGTGTACAACAGCCCCACCCAGCTCCACTCTTTCCTCTTATTAAAGAGTGCCCTCCTTTATTCTACAGACTAGTGTATAGTTTTGTGGGGGTTTTCATGGCCTGAATTGCAGTTATCTCCTCCCAAATAAACTCATTTTGCTGGTAAAATAAGCGGTAGTTTTATTTTTAAGGTTAACAGGCTACAAGTAGGGTCTCAAAGTGGGGGGGAATTAGAGAATCATATTTATAGGGTTTTAAAGGCCTGTGTCAGGTAATTTCTAAGGTGGGTTTTGCAAGGCAGAGAGTTAATAGAGTTTGAGCCTAGATTGTGACATCACCGCATTGGATCACAGTGAAGCTAGGGGTTTAAGCAAATATTGATGAGCATGCTGTTGTTCTTGCTAGTCAAGTCATTTTAGGTGGTTCATAGTCTTATCTTTCAGGAGTAAATTGCCTAAGGTCAGTTGCTTTGGTCTTAGTAATGTTTAACAGAGGTGGGACATTATGTTGTTTTCAGTTCTCATCTCTTAAGCATAAATTTTCATAGTAGTTTCCAGAAGACTGTCCTTACCTAAACTGGGTCATGCACAGACTTAGATAAAATAACTTAATGTGCTTCTCTGTGTATCTCTGGGTGTGTGGAAAGATAAGTGTCATAAAAATTAGATCACATTAGAGATGCTTTTTTTCTTCCTTATTGTTATTTGCTTAGTTTGAAAGCATTATCAGCCTCTTCCAGTTCCTGTTTCTCCCCACTTGAAGCCAGTAGACTTCTTTAATCCTAACCCTGATAGTTTTACTAGTACCCCCCCAATGCAAGAGCCAATTGTTGCATTCTCAGGAATTGTGCCAGCCAGTTGACATCACACTCATACCTTATAATCAGTCATGCTGAATGTGTATGTACACCATGCTGAAAATTAGTGCTGCTCACCCTCAGCTGGTTGTTAAACATTTATCACCACAGCACTGCCTATAGGTGCCACTCTTTAACCAAGTATTTGATTTTCTAATTACTATAATTAATTTTTCAGAAAAAAATCAAAGAATTGTTAAACTTAAATATTCATTTGCTATAAAGAACAGCATTTCCTGTATGCCCTTGAAGGTTATGAGGGAGGGGAAAATTATGAAAAACACAGAGGCGCTTCCGTTTTCATACATTTAGTAATGGAGCTCAATTAGGTTTTGGTATTCTTTGGCACTTTGACCCATCTATCTGGTAGGTGTTCTTTTTTTTCATTAACAATATTATTGTTTGCAAGATTTCATGGGCCCTTGAGCACGCTGACTGGCTGGTGAAAAAAGCTAATGAACTGCTACAGGTGGATCATCTTCTCCAATTGATTATTAAAAACTTCATCTGAGGGCGCCTGGGTGGCTCAGTCAGTTAAGCAGCCAACTCTTGATTTCTGCTCAGGTCATGAGCTCAGGGTCTTGGAATTGAGCCCCATGCAGGCTCTGTCCTCAGTAGAGCGACTGTTTCAGGATTCTCTCCCTCTCCCTCTGCTCCTCCCCCTACTTGCTTGTGTGCACAATCTCTCTCTCTCTCTCATATAAGTAATCTTTTTTTTTTTTAATTTCATCTATAGTCCAGTTTTTAAAATGAGGATGTGTATGATAACACTCCTCCTCTGAGCACCTTCTGAATTGTACATTGCATGCCCTTTTCCCATCTTTCCATCCATCCTGCAGTTTATCTTTCAAAATAATTGAAAAGCACCTGAAAAAAAAAATGCTTGGTAGCTCACAAGAGCTCAATATTGACAGCTATTGTTATGCAATTAGAAAAATATTAAATATATTAGGCACTTAGCTTACCTAGGATTGCCTGCTGTAACAGATGATTTCCAACTGATTGGCTTTGAACCCTAGAAATGTAGTCTCCCAAATTTCTGGAGACCAGAAGTCTGAAATCAAGGTGGTATTGGGGCTGTATTCCTTCTGAAGGCTCTAGAAAAGAATCTTTCCACGCTTTTTCCAACTCCTGGCAGATCTAGGTGTTCTTGTCTTCTGTCTGCATCATTCCAATCTCCACCTCCATCTTCATATGGCCTTCTCTTCTTTCTCTCTGTGTCCCTTATAAGGACACTTGTTACTGGATTTACTGCCCATAGGATAACCCATTATAATCTCGTTTCAAGATCCTTAACTTACTTCAGGGTTCTTATATGCACTGGCAAAGACCCTTTTACCAAATAAGGTCACAGTCACAGGTCTTCAGGGAATTAGAGCACAAAGATATCAATTTGAGGGCCACTGTTTGACCCACTTGTAGGACTTAGACCTAGAAACTGAAAAAAACATTCATTGAGCTCAATAGAAGTTTACAATTTAGACAACCACATATCTAGACAGTTACAATCTTGAAGAATCATATACAGGTATTAGCAGAACACAGAGAAGAAATGCCTTACCTCATTAGAGTTGGGGTGGGGATGGGTTGCTGAAAAATCTTAGAGGCAAGTAGCCTCTAAGCAGAAATTTCAAGATGAGTCTGAATTTTCTAGGGCAATGTGAGTGACTTGGAGAAGGCCATTTAGGCCAAAGAGTACCATAAAGTCAAGAAGAAGAAAAGTAATTGAGTAGGAATTGTTTGAGTAGGAAAACCACTAGGAGCTCATATTGCTGGCATATAAAATTGCACATTAGTAGGTGGTGAGTGAAGGGAAAACAGGAAGTGATGTGGCCCCTCAAACATTAATGTGCAATGAAATCATCTAGGCTCCTTGTTAAAATGCAGACTCTAAGTAGATTTGAAATGGTCCTCACTTGACGGGATGAGCACTGGGTGTTATTCTGTATGTTGGTAAATTGAACACCAATAAAAAATTAATTTATTAAAAAAATATACAAAAAAAACTCAACAATAAAAAAAATTAAAAAAAAATGAAATGGTCCTGAAATTCTGCATTTCTGGAAGTTCTGGGTAATGCTTGTGCTGCTTAGCTACAGAGCACACTGAGTAGCACAGATTTAGACCAGTGAATTGAAATCCTACAATTTCAAGTGCAAAGAAGAAAAGGAGGAAACAGGGCAGTACTAACAAGGGTGACCTAGAGAGGCTTTCCATTCCACAGAAATATTGCTAGTTGGAAACAAAGGGTCCATTGCTGCCAAATCTTCCCAGAGAAATACAAATCAGTATTTCTATTTGAAGTCAAATAAAATTCTAACAACCAAAAAAAAAAAAAAAAAAAAGAGTTGGTCTACTAGTTTTTGACCCCTGTGAGGAACTTTGGTTTCTTTTAGGAACCCTTATGGGGGAAGCTGAGATAGGGATGGCTTGAGGGCACTGAGATCTATTATTAACTCTAGGGACACCTGGGGTTATCCCAACAAAAGGGGCAGAATTAGCAGGTATCCTAAAGCAAATTCCAGTTAATGAAAAGAATGACTTTAGTCTGAGGAGATAGAATGACCTCTGGACATTATAGGATCAAAAAAAGAGGAGTGAGAAAGGACCCTCTTGATTTTATCATAAACTGTAGAAAAATGGGATTTTAGCACGGCCAGTGTGGGGGGTGGGTGGGGTGGGGGTAAAGGTTTACCCCAGAAATAACTTGGCTTTGGAAGGTTCTTGACAGATGGTTTTTCTTCTACATGATAATCCTAGTGAAGAAAGCACCAGAGAAGGGTTTAAGTGTAAATCCTTCAAAATCAAGAGCAGCTGTACCCAATTTTAATTGGACTCTGAATATTCTCAATGATAGAATGTGTGTCTGGCAAAGAAAGGCAAGCATTACTTTCTTCACTTAAAGGGGGAACCATTCTGGAGTGTCCAAGATCTGCCGTTGGCATAATCAGGCCCCCACTCTTTCGCACATCCCATTTCCATTCTGAGGAATAGGGAGCTAGGGAATTGAGACCAAAATGTGCAGAAGAATATTAGATTAGATTGCCTGCTTGGTCCTGAGTCTACTACATCCTCTTCATTAGATATGAATCCTTGAGGGAATTATATAACCTCTCTTGTACCTCAATTTCCTCATCTATAAAATAGAGAGTAATAATATATCTCTCCTTGGGTTGTTAGAAAGTATTAAATGAGTCAATAAGTCTAAAGCTCTATGTGCTTGGCACATCACAAGTGGAAACCCATGCAGGCCCTGGCCCTGATGGATACCAACTGCTGATTGAGTTTTGACAGCCCAACATGCATTGGGCGATTTTCAAGGGTTGAAGCCATAGAGAGGACACGTATTTCATTTTCAGGAGATTGAAGATATTCTGGGTCATTTTAAGAAGGGATTTGAGGACCAGAGACTGACTCATAAGGGGAAGAGTTTCCCTCAAAGGAAGTTCCCATGTCTTGCTTCATCTTTTTCTCTGATGTACATACAGGTTTACACACACACACACAAACAATAGCCAGAAGTTGCATCTTCATATAATTGGCTACATCATAGAGGAGGATGGTCTTCTTATCACTGAATATGTGTTCCTAGGTCAGTCTGTGTCCCAAAAAACATCCCAGTCCCTGGCATCTGGGAAGCATTTAGTCAAAATAACTGGATTAAAGATTGACCTATAGTTTCTGCAAACCCCTTTCATTTAAGGTTTATCTCTGTTTACTCAGATATAAAATGCTTTTACAAATACATTGTAATCAGTGACTTGAAGGAAGTTTTGGGCCTCATTCCATTTTTAGTATCTGTGGATAGCTTAAGAAAATATTTTGACTTTCAGGAAGGAGTGAAAAAATATAGAACATTTTTGAAATTAAGACATTGGGAATAGTACCTGTTCTTGGTACAGCATAAGCAGTGTAATAAGAGAAAATACCATGGACTATAGATATCATTGCAAAAATATGGTCCATGGAAAATGATGTAAAATTTCAGAAAGCTTTCCAGATTATAATTTATAAAGTTATACCAATTTCTTTTTTTTAACTTATACCAATTCCTAAAGATATTTTTAAGTTGGCCTCTATTCTGTGATGATTATATAAACATAAGAACAGTATAAAATAGGATAAAGGATTCTTTCAGGATATTTAATATCCTTTATTTGGAAATATCCAAACTAGAAACAAATGGTACAAATATTGTAGATATCCTCTAGGTGAGACTTAGCTTCAAATGTTTAAAATGGGAAAGGGGGAGTGGCTCACTGATGATGACAATGCACATGATCTCTGAAACAATAAGGAAGAGCAGTTTGAACATTCTTAAAAAAAACAAAAACAAAAAAGCTTTCTCTTGTTAAGGTGGTGTGGTGGACAGTCTGTAAAGGGGCCTCATGACCCCACCTCCTGGTATTCATGTGTGTGTGTAATCATCCCCTTCGAGTAGAGGCAAGACCTGGGATTTGGTTTCTAACCCACAGAATACAGCAAAGGTGACAAAATGTTGTATCTGTCATTATATGATGTAGGATTGTAACATTTATCTTTCTCAGAGGCTTTCTCCCTTGCTGGCTTTGATGAAGCAAGTGTGCTTTGTGTGGTCAATATGACCAGGAACCGCGGGAAGCCTCTGGCCAACAGTCAGCAAGAAACTGAGTCTCTCAGTGCAAGACCCATCCAGGAAGTAAATGCTTCCAATAATCACAAGAGTTCGGAAGTGAATCTTTCTCCAGTAAAGGTTTCAAAAGATAACTGAGCTCTAGTTGACATCTTGATTATAGCATTGCAGAGCCCTGAGCTGAGCCATTTCCAACTCCTGACTTGTGAGATGACAAATGTTTTAAGATACTAAGTTTATAGTAAAATTGTTATCCTGCAATAAATAACAAATGTAGGTATATGTTGTTATGACTGTTCTTAAAGACCATGATGATATTAATGTGTTAAAGGAAAGATGAAGGTGAGGAATAGTAGTGTCTTTTATATAAGAAGACTAGCCCTGTGTCCAAAGGCTCAGATACTGCCACTCAATCATACTCTAATCCTCCACTTTTATGCCTCCCATATTAGAAACTGGCTGAGACTAGAGAACTTTCTAGGTTAAGTTTTCAGTGCTAGGAGAGGCTTCCTAGCCAAATTTTTCTTTCCTTTTTCCCTCAACTTAAAATAAAACCTATAGCAAAGTTGAAAAGAATCTCAGTGAACATCTACATACTTCATATTTTGCCACATTTGGTTTATCACCTTCTCTCTCCACTGAGACAACATACACATTGAGGCTCTAGTTTTAATTTGGCAAACTCAACTCTGTGTAGTCCTTAGGGGACTGCATTGTATTCTTACGGGCATTGTCACAAACTAGCCTAGATCTAGGCGTTGACTAGGAGAATAATTCTAACCCCTCCTCCTTCTCACCCCTTCCCTCTCCCCAAGAAAGAAAGGAATTCACCTGGGAAGTTTCCATTTATTCTGTTCTGTCAGAAAGGGTTTGGAGCAGAATTGTGTGGTTCCAGTTAAGCTGAGGAGGTATCTTTTTGTTAACAACGTGCTATGAACTATTACTCCAGCCTTTGTTGAATGGGTGAGAGGGTAACAAAATTTTCCCCACACAGGAGGAAGGAACTAATATTTCATCTTTTTTTCAAACTTTGTCAGGACCAACTCCTTATGGTAGCTCATAAAAAGCACTGGAAGTTTGTGGTGTTAAATGTCTGCGAGCTGTCCTTATGAAAAAAGAGAAACGAGAACTAGCCCCTGAGCTCTGCCAAACCAATGCAACCATCATTAATTTGCTATAGAGTGTTTCTTGCATTTCTCTTTCCTCTGTTAAGGTCTGTTTATGTAACTGGAAACATACTATGTATAGTTATAAAGTACATTTAATTTCTTTTGATGACTAATTACAAAGCTATGTGGAAACTTTTTAAAATATAGTTTTTAGATGGGAAATACATTTTCCTACATCTGCTTTTTCATCCAATCAAGTATCCCTCTCCAGAGAGTCTGTAAATAACAAGCAGTAGTATTTCTTTTTAATAAACCAATTATAGCATACCTTTCCACATAATTTTTCACAAAATAGTATATCATGGATTTCCTCTTATCTATCTATCTACCTATTTTTCTTTATTCTTTGGTACAACTGCTTGTGTATTAAAAACATACTACAGTGTTTTATATACTAGGCCCCCTGTCAATAAATTGTTTTCACATTTTTATTATAACTCACAATGTTACAATAGTCTTGTATGATGTAATTTCATATAATACATGTTCAAGTATATATTTAGAGTGAATTTCCTAGAAGTAGAAATATTGAGTCAAAAGTACATACCTTATAATTCTTATATATGTCATAGTTCTCTGTAGAAATACCAATGTACATTTTCACTCACAATTGTCTCTTTCCCTTTATTCTGACCCATAGTATAATCTAATCTTGTTGATACATTTAATTTTTTTTTGGAAATACGCATACAGAATATGTGTGTAGATAGGTAAACTATACACACACAAACACATATACATATCCACACAGATGACTATAGAACAATGAAACACTTGGGAACGCATCACTGATGTGTTGAAAGAAAAAAATAGATTTCAAGTATCTTAGAAGCTTTCTATGGGCTTCTCTCTATTTTTCTCTTCCTCCTTTCCCAAAATAATGACAATTTTAAATCTTGCATTTATATCTCATGTATATTTTTGTTCTCTTTTTTCCTGGATTTATAGATGGTATCTATGTACTAAGGAAGTTTCCCCTGTGTCAGACTATTTGCAGACTTTTCTCAGTTGTTTTGCTTTTTGTAGTTTTTTGCCATGCAGCTGAATTGTCCATAGTATGTGGCTTGTGGGCTATGTTTAGAAAAATCCTCTCTACTATGACATTATGTTTTTTAAAATCCCTTTTCAATTATTGATTTTCCTTTCCTATTTTCAATTGATATCTTTGAATAGATACTTTTTCAAATTTTGGAATTGGTAAGCATTTCTTAGAATACTGCTCCCAGCATGGAATTATATTTGACACTGTTTGGGGCTATATATGGAGTCCTTTCTAGAATCTCCATTAGTAGAGACTCATTGTTGAATAATTTAAAAAGCTAACCTCGGGATTTCTGTTTGCCTGATATTGTAGCTGGATTATCCAGAAAATGGTTACTAACTCAGAAATTACATCTGGCCTGGAAGTATCCTGCTGGATTTGAATATGCTGTTTTCATTTTTAAAGAGTGTTAATACCAATTAGCATAGAAAATTTTGATTGACTACAACAAATTCTACCACCTGGAGATAAACCACTGCTGTTAACATTTTAATGTATTTCCTTTCAATTTATTCCTCTGTGAATGTATACATATTTTTATATTAAAAATAAATTAAGATTGGGATGTTTTCTATTTGATATCCTGCTGATTTTATATTATAATTTGATATAAATATCTTTCTGTGTCAGTATAAATCTAAATCATTTTCATAGCCATATAGTTATATCCTATTGGTTTGCCATAAGTGAATTACCCAAGTTTTGATTGTATCCAATTAAGTTGTTCATGATTTTTGCTTATCTGTGCATATACTAGACAATACAGCCTAGCTTCGGTGACACATAGTTCATTTGAGATGGAGGCTACAATAAAATGCTTTTCAAGGGTGCCTGGGTGGCTCAGTCAGTTAAGCGTCTGCCTTCAGCTCAGGTCCTGATCCCAGGGTTCTGGTATCCAGTCCCAAGTTGGACTCCCTGCTTAGCGGGGAGTTGGCTTCTTACTCTCCATCTGCCTCTCCTCCTGCTTGTGTTCTCTGTCTATCTGTTTCTCTCTCTCTCTCAAATAAATAAATAAAGACTTTTTAAAAAATGCTTTTCAGTTGGGGATGATAAGTAGAAACTTTTTGGCAGATATTCAGAACAGAGTCAGACAATTTAAAAATAATCTAGCATTTATGGTCAGTGTTAAGAAGAGCTCTTACATTAAAAAATGTTCCTACTCGATTACTCAAGCCATATTAAAAGAACAAATCCAGCCCGGAGAAGTTCACCATGTTGAATGACTTGCTTGTTTTTGACAAGGAGGAACACCTGAACTGGTTCAGGAACTACTCAGGCCTACAGTCAGTGAATGTGTAAAACCTAATCCCATTTTTGGAGCTGTGCCTCTAGAACTGCACTATGCAACACACAAGGCACTAGCCACATCTGGCAATTTAAATTTAAATTAATTGAAATGAAATGAAATAAAAAGTTTAGTTTTTCAGCTAAACTGGCCACATTTCAAGTGCCCAGTTTGTGGCTAGTGGCTAACACAGTGGATGGTGCCATCATGGCAGAAGGCATTGTTCTAGAAAATTAAACAGAGCATTTTGCAAAATACAATGGGACCAGAGATTGTATGGAGAATATCCCATCAGAAGGCTATTTTTGTAGTCCATTTGAAGATAGTGTTAGTAAAAAGGGGAAAAGAGATTTATATGAGATGATGTTCAGTTATTATAGGGCATAAAACATGATGCTGTAACTTTTAACTTGGGAGACTGGGAGATAGAAATGTCATGAAGAGAAATATAGGACACATAAGGAGCAGCAGGTGTAGGAGGAAAGATCCTCCAGGAGCATGCTTCACTGAATATCGGGGGCTATCCAGATAAAGCAGATCAAAGCATCAGTGCTCAGAATGAGTCTTATAGTCATGAGTGGATTTTTCAGGCAGATCAGACAAGTATTTTCTTTTTTTTGTTTGTTTTTCAATTTGATTTTTATTTTACTGACTGGATAGGCACAAGCCTATTAGGAAGCTTACTTTAAAAAATGTAGGTAAAATTTATGTTGAGTACACTAAACAAATATTAAACGTATAACTCAATTATCTTTTATACATTTGTGTACCAGTGATACTACCACTTAGTTTTAGATTCAAAAAATTTCCATCATACCCCAGGGTCGTTAGTACACCTTCCTAGACAATACCTAACATCCCCCAAAGTAACCACTATCCTGACTTCTGTTACAAGATTAGTTTTGCAGGTTCTTGAACTTCACATAAATAGAATGACTTCACAATATTGTTCATGAGATTTTCCATGCTGTTTTTTGTATCAGTAATTTTATTCTTGTTGGTTTGCTGTGTAATACCCCATAGCATAAACAAATCACAATTTATTCTCTATTGGTAGACATTTGGATTGTTTCCAATTTTTACCTGTTGTGAACAAAACTGCTATAAATGCTTGTACACACATTTTTTGGTGGACAATGTGCATTGATTTCACTAAGCTATATACCTGAGAGTGTAACTGCTGGGCCATAGAGTCCTGAAACATGTGCAAAAAGAATGATGCACCCAAAGGTTCATATCCATCTCACATATTGACACTTATTATTAATCTCATGACACCTGTGTGGGCGTATGTGTATGCATGCACACATGCATGCAAAGATCCATAGTATTTTGTAGATGTAACATTAGCAATAACTAAAATAATGGAAGGCAAAAATAATCTCACTGAAAGACACACACCCTGAAAAATAATACAATATAAAGGAATTAACAAGAAATTAAAAGACTTATGGAGAAGTTAATGATAAATTTTATCTAAAGATCTTAGAAGTGGGAAGACACACTATGTCACACAAATGGCAATTCTCACCTAATTTCTTTTTTTTTAATAATGATTTTATTATTTGTTTATTTATTCATGAGAGACTCAGAGAGAGAAGCAGAGACATAGGCAGAGGGAGAAGCAGGCTCCTCGTGGGAGCTTGATGTGGGACTCGATCCCAGGACCCCAGGATCACCACCTAAGCTGAACGCAGATGTTCAACCACTAGCCCACCCATGTGCCCTTCACCTAATTTCTAAAGTGATTTCAAATGTAGTCCTTTCAGGATGTTCTTGAAGCACAACAAATGGTTCTAAATGTATGGGGAATAACAAATGTGTAAAAAGAGCTGATCAATAGTAACCAAAAAATAATAATAATGAGATGGGAACTTCCAGCTGGGTATAAACAAGAACTTACTCAGTAAACAGCTTAGAAAAGTTGGCTCTGCATTTAGGAATAAAGTACATATCCTTACCTCAAACTCAATAACAAATTCCAGATGGATTAAAGATACAAATGCAAACAAATTAATCCAAGAGTGTGAACGATTACTGAAAAAAATAGCTTCATAATTTTGGAATAGAAAAGGCTTTTCTAAGCATGCCATAAATCCTGGATTCCATAAAGTAAAGGTTAAAATATTTAAAACTGCATAAAGACAAATGGCAAACTAGGGAAAATGTTCTGCAACACATATGACAAAGTATTAATAGTCTTAATATAAAGAGCTCCAACAAATCAATAAAGACAGGGGTACTTGGGTGGCTCAGTTGATCAAACATCTGCCTTTGGCTCAGGTCATGACCCTGGGGTCCTTTGATTGAGCCCTGCACTGAGCTCCCTGCTCAGTGGGGAGCCTGCTTCTCCCTCTGCCTCCCTACCCACCTTCCCACCCCACTCGTTCTCTCTCTCTTGCTCTATCTCAAATAAATAAATAAAATATTTTAAAAAATCAATAAAGACAAAGAATCCAATAGAAAAATAAGTAAAATAAAAAACTAACATAAAAAGTTATTTTACGATGACAGAAATAAAAGTAGACAAATAAATATACATTTACCCTCAGTAATAATGCGTGGAATACAAATCCAGTATTAAGAAGACAATGATTTTTTTTTACATGTACAAATATTTATAGTGCCTTCTTGCCAAGGTTATGGGGAAACAGATAGTCTCATAATTACTTGGAGATAATGTATTTGAGTACAATCTCTTTATAGGGTAATCTGGAAAAATCTACTTAAATGCATTGGTTTAGATCCAGCAAATCCACTTCTGGGACTTACCCATGGAGATAATTGGACAGGTGCACAAATGTGTTTGAAGACATTCATTGTAACACAGTTATAAGAGGAGGAAATGTCAATGGGGAAGAGCCAAATAAATATTATGTGATGATTAAACAGAAGATGGATGGATAGATGGAAAAGATTACTGAAATATATTTTGAGTGATGAAAGCAACTTCCAGAAAAACTTCTAGCTCTCTATGTATTGCAAATCCTGAGCTAAACAATTTACATGGGTCATCTCATTTAAACCTCACTGATTGTCTAGTGTTTCAAAAACACTTTGTACAAATACATCTTAATAAAAACCTGCCTTAAATATAAAAGAACAGCCAAGGCTTTCATGGAATAGTTTCCTGACTTTTATGCTTCAGTGATGTTTTAATTCTTAATGAGTTGATATTCCTTTTAAAGTATTTTTTTTTACTTTTATGGAATTTCCCAAACATACTCAAAGTGAGAGAAAAATGAAATTAATCCTCATATGCCAGCAACTTAACCTCAGTAAGTGCCAGCTCACTGCTAATCTTGTTTTACCTATCCACCTACTCCTGCCCTACTGGAGGACTCTGAACCAGATCCCAGATGTCCCATCACTTCATCCACTGACACATCCATGAGAATCTCCATAAGACAAGGCTGTTCTCCCCTCATTATGCCATTTTGCCCTTGAGATAATGGCTCTATCATTTTTTTCTGTGCTTTCAAATCTACTCCATGCATGTAACAGCTTCCTAGTGTTCTATAGTATGCATATAGCATAGAATTTTTAAAACCATTTCCCTATTGTGATATTTCAGTTGTCAGATTTTTCACTGTAACAAACAGTGCCGCAATAAATATCTTTGTACAATGCTTTTTCTTTTTCTCTTTTTCTCTGTGTATGTTCGAATCTCTTTCAGATACCTAGAAATGAACTTGTTGGACACCTAGCATTAACCAAAAATTTTAAAAATTTGTATATGATATTTCTCTGCTCTTCTATGCTTCATATGTCCTCAGTCGGCTGGTGACTTTTCTCCTATTCAGACTAGCAGCCAAAATCTTTATAATGACCTATAAGGACCAGTGTGGTTCTGTCCCTCATATTCCACACCCTTACCACCATGACTTCTCTGATCTTGTCTCTGATCTTGACTCAGCTCCTCATTCTGCTGCAGCAATACCAGTTTCCTTATTCTTCAAACATGAGGCACGCTCCCACTCTAGGCCCTGACACATTGTATCTCTTTGGCCTAGAATGTTCTTCCTACAATAGTTCCATGGCTCCTTTCCTTATTTCCTTCAATCTAATTCTCAGTAAAAAAAAATTTAATTAATTTTTTTAAAAGCAGAAATCCAGTTCTACAATATATATATATATGAATTTTTTAAAATAAAAACTAGAAAAATTCTAAAACAGATGAATACTCCATACAAGTGAATGCCTTACAAAATAATAAAACAATCTAAATGATAGTAATTACATCATAGCATTACTGGTGTATAAATATATAGATTCATCAATGCAATAGAATAGAGTCCAGTAAAGGACTCAGATACTTACAAGAATCTAGAATTGGATAAAATTAATGTTCAAATCAATAGTGAAAAGATAGATCATTCAACAAATGGGGTTGCAACAAGTGGAAATACTTCAGGAAAAATCTAATTGTATCCATACATCACACTTTGTGCCAAAATAAATTCCAGTGATCACATATTCACACTTGAAAACTGATGTCATAGAAAAACTAAAAGAAGACACAAAAGAATACGTTTGTAATCTTGGATTATAACTCCTCAATATGATTCCAAACTCAAAATCAATAGAAAATACAGACTGATTTGGCTTAAAAAATAATTGAGACTTTCTTCATCATCAAAACATGAAAATAATAAAAATGAAAGGTATGTGTCAAATTAGGAAACAAATACATACCTCACTCACATCATAGACAAAAGGTGAATTTACTTAATATATAGAAAAATATGCCAATAATACGTTTCTAGAAAAAGAAATGTCAATAGATCTTAAGCTTAAGAAAAAGAGGTTCATAATAAGAGAAATGGAAACTAACTCTATTGACATACCATTTGACATACTATTTCTTATCCATGAGACTGGCAAAAATCCAAAACTTTGAGAATTGCTTTTGGCAGGGCTGTGGAAACATAGGCACTCTTCTGTCACTGTTTGTAGGGCTGTGAAGTTCCTTGTACCCAACCACACTGGACTTCTTTCATATCCATCGTTAGGCTCTTCCTCTGATGTTTTCTTCATGTAGTGCTCAGGAACTATTTCATTTGTGAGAGCCAAATTTAACATCACCTGTTGAAGGAAATCTCTGTCCTTACCTCCCACCCCTAATTGTTCTGCCATAAGTGCTCATAGTTCTCTTTCATAGCATTTCTCATAAATGGCATTTATTAATCTAGTATTTTTTTCCTCTCAAATCCAAAATTTATAAGGTCAGATTAATAAACATAACTCTCATTTCTTCGAATACTCAGCACCTAGTAGGTACAATTGAATGGGAATTAAAGAATACACTTTTGCTTGCATGTGCCATTTAATTCACTTCTCTTAGCCTCTGTTTCCTTGAGAAAATACATAGGTCTTTGGGATATTGTGACTATTGATGGATACCATAATTTACATAACACTGGATACAGAGTAAACCCTCAAAAAAGGAAAGTTATTCTAATATTTAATTATGATCATCATTACCAAGGCAGCATGTTACTTGTTGGCATGTGATTGATCAACATTTGTCAAACATCAAACCTCATCCTTATCTCTGCTTCACTAGTGTTGCAAGAGCTATGTTCTCTCTAAACTCTTATTTACTTAATTTTTCTTTACTGTGACTGACTTAAAATTAACTGTCTGCTGTAACCTCATACCAAATTAATCTCCACAAATTATGAGTTTTTGTAATGTATTTTTTGCAATAAATCATTATCTAATAAAAAAAGTGTTTCTAGTGACCAACTAAAATCATCATGAGAAGGAGCTACTTGACTCAATCTCTGGAGATTGCTGAGATAGATAATGCCTCATGTTTATTATTTTCTTTCTTTGCATGTCTCAATTGCACCTATTAAAGTTATTTATCTCTGTGTTTATCTTCGTCATTAACTGGGATCTCTAAGGGCAAGGATTGTGACTGTAAATCCTATTGCCAGTGATTACCAAGATACTTTCCCAGAACAGCAGCTCAATAAATGTTTGCTAAATGAATTAAACAGCTTTTGAGTACCTACATTGATTAAAGAATGTGCTAGGCATGTTGGCAGAATTCAAAGAATATATTATACGTATACAGTTAATTTTCATGAGTGTTAATTACAGTAAAGATAAATAACCTTCAGCTCAAAATTACACTCCAGCTATATCTTAAAAAACAAGGATATGAATTATTAACAGGTGTGTGTTAATGTTTGTGTTTGCTCGTGTAGAGGTTACATATAAGCATTGTATAACATTCAGACATTCTTGCAATGAGAAATCTAATCTCTGTTTCCATTCATCCAGTTTGTTTATCTGGAAATGGTCTGGTACCAGTTTCTCCATTGCACAACTCCCTGGAGATATTCTGTGCATATGAAATTAAGATTCTGATCTAAGATTTAGGGAAACTAGGACACCTGGTGGCTCAGTGGTTGAGTGTCCGCCTTCAGCCCAGGGCATGATCCCAGGGTCCCAGGATCAAGTCCCACATCGGACTCCCTGCACGGAGCCTGCTTCTCCCTCTGCCTGTGTCTCTGCCTCTCTCTCTCTCTGTGTGTCTCTCATGGATAATTAAATAAAAATCCTTAAAAAAAATAAGATTTAAGGAAATGGTGGTAAAAAGCATTTTAGGAAGAGAGAATTGCAAATGCAAAGGCAGTAAGTTGGGAAAGTGAGAAAAAAGGTAATGACTTAAATTACAATAGAATAGAAAATAGTAAAAATAAGTCGATGATGATATATAGTATTCCTGGCAATTCATAGAAATGAAAGTACAAATGTCTTTAAAATGTGAGAATAATTAATAAGACGTGTTTGTTAACATACTTTATATGTTATTTACATTAATTTTTTGAACTTGAACATCATATAATTCTTTTCTGGTATGAGGAAAAATAAGACAATTATTTTATCAAATTTGTATGCACATTAAAAATACTTTGTTATGGCAAATTTCAAATATCCATAAATTTGATAGGGAACATAAGCAGTCTTCCTGTACCCTTCAACCATCTTCGTTTGTGGCTAATCCTGTTTTATTTAAACTCATATCTGCTTCCCCTCTTCTCATTATTTTGCTGCAAATCTCAGCCATTATACAATTATATTTGTGTTTCTGTAGATCTCTGTAAAAGGTAAGGACTCCTAAACAGAGCACATTTCACTTATATTTAAAAAGAACATGAAAGTTGCAATCTGCTACCATTTTTCAACTCATTAATGGTAATGATCTCAAAGTCTAATGATCCTGTTAGATGAATGGATAAAAATGTGGTTAGATATATGCAAGAGAATATTACTCAGCCATAAATAAGAACAAAATCATGCCATTTGCAACAACATGGATAGATCTGGAGAGTGTAATGCTAAGTGAAATAAGCCAGTCAGAGAAAGACAAATATCATACGATTTCACTCATTTGTGGAATTTAAGAAACAAAACAAAGGAAAAAAGAAAAGAGAGAGAGAAACAAACCAAAAACCAGATTCTTAACTATAGAAAACAGATGGTTACCAGAGTGGAGGTAGTAGAGGATGGGTGAAATAGGTGATGGACATTATGAGCACACTTATGATGAGCACTGAATAATGCATAGAGTTGTTGAATCACTGTATTTTACACCTGAAACAAATATTACACTGTATGTTAACCACACTGAAATTAAAATTTTAAAAAAATTACTCATATTCTAAAAAAGACGTTTAAAAAAAAGTAAAAACTCATGGTCTTCTTTTGGCAACTATGAAGGAAAATGGTGCTCTTAAAGATTTTCAGTGGAAGTATAATTTGGTATGTCTATGAAAGGAAACTTGCTAATATCAATGAGAATTTTAATGCATTTACTCTGGCCCAGCAATTCCACTTCTAGGACATTATTGTCCAGATACTGGCACATAGGAGCAATCATAACCCTACAAGAACATGTACTGCAACATTGTTTAAAAATCACATAATCCTGGTAGCCTAAATGCCTCTAGTAGGCTGTTCAAATCAATTGAATACATGTTCATTCAAGGTATGTTTTCTCATCTTTATAAAGACAAGAGAGTTTTCCAAAAATTAATATGAAATGACCCTAAAATGTATAAATACAAAAGGTAAGATAAAGGAAATTTATATAGATTGTTCCCATTTGAGAAAAAAGGATGATTATGGTGTATACAAACACTCACACATGTATCTGCCTGTCTGCATAAACACACAACATGTTTAGCTGGACTTACAATACCTCTGGAAAAAAAAAAACACAAAAGAAGCTGCTAAAGTGGTAATTGCCTCTGGGATTAGAAACTAAGTATATGGAGAGATAGAAGGGAAAATTACCTTACACTTTCTACCTGCTTGTAGCTGTTGAAATTTAAACTTACTGAGTCAGTATATATTTATTGAGTACCTACTAAATGCCTGGCACTTAGGTAGTTGCTGGAGATAAAGTACCTACTCTCAACGAGTTTACATTTTACATGTATGTATTATAAAAACATTTAAAGCTCATATAACAAGAGTGCCTGGGTGGATAAAGCTGTTAAGCATCTGCCTTTGGCTCAAGTCATGATTCTAGGATCCCAGGATCACCTGGGTGGCTCAGCGGTTTGGCGCCTGCCTTTGGCCCAGGGTGTGGTCCTGGAGTCCCAGGATCGAGTCCCGCATCGGGCTCCCTGCAGAGAGCCTGCTTCTCCCTCTGCCTCTCTTCTCTCTCTCTCTGTCTGTCTATCATGAATAAATAAATAAAATCTTAAAAAAAAAAAAAGAATGATCTAGGATCCTGGGATCAAGCCCTCTCTCTGTCCCTCCCCCTGCCCATGCTCTCTCTCTCTCTCTCTCTCTCTCTCTCAAATAAAATCTTAAAAAAAAAAGCTCATAGGACAAATTTGATCAATTTGGTTAAAATAAATAATATTTTTATTTCATCTATGTACATATATAAAATAATAAAAAATAAAATAAAAGAGCCCTTGATCTTTTTCAAAGATGTATCTATTTATTAGAGAGAAAGAAAGGGAGAGAGTGTTCTTATGCATGCATCGGGGTAGGCAGTGGCAAAGGGGCAGAGAAACTTAGGCAGACTCCGTGCTGAACACCAAGCCTGACTCAGGGCTTAATCTCACCACTCTAGAGATCATGACCTGAGCCAAAACTAAGAGCCAAGGCTTAACTGACTGCACTACCCAGGTACCCCATACTTTGCTCTTTTTCAAATCTAAAACTACTCTAGTTTTTATAATAAAACACAAGCATTAAAAACAAAGTTGTTTTTACATCAATTTTAAATGCAAGTAAGACTACATATTTTAAATTATTTTTATTGTAAATAAAAAAAATTAGCTAAACCTTAAAGTTAAGAAGTTAAGAAGGTTGCTGGAGTTTGGATACTAGACTTAGAAATTTAAGAATGAAAATCTCAAGTATAGTGAATTAATTCAAGGATTATCATAGTGGATTTTTTTAACGGCTTTTTTTTTTTGAACCTGAATAAACAAAGGAGATAGTGTAGATGAAGTAGAATCTAAGAGAGATAGAGTCAAGATATTTCAAGGGTAAGATCTCAATCATGATCCTAAAGATATAAGTCTTCTTGACTCTGTGGTAGGATGTGCCAGAATGAGAGGGAGAATAAAATGTAGAGCTCCATTTGGAATATGTTCAGTTTCAGATGATTTCAAGACTTAGAAATAGCTAAGAATGGGGATAAAAAGGACTGGGGGAAGCAGACAGGTTGGGGTTTGAGATTTGGTTGGGATTTGAGATTTGGTTGGGGTTTTAGTCATACACAAGGTAACCATGGTTTGACGAAGGTCAGGCCCACAGAAAGAAGATACACTTTTTCGTGTAAAAACTACAAGAGAAGCCATTGAAGAGAGAGGGGCAACAAATGGATTAAGGAGAAAATAAGATGTTGAGGGACAAAGCAATCAAGGAAGTGCGTTTTATAAGGATAATATAGTTAATGGAGGTCATTGTGCAGGGGCAGAGGGGATAGATAAAAGAAAAGCAGCCAATAGTTGTGCCATCTGAGGTATTTGCTTTAGAAAGGCACATTTTGGAAGTGTTCTGAGACTAGAAGGCATTAAGTTAGAAGTTAAATAGTAAGCTACCAGGGAAGACAGGAGCCCGCTTCTCCCTCTGCCTGTGTCTCTGCCTCTCTCTCTCTCTGTATGTGTGTGTCTGTATGAATAAATGAATTTAAAAAACTCTTAAAAAAAGAAATATAAATTATTATGAGGTCAAAATAGAAATGACTGAGGGAATGTTTGTTTCATACATTTCCTGCCGATCAGTTAGCTAAGAGAAAGTATCTTAACTTAAATGTGCTTTGTGGTGTATCAGGAGGCTCATAATTACTGGGATAATATTCCACACACTATACACTAGTACTGTATTTAATGTGATTGTTCTCCTTGTTCAGTTGATTGAATTAAATTCCTTTTTATTTTATTGAGCTGTCTAATTGCTCCATTTTACTTTCTATGTATTCCCCAAAAGACCAGTTTCCCTATGATAGAATACAATGCAATAGCCCACGGAGATGAGCAAAGCATAGGCGTATTATCCTTCCTTTACTTGAAGTAGAAATGTATTTGTTTTTGTGTTAAAATTAGATTGGATAGGGAGGTGAATTCTATTAAATTAAACCACAGAGAACTTACATAAATATGGATGGAGGGAATGTTTGTGAGGTGACTTTCCAGTCGTATGCTGACATCTGAAAAGGAGAGATGCTTAGCAAAACTTCTTTGGAGAAGTCTAGGAAGTGGCCTGAGCCATTACAGTGCCCTTGAACGTAATGTTTTTGGACAGCTTGGGGGCATTGGATCCCTATGCCATTGAACTGATGTAACATAAAAGAAGGGTACAGTTTGTCTATTGCTAGCTTTAAGGATCATATCTACAAGCAAGAAAGATGGATTTGTTAGCCAAATCTGAAGATGACCAAAGATTACCTAGTTCAGGTTTTTTTTGTTTGTTGTTTGTTTGTTTGTTTGTTTGTTTGTTTCAACATATAATTAAGGGAAACTTGGTGGCTCAGTGGTTAAGAGTCGGCCTTTGGCTCAGGTCGTGATCCTAGGGCCCTGGGATCAAGTCCTGCCTCAGACTCCTTGCAGGGAGCCTGCTTCTCCCTCTGCCTATGTCTCTGCCTCTCTCTCTGTGTCTCTCGTGAATAAATAAATAAAATCTTAAAAAAGAAAACTAATATAATTAAATCCACAATCTTTGAATGTGGGTGCAGATCTTTCTGAATACTTCAAGAATACCTGAAAAAAAATTTAAAAAGCTTACCCCCACATTCCTGACTTAAATGATTGTTAACTTTCTATTTGAGAGACAGAGCTTCAAGTTAATTTGGGAAAGATGACCAAAATGAAAAGGAAACAAAGAAACCAGCTCACTTTCTATATAATTAAAGGTGAAGTCAATACAATGTGAAAACCAAAAACCATCAGGAACAGCTGAAACTACTCTGTCAGCAGAACCAGAGCCCTTGTGTGATAAGAGTTTTTCACTTCCAGGAGTACATGGCTCATTAAGCGCTTCCCAAAGAGAAGGGGACAGGCTGTTGCTGGGAAATATAAAGAGCTAGTAGTTCTTGCAGGCTAGCAGAACATGTCATTTACAAGAATGTACAAACCGGAAAGTGTAGTCTCCTGAAATCCAAGAGTTGTCAGTATGTGCATATATATATATATATATATATATATATATATATATATATATATAATCTTAAGTTAGATAATCTCCAAAATAGAATAAACCAGCAAAACAAACGGCAAATGTCATAGACAGATCTAGATCTATCTATATAAATGGTATCTACAGATTTTTTTTAAGATTTATTTATTTATTCATGAGAGACACAGAGAGAGAGAGAGAGAGGCAGAGACACAGGCAGAGGGAGAAGCAGGCTCCATGCAAGGAGCCCTATGTGGGACTGGATCCCGGGACTCTAGGATCAGGCCCTGAGCTGAGGGCGGTGCTAAACTGCTGAGCCACCCAGGGATCCCCTGGTGTTTTTTTGTTTTTTTTTTTTTTTTGTTTTAAATCAGAACCTTCCTTTTAGCCGGAGGTGCACTAAGTTAAATTTCTAAATTAGTTAAACTAACTAGTTTTACTGTTGTTGATAATGATCATTCAATACAAACTATTCCTTTAAGGAAGTGCAGTGATTTGGTTACAGTGGTCTGCTTATTTTCTCTTCTATTTATCAAGTGGATGGTTCCCAGTATTTGCTCTGGTTGTTATTATTGTGATTTTTATCTTTATGGAATCCCAAGTTTTCAGATCTATAAAGTTTCTGATTTCTGGGCTTCAGTTTTTCTGTAACAAGATCAGAGATCTTTGGTCAATCTTCAATTTTGAAGTCATATTTGTGGTTAGATAGGTTAGCCAGAGAATGCCTTAGAGTTGACCCGTTCAGATATAAACTCAATACAACTTGTTTGCTTTTCTCATAATGAATAAATAATACTGAATTCTGCAAAAGAAAGTTCTTTATTCTTAAAATTTTGAGGAGTGTTAGGTATAGAGACTTTAGGCAAAATATACTTGAAGAGTAATCTGGAAAAATTTAAAGACTCAGGAGTATGTCTTAACTTGAATAAATCTTTATTCAAAATGGATTTTTTTTTTTAAAAAAAGCAATCCTTGTCTGACCTTATCAAAGTTATCACCTAACATTTTCTTGTAAATGTTCCTTGCATGTGTTTTCAGATATTCTCCAATCATTTAATCAGTTATTTAAAAAATTTTAAACATAAATAGAATTGCACTATATACAGGGTTCTGAACCTTGCCTTCTTCACTAAATAAATCTTGCCCAGCATTCTGTACGCAAAGAGATCTACTTAATTGACTTTAATGGCTCCCTCGTATATATATTCTGAATGTTCCACATTAAGTTGAGCAAATCTCCTCTTGATAAACCCTTGGTTATTTTTACGTTTTTGTGACTATAAATGTTCCTGTCTTGATTATCCTTCTATATTATATTTATGAACTTGTAGAGTCTATAGAACATCTCTCGTTGTGGGGCCAAAAGAAAATTCCAGTTTTAGAATCTAATTTTTAAAATGTGTTGATGTTTCACTCTTCTTGCAATTTTCTGATATTTAAAGGTATATTCTCAAGAAGCTTTTAAATACATTTATTGAAATCAGTAAAATCTCATTTACAATCATTAAGTAATAAACTCTCATTTGAATAAAAGATAACATAAGTTTAGTGAATGTGGTAAAAACATTTTATTATATACACAGATGATGAAATTACATCTCAGTTTAATAGTAAAGAGACTATTAAATTTAATGGCAGGGCAACTAAATATTATATGGCTCCTAATGTGATATTATATATATATAGTAAAACTTATAAAGTACACTAGCCAAAAATGTTTACCCTATAGCTTATGAAATCCTTCCATCTCATTTTCATATTACAGGGAATATAGGTGATAAAGAAAGTTAAATGATATCATGAGGAGACAATTGGACAGATCTAGAAAGTGAGACACTATAGCAACTAGACCAGATTCTTCAGTATGTCGATATGATTTTAAAACAAAGAGGGGGGAATTATTCTAGATTAAAAAACATCCTAAGAGACAGTAACAAAATGGGAGAACTTGATATTTATTGCATTTTGGTTTAAACAAATATCTCTTGTGCCAGGAAACAAAGACATGCTCAAAAACCAAGGAGACAGGAGTTAACGTGAAGATACTCTTACTTGTGGAATTTGGGACAATTTCACATAATGACAGAAATGGATTAGAAAAAGTTAATAAAATGGGGCTCCTGAGTGGCTCAGTTGGTTAAATACCTGACCGTTGGTTTAGGCTCAGGTCTTGATCTCATGGGTCCTGAGATTGAGCCCCAGATGGAACCCTACATCAGGCTCTGTGCTCAGTGGGGAGTCTACTTGAAGATTCTCTCCCTCTGCCCCTCCCTCTATTCTCATGCACACATGCTCTGCTCTCTCCCTCTTTCTAAAATAAGTAAATTAAAAAAAAAGTGAATAAAATAAATTCAGATCAAGGGGATTAAGATATATAAACACCTAGTTATAAAATAAGTCACAGAGATGAAAAGTACAGCACAGGGAATATAGTCAGTAATATTGTAATAATGCTTTGTGACAGATGGTGACTATACTTATGGTGAGCACTGAGTAATATATAGAACTGTTAAATCACTATCTTGTGCACCTGCAACTAATACAACTTGTATATTAGTTATACTTAAATTTTAAAAATGAATAAAATAAATAAATCAATGAGTCCACTGTGGCAGAAAAAAATATTTTTTAAAAGATTTGCTTATTTATTTGAGAGAGAGAGAGAGAGAGACACGGAGAGAGTGCACACAGGGTAGAGGGCAGAGGAAGAGGGAGAAAGAATCCCAAACAGACTCCCTGCTGAGCACAGAGCCTGATGGTGGGCTCAGCGTCACAACCCTGAGGTCATGACCTGAGCTGAAATCAAGAGCCAGTGGCATAACTGAAGACCTGCCCAGGAGCCCTGGGGAAAAAAAAAATGTTTTTAAATAGGAAGAGGGGAAAGAGTTCTCTTTTGAAGAAAAATCCCAACTAATATATATTCTTTAATTACCATATTGTAACTGCCATCATAATAATTTCTTCTGACAAGGATCATCAATGAGCTAAAACCAATGAGTGAAAGATTACTGGGGAACACAATAGTCACCTAGTATCAAATTATCAGCCAAAAGATAGGTTATTAATTATAAAGATAAAAGAATACTTTTCAGTGATGAAATCTAGAAAACATCATTTCAACCAAATAGTCAAAGTTAACATCCTCAGTATTAGGACAAGATGGTATAAGCTTCCTAATGTGACTCCCTGAGAAAGACACAATCACATGAGTGGTATTCCTGCTAGAAATGTTTCACTGGAATCTAATTAACATCAGACAAATTCAAACTGAGGGACATTTTACAAAACAACTGCTCTTTTAAAAGATTAATGTCATAAAAGAACTTTAAAAAAAAAAGGCTAAAAATTCTAGATTAAAGAGACCTGACAACTAAATGTAATGTGTGTATCTTGATTAAATTTTGGGTTGGAGAGAACAACAACAAAAAACCCTAGCTATGTTAGGGCAAATGGAAAAATTTAAATATAACAGTATATTTAATAATTATGTTACATTTATATTTCCTGAATGTGAAATTGGTGATGTAGTTACATCAGAAAATGTACTAGTCCTTGGGAAGTGCCCACTGATGTATTTAGAGAAATGTCTTATGATGCCTGCAGTTAACACTCAAATAGTTCATCCCTTCCTCTGGCCCTACCAAAAGTGTGATTAAATATTTGTGTGTATATATATTTTTTTCAGTGTGTGTGTGTGTGTGTGTGTGTGTGTGTGTGTGTGTGTTCAGAGAGAGAGAATGAGCATGCAAATGTGGCAAAATGTTACCAATTATTTCTATATGAAAAGTATATATGGATATTAGTTTGCTAGGGGTTCCATAATAAAATACCACCAGCTGGTTGGCTCAAACAACAGCGATTTATTTTCTCACAGTTCTGGAGGCTGTAATGCAAGATCAAGCTGCCAGTGGAATTGGTTTCCTCTGAGGCCTCTCCTTGGCTTGTAGGTGGCTGTTCCTTTTCCCTCTTCACACAGTTGTCCTTCCGTGCATCTAGTGTCTGTTTGTCCAAATTTCCTCTTCTTATGAAGATACCAATAAGATACAATTAGGGCCGAACTCAATGGCCTTATTTTAACCTGATCACTAATTTAAAGCCCTATCTTGAGAAACAATCACATTCTGAGGTGCTAGGAGTAAAGGCTCCAACACATAAATTTTGGAGGGATACAATTCAGCCCATAGAAATAGGTATTCACTGGATTGTTCTGGCAACTTTCCTGTAGATTTGAACATTTTCAAAATAAAAAGCTGGGGGGAAAATGACGACCCAGCTGGTTCCCATATACTTCTCTAAAATCAAATTACTTTGAGAATCAGAAACATTTTGGTATGTATTTGTGGCTAAATTAGTTAGACAAACTTTAAAAGATACTATAGAAAGGAATTTTTTTTATTTTTTTATTTTTTTATTTTTTTTTAGAAAAAAGAGAACAGAAGCTGGACTATGTTAGTCAATTTCTGTCAGTATAGTCTAGGAAAGGAAAATAACTCATACCAACAATCTTTCTATCCCCCATCCTCTAAATAAAAGCATTCTAGAAAGTGAAGCACAGGCTTGAAATTCAAAATGAAAAACTCTCCTATGACTTTTTCTGAAAAGTAATTTCTTTACTAACTTATTACATTTAACATCTCAGTGAAAAAGGATATTCTTAATATACAACAGGTCGATATTATGATACTGCTAATGGTTATAATCAGTCTTCAGATTTAAAAAAAATTCTATTTGGTTTTTTTTCCCTATTATAATTTAGTGATAGAATAAATGAATATAATTGCATTCACCTTTCATTTCTAATTCCTCTTGATATTTTTCAGTCCTAAAGCTTTTTCACCTCAAGCTGTGATTTGTCAGGTTTTATAACCTCTGAGTATTGTCAGTGTTGCGTATGTGTGGCTAGGAAACCTCTAGGGAAAATCAACGTTCTGTAGAAAAAGGCATTGGTGATTCAGGAAGTGCTGTTCATTCTTCTAAGTGAGTATTGAACTGATGCCCCTGCCCAAGAGGTGCTATCTTTTTGAAAATGACATAAAACAGAGGTCTTAACTTTAGTATGAGACTCTTTCATAAAAAACATCCAGAAACGACCTCAGGTTCAGATTTCATGAGAAGTCTTAAATTTTTTTAAATGTGTATACTGAAGTTTTAATACTTCAGAAGAGGAAAGGAATTTTACTGAGTTGCAAAGATATCTTTATTGCCTGATTGCTTTTTCAAAAGGAATGCTTTTCCCCCCGATTTTATGGTTAGACATTTTTCATTTAAAAAAAAATCTCAGAAATCAAGGTATAAATGAAATAAAAATTCATTCATAATTCCACCATCCTGAGATGAGAATCATTCATTATTTAATCAATATATTGTTCTATAGTTTAGTATTAAGAAAAATAATAAATCACTTATTCTTTTTTTTCTTTTGTATGAACTGTACTGGATAACTAAAAAGTTAATTCTCTGTTGTCAAGATTTCTTATTTCTTGATTAATATATTTTAAAGTTACTTCTCTGTGGATACTGCTTTAGTAGTGTTCTACAAATACTAACACAGGATGCTTTTGTTGTTTGATTCTAAATTGTTTAAAATTATTCTTATTTTGTTCAGAACAACAACAACAAAAAACCAGCTCAGCATTATTCTTTCAAGGGCAATTGGATGTGATCCTTTGGTTTTGTGTATCAACCAGGAGCAAGTCTTGGCTTTGAAACTTGAAGACTCAAGCCATGTACATGTTACTGTCTTCTGGTATACAGTTTTTGCTTTGTTTCCTTTCCCTTTTTAGATTATTGGACTCATTTCCAGAGTCCCTATTTTTCCTGTTTCCTTGTCCAATTCTTCCTTCCAATGTATCTCATTTATGCTCATTATAGTTGGATAGTACCAGATGTTCCAAATTTATTTGGCTTCTTATACTGTCAAAATTCCCAGTTGCTTAAGCACCTACATTTGAGTTAACTGGTGTCCCCAAAAGTGATCAGAAAAAGTATTTATATAGGGTATGAAAGACTTACCATTGAAATAATTTTCCTAGGCATCACCCTTTGTGTTAGCAAGGCTACTTAGCTCCTTAGTTACTGTCATAAAAGTTGTGAAAAGGATGTTATTTGATTTTTGTGAAATACTCAGGTAATATTTGACTTCCAAATGTATATACTTTTCCATAAAGGGTATTAGTGTAATAGTATTAACTTAAATTGTGTCATTTTCTTCCCGTAGGTAAGGAAGGTTTAAGTTAACCTTACCATATGAGCTAATGGATAGAGCCAATAACTTTGTGGTGTCTCAGTTTGTGTTCTCCAATTTCAGGGATCCAGCCTCTTTTTGCTTTCTTTTGTGTATGTGTATGTGTGTGCTCTTTTCTTATCTTTTGCATCTAGTATGATGGGAAACTTCTTCATAATGGTCACTGTGACCTGTGACCCCCATGTATTTTATTTTAGCCAATCTCTCCATCACTGACCTGATATTTTGCTCCATTGCAGTACCCAGGATAATTTGTGATCTTTTCAGGAAGTGTAAAGTCATCTCCTTTGGGGGCTATATTAGCTCAATGATGGTGTTGGAGGAAACAAGATTTGCTGCTCATAGCCATGGCCTTTGACAGTCATAGGGCCATATGTAAGCCTCTCCACCACCTGACCATCAAAAGGCCATGAATGTGCATTTTGATCTTAGTGGTTGCCTGGACCATTGGTCTCATTGGCTCATTGGCCTCCTTGGCTTCTGTGGTAAACTTGCCCTTCTGTAGCCTTTAATGTATTGACAGCTTTAACTCTGACATACTGTGGTTCATCAAATTTGCCTTCACAGAGACTTAACAACCTAAGCTCATTGTCACTGGTTCAATGGGTTCAATTCGTTGGTTGCTTTCTTCTTGCTCATCCTCTCTCACCTTCATCCTGGCCCACTCTTCAGAAACACCCCTCAGGTGGTTATCCAAAGCTCCTTTTACTCTTTCAGGTCACATTATTGTGTGATTTTATTTCTTTGCCCACTGATTTTTTTCTATATGTGGCCCTCTCCTTCAATACATCTGGATATTTGATATAGTTTTTAGCTCCTTTTCTAAATCCAGTCATCTACACCTTCTGGAACAGAAAGATGAAGATGGCAAAGAGGGGAGTACTCAGTCAGCTTATGGGTTTTGGGGAAAAAAATCATTCGATGGCTTTACAGAAATTTCCAGGTGACTATTGATAATTTTTTGAAAAGATTTCATTTATTTCTTCATGACAGACACACACAGAATGAGAGGCAGAGACACAGGCAGAGGAAGAAGCAGGCTCCATGCAGGGAGCCTGATGTAGGACTTGATCCTGGGTCTCTAGGATCACACCCCAGGCTGAAGGTGGCGCTAAACCACTGGGCCACCAGGGCTGCCCTAATAATTTCTTTAATCCCCGATGGCCTATCTTCATGCAGAAGAAAATATCTTTCCAAGATCTTACTTTATTCTTTCGTTTGGATCATATCTTTCTTTTTCTTCATTTTGCTTAACTTTCTGTGTTGGTTTCTATGCATTAGATAAATTGTCCACCTCTTCCAATCTTGAAGGAGTGGCCTCATGTAGGACATGAACCTTATCGTTCAACTTTGCCCTAGCTCCTGGTGGTCTCTCAGAACTTTGTGATTATTCAAGCAGTCTATTTTATTTTTGTTGCCTCCCAAGAGTTGAGGATGTACCAAAACCTGTCAGTGTCCCAAATGGGACCACCTAGAGTCAGCCTGATTGGGAGCCAGATCCTTAGGCAGCATCTTTAAAGTTTGCAAATATAGTCCAGTGGACTGCAGGCCTAAGCCCAGCAAACCACCAGTGTCAGGCAACCTAGAGTTGTCCCCAGGCAGTAGTCACAAATATCAGGGATCCAGATGAGTGTATAAGCTCCTGTGCCTGGAACATACTCGTAAGCTGCAGCAAGGCAGTGGGGGAGTGGAAAGATGGAATGCACCAACCTATATTCCCTGAGAGCATGAGAGCAGGGAGATCTGTAGATACTTACCTGTTAGTCATATCTAAAGCCTGCCACTCAGACATCATCAGCCTTAGGATAGGCAAATAAGCTATATTCTTCTTTTCTTTCTTTCTTTCTTTCTTTCTTTCTTTCTTTCTTTCTTTCTTTCTTTCTTTCTTTCTTTTTCAGAAAAGATGGGTATGTCAGTCTGGTGCAGTGCCCTGGGGTTGGTAGCCTGCCAAGAACGGTTTCTCTTTTACAGCCCCATGGGACCTAGGGGCCTAGCACCCCACCCACCTCTAACCTTACTCATAAAGAAAAACAAAACTGAAACTTGGAACACTTACCAGGTTTCTGTCACCATTGTAGTTGACTATCAATTATCTATGGCTGTAATAAACCATTTTGAACCTTGGTGTCCTAACACAAACAATCATTTTTTTGACTTATTATCCTTTGGATCATCAGTTTGGGCTAGGCTGATTGGGACAGTTTTCCTACTGTTCTTGGAAGGACTTATTCATGTATTTGAGGTCAGTTGCCCATTTTCTGGCAAGTCACTGGACTACTTTGGTCTTGGTTTACCCAGATGGCTTCACCCATCTTTCCTCTGTTCTCCTGCACTGGTCTCATCCTTTAGCAGGAAAATCTGAATTTGTTCACATGCCACAGGTCTCCAGAAACAGTAAAGAAGTGACTGCCCCCCCTCAAGTTCTCTTAAAGCCTGTGCATCATGTTTGCTAATTTTTCAAAGTTAAAAGACAAGTCCTAAGAGGCTAAGCCCAGATTAAAGGGTAGAAAGATAGTGTTCATTTTTTGATGACAGAAGATGCAAAATCACATTGCAAAGAGGCATGCATAAAGAATGGGGAAAAAATGTAGTCATTTTTGCTAGGTTAGCTTGAATATTTACAATAACCTTGAAAAAATAAGGAAAGAAAGCTCAGGGAGTTAAATTTGTTAATCTAAAATTAGACAATATCTGGGGGTGACACTGATGTCAAAAAATAATGTATGTCAGTCTCCACAGACTATGTTTTTATTTTACTTTTTCTTTTGTTTTACACCATGTCACCAAACCACACAGCTACAGCCACCACTAATCTTTAAATATACACATGTACACACACACATGTAAACAACTGACAATTTTGCAATGTGTAAAGATCTACACAAACATAATTTAAATTCTGGGATCCCCTTCCTTCCAAGATGTTTGATGACCCTGAGTTCCCTCTGAATAGATATCCTTAGTGTCTTCTGTCTAAACATTTATTCAGCAGTAACTAATGACACTGTATTGCAAATTTCTATTAGACTGTAAGCTCCATTGCGAGCATTTGGTGTGCTCTGTTGTATTTATCAGGTGCCTAAGAGAGAAGCTTGTCTAAAGATATTCAGTAGATGTTGGTTGGATAAATGAAATTAACTCTTGAAATGTAACTTTCTTCACTTAAAGATATAAGAGAAATAGCTTAGATACTAATGTTTAGTTGTGGCTGGTGTTTTCTCATAAATATATATGAAGAACCCTGTAATGCACATAAAATAGTGGAAAAGAGACAAATCTCCCATAGAAAAGAATTCCACATAACTTACATAAATACCTCCTCCCCGTTAATGAGGCAGAGCTTAATTCCTCTCTTCCTTGAATGGCTTCTGCTTAGTGACTTGTTTTCAAAAACTAGAGTATGGAAAAGAAATAAGAGAAAGAATCATTTTATAGGAAAGAAACCTGGCAAACATTTCTCAGGCAGGTGCTTAAGGCTGACTGACATCTGACTGACATCTTCAGCAATGTCATGTTGATAGCAAGTACTCTGATATGATATGCTAAGAATGGCCCTTCATCTTGATCTTCATCCCAAAAACACATAACTCCAGTCTAATCATGAAAAAAGCACCAAACCAAAAGTGGGGGCTTTCTACAAAATACCTGGTCTGTACATCTCTAAACCATCAAGGTCATCAAAAACAAAGGAAGTCTGGGAAATTGTCACAGACCAGAGAAGACTCAGGAGACTTGACAATTAAACAGACATTAGGGAAAAACTAATTTCTTAGTCATTTTGGGGTGCTTTAACAAATTATTATAGACCGGGTGGCTTAAACCACATTCATTTCTCATTGTTTTGAAGGATGGAAATCTAAAATCAGGGTGCCAGTGTGGTTAGGTTCCTGGTGAAAGTCCTCTGTCTGGTTTACCCACAGCCACCTTCTTGCTGTGTTTGCACATGATGGAGAGAGAGAGAAGTAATCTTTCTTGTGTCACTTTTTATAAGGGCACCAATCCCATTCATCAGAACTCCACCCTCATGACCCCATCACCTCTCAAAGATTCCCACCTCAAATATCATCAAAGGGAAGAGCAATGCTTCAACATATGAATTTGAGGAGTACACAAACATTCAGTCCATAGCACTAGTGAAATGCCAGAAACTGTGTATAGTTAATAGTATGAATATTGGTGCTTAGTTGTGACAAATGTACCATTATACTGTAAGATGTTAGCAATAAGTGAAATTGAGGACAGGGTATATGAGATCTCTGTGTACTATCTTTCTAAGTTTTCTGTAAATCTACAACTATTGTAAAATAAAAGTTTACTGAAATTTAAAAAACTACCTCAGCTAACAACAACAGAAAAAGAATATATTCATTTTCAGTTCTGAAACAGTTAATTTTCTGAAGAAATGGAGGAGTTTATTGAAAGAATATATAACACCTTGAGCCTTTCTTATAAAGTGCTTCATAAGCCCATCTTAAATTAATAAAAGTCATAAAACATTAGAAGTTATGATTTGTTTAGAGAACAGATCATAGTTGTAAATGCTGTCTCTTTTTCTAGTTAATAATGACTTTTCCAAGCGATGACAAAACAATAAAGAATTGTGAGCTGATCTCAATCTGCCAAAATTATGTTAGCTGGTAGGAGACTGGGTGGCTGGGAAATTGGTATGAGAGGGAGACTTTCCATTGTAAATCATTTTGTGTATTTCAAATTTTGTACAGTATGCACACATGTATTACTACTTACTCTTAAAAAGTTAATTAACAGTTGGCTCTGTTTGAAAATCACAAATATTACAACTGAAACCTTGTATGTAGGTGAAAATCAGCCTCTCTCAGCCAAAGATGACAAGGTTGAGCCTGATAAGCTATAAAGTCAGTGGCCATGTAAATTAAGCCAGTGAGTAGAATGCCTTTTGATGCCTGGCGGAATTTCAGAATTGACACTACCCCAAAATTTGACTCATGCCAAATAATACAGCCAGGGTTTAAAAAAAAATAAAAATAAACAAACAAAAAAAGTCTAAAGTCTGGAAACTTTTTACTGTGAGAATTAAATATTAGCAGAATAAAAAGTCAATTTGATGGTATTAGCATGGTCCTTTAGCAATTAAGTAAGACTTTTAAAATGCAGTTTTATATTTGCAAGACAGAACCTATCCAAAAATATCACCCTAATGATGGTGGTCTTTGAACAGAAGATTAATGTATATTCAGGCTTCATGTGTTTTATAATCATAGGTTTGGCAATTTTCATTAGCTTTTAAATTAACAAGGCAAGTTATGAATCAGAAGATTTTCCAAATTACTGTGCATGTGATCTTATTTACACAAAGATTTTTTCAAGACCCTGTAGAAAATCTAATGTATGAAACTTCAGTTCTATTATTGAGCAGTTGCTAATCACATGGTTACTGTATCTCAGTAGTTTAGGAAGTTCTTATGATGATGGTGATAAGGAAGACACTATTCGTTCATGCCTATTGGCCCATGAACAAACAAAGAGAATCTTGTAGAAATCTGACTCCCAAAGAACTAAGAGTTTTTAAGGACTCACAGGATTTTAGAGTAAGTCTAAATTTTAGGGATCAATTTGGTCAAATCCCTCTTTCACAGATGAAAAAAATCCAGGGGTCATAGAAATTAGATGACTGGTTCATGGTCATCCATTAAACACTTGCTGAAGAGGACTAACATCTACGTTTCCCCCCAAGTTCTCTTGCAAGGAACGTATATATGCCTATCACTAAATACACATATGTCATTCACTGATATTCCCAGTACAAACTGTGACATAAAAACATTGGGAAAGAGAAGAGGTATGGAGGAAGTGAATAGTTCATTACAAATGAAGTCATAGGAGAAATTTTGAGTCCCATGAGAAAGGAACAGGAATTAAGCAAGGGAGAAAGAAGATGTCTATCTAATGTCTCATAAAATAAGCCTCTATTCCTTGATTCTATGACAAATGTTCTCTAAATAATACATTCTAAATGTGGGTTTTCATTTCCAGTGAAGTATCTCTATCTAAAATCCAGGATAGGCTCTATCATTTTCAAGACCTTTCCTCATTCAAGTTAATTTCATCCTTGCTCCCCTCTTACATCAACACTGGATGGGGAAGTCAAGTGTGGAAATCAGAGAAAGGGGCATGAAGCTGAGCTGAGAGTATCAAGAGCCCATTCTAGGAGTAATGGCAGTAAGGGAAGTTCTAATTAATAAGAACCCAGGTAATACCAAATAGTGAACTGAGCATTCCAGTTCTTAAATGGCTGGTATAAGAACATCTGTTCTCCATATCACAATTTGCTTGATGCACTGGTGTACCTGGAATCATGTTTTTATTAGCTGTAACTAAAATAATTCTTTGCTCTCTGCAATTATTAAACTATTTATAAGCCGCTTCTCTTCCGTGCAGTCTTGCCACAATCATCCTCAATTATGTGGCTTTATTTTGATCACTTATGCAAAATTATCCTTGGACTCTGTATTTAAAAATGCAAATCATGCAGCCTACTAATTCTACTAATTAGATATACACATGAACAGTGGTTTCTGAACAAAAGGCCTCTGTGATATTTATTTGAGTTTTTGTTTTTCTGTTTTTTTTGTTTTTTAAGGAAAAATATCTCCATATTTTCTTGTTGGCCTTGCTTTTTACTTCAACAAGAGTGAGAGAAATGAAACCAATGACCTCTCAGCAATTCCCTACTTCAGTATCCTACAGTGGGTACTTGACATTTTGATGGAGGGGTTTGATGTCACAGTTTTTATATGTCAATTTTGACTCAAACTGAGAAAAACAAACTTTTTTTCTCAAATAGAGAAAGCTTTATTTTTCCTGCATATGTAATAATCAACAGAAATCTTAGAGTTAAAAATGGAGACTAGATTTCATTGTTTATTTATATATGTCCTGAAATGCCACTGAAAACATAATTATGAATAAAGAATGTGAGAGATTTCAAAGAATTTTTTGAAAGAGAATAATAATGGTTGAGAGCTCAAGTCTAGCACCATGGGAAATAAGGCATGATAAGTAACCTTACCTTCAGTAAGTTCACGGCACAGGTGGAGAATAAATCCATGCATGTGAAATTTTAAAAGACAGTTGACAATTAAGAGCTATATTGTATTGTAGGAACCAAGAATGCAACCAGTTTGAAAAACTGTGGCCCAAAGCAGAAAAGAGTGCTTCCTGGAGAAATGTTTTCACACCCTTTTCTCCCCACTTTCCTCCTTCAGAGGTTTATACTTCCAGGAAAATTACTAATTTGTTCTCTCACAAAGAATACATGAGAACACTACAAAGAAAAAAAAAACTCTAGTGGTTAAAAAAAATTATAGGAAAGGCCATCTGGAATGAATCATCATTTTGTTGGATGTGATGATGGTATTATATTGTTTTTAAAAATCTTCCTCATCTGTTAGAGATACATATTAACATATATACAGATGATACGGCATGTCTGAAGTTGCTTTAAAATACTCAAAAACAGATTTTTGGTGTAATAAAGGAAGCAAAAGAACAGAACATTGAACATTAATGAAACTAGGTAATAGATATTTCTCTATGTTTTAATTTCAACTTAGTAAAACAAGAAAGGAAAGTAGAAAGAAAGGAAACAAAAACATAATTCAGAGCAAATGTTACACTGAAATGCAAGATTAAAGTCAGAAACAAAAAAACAAAACAAAATAAAATAAAATAAAGTCAGAAACAAAAATAGAATGTCCTTTGTCATCATTATTTCTTAGACATCTTTAGAGTTTCACTGTGGAAGGAAGCAGGTGGCCTAGGCCAATTCTGTTTTCCCATATACATTTATGCATATATATATATATAATATGTATATATATTCTCTCTATATATATAAATATATACATATATAGTAACAAAATAAAATATAAAAACATGAGAGGATTTGTGGAGATTGCTAGTTGACAGCTGATATCCATTTTCTTTTTCTTTTACCCTGGTAGAGACACTGTCTCACTGTTAGGTGTGGCCATATAACTAAGTGCTTATCAACGGAATGAGTGAGAAACTAATTCATGAGTTTTAGGGCTCATTTTCTCCTGCCCACTGGCCATGACACAAACATGGTAGCATTGCAACCACCACCAGGTGATCTGTGATGGAGGCTGAGGTAAAACTCAAGAATGGGAGGATCTTACATCCCTGAGTGACCACTTGGAGCAGAGCTGCCAATCCTCGGGGCCCTCACTGAGATCATAGAAAAGAGAAATAAAGTTTATGCTTTATTTAATCTAGTGGACAGAGTATTCTCTTTTTAGTGTCACTGCTTTAGAGATCTGTCCCTATGTAAAAATGTGTACCTAATCACATTTCCAAAGAAAAAGATCACTGAAATCTTTAATGCACAGAGAACTAGACTTATTTTTAAATGTGTATACTTAACCTATTTGAGTACTCATTTAGAGAAATTACATGTTAATATTTAATATCTGTAAGTTACATAGTTCATATTTATACAGCTGCCAATTTCTTTTAATATATAGCAATTTAAATATTTTTTTTCTTTGTGATAATATTTTGGTGCTATTATCTTTATCTTCATTGAATATAATGAATTTTCCATCTTTCAACCGTGTAGCTGAGCTTAGGAATTGAGTAACACATACTATTTATTAATTATTTATTTATTTATTTATTTATTTATTTATTTATTTATTTATTTACTAGAGAGAGAGGGAGCTCCAGCAGGAGCAGGGAGAGGGATGGAGGAAGAGGGAAAGCAGACTCCTTGCTGAACAGGGCCCCCCACTTGGAATCATGGCCTGAGCCGAGAGTTGCTTAACCCACTGAGCCATCCAAGCACCATGAACAACATACACTTTTTTCTTTTCTAAGATTTTATTTATTTATTCATGAGAGACACACACACAGAGGTAGAGACATAGGCAGAGGGAGAAGCAGCCTCCCTGCAAGGGAGCCCAATGTCAGACTCAATCCCAGGACCCTAGGATCACAACCTGAGCCAAAAGCAGACACTAAACCACCAAGCCACCTAGGTGCCCTGTTACACATACTTTATGTTTTACTAAATCTCATTTGAAATTCTGAAGAAAGACATAAGGCTTCTTGAGTAAAAACTTATTAATTTTGTGAAACATAGAGATATTATTCTTAGTAGATAATCAAACTTAACTGATAAATGACATGTTTTTTTTGCTAGAGTAGTCACATAAAAAGAATGATTTTAGAAGGAAAAGAAAAACTTCAATTAAAACATAATTTCAATTAGAGTGTCTAACGAGATTTTCAACAGTAATTTTGAAAACTCTTTTAAATTTCTGTATATAGACAGGTATTTTTATTTGATTCTATTTTGAACTTAGTTTGAAAAAGTTAATTATACTACACTGGATGTAAGTGATGTCTATCTTGAATGGATGATAAAATTTTAAGTTGAAAAGAGTTTAATTGAACAAAACTGTATTTAACTAAATAATTTTGAGTGCTTGAATCTCCTTTCCTTGTGATCTTGAAAAAAGTAAGAAGTAAATGTGTTGTAGTTATTAGAAGAAATGATGTCTAAACCCAAATGTCCATTGATAGGGATCTATTAAGAAATTATGTCCATAAAAATATAAGAAAGCAGCTGTACGAAGAATGATGCTTTCAAGGCACTAATAGGGAAGACCTTTAAGACAGAGCATTAATTTAAAAAAGCAAAGGGTAGACAGAGAGTGTATCATATGCTGCATTTGCATAAAAATAATGGGAAGGGTAGTTTTCTTTTTTTAACTATATGAATAAATTATTGTATAGTTTTGCCAAAAATTAGAAAATAAGAAATTGTGCTAAAACATATCTGTAAGAAGAAGCATTAAGAAATTGGACTCATTTCGGAGTTACTTACTTTATCAGTAGGTAATGTGTTTAGTGAAAAAGCGAATGTTGTCTATCCTTCACAGGAATGAAGGATGGGGGGGGAGGCATGAAATTTACTAGAAAACTATGAAGTACTAGAATACTTCTTTAAACGTATACTTCAGAAACTGGCTATTTTTTAGAGCACTCACTTTCACTATTATGGGAATGTCACACCTGTCCGCTCATAGGTTTTTGCATTACCTTTCATCACAGATGAATTTTGAGCACTTTATTTACCTCTTCACTGTCTCTGTTTTTACCATCCTTCTCTATTTGCTTATTACCCAGCAGGACTTGAAAGAGAGCAAGTTTCAGATTTTTTTATGACACAGTGGCTCACCTATTAGGGTATCTTTCAAATCAAAGCAATTCTCCTGTCCTTCCTGAAGGAGAGTCAGCAGGAGGTTTAGATCTGTACAATCTTCTATTGTTTTGTCTCATCTTCCTAGAGAGACTTGTTCTTTCATTTGGATCATCCTCCTGACTTCTCAGATTATTACACATGACTATATTCAATTTAAAATCAAAGACATTTTAGAAAAGCCATTTTTTAGCTTTACATATATATCCTATCCATTCCCATGCACCAATCCATGCAAAGAAATAGCAAGGTTGTGACAGCACATATTTTGAGACTATTTTAACACTTTTGGGGGGTTTTGCCTGGAAAGTTTTATAATTTCTTTTGTTTTCACATAGGAATTTAATTACCCATTTGATACTTGTCAAATATTGTTACTTGGATTTTGTTTCTAAATATTAGGATTTTTTTTCTAATTTACCTAAAAAAATAGCCAGTCATAGTAAACAAAAAAAGCCAAATTTTTTCTTCAGCAATCTATACCTTGCTTAATTAATAACTGATTCATATTGAAGAATTTTAAACTAGTTTAATTTTAACTAGTTCAAATTTTTTTCAACAAACCTCAAGAATGATGAGTATACTACCGGCCCAGTCTTTAGCATCAAAACTCAAAATTTAGGGACACCTGGGTGGTTAGGGGTTGAGCAGCTGCCTTCAGCTCAGGGCATGATCCCGAGGTCCTGGAATTGAGTCCCACATTGGGCTCTTGCATGGAGCCTGTTTCTCTCTCTGCCTAGACCTCTGCCTCTCTGTCTCTCATAAATAAATAAAATCTTTAAAAAAAAAAAAAAAACCTCAAAATTTAAAGGTTTTTTTTATAGTTTTTAATTAGTCACTAAACCATATTGATTTTTACCTAAACATCTCCCATTTGAATTACTACAAGAACCACACAACTGGTTTTTATGCCTCCAGCCTTTCTTCATCCAGTCATTCTTATTAAATTCATTTTTCTCAAATTCTACTTTTATTATGTCATTGTCTGACTCTAAGTCACTCAAAAACCTTACTAACAACTTTAATGATACTTACTTTAAAATATTTGAGGTGGAAAAGAAAAAGATTTGAGGTGAATGAAACATAAATGTATCAAAAAACAAAATTTGGTTATTTGGTTAAATAGATTGAAGAATTAATGGCTCTTTTGAAACTAAAGATTTGTTTATTTTCCTTTCCTCACCTATTATCTGAGTTGAGCTTGTTGGTAGATTTGACTGCTTGGTCAGTGTGCTTGCAGTTATTTTAAAGCATCTTCAAATTCATTTGCACTTTCAAAAGGTGGAGTCTGATTCCTCTCTGCTTGCACAGGAGCTGGAATCAGTGACTCTCCTTAAATGGAGGAAAGCGGAAGTGATGCTGTGTGACTTCCATGGGAAGGAGAGCTTCACTTGGCTTTCTCCTCTTGGCTTAGTCTGGGAGAAACCAGCCACCTTGTTAGAAGGACAATCAGCCCTGTAGAGGGGTCCCTATGTGGAAAGGAACCAACTTGCCAGCTTTGTGGGAGAGCCAACTCAGCAGATTCTCTAGCCTTAATAGAGCATTCCAGATGATTTTAGCTCTCTAACCTCGAGTCTTCTAGCTGAGGACCCAGATGCTGTGACACTAGGCCCCCACCACTGTTCCATGACTGAACTCCTGACCCACAGAATCTTTGAGATAATAAATTATTATTTCAACTTATTATACAGCAATAAAAAACTAACAAACTCCTTGAAGCTCAGGCCATCACTGTGCTAGACATTAAAGACTCTATATAATTAAGGTAAATTTTGCCTTCAGTGGTGTCTGGATTTTCTGTAATCTTCATATCAGTACTTGCTTCTGATTGAGGGTTTCTGGCTTTGGGCTTTGTTATAACAGCCCAGGTAGGTAATTTAAAGCTCCTGGTTATATAATTTTATCATATATCTCTTATATTTCATATATAAGGTTATTTTATGACCTTGTTTTACATCTTATTATATGTGTGCATGTGTGTCTACATACCTATTTTACAATGGGAATTTGTTTTTAGAAAAAGAAACAATAAGTATATTTCAAATATTTCAAATTTTTATATAATACTATATTTCCTTTTAAAATACTGTATTATTTTATAAAACTATGCATGTTCATAATAAGACATTTAAGCATTAAAGACAAAATTTACAAGGATATAATCATGGCTCATACAAATATAAAAATGAGTGAAGATTTTTTTGATCTCTTAGTTTATAAAGGAATCAAGATATTATGACCAGTTTAAAGGAGAATTCAAGGAACTACATATATATGTCAAATAAAGAATGTTGTAATTGATTTACAAATAAATGGAAAAACTTGTAAAATTGGCCAGTATCTCTACGGCAGTAATTGTTTGCATTCCACCAGACACAGTTTGTATTTTTATAGACAAGATTAATTTACATTACTATCATTCTTTTTTTTTCCCCTCAAAACATTGCCATTTTTAAAAAACTGAGTTCGCTACCTTGTAGGATATTTCCAGCTCCACATTTGTCTAATTGTTTCCTCAGGTTAGATTCACAAGAAACAGTTTGATGAGATTATTCTCTAGGTGGTATGGAGACTAATGTAGTTTTGTTGGCCAGATACCAATTTTCCACGGTTATAGATAATGCTTCCATGACTAACTTTTCACACTTGTGTGATCATGTCTTTGGGATGACAATTCCAAACTTGAAGGTACATTAAGTATCAACTGGGGAATTTGTTGAAATTGCAGATTATCATAAATTGCAGATAACTCTAGATATTTTCATTTAATAAATCCTAGATAAAACCGAGGCGTCTACATTTTTTATTACCACTCAAGATTTTTCAGGTTGTATTGGACGGAGGAGTACATTTGAGAAATCACTTGTTTAGAGAAAACTACCTCAGAGGCTTATGGAGCAGAGCCTACATACATTTTAAATTTCAGCATGTATTTCCAACCTATTTAGCAGAAGGCTCCCATTCCCCTAAACCACAACTGGCAATGTTGTGGTTTATTAATTTTTGCATGTATTTCTAGTTTACGACCAATTATACCGTTGAAGTAACATTTAAAAATATTGACTTTTTTCTGTTTAGAAACTAATGTATATACATAGAAGATCTATAAAGTATTTTTACTTTTATTTCTACCTTCAAAAAAAAAGAAAGATGATGATTGGAAAAGTCTCACTGGAAGATTAAAATATGATTTTATTTTTCCATAGCTTTTTCCTCAAAAGCAAGATTTAAAACTTCCAGTGAAGTGCATTATTTATAGAGTACTTATCAAACACTTATAGAGTGCTCACTGGGTGCCAGGTACCATGCTAAGTGCTTTACAAATATTGATTCATTTACTTGTCCTAAAAACTCTGTAAGGTAATTACTAGTCTCATCCTTATTTTTCAGATAATGAAGCTGGAGTGTGGAGTAGTTATTTAACTACTCCAAGAGAGTTACTACTAAGTAGTGGAGTCAGAATTCTAATTAATTGAGAGCCAGGGAGTCAGAGAGTCCTAGTAGTGTATTAAAGGGTTTCAGGGGCACCTGGGTGATACAGTCAGTTGAGTGTCAGACTCTCGGTTTTGGCTCAGGTCATAATCTCAGGGTCATGAGACTGAGTCCCAAGTATTAGGCTCTGCACTCAGCATGGAGTCTGCTTAAAATGCCCTCTCTCCTTCTTCCTTCCCTGCTCCCCTGCACTGCCTACTCTGTCTCTCTAAAGTAAATAAATAAATCTTAAAAAAAAAAAAAACAGTTTCAAACTTGAATGTATCTAATGACATGAATGAGTTGGTGCTAGCCCTCACCCACAGTGTTTGCTTGAGTTCTTTAGCATTGGTGCTCCTCCTCCCTTTTAAGATGCAGGGAGGTGTTTTGAGATCCCAGGAGAGGTAAAAATGAAATAGGGACACATCTTCCCCCTAGAAAGGGACACATCTTCCCATTTCTTTAAACACACACACACACACACAACAGAGTGGTTCTCCAACATGGAAGATGTAAGGGAGCCAAGAACACTTTGGTAACACAAGGGTTTTACAGTTTAAGAGTTTTGGGGAGCTCCAGCTTGCATAGAAAAGATGCTGGCTGCCCACAAGAGGAGTGGAGTAGAGAGTCCCCAGAGAACATAGATTCCTAAGTTGTTTTTGAATTCAAGGAAATACTCCATAGGAATTTTCTGTTCAGTTATAAAAGATTAGGCATATATATTTTTTCTCCCTAAATTATATAATCCTAATTATGTTATGATAGGACATCATATACACTGTTCAACCTATTGTATATAGCGCACAGAGTGTCATCAATAAACACATCATATCAACTCTTTAAAAATGTTAGTGTTCAGATGGGTCAGATTTTTTTTTTTTTTAAACCATCTGGTGGCTTGATTGGAAACTTTCAAAAAATACTTGGGGAAGATTCTGTGCAGGCTTAGGTCCTAGCAAGCAGGTTAAGCAAGCTGAGTAAGATGAGCTGATAAAATGGCTATAAACACTAACAGCCCTCATTTTACACACAGGCTGGTAGGCTCTAGGGTCAGGGCAGCTGTGTATTTTTCAGCATGCATGGAGTACTAGAGACATTGAAGTGACACTATCCTAAAATATATCTAACAAATGGAGTTAGGCCATCCTAAAGATATTGTAGGAACAAGTAGCAAAGCCATTTTAAGAGCTGATAATTTTACCAGCGTTTCTCAGAAATTCAGTATAGCAGCACAAGGGTTTTGTTTTGATCCACAACTGTGAGATAGGTACTTGGTTACTGACAATAAAATACCAAAATTGTAAGTTATATTATTCATAAATTAGAGTAATATTTGTAGTACTCACTTGTTCTGGATTTCTTGAGTAGGAAATAAGAGTTTCAGCTAGTACACATGCATGTGAAAAGGACAATCTTCTGGTTTATGTGATGTGACTTAAAGGATTTGGGGAATGCCTTTTGATCTTCAATCCTACAGTCCTCCCAACCCACTCCTACTTCTCTACAACCTCCTACACATTGATATTTATTTTTCCACCCTTTGGTTTAAAATTATAGACTTAAAATGTGCAAGGGTATTAACCCAAGTAGGAGCTACAAAATTTCTACAAAATGAGTTGAAATGTAATAAGTCATGAGCCAAGTTATAATTTAATTAAAAAGCAAAATATTACCAGGAGGGGAAAACCTTGGGAAAAGGTGTGGCAATGAGTAATTAGCAGCAGAATTATTCTTGGGACTTTGGGAAGGAGTAGGAGGGATACTCATGAATGAAGGAAACTTAAGACTAGCAATCTATTTGGCATCCAGAGTTATGGAATAGAATAGCAAAATGAATTCTAATCTTGGCTTTGAAATATGGCTTCGGAAAGCTTCGTAACTTTGAATTTTCTCTTCCAAAGGAAAAAGTTACATAATATTAAATATTTTTAAGAGAAGCATGTCTCTCACTGCTAGTAGAAGTATAGAGCCTTTCTAGACACAGCCTTTCTAGAGTTCAGTTGGCAAATATATTCATTCATGAAATTCATATCATGCCATGATGCTAGCTTCGGAAAGCTTCATAACTGAATTTTCTCTTCCAAAGGAAAAATTGCATAATATTAAATATTTTTAAGAGAAGCATGTCCCTCACTGCTAGTAGAAGTATAGAGCCTTTCTAGACACAGCCTTTCTAGAGTTCAGTTGACAAATATATTCATTCATGAAATTCATATCATGCCATGATGCTAATTTTCCAGGAAGGTAATACCCTTTTTCTACATTTGCTACTTGTTATTAAGGGTTCAATCTCTGCAAAATTTCATGGCATTTATAGTTTTGTTCCTGATAAACATGTAAAAGATTTCTGTCTAGTATGAAAACCCAAAGATTATGGTTTATTGTTCTGTAAGACATTAACCAGGTCAAAATAAAATGACAAAACAAACAAAAAACCTAACCTACTAATATTATTCTAATATTTCTTTTATTTTCCCCCCTAAATGCCTTAAATACTAAGTTTCTCAAATGCTTTTGAAACCAGCTTAGTGATCTTACTTAATTCATGATTGAATTAAATACACATTTGACAAATGTCCAATTTATATTTTTATAAGAAGCATGTTTTTAATTTTTAGCCATAGGTTTATTGATCCTTATTGATCCTTTGACATTAGGGTTATTATAAATAGCATTTAATAAATAACAACAAAAGAAAAAAAGAAAACAATACTAACCCAAGGTAGCATCATCTCTTCTAAGCAAAGGAAAAAAACCAAACTGGTTAATGCTATTAAAATCTTAATTTTAATGAATTTTGCATTTTTTGTCTTCCCTGAGTTGATGATTTCCATATGTCCAGTGAATAATCTAAACATTTCTAATTTATCAGTTTTATTCCTCCTCCTTTGAATTTTTATCCTTTAGTTTTCCTCAATTTTGAAAAATGTTTTTCATAAGAGGTTACTATTCTTTTATAAGGTTCATTTACAGGGTACCAGGGTGGCTCCGTCAGATAAAAAATAATACAAGGTAAAAAATAATATAAAATATCATCTTTCTATATCCTTGGGTATAAAAGTTGTAGTGTAGAACTTTTCTTTCAGGAAGTTGTAAATATTTTACCCACCAAACACTGTCTTATACTAATATAAATTCTCCAATCCTTTAAGAATAAAATATTATTCAAATAATCTTGTGCATTTGTATGTACTTTGTGTTTTCTCTAAAAGTTATATATGATGGGGATCCCTGGTGGCTTAGTGGTTTAGCACCTGCCTTTGGCCCAGGGCATGATCCTGGAGTCCCAGGATCAAATCCCATGTCGGGCTCCCTGCATGGAGCCTGCTTCTCCCTCTGTCTGTATCTCTACCTCTCTCTCTCTCTTTCTCTGTGTGTGTCTCTCATGAATAAATAAATAAAATCTTTAAAAAAAAACAGTTATATATGAAATTACAGAGAGTAAACAAATACAGATTTCAAATTATATTAGTCTACTAGGACTGCCATAACAAAATACCATAGACAGGATGGCTAATACAACATAAATTTATTTCTTGCTGTTCTGGATACTAGAAATCCAAGATCCAAGGAGCCTGCAAAATTGATTTCTGGTGAGAGGTGTCTGGGTTGTAGACAGTTGTCTTGTGAATCTCCTCATATGGCCTTTACTTGATGCATGTGTGAAAAAAAGAGCTCTCTGATGTCTCTACTCTAAAGACACTAATCTCATCAGGTCAAGACTCCAACCCTTAGGACTTCATTTACCCTTAATTATTTTCTTAGAGGCCCCAGGTCCAAATACTGCCACACTGGAGGTTAGGGCTTCAACATGTGAATTTCTGGGGGTTGGGGGGATAAAAAGACTCAGTCCATAACAGAAGTTTAAATAAGTTTTCAAATATCTGAAGTTCATTTGGGGGCTTATTGGTAATGGAAAAGAAAATACTAAAAATTCATTTTGAAACATCAGTGAACTTTTGTTAACTGTAGAAAGTACAGGGCTAAGGTAAGAGTATATATATCATTTCCTCTTCTTCAACATCAAAATGATATCACACTTATATCAATGTTTAGCAAATGATGGTGTATTTTCTGCATATGTAATTTTTAAACTGAACAGAAGCTTACACTACATAAATATAGGGAGACCAATCTGGAATTTTTGAACTAATTTATTAGATGGTGAAAAGTAGTAGTTCAAGACTATTTTGTTTTTTTCAACACATTGTATCTTTCTCTTTTTTCTTTCTTTCTTTTTTTGTTTTTTGAGGAGAGGGAGAGAGAGAACCTTAAGCAGGCTCGACACCAGCATGTGAGCCCAACCCAGAGCTTGATCTAACAACCCTGAGATCATGACCTTAGATGAAATTAAGAGTCAGCTGTTTAACTGAGCCACCCAGGTGCCTCTGAGTATTTTTCTTAAAACTACCTTTCTTTTGATCAATAAACACTTCCATGGTACAAGCTTATACCTATTTTTCTTTACCTCATGAAACAGATACTTGACTTTGCCCTTGGCTTTATCATGGAGCAAAGCTTTGTCAAACAAACAAAGCCTAGGTAATATTCATACTTGCAGTGAAACAGCACCAAAACTAGCACAGTAAACACAAATCAGCTGTATGACATTTTCTTTGCTTTTTGTGATAAAACAGCTCTTCTTCTGTTCTTCATTCAGTGCTAGTATAGACAAATGAGCTTTACCTAAAGTACATATGTCTCTTGAAAATATAAGTGTGTGATATGAAGATCTAAATGTTCCGTCCATTTCCTCTAATTTTTAGAAGTTCAATGAATAAAAACAAAACAAATGGACAAACATTTGTTTGTCCATTCAAAACCAAAAAAAAAAAAAAAAAGAAAGAAAAAGACTGGGCAGCCCTGGTGGCTCAACAGTTAAGTGCTTACCTTAGGCCCAAGGCGTGATCCTGGAGATCTGGGTTCGAGTCCCACATTGGGCTTCTTCATGGAGCCTGCTTCTCCCTCTACCTGTGTCTTTGCCTCTCTCTTTCTGTGTCTCTCATAAATAAATTAATTAAAACTTAAAAAAAGATTATTTGGATAGGATCATTTATATTAAAAACAGGATTATTTTCTTTTCAAAGTATTACTTAGCAAAAAAATTAACCTATATATTTTTTTATATCACAATTCATTTAAAATTAAAGTAAAGCCTTGAGATAATAAATATTTTCAAGTAAATATACAAAAAAACCCTAACATACGTATTTAAATGAAATAAAGATAGCTGTGGGAGTTAGTAGTAAGCACCTGTTATTAGCTAGACATGAACTTCAGAGCACAAATAATTCAGTGCACAAATAAGATTTGAAATATAAAAGGAAGACTATCTTTTAAGACCTAGAAAACATATTTGCCCTGAATGGATCTCAAAATCAGGAGCTCAACAAAATCCTTGCATTGAAAATATATTCTTGACATATATATACATGTATATACACACACACATACAAATATGTATACATACACACACATATATACAGAAGGGCTCAAATTTTTATTATCTCTAGCTTTTTTATTAATTAATATTTTATGTTTTATGATACTTCTAGGTTCACAGCAAAACTGAGGGGAAGGTAAGAGATTTCCCATATACTTCTTGCCGCCATGTATGCATAGCCTTCTCTATATCAACATCTCCCACCAGAATAATACGTTTATTACAACTGGTGAATTTATGTCGATGCATCATAATCCACTCAAAGTCTATAGTTCACATTATGGTTCACTCTTGGTGTCGTGTATTCTATGGATTTGGACATATATGTATAATGACATATCCATAATTGTGGTATCATGCAGGGTATTTTCACTTCCCTAAATTCTTCTGTGCTCTACCTGTTTATCCATCCCTTTCCAACCTCTAGCAACTACCCATCATTTTACTCTTCTCCATAATTGTCTCTTTTCCAAAATATCATTTGGTTAGAATCATCTCGTATATAGCCTTTTCAGATTGGCTTCTTTCACTTAGCAATATGTGCTTTAAAGTTTCTCCATGTCTTTTTATGGCCTGATAGCTCATTTCTTTTTAGCACTGAATAGTATTCCATTGTCTGGATGTACCACAGTTTACTTACCCATTCATTTACTGAAGCACATCTTGTTGCTTACAAGTTTTGGAAATTGTGAACAAAGTTGCTATAAATATCTATGTGCAGGTTTTTGTGTGGGCATGTTTTCAACTCCTTTGGAGCACAATCCCTAGATCATATAGTAAGAGTATGTTTAGTTTTGTGACCAACTACAAAACTGTCTTCCAAAGTGACTTTACCATTTTGAATTGAACCAGCAATAAATTAGTTCTTGTTGCTCCACATCTTCGTTAATATTTGGTATGTTAGTGCTGTAGGATGTGGCCATTCTAATGTGTGTATAGTAGTATCTTGTCTTAATTTTCATTTACCTGATGATATATGATATAAAAAATTTTTAAAAAAATTTTTTACATATACTTATTTGCCATCTGTACATCTTTGGTGAACCGTCTCTTAAAGGTCTTTGCTCTATTTTTTAATTGGAATATCTTCTTGTTGTTGAGTTTTAAGAGTTCTTTGTGTATTTTGTAGAACAGTTCATTACCAGATACATCTTTGCAAATATTTTCTCCCAGTCTGTCTTATTGTCTTTTTCAGAGCAGAAGTTTTTAATTTTAATGAAGTTCAGCTTATCAATTATTTTTTTTAAGTTTTTTATTCATTTACTTTGAGAGAGAGACAGAGAGAAGGAGCAAGCACAAGCAGGGGGAGGGGGAGGGGCAGAGGGTGAGAGAGAGAAGCAGATTCCCCACTGAGCAGGGACCATGATGTAGGCTCAATCCCAGGACCCTAAGATCATGATGGGAGCCAAAGGCAGACACTTAACCAACTGAGCCACCAGGCACCCCCAGCTTATCAATTATTTCTTTTTTTCTTGGTGTTGGATCTAAAAAGTCATTGCCCTACCCAAGGTTATCTAAATTTTCTCCATGTCATTTTCTATGAGTTTATACCTCGTTTATACCTTTGCCCTTTACATTTAGGTCTGTAACCTATTTTGAATTACTTTTTGTGAAACATGTAGGGTTTGTGTCCAGATTCCTTTTTTTTTAATGTATGCATATTCAGTTGTTCCAGCATAATTTGTTGAAAAGACTTCCTATTCCTATTGCCCCTTTGTTACAGATCAGTTGACTATATTTATGAAGCTCTATTTCTGGGCTCCTTATTCTGTTCCATTGACCTATTTGTCTATTCTTTCACAAATACTACACTGTCTTAATTATTCTAACTTTATAATAAGTATTGAAATTGGGTAGTGTCCGTCTTCCAACTTTGTTCTCATTCAATATTGTGTCAGTTGGGTATTTTGCCCTACCATATAATCTTTAGAATCAGTATGTTAGTACCTGTGAAACAATTTGCTGAGAATCTGACAGGATTGCAATGAATCTATAAATCAAGTTGGGAGGAACTAACATCTTAACAAGTCTTCCTACTCATGCACATGGTATATCCCTCCATTTATTTAGTTCTTTTCTGTTTTTATGCATCAGAATTTTATAGTTTTCCTCATATATATCTTATACATCTTTTATTAGATTTATACCTAAGTATTTTATTCTTTTAGATGCTAGTATAAATGGTATTGCATTTTTAATTTCATGTTTCATTTGTTCATTGCTGCAATATGGGAAAGAAATTGACTTTTATATATTAACTTTGTATTCTGCAACCTTGGCATAATTGCATATTTACCTGCCTATATTTAACAGCAAACACATAAAAAGGTGATATATTAGCCATAGCAGGATCAACTATTTCCATTTTTAATGAATCCTAGGTCAGGACTTACTTATATTGTGGAACATTATTTCATTATTGAAAATGGAGAGTATTATTACCTCATGTATATTATGACTATGTAGTCATGTATAAAAAAGTCTGATCAAATGAAAAAGTGTCTTTTTTTTGTAATTATTATTCAACTAATTTGTTTCTTCTTGGATTTTCAAGCCTTGGAATTTCAGGACAGCTGTGGCATATATATGAGTGAAAAGTGTGAGAAAAAGCATAGTTGAAATAGTGTCAGGAGATTTGGGTTGTAGTCCAATGTTGGCATCTATTTGCATGCCCAAGAACAAATCCCTTTATCCTCTGTGCTTGGGATAGTGAGGATGTATGAAAACAAGCAAAACAAAGACCTTTATTGTAGGTGCTGGATGAACGACACTAGTGATATTAATAAAGCTCACTATCACCAAAATTACAGATACCCCATCTGCATCTGAACATGGAAAGGAAGAACTCACTGCTCCAAAGAGTGGTCAAGGAATCTTTGTTAAGCGGTCAGAGGTGAACTTAATCTTTAAAATGTGAATTTTGAGAACTGATTTGCAGTTTTAAATATTAGTTAATAGGATTGTACATATGATTGAAAAGCAAGGCCTTCTGTGTCATTTGAAATGAAAATGAATTGTGTAGCTAGTAGCCTAACTCAGTTTTTCATGACAGGTAAGTCTTTCCAATATCATTGTTCAGACTTTTTTTAAATTAGCTAATAGACAGAAGTAATTGGGGTCAATTACTATCCTTTGGTAATCCAATTAATTATCTTTCTATCCATTTTCTTTCTGGTACTTAGCTTGAAGAAGTAGATATTAGTGTTTTACTTTAAATTTACCATTTTGACTAAATCCAAATAATTTCAGTTGTTACTTATAAAGTTAAAGCAACTTTTTGACTGCCAATATTTTCATTTTTTTAATTTTTTTTCTTAATTTTTTTTTATTTATTTATGATAGTCACAGAGAGAGAGAGAGAGAGAGAGGCAGAGACACAGGCAGAAGGAGAAGCAGGCTCCATGAACCGGGAGCCCGACATGGGATTCGATCCCGGGTCTCCAGGATCGCGCCCTGGGCCAAAGGCAGGCGCCAAACCGCCGCGCCACCCAGGGATCCCCATTTTTTTAATTTGAAGACTAATCTCATTGGTTTCCATAGACCTTAATCCTCTAAAACTGATAGTAATAAATAATAATAGTATCACATATACCAATGTTTTAAAGAATTTTACATGTTGGCTCTAATCACTCACAAATAACCTGCCATGAAGATTCTGTCCTTATTTTACTGATAAGAAAACTAAATAGTTGAGAAACTTGCCCAAGATAACCCAGACAGTAAGTGGCAGAGCCAGGATTTACAACCATATTCACAGACCAAAGCCTTTATAGTGTTACAGCTTCTCTAATGAAGTGGCTATTGGGCCTCCATTTTGAAAAGGCCAATGTTAAATTTTTGAGAAATGCCATACTGTTTAATTTTTTTAATACAAAAGTAATTATTTTAAGCATCTAAGGTATAACTTAATATGAATATTCTAGAGTCTATGGAAAATATTTTAGGTTTGAAGTGTGTATAGTTTTGCATATTGTATATTTTGGCCTGGTCCACTATATACTGGGAGATCAGAGGCACTAAGTTTCTTCAACTTTGTTTCCTTAATCTAGATATGGACATGCAATAATTATGATATGAAACATTAAAATTTGAATTCTTTGATCTCATAAGTACATTGGTAAATAAATTATGTTTTACAAAGAAACTTTATATCTGTGCAGCAAGATCTTTCATTCTCAGATCCTCAGTATCCCATTCTATCTTAAAATCAAACTCAATATCATAAGGCAGGTGGTTATTGTTTGTACTTCACAAATGAGAAATTAAAGTACAAAAATTAAGTGCATTGCCCAAGGCCACACAGCAAGAGAGAAAGACCAGTTAGAATGTCAAGTCTCTGAATTCTCAGCATCAGATTCTACATTATTCTCCTCAGAAGAAACTACTGTCCTCATTGAATATCTTTCATTGTGTTCTTCCTTCCTTCCTCTTCTTTCTTTCTCTCTTTCTTTCTTTCTTTCTTTCTTTCTTTCTTTCTTTCTTTCTTTCTCTCTTTTTGTGTTTCTTTCTTTCTTGCACATCTTTGGAAGCATTCTTGACAAGAGCCTTGGCTATTTTTAGGAGTTGTGGGATCAATTTAAAGTGCATTCTTAATAATTTATACACTTATTTGTATGTATTTGGGACTTTTTTTTTTTTTTTGGTGGTAGATAGGAGTAAGAGGCAGAGCTGTATGCTGCATTTGAATTTCCTCATGGGCAATGAATAATTATGTGGTTGCCAAATTAGTTAAACTATTTTGAATGTTAAGCAGGCAGACAAGGGCAGAGAGGTATTCCCCCAACTCTGACAAGAAACTAATGACAAAAGCCTTTAACCAAGGGAAAAATAGCTCTGGAGTCAGTAAAAAGGTCTTTAGTTCAGAATAATTATCATTAGTAAGTGATTAGAGTGGAGCTTTTTAGAGAGGACTGCTGGAGTATGTGCCTCTGAATCACCTAGGGGCATTTGTTAAATCCTAGGCTCCACCCTCAGCGTGTTGAATCTGAATTTCTGGGCTGGGTCCCTGAATTTATAACATCATCTAACTTCAGAAGGAACCAATGAAACAAAAGTAGGTAACAGAGCAGAATGCTTAATTGTTTCCAAGTGCCTAAAATTTTCAATTTTAAAAATGTCGTGGATGCAAAGGGAACACAATTTAAATACAGCCTGCTCATTGCTGACTTCCCTCCAAAGACAACAGCAAAAAAAAGGTGACTTTACAGTGAAGTAATCTGTGAAACATCACCTCAGCTAAGTGATCAAGGCCAACCTCAAGTGTGGTAGTAGTGCACAATGAAGTAATGAAAATGGCACTTTACCTCAGTGGTCTTCCTTTCCAGAACATGTGACCCCAACCTAATCATGAAAAACAGCAGAGAAATTCCAATTGAAGAACATCCTACAAAATACAGGACCAGTACTCTGAAAAATTGCCCAAATCCAAAGTCATCAAAAACAAGAGAAATCTGAGAATCTTGTCATGGCTTAGTGAGGCCTAGGGAGACACCAAAGGAGAACCTAAGGACTAATTGTAATGGGATATGCTGGGTGGGTTCCTAGAACTGAGATAAGGACGTTAGGTAAAACTTAAGAAAATCTGAGTAAATTGTGTATTAATATTATTTCAAAAGCTGTTACAAATGTACCATACCAATGTAAGATGTTAATAATCAGGGCAATTGCCTAGAGTATATGGGTGTTTCTGTTATTTCTCAATTTTTCTAAATCTAAAACTGTTCTAAAAAATGCTCTGGCTTGGTTATGGTAACTGGGGACATTTTATAGTAAGTGAGGGAGAGAAAGACAAAATTTACCTGGCACCAATTTGTGCCAAGGCTCAGCAATTTTTGAAAGTAGGCTAGACCTGGGTCAGGAGCTATTAGCTTGCAGATGGGACATTCTGATGGTAAGATACAATAGTTGGTCAAGCACAGAAAGGAGAGAGCTGTTCCTCCATGCAAAGAGATTTAAGCTGACTAAATGTCCCTTTTAGGGGAAAAAAATCAAGTGCTCTTTTATTATTTTTTTAAAGATTTATTTATTTATGATAGACACAGAGAGAGAGGGAGGCAGACACAGGCAGAGTGAGAAGCAGGCTCCATGCCAGGAGCCCAATGTGGGACTCGATCCCAGGACTCCAGGATCTCACTCTGGGCCAAAGGCAGGCACCAAACTGCTGAGCCTCCCAGGGATCCCCTTTGAGTGCTCTTTTAAATCAGTGTTTCTTGAATCTGATTTTGAGAAGGAAGAGTTGATGTTCATTGAGGAGTTACTGTGTATCAGCCCTGTTCGAAACATATAGTATGTGTTAACTCATTTCATACTTTAAATTGGCCCATGAGGCAGACATTGGATTAACCCCACTTTACAAGTGAGAAAAAGGAGGCTGAGAATGGTTAAGTGATTTGTAGGGCCCTCTACAAATCAGGGCAATATCCACGTCTGGCCTCCACGTCTGGCCTCTTTACTTTTCTTTATTGTACTGCTGCCAAGTGGGTTTGCCCCGTGAGCATGTAGTATAGTCTATGACAAGGGTTGAGAAAGAATATCTTATGTCATTGGAGGTTCATTTCCCCCTTCTTTCTTTTTCTCATATTTCACATCCAAGCTGTTAGGAAATCCTATGACTCTACCTTCAAAGTAAAGAAAGAACCTGACTTTTCTCCACCAACTTCCTCCACTACCACATTGGTCCAGCCTCCATCAAAGTTTGCTTGATTATTGTGTTTGAGTTTTGACAAATACAAACAGTCATGGAACAACAAGAATCACCAAATAGAATAGTTCCATCAACCCCAAAATCTTCTTCATTCCTCTTTCAGTTAATCCTTTCATCACACCACTAATATCTGCTGGAAAGCATCTGGTAACTACTGATCTGATTTCTATCACTATAGATTTGCCTTTTCTAGAATCTATTTTATTTATATGGAATCATACAATATCTATCTTTTTGTATATCGCTTCTTTCACTTAGCAAATACTTTTGAAATGTGTTTATGTTGTTAGATGTATCACTCAGTTTCTTTTGATTACACAGAATTATTCCATCTTATAAAGATAACACACTTTGTTTTATCCGTTCATCAGTTGATGGACATGTGGGTTGTTTTTAGTTTTTGTCAATTTTGAATAAACCTGTTATGAAGATTCCAGTGCAAGTCTTTCTGTGGGCATATTTTTAATTTCAGTTAGTTAAATACATACAAGTGAGTTTGCCAGGTCTGATATGAGTACATGGTAAATAAACTTTTTAAGAAACTGCCTAATTTCCAAGGTGGTTGCATCATTTTGCATTCCTTTTAACAATTTTTAAGTATTCCAGTTACTTCACACCCCTTTGTAATGCTTGATATTGTCAGTCTTTTTAAATTCAGTCTTATAGTGGATGTGTATCAGTATCTCATTCTTGTTTTATTTATTTTTATTTACTTTTAAGGATTTTATTTATTCATGAGAGACACAGAGAGAGAGGCAGAGACACAGGCAGAGGGAGAAGCAGGCTCCACGCAGGGAGCCCAATGTGGGACTTGATCTCGGGACTCCAGGATCATGCCCTGAGCAAAAGACAGATGCTCAACTGCTGAGCAACCCAAGGGTCCCTCATTCTGGTTTTAATTTGCATTTTCCCAATAAATAACAATGTTGTGTATATTTCTATGCACTTATTTCCATTCATATATATTTATGATGAATTTTCTATTCAAATATTTTGGCCAGTTTTTAATTAGGTTGATAGTTATTTTATTATTGAGCTTTAAAATTTTTTTATGTATTTTGGATACAAGTTCTTTATCATATAAATCCTTTGCATATATTTTCTCCTAGTCTGTGGCTTGTCCTTTTAGATTTTGTCCTTTTGAATTTTGATGAAGTACAATTTTCAGTTTTCAATTTTTTATTTTTATTTATTTATTTTTGCAATTTTCAATTTTTTAAAGTACTTTTGGCATCGTATCAAAAAAATCTTTGTTAAGAGGTAAATATTCCCCAAATTGATTTATGGGATTCATTGAAATCTGGATCAATACCTTAATAGACTCTTTGGTAGAATTTGAAAAGATGGTCCTAAAATATTCATGCAAGTGCAAAAGACATAGAATAACAAAAATGATGTTGAATAAGAACAAAGTTAAAGGTCTTAGATTACCTGAAGTCAAGATTTATTATGAAAATAGAATAATCAAAATAGTATTGTGTTTCTGTAAGAATAACACAGAAATGAATGAAATACAATAAACTCCAGAAATAGACACATACACACATTCAGTTGCTTTTTGACACAAGTGTCAAGGCAAAGGGAAAAGCTAATCTTTTCAACAAATAGTGCTGAACAATTAAATATCCGTAGATTAAAAAGAAAGACGAAAGAAAGAGTAAAAAAAGAAACTCAATTCTTAGCTCATAAGACAGAAAAATGACCTTGAAATGGGTCATACACACAAATGTAAAAATAAAACTATAAAACTTCTTGAAAAAAAGAGAGGCAAAAACTTTGTGTTCTTAAGTTAGGCCAAAACAGAGGTTAACAAACCATGGCCAATAGGCAAAATGTGGCCTACTGCCTTTTTTCTAAATAAAGTTTATTGAAACCAAACCATGCTCATTTGTTTCCATATTACCGATGACTTTCATGCCATAGGGATGAGTAAATTGAGTAGTTGCAACAGAGATTTTTTGAACTATAATGTTTAAAGTATTTATAATCTAGACTTTCACAGGGAAAGTTTGCTGGTCCTTGGGCCAGAATTTTTTTTTTTTATTTTAAATTTAAATATTTTTTTTTTATTATTTTCTTTTATTATTTATTTTTAAAAGTTTACTTAGGGATCCATGGGTGGCACAGCGGTTTGGCGCCTGCCTTTGGCTCAGGGCGGGATCCTGGAGACCCGGGATCGAGTCCCACGTCGGGCTCCTGGTGCATGGAGCCTGCTTCTCCCTCTGCCTGTGTCTCTGCCTCTCTCTCTCTCTCTCTCTCTGTGACTATCATAAATAAATAAAAATTTAAAAAAAAGTTTACTTAAATTCAATTAATTAACATATAATGTATCATTGGTTTCAGAGGTAGAGTTCAGTGATTCATCAGTCTTATATAATACCCAGTGCTCATCACATCACATGCCCTCCTTAATGCCCATCACCTAGTCACCCCATCCCCACACCCCTCTCCCCTCCAGTGACCCTGTTTGTTTCCTGATTAGGAGTCTCTTCTGGTTTGTCTCCCTCTCTGTTTTTGTCTTTAGTTTTTCCTCTCTTCCTCTATGATCCTCTGTTTTGTTTCTTAAATTCCACATGAATGAGATCATATGATAATTGTTTTTCTCTAATTGACTTATTTCACCTAGTATAATATTCTCTAGCATCATTGCAAATGGCAAGATTTCATTTTTTTTTTTGATGGCTGAGTAGTAGTCCATTGTATGCATATACCTCACATCTTTATCCATTTGTCAATGGACATCCCTGGGCCAGAATATTTTAAGTGGAAGTCTGTAACACTTGGAGAAACCATCTGAATGCCTATAATATCCTACATGGTTCTGTAACTCTTGACCTTTCCCCCATCTCTGTGTCTATCTACTCTATCCTCTCACCTCAACCCCTAGCCCCTTGCCATCTCGGGGCTCCAAGTGAGCCTAGGGGTTTATCCACCTAGCACATAACTCTTGCCTTTAGGGCCTTTGCCCTGGAAGTTTCTTGCCTGAAATACATTTTCTGCCGATATTTACTTGGCCCTTATACCCACTTCAAGTCTCAGATCAAATATCACTATCTTAATTCAGCCTATATTTACCACATTTTTACCTTTGTAATTCATGCCTTCTTATTCCCCCATGATTTATTTAAAGCCCATTCTACTTTTTTCCTTGATTCCAACCATAGCATATATCGTCTTCTAGTGTCTATTTCAATTTGCTTTTTAAGAGTCATCCCCAAGTCATTCCCATTCCAGAAGATAAGCTCCACAATTGAAGGGATTGTTAGCACTAAGAGAAATTTTCCATGTTAGGTATGTTTCTTATATATTTCAGCATATTTAGATTTTATGGAGACATTTATCTAATCCATATTGTCAGCTTTGATGGAAAAATATCATCCTTATGTATAATTACTTGGCTTAATAATAGCTACCATCTACTATATGTATACTAAGAGGTCAGGTGTAAAGACCCACTTTATTTTATTATTCAATTCTCACAATAACCCAGAGTCATAAATTACTATCACAGTGTTACAGAAAAGAAAATTAGGGCTTTGGATAACTTGGTTAATTTGCTCATTTCTACATAACTTATTAAATTAAAGACAAAAGTTTCAAACTGGATCCCCAGTCATGTCCTTGACAGTGATAATTTCCATCCAGTGTTTCACATTCTAGGTACACTAAAGTCGAGATCATAATCCATAGATACTACATCAGAGAGCAGCCATCTGGATTTTAGGCAATGTCGGATAGGAACAACATAATTCTTTCTAAAACTTGTGATTGAATCTTATTTGATATTCTACAATTTCTTTATTCTGATATCTCAATTCAGATATTCATTAAAATATTCATTTTAATCCAAATATTAATTTTAATGGGTATATTGTTTATTAATATAGTAATTAATTATTAATTTGAATATTAATTATAGGTCCAAAATTCCTCTTTCAGAACCCTTGAGGCCAGTTGTGGTTCAGTATACACAATGGTTTTTAAGAACATAAGACAGTACAAATAGGACATATCAGTTCTGTGAGAGAGATTTGGGGCAATTTTTGATGTTTGACTTAGTATATACAAAGATGTAAAAAATTTAGAATTCAGTTGCTACACATAGTAAATGATTAACCAAGGTGACCAATTTTATGTGGGTTCTATGGCATAAAGTGAGAACAGTTACCAAGCTTTTCTTAAATAAAAAGTTAGAGGGATGCCTGACTGTCTTCGGTGGTTGGGCCTCCCATTGCTGACTTGGGTTCATGTCATGATTTCCCAGGTGAGTTCAAGCCTTGCGCTCAAGCTCCATGTCATGCCCCACATAGAGCTCCACATGGAGTCCTCCCCTGCCCCTACCAGACATAGCAGTGAGTCTGTTTCTTTCCTTCTCCCTCTGCCCCTCCCCTTCCTGAGTGAGTTGTCTCTCAAATACATAAGTATAAAAAAAAGCTAGAGTATGCAGTTCTTTGTCAGAATTATAAAATAATTTAACTCTGTAATATAGAACCCATCTCTTGTTTATCCTAACTTATAATTTATGGAGTGGTAAGAACACCTAAAAGAGTGATTTCAGGATCAGTTCTTTTAAAGCAATTCATTTGCTTCATTTTGATTTACAAATAAACCATTCCATATACTCTAGAACTAAGTAACTTTTCTCTTATCTGATCCCTGTCTGTATTAACATCATCTATTATTTATTTTCAGCCAGATTGTCTTGGTATTTGATGTTTCGGCTAGGTTAGTGACTTCTGGCCAGGACCAGAATAAGCTGATAAAAGTTGGTTTCAGCATTTTAATGATTCACAACGTCTCCGATGCAGCAAAAACTTTGCCATCCTTGGATCTTGAAATGAACAAACTAAAATCAATGTAAAAAAAAATAATAAGTAAATAAATTAAATAAATAAAATCAATGTAAACTATGTCAAAACCTTTTTCCAAGTGGTAGGAATGACCTTTGAGCAATGTTAGTCAAGTGGTGGGTAAAGAATGCAGTCTTCAAGGCACTCTTCATTCATTTAGCCTTGAGCCTGTTTACTTCTGTAGCAGCATTGCTTGCCATCTACTCTGGCTCCCAGTGTACCTTTTTGTAATGAAAATGACTGCATAGCCATGGGACCTTGGAAAATGTTCTAGGAATATTTGGGCCCTCTCTCCACCACTATCAACCTGCACCTTACACCTAGCTCCTGCTCATCTTTCATTTCTCTGCCTAATCATAAATTCCATCCACAGTCTAACACCTGAGTCTGCTTTACATGCCTCTCTTAATCGCTCAGACCTCAGTCATACCGTTTGTTAAACATTAGGCACACACAGAGTGTTATAATTGGCTATTTACTCATCTGTCTTGCTTAGATTATAAGAGAATCATTTCTACCTTATTTCATATTGTACTCCCAGTGTTTAATACAGAACCTGGCACAGAGTAGTCATTATTTGCTAAGTAAATAAAACTCTTAAAAGTTCTCTTATGTGAAAAAAAGGCATAAAGCAACTACTGTATAGAATTGTGATAATAAAAATAAGATGCTTAGTATGAATGGGATAATGAATCACAATGTTTAGCAGGTAATAGACTTTCAGTAAATGTTAATTAAATAAAAAAATCTGCATTTTCTCCCAATTGCAATATAACAGTTTTTAATTTTGTTGTAGATTCAGGTTAGACTATATAAACAATGTGTATTATATATACTAACTTTTTTTTTATTTTTTGTTTTTGGTTGTTAAATGCATTGTAAAATATGCTATAAAATTTGTCATAGGGTTAGGTAACTCCAATCTTTTAATTTTTGAATATATCAATCTGTTTTTTGAAAATATGTTTCATTTAATAAAGCCTTAAAATGCACTTTATGAAGCACATTTGTGCTGAATTTTAAGTAAACATATTTTACAGAAAATTGAAGCCATACATTTCTGATCCATTTATAGTTAAAATACAATGAACATTTTGCTTCAAGAAGTTTCTTAATAGTTATTGTTATATATTTGTTGAAAATATTCCTTTTCTTATGAGTTTATGCTAAAACCACTGAGTGAATGTTTGATAGGAACTGGATACGTGCATTGTCTCCAAGTATTTCCCCACAAATTACTTATGAAAGACAAGAGAAAGACAGTAACTTTCCAGTAGAGAAACATAGACACTACCTTAACAAAGTCCTCAAAGATAACCTGGCCTTGGAACAAACCGACATCATGTGCCTTTTGATATAATGCACACTGAAGGCCCCCAAATCACTATGGTTATATTTCTGCCAAAAATGCACAACCTGAGTCTAATCATAAGGAAACAACAGACAAACCCAATCTGGGAGACATTCTACAAAATAACTGGCCTGTACTCTTCAAAAATGTCAAGGTCAAGAAGCACAAAGGAAGGCTAAGAAACTCTTCTCTATTAAAGGAAACAAAAAAGGTCATGACAATTGTCATGTAATAAACACATGACCCTGGATTGGATCCTCAACCCAGGGAAGAGGGGAGGAAGTAGCTGTAAAGGACATTAGTGGGAAAATGGATAGAATTTGAAATGGAGATTGCCTATCAGATAATAGTTTTATTAAAGTTAAATTTGATAATTGTACTACGTTTATGTAAGTAAATATCCTTGTTCTTAGAAATACTCACTGAAATGTTCAGGGATAAATGGATACGATATTTAGAGCTTATTTTTAAATGTAAGGAAGAATGACAGAGAAGGAGACACAGAGACAGATAAAGAGAGACAGAAAGATAGAGCAAAGATGATAAAATGTAAAGGGTGTATGGGAGTCCTTTGTCCTATTCTTTTCTGTGAGTTTATAAATATATCAAAATAAAATGTTAACCAAAAATAGGCCTTCTGAAATAAACTTCATGTGATTTAGTGTTAGATATCCAAATATAATGGTTGAGTGGTGAGTTACTCATTGCTTACTTTGAAAAGTTAGTTTTCAGTTGCTGAATAATTGAAAAACACCACATCAATGACCTAAAACAACAGCAATTTATGATTTTATTTATGATCTTGTGGAGAGGCTGAGTTCAGCTGGGCAGCTTTTCTTCTTCACAATGCATAAGTTGAAGGTATTCATTCTGCTGTGTTCAGCTAGAAGCTCAACAGTGGCTGAAACATCCACAATGGATGGTCCTTTCTCAGGGCTTCTCTTCATTCAATAGTTTAGCCTGAGCTGCTTTATAATTAGAAACTTGTTCTAAGAGGGAAAAACAAAAGCTTCCAGTACTCTCAAAGCCTGGGCTCAGAAGTTCTAGAATGTCTCCTCCATGGTATTCTATTGTTCGAACAAGTTACAATACAGCTCACATTCAAATGGAGAGGAAATAGAATTTACTCTTGACATCAGGAGTGGTCTGTGCTTAAAGAGTTGGGAAGAATTGTTGGCAGCCATATTAGCAGGCTGTCTAGCACAGAGCCCAAATCAACTCATTTAGATGACTTGGAATGAACTTATCTATGATTTAGAAATATTGGCATATGAGATACGTGTCAAAAGAATTTTAATTTGAACGGAAGTTAGCAGAATTTGTATATGAATGCAGAACCACTCATTATAATTTTGGATTAGATGCAGTCTATTATAAATTATTTTTCATTATAAAAGTGTCAGTGTTTGATGCGTGGTAGAGAAGGATATAATAACTCTAGTTCATTTTTGTGCCAAGGCCTTGACTTGCTCTACACTGCAAACTGGTTCATTCATTATTGCTTTTGCCTCATAAGTGTAAATATTGACACAAGCGCAAAGCCAAATAACATATTAGGGGGCTCCAGATCCACACTCTGAGAACCGCTGACCTAAAGAAATATTCATAACTTATGCAAAAGTCAGACACCAAAGTTTGCTGTATTATTTCTGATAATAACAAGATATTGTAAACAATTTGAATATTCTCCAAAGCAAAGGGTTAAATAAGATACAATGTATTCATATTAAAAATGCTGTGCAGCCATTAAAAAGCATTGGTAGACCTTTATATGCAGAGAAACTCTAGAATATAGCACGACTAGTAAAACATGGTCATATAGTATTCATATCATCCCTTAAAAAAAAGATTATTTATTTATTTGAGAGAGAGAGAATGAGTACACAAGCCAGGGAAGAAGCAGAGGAGGAGGGAGAAGCAGACTCCTTGCTGAATAAGGAGCCTGATGCAGGGCTCAATCCCAGGACCCCAGGATCATGACACGAGCTGAACGCAGATGCTTAACTGACTGAGTCACCCAGGTGCCCCCATATCATCCCATTTTAAAAAAATCCAAATATATCTGGACACAAATAGCAAGATTTTCATAAGGGAAATAAGGTCATATCATGCATGTTATAAATATATATCACAAACTTAGGTATATACACACACACACATACAAATGCAGAGGAGAGGAAACATACTACACACTTCTCTTTAGTGACATATGAAGAAAAGGGTAGGGTGGCAATGATGCTAACTCTTCACTCTGTGTGGTTTTTTTTTCCTCTTTTTTTGGATTTATTCATTTATTTAAAAAAGAGAAAGAGCACACATAAGCAGAGGAAGGGGGAGAGGGAAAGAGAGAATCCTAAGGAGACTCCATGCTTAGCACAGAGCCCTGTTAGCACTCAACCCTATCACCCTGAGACCATGACCTGAGCCCAAATCAAGAGTTGGACACTTAATAGACTGAGCTACCTGGGTGCTCCTGTATTTCTTTTTTTATGCATCATAATCATATATTACTTCCATTATTAAAAAATCATAATAAATAGAAAATAAGTGCTTACAGATTTTATACAACCTATGAATTCATACCCAGTTTCCTGGAAAGAATAGCTCTTCTTCTTTATTCAAGATTAGAAGATGCAAGGATTAGAACTTCAGTGAAGCTTATATAGATAACCCTTCATCATTCATGTATATGTCACTCTATATGTACTTTTGTTTCATAGTGAAAAAATATTTATTATTCCTTTCCTTAGATTTTTAAAATTATTAGGACAAGGAAAATGTGTTGTATATCTTGTACTAGAGTTTACTAAAATATGGAGAAAGAGTAAAGTATGGAATGAATTTCACGCTGTTCTCTGTATAGTGGGTATAACTTTTCATTGACTATTTTGACTCCAGCAAGATACTGAGAAAGGTTGCAGCACATAAAAACCCAAAAATCCAGAAAGTCTGTAAATGAAGCAACTGTTCAAAGCTATTTTGTGTTATCTGTGGGTAGCTATCACATATATAAGACAGAATATATAAGATAGAAGATTATAGTTTCTTTTTTGTGGGCTACTTGTAAGACTCTATTTGAATATTATATCTGATTTTAGGCTATTTATTAACAGATTGCCAAATAAAATTTCAGTAAGTTCATTTATTCATTTGGCATATATTTATTGTATGCCTACTGTGCACCAGACTCTCTTACTAGTGTTTGGGATATAGCAAAACAAAACAAAATTACTGAACTCATAGAGTATATGGAAGTGAACAAACATTCCTAGCCTCATAAAGTTTACATTTCAGAAGAAAGAGAGACAATAACACAAATAAAATATATTGTATATTAGATGGTGATGAGTGAGAAGGCAGAAAATAGAGTAATCAGATAAGATCTTGCTGAGAAGTTTCCACTAAGTAAAGACTTAGTGAACATTGTGGGGTGAGGTCGCCAGTTGGGTGGATATCTGAGTCTCCCTCTCCCTTCACCCTTCCTCTGTCCTCCCTGCTCGTGCTCTCTCTCTCTAATAAGTAAAATCTTAAAAATAAATAAATAAATAAATAAATAAATAAATAAATAAATAAATAAATGCCTAAAACTGGATGAGATTATCAAAAGAGAGTTAGACCAAGAAGAGAATTTTTGAAACCTGGTTCCTGGGAGAGGGAAGACAGAAGGAGTAGCCTGTGTGTCATGACACACAAAGCTGATAAAGGACTCCTACCTATTGCTTAAGATGACTCTTCAGAGGAATTTTCTCTCTCGCTTTGGAAAACTGAAAATATCTTTTAAAGTTCATCATATATATATACAAATGATGAGCAATTCCATTTCTAATTATATGCAGAAGAAATGAGAACCTTTTTCTTTCTCCAAAAGACATATGAATATTCATAGCAGTATTATTTATAACAGCCCTAAAGCAGAAACTTCCCAGATGCCATCAACAATTACAATGGTGTTAGAGGTCAGTAGAGTGGTTATCTTTTGGGTGAGGGTGGATAAGGTCTGGAAGGGGCAAGTGGAGTGCAAGTGACTGCATGATCTGTATATTTTTATGCATCTAATATGTCAAAAAGGGATTTGCATTTAAAAAAAATTGATGAATGAATGATTTTCACTCCAAGAATACTTATTACTTCTTGTCAGTATATGTCCTAGAATTGACCTTTCCAAAGTTCATTTTTTTGACATGTATTTAGGCCCTGCCTACTTAATACCTACTGGATGCTATACTAGGCACAGGAGATAGGTAAACAAAAAAGATTGGGTTTCTCTCTGATTATGCAGGTTACAGTGTAGTTTATTTGCTTTGAGCAAAAGAGTATTACTGTCACCATTTCCTATAAGCTTTCACCAGAATTCCTTGATGTAATGCTCTGAGGTCCAGTTTTTTTGCTTGTTTCTTTTAACTATTTCCTTGATTAGAAGGTCCCTGTAGTTAGGGAAAACTTTTATACATCAGAATTATCTACTAGTCTAGAGATTAGTGATAGCAAATGGACTTGTTTCCAAAGTAAGTCATTTAAATGTGATCATATCTAAGCTCTGTGAAAGGATTACATCTTATCGAGACTACCTTTCTTCTGAGTTCTTTTCCTTAATGAGTGAGTGATTTACAAAAATGCATGCTCTACGTTTTCTTCTTTTAAGACTTACATGAGACACTATCAGTTCCCCATATTTCTTTTGGAAGGACACAAAAGGGACATCATTATCTACTCCCCGATCTTTAAATGTGAGAAGCATGTGTCCAATTAAATCTAGTGCTTCCTCTTCATTGTTCAGTATGAATAATTAACCTTTCTAAGTGCTGACATCAGGAAGGTTTTGAATCTCCCTTTTTTTCCAAGGGAAAAATAAAATGAAGAGCAGAACTGATGCTTCTTTCAAGTTTTTGTTTTAATCATTTTGAAAGACAATAATAGTAAAGTATGAGTGTTAAAATCCAACACGTTGATTCTGAAAAGTATTATTTTATTTATTCCTTGGTGATAATGATTTTATTATTAATGTGGGCTTCTCCAAAGTAATAATGTTCTTTAATGCAATCATTTAGAACAATATGGTCACCAATCTACTTTCATTAGCCACATGGGAACATTATAAATCAATTTATATGATCTTTGCAATTGAAACTTGCTGGATGCCAGCTGTGTCAATTTCTGTTAATTATCATCCTTTTAAACCTCATTCTTTCTGTAAGTAAGATATGCACTTTAGGACTCTTTTTTTTTTTTTAATAGTTTAAAATGTTCTGCTCATCCTCCTACAGGTCTCCTACAAGGCTTTTGCCCCTCTAAGTTGATTTATAATGTAACCTTGAAACAAGGAGAAGCATTAGTCGCCTGCTGTTTTAATAAATGGCTTGTCAGCTATTTTACAACGATGGTTATTTCTTTGACTAGAGAAATTTCTAGATAGTAGGTCTTTGAATTCCTAATTATTTTAAAGATTTGGCTGGATATTCTTGAGCATATTGATCTTCTGTGCAAATAAATACTTAACTGCTAGAGACAAAATGGCTTTGATCTGTTTTGATTTTGATTTTACGTATTTTAAGTTTGTCATAGACTTACTAGTCAATCTGAAGGGTTGAAAATGTAATGAAACTATCTCAGCCTTAACCTGTTAAAATGCTACCTATCCTCTCTGACTAATTAATTAATGAATTAATTAATTTTTTATAACACAGAGTTAAACTATCTTAAGAAATAAAATTGTGGAATGGTAATTCTGTAAAACTCTTAGCTTCCCCAAATTCAATTAGGTTCACATTCACAGTGATTTTTTGTTTGTGTCCCAACACACACAATGAGTCTCATCTTAAACTCACATAGTCTCTGCTTGCTCCTCCTCCTGCATTTCCAACTTCTGTTTCCCTTCCTGGCATCACAACCTACCCACTCTTCCAAGCTGGGAACCTAAAGACCATTCTAGACAAACTTTATCAGTTTCTTCCTCCTCCCCTGCATCTACCATGGCCTGATAATTTCACCTATGTATTACCTTACTCGTCTCTCTCTCCCTACAGTAGCTGCCTTTTTTCAGGCTTTCAATACTTCTTCCAAACAGACTTGTCTTCTCTAGTTTTTTCTTCATCCCTACTTCACAGATGCTCACATCCACAGGTCATACAATAGTGGTAGATATAACATGCAGAGCTGAATGTATTGCTTTTCCAAATAAACTTAATGATTTTTTTTTAAAGATTATTTATTTATTTGAGACAGAGAGTAAGTGAGAAAGAACACAAGTGAGGTGAGGGCTAGAGGGAGAAACTGCCTCCCCGCTGAGCAGAGAGCCCAGTGTGGGCCTCTATCTCAGGACCCTGATGAGACCACGACCTGACTGGAAGGCACATGCTTAATCAACTGGGCCACCCAGGTGCCCCAAACTCATTGAATTTTATGGAACATCTTTATCAGTTCCTTCTACTTGGTAAAGTTTGTAGTGTGTTTATCTCTTATTTATGCTTTATAGTTTGCCACAGTTCTTGAAAATGATCCCAGTTCTTAAAACAATAGCAATTAAAACAAAACAAACCCAAATGACCTAGAAGTCTCCTTTCAATGGCTTAAGTTTCTGGGTGTGAGAACTTAAAGCTCCTCAGCAGAGCATAAAGCTCGCTTTAGCACAGGGGTCTGTGCAAACCTCCAGTCAATTCCCTGGCAGTTCTTGCCAAGTGTTTATTCCCTGCTTGTGCAAGGCTCTTTTGTGACTCCTGTCTTTGCTCCTATTCTTCCTCTGACTGCACTTCCCCAAAGTGCACTATGTAACCTGCTTGGGTCGCCATAATAAAATGCCACAGATTGGGTAGCTTAAACAACAGACATTTATTTTCTCATATTCTGGAGGCCTGAGGCCCAAGATCAAGTGTCAGCAGGTTTGTTTGTTTGTTTGTTTTTTCTGTGGTCTCTCTTGGCTTGCAGATAGTGCCTTCCTGCTATGTCCTCACAAGGCTATTCCTCAGTGAGTACACATCCCTGGTGTCTCTTCTGTGTGTCCAAATTTCCTCTTGTTATAAAGATACCAGTCAGATTGAATCAGGGACCATTCTAACCACCTATTTGACCTAACGCACATTGTAAAAGCTTTATCTCATATGCTGAGGTGCTAGGGGTTCAGGCCTCAACTATGGATTTTGGCAGAGACACATTCTGTTCCATTTTACATGGCATGTTGTGTTCATAATGTGCCATTTTATGCTCACACCATACCTTTCATTTGCAAAGCGCTTTGCGAATATGAATGTGTATCTTTATTATTTCAACCACTTTAAAATAGATACCTATAATTCCCTCGAAAGCCAAGGCCAATGGTTTGAGCACCTGTGTCCTTAAGTCATTAGTAATGGTAATAATAAAAATATAATAACAATAAAACACTAATTTATCTCTTTCTTACCTTTTACTGTATTATCTTAACATGACTCATTTATCATATGTCAACACCATCAAATTAGAACAGACTTTCAGAACTAAAAACGGTCTTAGAATTATACTTTGGAAATAGAACTCTTTCAATTTGCATCTTACTATCTTGCCATTCACATGTCACTAGTTCTAGCACTAAGCATATTTTGTGGGACTCAGACCCTGCTTGTAACAGATGTCCTAGAGCCTCAAGTATTACCCAATCTAGAGGTCCTCAAAGAGATAATGTATTTCCCTAAAACTGCAAAACACCTATTGATGGACCTAAATTACAGCTAAAGACCAGTCAGAAGGACCATCCTCATGGTCTCCACTAATGGACATTAGGTAAAAGGGAACATTCTTTGAGCCCCACCCATACTTTTTATCTCAGAAAGAAACTAAAAATCAAGAACTTAGTAAAAACTCATCAAATTTTGAATATTCTTTGTATGTTATTTTCAGTTTATCCAAAAATATCTGGCAGTAAAGGAGCACTAACATTTATAAGGAAAACTTTTAGCTGGGGAAAACCTGGACTGAGAAGGATGCCATGAATTCTATTTGAGGACACCATTGTGGCTTTGCCTGGGGAGCCAGGGGGAAGCTGTGCTCCTGAGAGCAAGGTCTCTGAATTGCCTTGTGCATTCAGTAGCAGAAAATGTCTACGAGGCTGGCTGGTGTAAGGGAGAGAAGGTGAATTGGGCTTGGAAAATAGCAGATCTTCCTTTAAAGCACTTTAAAGCTGCCTTTAGAAAACCTTCCAATGTATAAGTCACAGAGGTTCAAGTTTTAGCAAACAAATGAAACTACTAGATCCTGACCTTAAATATTTTCATCTTTAACACTTTCCAAAAAAATATATATGCTCATTAAGGAAACATAAATGTGATCATTTCTATCAACCACCTACAGGGTGCTCTAAGATTATAAGAATCTTAAGGTGCAGAACCATGGTCTTGACACAGTATACCCACTAGAGGTCATATTAATGGTACATAGAAAATAATATCAAACATTCATTTCTTAGGCCCTTTAGCTCAGTCTTTTTTTTTTTTTTTGTCTCTTGTCTCATTTAACCTTCACAACATCTCTGATAGGTATTATTTCTATTTTACAGATGCCTGAAAGTTCAGAGAAGTTATGTGATTTGCCCGAGGTCACACAGTTTCCACTCAGTTTGCCTGATTCTGATGTCTGAGTTCTTAATCTTGGCTATCTAACCTCCAGAGTATCTGATGTGCTTAGTTATTACTTTTGATGCAAGCGTCTGTAAAACAGTTAATAAGACAGTATGAGTTTGCATAGTGATTATTAAAATAATAGCTTTATTGAAATATAATTCCCATGCCATAAAATTCTTCCTTTCAAAGTATATAGATGTTCTTTAGTGCATTCACAATTCTACGAGGATCAGATAAAAACATTTTTATCACGAGGATCAGATAAAAACATTTTTATCACCCCAAAAAGAAACAATTAGTGGTCACTGCCTATTCTACCCATATCCTAGCCCCTGGCAACCAATAATCTACTTTCAGTTTCTATGGGTGTTATCTATTCTGGATATTTCAAGTAAATGGAATCATAAAATATGGAGATTTTATGTCTGTCTTCTTTAACTTACCATGTCTTCAAGTCTCATCCATGTTGTAACATGTTCCTATTTATGGTTAACATAACATTCCATTGTGTGGAACATACCAAATTTTGTTTATCCATTTATCAGTTGGAGGGTTGGAAATGGCTTATTTCCATTTTTTGGCTATTATGAATCATGCCATTATGAGCCTTCACATAAAAATTTTTGTGTGAACAGAGTTTTATATCTCTCCAGGAGTGAACTTGCTGGGTCACATAATAATCATGCTTGACATTTTGAGGAACTGCTCAAGTGTTTTCTAGAGGGACTACGCCATTTTACATCCTCACCCACAGTGAATGAAAGTTCAGATATCTCCAGTTTCTGGCTAACATTTGTATTTTTGGTTGTTGCTTGTTTTCTGATAGCCATTGTAGAGTGCAAAGTATTATGATGGTGGTTTTGATTTGCATTTCTCTAGGGACTGAGGTTGAGCATCTTTACACGAGCTTATTGGCCATTTATGCATCTTTGAAGAAATATCTATTTGAGCCCTATGCTCATTTTTAAACTAGATTATTTATCTTTTGATGTTGTGTGTCAGTGATATTAAGTTTAGTGCATCTGTCATTTTTCTATTTTTACTACTGCTTGGAAATACTTTTAGTTATGTCAAGTCAAGCATTTATTCAAACATCCATTAATCATTTATTGTGTACTATGCCTGTGCTGGAAATATAAAGTCCAATAAGACATGTCATATCTCCTGTGGATTATTCCAACAGCTGCCTGTTTTCCTATTCCCAAATCAATCTTTTATCCTCCATCCTAAATGGTTTTTCTAAAACATAAATTTGATCATGTCAGTCACTTGCCTATTACCTTCAATACTTTCTTCATTGACTATAAGACAAAATTCTAACTTTTAAAGGCGGTTTTATAAACCCTTCCAAATTTGTTCCTTGCCAATTTCTACAAGATCATCTTTCTTGTTCATCCTCCATCCCCATATGGGATAACTTTAGGGGTCTCCCTATTTAAATACTCCATCTAGACATACTGAGCTTAGTAAGTTAAGTGAGTCCTCAGTCAGAAACCTAAACCAGGTCTTAGGTGAAAGCTAATCACTGGAGCTTTTTTCTTAACTCTGGATCCCAACTAAACAGGTGGATTTATCTCTTAAGCCTGTGACCTGAGAAAGCAAGCTATACCGAGTTAGCCTCTTGACTCTAATGGGATTTTTAATTGTCCAGCCTGATCTCATTTTCACTGAAAAGAAATAAGGAAAGAGCTGTGCCCTCATGATGGGTCGGTGTTAAAATGGACTATGGCCCTTTAAAGACAGTAGTGGTAGCTGCAGTTATTGATTATGTCACCCCCCTCAGGAAGACACAAACCACTGTTCAAGAGAAACTTTCTCCCTAAGGGAGACTCTCCCTCTATCAACCTTTAGAGAAACTGAGTTTTAGTTTTATTAAAGGGAGCTGTGGCTTCTTTAAATATCCTACCTACCTAATAGATCAGTCTCTGTTGGTCTGGGAGAAAGGAACTCACTACTTGCCTCCCTGTTATGTCTTTTATTGAAATTAAGTCTAGTATATAAATTTGAAAACATATTAATTCCTTTTGAACTTAGTCATCAACTAATTAGTAAAAGCTATCTATGTATATATGTATGTGTGTATTTATATATATATATAAACACATGTACACACAAAAGTCATTACACAAATGCAAAGTGGAAACTGTAAAATTCAAATAAATCTGAAGTGCTTATTGCGGTTACTGCATAGTGAACAAAAACCACAATTCAAGTGACTTAAAACAATCTTTTCATCTTTATTGACATATAATTGACAAGTAAAATTTAAAATATTTAAAGTGTATATTGTGATTTGACAGCTATACATTAAGGACTCCTTCCATCTAGTTAATACATCCATTACCTCATATAATCTTCTATGTATATGCACGTATATGGTGATAATATTTAAGTTCTACTTTCAGCAAATTCTAGCTAAATAATACAATGTTATCAGCTACAGTCCCCATGTCAACAACCATTTTATTTTGTTCATCATATCATAGGTCAGAAAGTTGGGAAGGGACTATCCAGGTAATTTGCCTACAGTTCATTTGGTGTCACTTGGGGTGACTGGGCATGGCTGATCCTGTACGATGGCTCTTCATTCCCATGTCGGGCACCTCACTGTTTGGCCATGTTCTCTCCAGGTCTTATCCTTATAGGTCCTCAGCATGTGGCCTGGATTTTGCCCAGGATGATGGTTGTCTTAGGGTAGTTACACTTCTTAAATGGCAGTTAGTTTACAAGAGAGCAGGGCAATAGCTACCAGGACTGAAATTGGCATAGCTATTATAGCATCATTTACACCTAACTCTATCGATCAAGATATTCACAGACCACCAGAAACTCAAGGGGAGGGGAAATAGACTCCAACTCTTAATGAGAGGAATAGGAAAGAATTTGCAGTTATCTTTAATCTGCCCTAAGTAGATCTATTAGGCATATATACCTGATAAACACAAAGATCTCCACCTCCTCTCCACACATGAAAATATCAGAACGATGTCGAATCTTCAGTAGTCTGCAACCAGTTGCCTTAGAGAAAGGTGAAGTGTGTGTAAGATATTGTGTGAGAAAGATATTGTGTGTAACTTTAACAAGTTTTTTATATTTAATGGTCACGATAATCAAAATTCTTTAAAGTTTTATTCCTTCTTTGATTTGTACATGTGTATTTTATGACCAACATTTTGAGCTGCAGGAAGTGTGAACTATGCTTTTATGACACATACCTGAGATCTTAGGAGCATTAGAAATAGTTTATTAATGCCCAGGGTATCATTCTAGCTTACCTAATACCTTTGATTTACTAAAGTCACAAAAGTTATGTTGCCTTCTTTTATGGATATAACTTTAGCCACATGTTAAAGCATAGCTTTGTACAGGTGTTTTCACATGTCTGGTCCACTGAAATCTAAGAAACTCAACCCTGGGGTCACAGACAGAAGAAGCAAAAGACATAATAAAAACCACATGTTAACCATTAATGTTCATTTACCAAATCCTACTTAAACTCTTGTACTCTCAAAGCTAATTTCATCCAATTGCCTTTTAATTATAGTCTCTTGCTCAGAGTTGCAAATATAATGGCTTTTTAATATATCTTGCACTGTTCTGTGTCCAATGTAGGATGTAATCATGCAATTTATTCAGAGCTAGTGCTTTAGGTAATTAAAACATAAGCACACACAGATTTCTGCACATGCATATTCCACAGAAAAGAATCTGACAAATTGCTTTTGTATAAAGTTCTTTTTTTTTAGATAGAATAGGATAGAAATCCTGTGTCCACTAATGTATGTTGTAGCGAAGGTGAAACGAAGAAATCAAATATGGGGCAGCCGTATTTGGTGGCTCAGCGGTTTAGCTCCTGCCTTCAGCCCAGGGCGTGACCCTGGAGACCTGGGATGGAGTCCCACATCAGGGTCCCTGCATGGAGCCTGCTTCTCCCTCAGCCTGTGTTCTCTGCCTCTCTCTCTCTGTGTGTCTGTCATGAGTAAATAAATAAAATCTTAAAAAAAAAAAAAAGAAATCAAATATGGCTGTCTGGGAGATCTGTATACATATCAGAGAATGAAATAAAAGAAACTAAAGTTGGAAGGTATCTTAACACATTTTTAATTAATCAGTCTTGATGGATTTAATTCTCAATGTGGATTAGTGCTTCATTATCCAAGATGTTAGGACATAAATAGACCCCAGTCTCCTCCCCATTTTGGAGAAGGACAGGAAAAAAAAAAAAAAGAGAGAGAGAGAGAGAGAGAGAGAGAGATTTAAGATAATTATCACTATTTAAAAAATGACCAAGCAATAGAACAACTTTTAAAAATCTTTTAAGAGTGGTGATTCCTTTTAGAGAGTGAGAGTTAATACACGTATTGAGTAATCAATATATCTTTTTTCTTTTGATGAGCAAATACTACTTTAGTGAAGTTTTTCACCTTATTTCACAGTAACCAGGAGATTTTATGTAAAGACAAGTAATTAGCTGTTTTTAAATTATATATAATTTTGAGAACCTCATAATTAGTTTTTTAAAAAGCATATCAAGCTATGGTTTTACATTTATTCCTTCCATAATTTATTGTGCCAACTAACTATGACCTACATGTTAGAGATCCCAAGAAAGTGATGGGCTGCTTCACAATTTTATTTTTTTTTGTGGAAAGCCATTTCTCTGGTGTTACCTTCTGACTTACGGTTTGGCCGTAAAAAAAGAAAAAAAAAATGATATGGCCCATGAGTCCAAATACCAGCATGAAAACAGAAAAAAAAAAACACACATTTGTTCATTTTTCAGGGTTTTGGGTTTGTAACATGCTGGTACCTGGAAACATGTGAAAATCTAGATGGATTGATTTCCTTTTTCAGTTTTCCATTTTCCTTTTTCCATGTTCACACATCTTGTATTCATCCTTAGAATACAAATGTAGAGAAGTGGATGTATATTTCCTTTCCAAAACATTGTTATTAGGAATTTAGGCAACACATCCTCATTAGCTAATTCCCTGTTCTGTTCCTTTGCCAAATTTCCATCCACATACCTTCTTCCCCTTCATTCTTAGCAGTTTTAGGGATCTTCTTTGGGAACAAAACAAACAACTAGAAGGTTAGCCAAGGAGCATCCTATTCCCAAGTCAGAATTTAACTAAGTCTTGGAATCTAGATACACAAACATTTTCTCATATTGGTGTTTCTTGTACATTTAAGCTTTAGAGTTGTAAATAGTGAGTTTTGGGCCCCCTCAGCTCCAGGAGTAATCTACAGAAGTAGGCCAGCCTTTACAAGGGGAAGTCAATCTTAATCCTTTTCCCTTTTGATGCTGCTGCCCAGGTCTTAAGAGCTTGCTGCCTAGACCCTGTCACTGACTTTTAGTTTTGACTGCTCTTTATTCAGTCCTGCCTTTTTGCTTCCCTATAGCCTATGTCCTAATTTAGCTCTGCTGTAGAAATCCAGAGGACCAAAACAAACAAATTAATATCAAGCAAAAGCCAAACATATGCTTCATCATCTTGGTCAAATACCAAATTCCCACCCTAAATTCTATACTCAGGTGTTTGATTTATAAGAAATTCCAATTTATGAATGGATTGTATACCCACTCTTCCTTTTAAGTTAAAAACTCAGGACCCACATTCCTATTGAAATGATGGTACAAATGCCATACCAAATGTGATAAAGTTTCCATAATATTCCAGGGTAAATTGGCCTAACGAGGTCAAAATATAATCCCTTCGTTTTTTCTTTAATTGCTTTTAAGTCATGTGATTGTCTATTTTGCCATTTCTCAAATCAAAATTAAATATTCAAGTTGATCTGCTTATATAGTGTTTTGTATTTTTTTTTCTGAAAAGCTGTTAAATTTATGGTACATGCTACCATTACCTCCAATAGGGTCTTAAATCTTAAGGTCAATTGTGATATGTTAACCACTGAGTATTTAAACTATTAATTAATGTAGGGAGGGGAATGCACTCCAAGGTTGATAGCTGCATATGTTCTGCTGATCATAACACTATTTCAATCGGAGATTCGGTTAATCCCCATATTGAAGTGATAGTTTTATTTTTACCAGTCACTTCTGGACAAAACAATTCTTCCCATAGCCAAAATACATTGAACCACTTTCTCTAATTTTTTCCCATAGTATATAAATACCCTAGATTCTGTCCCAGAATATTTATTTTATTAATTTTATTATCTATTAAAAATAACAAACCTCCTCCTCCTAGTCTGTGGCTTCCCTCTGGCTGTGGTTCTATTTCCTTCCCTTTACTGTTAGAGTTCCTTTAAGGATATTACATACTTTCTACTGAAAAGAGGTATCATGATTTATGCAACCTATTCTCTTCAATGGACATATATGATAAATTAAAAATATGATAAGAAATTAAAAATATGCTTAACATCTTTGAACAAATATCTTTGTGCATCAGTGCAACTATTTCTGTAGCATATAATTCCAAATGAAATTATTTAGTCTAAGGGAATGCATATTACAGGTTGAACTGTACCTCCCCAAATTTGTGTCAAAATCCTAACTTCAATACCCCAGAATGTGGCCTTAGTTAGAGATGAGGGCTTTATGGAGGTAATCAAATTAAAATGATGGGATGAGAATGGGATCTAATCCGATATGACTGGTATCTTTTAAGAGGAAATGTGGACATGGACATGCACAAAGAGAAGAGTTGGGGACATATGGGAAGACAACCATGTAAACACAAAGATGGCCATTTATAAGCCAAGGAGTGAAGCCAGGTACAGACCCTTCCCTTCATGACACTGAAAAGGAACTAACCCTACCAACACCTTGGTTTTGGACTTTTAGCCTCCAGAACTTTGAGACACTACATACCAGCCCTAGAAAACTTATAAAGCATTCTTGCAAAATATTCTCGAAAATAGCTGTGACAATTTATATCTTAACCAGCCATGTAGAAGGGTAACTTTCCCCCCACTCCTCACCAATATTTCAATATTAATCTTTGCAATGTTTAATTTCAAAGACAATCTTTTCAATATACACACACGTCTTTGATTTTTTTTTTTAAATCCAGATTTAAGCATATCTCTGGGATTTCATTTCCTCTCAAAATATCTAAAACAGATTCCAGTGAATTGATGCTATCAAATAGTCACTCAAATATGGCTATGATTTCAATATAGTTTTATACAATGATAAAAAATGATTAAAGATATATTGAACTTTTAAACATGTTTAACTACTCATTCACTTACTGACAGTCTGCTCCCAAATTTTCATTCTTTAGGATTATCACACGTAGCATGAAGTTTGTTCCTAAAAGGCAAAAGCTTAATAATTGGAAATATGCTTTAAAAAATTTCATATTTATAACATGTGAAAATAAGTTCCATATCCAGTAATCCAATTCATAATGTATTAAGGATTATGCTTTTGAAGTAAATTCATTATTGACCTTCCTGTTGGAAACACACTGTAAATCTATAGTGTTCTCAAATAGTGTCATAAACTATAGGAGCATTGTAGTAACATTAAAACAAAAATATGCCATGTAAGGTTGCCATTGCTTTAAAAGTTCTCTCCTGGAGACAATAATAAGGTATGTTTGTCCCCACGTCACTCTTTTGTTAATATGCTTATCCTGTTAAAGGATTATTTTCCATCTTCTCTTTCATTGATTTTTGTTGGTCTTTGCATGAGTTAAGATGTGAGCTTTCAGGTTATTTGACTGAATAAACCTCTTGCCACAGCTTTCAAAGGGACACACAAAACGTTTCTCCCCAGTGTGGATGCATACATGTGTACGCAAATTGTAGTCCAGGGAAAAGCGTTTCCCACATCCTTCAAAGGTGCACCGGAATGGCCTCTCTCCAGTATGAACCAGAAAATGTCTTTTTAGTTTCGCACGCTCATTGAATGCTCTCCCACATTCTGCACATACATGATCTCGAGGACCATGGACAAGGAGATGCTTTCTCAGGGAAGCTCTACTCTTTAACTTTTTTGTGCATCCACTGTGGGGACAAACAATTTTTTCTGGAGTCTCAGATTCCTTATCTTTTGTTGGTTTCTTTCCAGCAAATTCTGTACACTGTTTAGGATCGGATAAGTCCATGCTAGGTATTCCTCCACAAGGAAGCTTCTTGCTTTTTATGTTCTCAGAATTCTCAAGCTCTGAATTCTCTCTAACAATTTGTTGAGGAAGTTCTTGCTTTGCTCCTTTTTGCATGCATTTCAGAGATTTTTCCAGAAGTGAGCTTGCTGTGAGAACCTGTTGAGAAAGCTCTTGTTCTGATCCTTCTTCCAGGTAGTCAAGGGACTTAAGTGACTCTTCTTCCAGGATGGGTTCAGAAAACTCACCCCTTATTATGCATTCTATGTAACAGTCAGAGAAGGAATCTTCTCCAACAACCAGATGGCTAGTTTCAAAGAACATACTTTCATCTTCCAAGGCCCATGTTGTGTTGCAAAGTTCCTGTTGGACTGGCTGTGGCTTGGATGGCCTTGGCTTATCTCTACTGAAGGCTCTTCTACCCAGGCCTTTCTGGCCACAAGTCTTTGCCCTTTTCTTCAGTTGCTGATCCATATTTTCCTGCTTGCTTCTTCCTTGTATATTTGCACCAGGATATGTCAACCACTTCCAAGTGACAATGATCTGAGTAAGTTGTCTTCAGGAAACACCCGCTTTGAGATAGTAACCTTTAGATAAAATATATTCCAGCTTTAGAACCATTGTCAGAAAATGATTCAAACTCACTTTTCAATAGCAAAGTGGTTGTTGTTTGCTTCTTCTCTGACAAACCCAAGAAAGTAAGAGAAATGAACTGTGACATGTAGGTCAGGTCATCCTACATGTAGGATGTAGGTCATAACTATACTCTTACATGGATATCCCCACAAATTATCTGACCTCTCCAGTCGACTACCTAATGTTATTGGGTACTCACTGTGTGCTAGCCCTACTCTAGGCTGCTCATGGGTTGAGACACATCAGGAAATAGACATAAATTCTATCCTTCATGGAGTAATACACTCTCATGATCATACAAAATAATTATTACACATCACATGTTAAAAAGTAAAGTGCTACAGTGGGTGTTGTGTGGATGCTAATCCAGAAACCAGTATGATGCTATGTTAACTAACAAAATTGAAGGGGTGGGGGGAAAGAAGCCCTATGTAAGATGTAGCAAATCCTTTCCTACAGTTTCCTAAGGATGGAGAATGGACCCAATTATACTTAAAGCAGAAAGCAACAAACAAAAGCATTAATTCTAATTTTCCTCATTTTGAAATCGTAATCAAACTTTCTCTTTAGTTTCCTTTGCTCAGCCCTAACTTATTTGATTAACTGCTCATGTAAGAAACTTCTCTCATCTATTAAACTTGAATTAAAGGTAGTCTTAAAAATTAAAAAAAAAAAAAGGTAAAGTGCTACTTAATAAACAAAAGGGCTGGTAAAAAGTAAGAGTTCACAGTTCAAATAAGGAGCTCAGGCAGGCCTTGACTGAAGTAATGGCAGCTGACTAAAAAGCTGAACTGAGGGTGAGAGAAATGCCTATTGTGTTAACGACTGTTGTGAAATTAACATGAAATAACACAGGTAAAGGACTGAGCATAGGACATGGCACAAAGCTAATGCTGAATGCTTACATGAACTCCTGTTATTTTATCTTTGTATTCATTCTTTAAGTATATGTTAGGTCCTGAGCTTGCCAGATACTGTTTTAGACCAAGGGCAGCATCTTAAAAATTTTAATTTAACAAAGAGTCAGATTTAAGCTTTGTGGGCCCCATGGTCTATGTCATACTGTTCAACTCTGTTTTTGTTGCATGGAAGCAGCCATGCATGATACATAAAGGAGGGGCATGGCTGTGTTCCAATAAAAAACAAGCAGAGGCTGGATTTGGCCCATGGGTAGTTTCTACTTCTTCAGAAGATGGAGGTTTAGAGGAAAAGACACATGAAATCAGGATCCCTGGGTGGCGCAGCGGTTTGGCGCCTGCCTTTGGCCCAGGGCACGATCCGGGAGACCCTGGATCAAATCCCACATCGGGCTCCCGGTGCATGGAGCCTGCTTCTCCCTCTGCCTGTGTCTCTGCCTCTCTCTCTCTCTGTGTGACTATCATAAATAAATGTAAAAAAAAAAAAAAGACACATGAAATCCATGCATTCCCACTTATGAGTGCAAATCAAAATAAAGCACAGGGGAGTTTGGCCTTGAATAGTTTTCTTTTCCTTAAAAATCTAACAGAAACATTATAAAAGTTAGAGCATGAATATGTTATATTCTACGAGCCTTTTGCTTCATGTTACAATCGTGTGCCTTATAGAATCTCTTAATTTTATAGTCCTGATGTCCTGCTGTAGGGACAAAATTAAACACTTTTTAAAGACAAAATTAACAGCTTGAAAATATTTTTAAATAGCAGCATTAAAAATACCACCTCAAAAGAACCATGCTATTTACTTTTGGCAAAAATATACATAGCCTCAAAACAAAACATGTTTTTCAATTGCTATGGGGAGAGTTTGAAAGGTCTTTTTAAACATATATATAAATATATAACATAAATGACTAATGTTTTATGTAAATCATGTTAAAATATATAAATTATAAATAAAATAGATTATATATTCAAATATATACATAAATATTTTATATATATAAATTGTTAAGGGAAGAGTTTTGAATTTCTTCTTAAACATTTGTATATAATAAATAAATATAATATTTCTATATAATATATATACAAATATTTAAAAAGAAACTTAAAACACTCTTTCTTAGCAATTGAAAAGCATGGCTTGTTGTGCTCCATGTATTTTTTTCCCCCAAAAGTAAATGGATTCTTTTGAGATATTTTTACAATGTGGCTATTTAAAAATATTTTCAAGCTGTATAGGGCATCTGGGCAGTTTAGTCAGTTTAGCCTCTGACTCTTGATTTTTGGTTTAGGCCACCATCTTGGGGATACCAGATCAAGCCCTGTGTTGAGTTCCATGGTCAGTGTGGAGTCTGCTTGCTTACAGTTCTCTCCCTTTCCTTCTGCCCTCCCCCCAACTCACTTTCTCTTTCTCTAAAACAAAACAAAACATATATATTTTTTTTCAAGCTGTATATATATAGTGATAAATTGTACAAGTGTTATATTCTTTCTTATCCTTTTTAATAAAATACCCCACTCTTCCTTCATTAACATGTACACGTGTGTGTATTGACACACATACAGGCTTATTTCTCATCCATATTTCTGAACTCTGCTTAAACATTACTTCTGCAGGCAATCTTCCCTTGATTCTTAGGTTTAGTGAGGTCCCCAAGCTCAGTATTTTCATAGTCTCATATTTACAATGATCAGAGTCAGTATTGATTATGATCTGACTTACCTATGAGATGGTAAGCTCTGCTAGGGCAAGGTCCTCTTCTGTTTTATTCACAGGTCCCAGAATTTAGTACATTTGTCTAATGAAATGAATTGATGAATATGCATTAATAATCATACTGGTTATATTGATTTAGCAAACCCCAAAAATTAATTTACTACAAAATTATGTGGGACTTTGAAAACAATGTAGAAGTTTCAAAAAGTTGGTTATCAGTGACGCCAAGATGTTACCTAGAAAGACAACTCTTAAGAAATTAGGATTGAAAGGGGCATTTTCTTTGTGAACTTATCAAAGCCCAAAGGTAGCCTTTACTTTTCTAAGCTAGTTTCTTATTTGTCAGATCTCTAACCATTATACCATTTCTCACACAATATTCTAGTTTGTGAGAATGACATATAAAATTGAAATAGTAATTTATCAATTTATAATGGGAAAAATCCTGTTTGTATGACAGGTACAATCTCTGTTGGTGAATATAATTACTTAGAAAACACACTGGGTAAACACGGTGTTAAAAGAATCTGGATGTTAAACAAATACATTATTATGGTATTAGAGTAATATGGTTTTATATTTCTCAAGCTGGGATAGAAGTACTTCTGAGTGTACATCATTTACTTATTCAGTCATTTGACAAATGTTTAGTGGCAAACGTTCTAGTTGCTGATGCTAGAGCATTAAAAAAAAGATACCACGTTTCTGGTTTTCATGGAGCTTTTATCTGTGTGGATATAAATGTAAATAATTTGTGAAATGATAAATAAACAAGGTAGTTTAAGTTTGAGGAAAATGATATGAAATAAAAGCAATTAGGGTATGAAAGGGAAAGGAAATGAAAGGGAAGCCATCTTGAGAAAGAATGTCTGGAATGGCTTCCAAGGTGGGAGCATTAGGTGGAGACCTGTAAAAGCAAAGTATCAGCCAGTGGAAAGACTTGGAAGAGTATTCTTTCCAGGCCACAGCAGGGAGTACAAAGGGATTAACAAACTAGAGGACAAAGGAAGCCATACTCTTTACAAAATGGGGCTGGCAGAGACCCAGGTGGTCTGAGATAAGGTTGAGGACCTTGCAGAATCCTGTGAGCCAGTGGAGCCATTTGCATTTCTTTCATAAACCAGTGGGAGCCATTACAGGATTTCTTTCAAACCAGGAAATAATCTGCTCTGGCTGAGGTTAAAATGATTACTCAGGCTGGTGTAGGAATAGACAGAGGGAGGCAAGGGTGAAAGCAGAAAAATCCCTTGGGTTATTTAGCAATCCAGGAAGAGTGCAGTTGGTTTGGAGGAGGTGTTGGGATGAAATGGCGGGAGCCAGGGAAAACAAAGATAGAACCTTCTAAACTTGCTGGAGGATTGGATAAAGGCAAACAGAAATCAACACTGAGTAAGTGGTCCAAGGGTTTTTTGCTGCAGTAATTGGGTGGATGGTAGTGTCACTTGCAGAGATAATTGGTGGGGGGAGAGGGGGGAAGAAAGGGAAGACAGGTATACTCTCTTGATTTAATAATGTGAACATTTTAATACAAAATAGATTTAGCCATTTGTTGCAGTGAAATATAGTATTCATATGAATTTTTTAAACAAAATTTTAAGAATGCAACTTTAAGGAGATTCCAGTGACATATACTATTTATATGAATTTTTTTAAACAAAAATTTAAGAATACAACTTTAAAGAAATTTTAACCTGGCATCAACTTTCAGGAAAAGGCATTTTTACTTTCCTCCTTTATCTGTCTTAAAAGTTTGAGGCCTGTGGCCCAAGGCAGCTACATTCACCGCAGTCTAAACACTGCAAGTCTCCTGGAGGCCAAGGTCCATCCCCCACCAGGTTCTAGATGATAACACGTTTCTCGCCCAGGATTTTCAAAACCTTTTGAACGGGACCCATGTTAAAAGTACATCCTAAGAAATGAACTCAAAACGCATCCTTTCCTCCGTGATCTGGGAAGACAAAAAAAAAAAAAAGCAAAGTTCCATGAAACAAGACTTACCCATGCTACCAAGATGCACTGTGATACCTCCAGTCCCGTCTGCTTTAACAAGTAAGACCGAGAAGGAACTGCTTCCCGCGCTTCAAGCTCAGCCAGTCTTTAGACCCATCCCCTCCTTGATGGACACATTCAAATGAGGCCACATCTGCATTTCAGCGCGGCCCTGACGAGCTTAGAATTCCCGAGGAAAAGCCCTACCACACCCTTGAAGGTAGGGATGTCAGGTGGGGGTGGCGGCGGGGGGTGGCTCCGCTCCTCTCGGCCCCTGGCGGTCACCTGCGCCGGCGACCCTCCCGCTGCGCCCCACCACCTGGACACACCCCATCACCTAGCCTCAGCATGGGGTAGGCACCCAGTAAATGTCTGTTGAACCAAGGCACGCACGGATAGTCGTATTTAAACAGCTATTTGTCAATGAAGTGAAAGATCCAGCGGTGGAGGCAGTTGTTTCGCCCCTGGAAGTAGATAGAGGTTTGCCTGGAAGCACAGCACACCTGGCCCTGCGCTCTCTCTTACCTCCCCGCGACCTCCGCTCCCCACCCCTACTCCGCCTCCAGTCGCAAATTGCTTCGCTTTCTTTTTCAGGCCTTCATGTTGACTGTTCTTATCCTTGCAAGTAACACAACTCACTTTGAAAGCCACGGTCAATCGACGTTCGCCATTGGTTATGGTCTGGTCAAGTTTAATAGTTCGTGTAAGCGCGTAGACCATTAAAACAAACCCCCAAAGCAATGTTTAAAAACCTCTTAAATTTTACTTGAAGCTTGTCTGCAATTCACATATGTATCTGGGAGCAGTTTGCTCTACTCGTTTGTTTTTTTTTGGTTTTTTTTTTTTGCACATCTGTTTGGAATAAATATCAATTGTGAGATTGGGAAGTAGAAGATCATTTCCAGTGGAGGAAATAGGTAAACTGTTTTCCTACAGTTTCCCTCATATCCCCCAGTAGGCATACCAGATCCTCACCCATATGAAATTGAAATTACATAAAGCTCCCTTGCTCCTTACTTTGAAAGACATTATTTGTAGGTCAGTTTTTGAGGCAGAAATTGACAGAAACCACTTCTCTCCTGTTCTCTATGGTGCCTTGCTATGGTCTGAATTAACTGCATAGGCAACTTTTCCAACATGGTTTTCAGCTTGCTTTCTTTTTCTTTCTTTCTTTCTTTCTTTCTTTCTTTCTTTCTTTCTTTCTTTCTTTCTTTCTTCTTTCTTTCTTTCTTTCTTTCTCTCTTTCTTTTTTCTTTTCTTTCTTTTCTTTCTCTCTCTCTTTCTTTTTTCTTTCTTCTTTCTTCTTTCTTTCTCTTCTTTTTTTTGTGATAAAAAAGGTTAATATTTTAGATTTCAATAGAAATACCACTTCAAGAATCCTAATAGGCCATTTTTTCCAAGCCTTTAAATGACAATGTCATTGGTCTTTGAAAGTTCCCATCTTCACTGAAAGTATCTCTCTTTCTCTCTACATAAACATCATTATTTATATACATAAAAATATAAGTGACATATAATCATTTATATATAATCTATATGTATAGATAGCATATATTAATAGATAGTATTTATTATATAATATATAGAACAGATATTTTATATAAATATATAAGTGTAAATTATATATAAATGACTATATTATTTATATCTTTATTTAATATATAATTTATATACAAAAGATGATATTGGTGATACATATATATTTAAAGAGAGAGATAAACTAGCTGAAGCTGAAATCCTTTCAGCGAATTCACCAGACCACACCCTTTTGTTATCAGTCTCTTAACTCTTGAGACAGTACATAGAATCAACTAGATTACTTTATAATCCTATCCTCACAACTGATTCAGTCTGTTCACTTGGTTTGTGTTAGTGTGATTCTGTCTGGAAACTGGAGGTGACATATTTAGAAAATCTAAATTTACATTTCACACTCCACCTTCTACATAAATTATTTTTGCTCCCATTTTGTTTTAGCTTTCCTGAAGAAGTAAAGCAAAAGGAACTCATGTGTTGTCATATGAACTGAGCTCAAAGGCAGTTCTCCAAAATGAGTTAGGGAGCCAGTTAAACCATGAAACAAAAGTGGGCTGCTTTTTGAAATGGGTACAAAGAGAATGTTGCATGGAAACAAGTTAATTTCTTGGATTTCTTGAACTTTAGTCATAGCAATTCTTCTACGTATAATATCCTGGCTAGTTTTTAAAAGTTGTATTTCAAAAAATTATTTCTATGTTACAAACCAATATTTTCCTTAAAAATCTTAGAATATGAAAACTATTAATATATTTTCACTCACCCAACCCAACACCTATTTAAGTGTTTCCCCCAGACAGACCACTGTTCAGGCCCTGAGGATATGTATCCCTGGCTTTCTGGAGTTTGCAAGGTGAAATTGCATGGCAGGAACTAGAGTGAGGCAAATAACTGGCAAGTTTCCCTGCAGCAAAATTTAAATAGTGCCAAAAAATTCAGTAATTAAAATTAATGATAGTTTAATAAAAAAATGTTAATGAAATATTTTTAAAAATAAAAACTAATGAGGGGTGCCTTTGTGGCTCAGTCAGTTAAGCGTCCAGCTCTTGATTTCAACTCAGGTCATATCTCAGGCCCCATGTGGGGCTGTGTATTCAGCCAGGAGTCTGCTTCAATTTCTCTCCTCCCTTTGCCCCCCATCCTCCTGCTCAAGCTCTCTGTCTTTAAAAATAGATAAATAAGTCTTTAAAAAATATAAAATAAAAATTAGTGCAAAAATCCACAGTGAACAAATATCAGAAGTTCAAGTAAAGATAGACAACTAAATAATCATGCTTTATTAATGTCAAATGCAGCTATTGTTAGGACAATGAAGGGTAAGTATTTGGTGTTTTGTGAGCCCAGAGGCTGTGATGAAATCTGGAAATTCAGGGAAAGTTTTCCTAGAATATCTATGATTTGAAGGTAGATCAAAGGGCAGGAATCTGCACCCCCCCCCCGCCCCTCGCCCCATCCCCACCCTCCACCACCACTATTAACAGTAGAGGGAATAGGTATTTAAGGAGGAAGAGGAAAAGAGGATGTGCAGTGCTAGACTCCTGGGCCTTGTAGGCCATAGTAAGCAGTTAGATCTTTATCCCAAGGGCAATGGTAATGGACCATTACAAGAAAACATGCTTTATACATAAGTGCATATTATCCTTAAACTTGTAAACTGTTGTTTTGTTGTTGGAGCTTCAGTCTATGTGTGATCTAGATAATACTAATTGAATGCTTTATGTGCATTTACTCATTTTATCTAGAAATCAAATTATAAAATGATTATCATTACTATTATTATTATCATTGTATTTGCATTTAAAAATGGTAACTCGGAAGCACCAGGAAAGCAAGGAAATAAACTAAGGAAGTAGCAAAACTCAGATTAGAACTCATGTGTATAATACCTGTTAGAATGGCCTTCCTCAAAAAGATAAGAGATAACAAATGTTGGGCTAGAGATACCCTTATGCACTACGGGTGGAATTGCAAATTGATGCAACCACTGCAGAAAACAGTATGGAGGATCCTCAAAAAATTAAAAATAAGCTACCCTAAGATCCCACAATCCATTTCTAGAAATATTTCCAAAGGAAATGAAACTATTATCTTGTAAAGATGTCTATACCCCCATATTCATAGCAGTATTATTCACAGTAGCTGAGATGGGGAAATAAACTAAGTGTCCATAGATGGATGAATGGATAAATAAATTGTGGTGTGTGTATATAATGAATATTACTCAACCACAAAAAAAAAAAAAGGAACCCCTATCTTTTGTAGCAACAAGAATGGAACTTGAAGGCGTGATGCTAAGTGAATTTGGAGAAAGGTAAATACTGTAGGAGCACTCATACATGAAATATTTTGTTTTATTTTTTTAAGATGTATTTATTTATTTATTTATTTATTTATTATTTATTTTTTTATGAGAGAGAGAGAGAGAGAGAGAGAGAGAGAGAGAGAGAGAGAGAGGCAGAGACACAGGAGGAGGGAGAAGCAGGCTCCGTGCCGGGAGCCTGACGTGGGACTCGATCCCGGGACTCCAGGATCGCGCCCTGGGCCAAAGGCAGGCGCTAAACCGCTGAGCCACCCAGGGTTCCCCAAATATTTTGTTTTAAATTACGTAAGAAGAAGAAAAGAAAAAGAGATCAGATTTGTAGTTACCAGAGGCAGAGGGTGGGAGGAGGAAGAATTGGAGGAAGGCACAAGCTTCCAGTGATAAGTAAGAACTAGGGATATAACATATGACATGATGACTATAGTTAACACTGATATATGGGGAACTTAAGAGAGTAAATCCTGAGAGTTCTCATCACAAGGAGAAATTTGTCTTCCCTTTTTCCCTTTCTTTTCTTTTTATTGTATCTATATGAGAAGATGGATGCTAGCTAATCCCGTTGTGGTAATCATTTCACAATGATATAAATCAGCTCATCATGCTGTACATCTTAAACTCATTCAGTGATGTATGCTAATTATTTCTCAATAAAATTGCAAAAAAGTGGAGCCCAAGTGTGCTTAATTCTTTGAGATATAGCATTTTACATTATGTTATGGCATTTTAGAGATGCCATGATTATATTTTTCATATAAAGTCTCTTGCACTATTATCTTCTATCATTTATAATGCCTATTATATACTTATTTGATCTTGATGGCAACCCTGTGAATTGTTATTACCCATTTTATGAATAAGGAAATAGAAAGTTGATGATGACACATGCCTTCTTCAAAATTATTCAGGTATTAGTTTATGGGCCAAAGTTTAGACCCCAAGTCTTTCTGTCTTGACATGAAGTTTAGACGTAAAGTTAATTTTTTTCAAATTCAGTCAGTTGTTTAAAGAGCTTCTAAAATGTATTTTTAGAGTTTCTCTCCCCCTCCAAAAAAAAAAAAAAATCCAGTTAATAATATATAAGTTTCTCCTCGGATTTTGAGACCTTAGTAGATTATGACTTTCAAGAGGGCATACTAAGGCACATTTTGACTGCACTTTTTCAAAAACCTGAAATATAATTGACATATAACATTCTATTAGTTTCAGGTGTACAACATGAGTCTACATATAGTAAAATGACCACCTCAATAAAACCACTTAACATCCATCCCCAAGTTACATTGTTTTTCTTATGATGAGACCTCTTAAGATTTATTTTCTTAGCAACTTTCAAATATACAGTATAGTATTATTAGTGTTAGAGTCACCAGGGTGGACGTTACATCCCCAGGACTTATTTATTTTATAACTGGAAATTTTAAGTTTTGATCCACTTCACCCATAAGTGGCAGTGGGGAGTGGGAGAAATGGGTGAAGGAGGACTCTACTATTTTTTTTTTTAATCGAAGCGGAAGCTGTTTGGTACTTCACACTGACAAGAATGAGACTTGTCACTATATTGCCACACATTTCAACAGTCTTTATGCTCTTTAGACAAAAGCTGTAACCACACAAATATTGTCATGTTTCATTTCCTCTGGGAGAATTCAGCCGTGGGCCTAAGTGGGGGACCTTAAGGCTATTTTTCAGACCACATATTCTCTTTGAGCTTTGACAATGATTTCTGAATGTTATTATTTGGCAGTTTCATAAGATTCTTTTTTTTTTTTTATTCTTAAGAAAGGACTATTCACATAACCTCCCTTCCTCCTGAAGAACCTATTAAAATTGGGTTCACTTGAAGAAAATTTTCAGTGTTAGATCTAACTTCTAACTTAGATCCTCTCTTATCCTTTCCCATGGGGGAAACAATTGAGTCAACCACAGATTGCATGGTCTTTGAAAAAACCTTTATTTGGAGATACTTTTGGATTTATGGACTATTTGCAAAGATGATACAGAGAGGTCTCATATATGCCTTCAGCCAGCTTCTGATGTTAATGTCTTACATAACTAATGCACATAAAAAATAAACATTGTTCCAGTACTATTAACAAAATTTTATTTGGACTTCACCAGTCTTTCTACTAATCTCTTAATAAAAATCCATTTTAAGATCCAATCTAGATGCTAGTTTGCATTTAGGATATGGTTAATGAACAGATATGAGCTCCACAATCTAATTCCAATTCCAGTCTAGAAAATGTCATGTAACCTAACACCACTCCTCCCTTAAAATTCACCACCAACCCTGATTCCAGGTTTATATCTCTTTCAAGACTCAAGTCAAGAATCATACCTCTCAGAAAATCTTTTGGAAACCTAATGCCATCTCTCGCTATATAGAATTACCTTGGCTTTTAGAAAAATATTCTATACCACATAGTCATTTAACATTACCTCTAGAGATCTTTTGTATCTGTAATGTGGTAAGTGGAAAACCAGTAAAATGCACACTTGCACAAGAGAAAATCATTAGGCAATTGGATCCTCTAGGCTTTTTAAAGTCTATATACACTAAATAGAAAAACTGTAGAACATTTTGGTTACTGTTTTTGTATTATTTTTAAAGTAAAAATAAATGATAAAGTTTAGCATACAAGTAATACTGGTTCTGCCTTATTTGGGCAAAAAAGTTATAAAAATAACTAGTTGTGGGCTACACAATCATGTATTGTCTTTTCTTTTTTTTTAACTTTCAGATCTAAATTCATTTTGTTCAAACTATGAGTTGGAACGCATTAGTGAGTAGATCAGCATTTTGTCAGTCAAAAAAGTGAAAAAATGTAGTTATAGCTCTAAATAATTTGTTTCCATTTTTTAAAAAAAGATTTTATTTATTTATGCATGAGAGACATACACAGAGAGAGAGAGGCAGAGACACAGGCAGAGGGAGAAGCAGGCTCCATGCAGGGAGCCTGACATGGGACTTGATCCTGGATCTCCAGGATCACACACTGGGCTGAAGGTGGCGCTAAACCACTGAGCCACCTGGGCTGCCCTGTTTACATTTTTCATTAGAAATGGATCAAAATGGGGAAATGGGTGAACATCAATGATTCAGACAATCTTTAATTTGGAACTTAATTTATATATATTTTTTTTTTTGAGTGAAAACTATCTCAAATGTGCTTTAAAATAAGTTGGTTTGGATAATCTGCTTTATATAAACAAACAGTGCAGGTCCTCAGTTTCCCAGTTATCCTTTACCTCCCATTCACAAGAAAGTGCAACAGGAATGAACAATTTAAGAATATGTTTCTAGTTGCATCCCTCTTTTTAACTTGCATCATAATTATTTTCTATAAAGTTGGTTAAAATGATGGAAAGACATACAATATATCAGAGCAGAGACTAGAAAAAGACCTGTACACCAAGAATAACCTGACTGGCCTGTGTTCTCCCCCAAATTCATATGCTGAAATCTATCACCCAAGGTGATGGCACTGGGACGTGTAATATTTGGGAGGTAATTAACTTTTGAAGGTATAGCCCTCACAAATAGTATTGGCGCCCTTATAAGAAGAGGTGAGAACTGGTTCATTCTCTTCCCACCACCATAAAGATATAATGAGAGATTGGCAGTCTGCGACTCAGAAAAAAAGATTCTCACCAGAACCAACCATGCCAATACCATGATCTTGACTTCCAGGCTCCAGAACTATGAGAAACACATTTCTTATAAGGTGAAAGCCACCCAGTGTATGGTGTTTTGTTATAGCAGCCTGAATTGACTAGGATGCTGACTCATACCAAAAGTGGCAGTGGGAAAAGACTAGTGTTTGCAAAAACAGTGCTGAGACAACTGGCTATCTATGTGTGTATGTGTGTGGGGGGAGAATCTTCACCTACAATTCATACTGCACACACACAAAAGTTCAGTTTATAGCTATTATGATGGATCATAGAGACAATTGTGAAAGGTGAAATAGTACAACTTTGAGAAGGAAATGGGAAAACATTTTCTTAAATTTGGGCTTGAGAAAGTTTTCTTAATCAACACACAAAGAGTATTGAATACAGGGTACCTGGGTGGCTTAGTGGTTAAACGTCTGATTCCTGATTTCTGTTCAGGTCATAATCTCAGGGTTCTAGCCAGGCGTGGGACTCTGTACTCAGTGGGGAGTCTGCTTGACATTCTCTCCTTCTCCCTCTGCCTCCATTCCCAAGTTCAGGCTCTCTCTCTCTCTCTCTCTCTCTCTCTCTCTCTCTCTCTCTCTCAAAAAAAAATGTTGACTATAAAGAAAAACAATGATAAATTGCATGAGATTGAAATTATGAAATTTGGAATGCACCAGTGAAAGAATAAGGCATACCACAGTGATTTTTTAAAAAGGTAAGTGAGATGCCACTTCCTCCAATGACTTTCCATCTCCCTTAGAAAAAACTTGAAATTCTTCCTATCTTAGAAGGCAGCCAGTAATGTAGCCTGTACCCACTACCTCCTGCCTCAACTGCACTCATTTTTCTCTCAAGCCTAACCTTCCTTCCTTGCTCTATAAACATGCCAACCAGGCTCACTGAACAGAACTTTTGCACTTGTCTTTTCTTCCATATGAAATTCTCTGCCCAGACAATGACAAGCCTGCTTCCAGCTTCAGGGTAGGTTGTGGCCAGTGGACATAAATTTCCTCAAAATCTATCATATCTACACAATTTATTTTCTTCATATAGAGAGGGTATTTACCTCCCCTGTGCTGGCAGAAGTAGGAAAGAGAGGCCGCTTAGGAGCAGATTTTAATTGCCCCGCTTAGAAGAACAGTCTGTAAATAGCAAAGGGCAAAATAGAAAATAAGAGGATTTCTCCAGAGTACTCACCAAGTTTCTTCACTTCTACTGGGATTTTTTGCTTGGGTGAATATGGACAGTAAAGGCAGAAGTTTCCGGGTATATTTTTACTTTTTTCTACAGAATGAGCCAAGAAATTACTGCTGTAGTAGGTTTCTAAAAGTGTTTTTTTTCTGGCCCAGTCCAGAAATCCGTTGAGCCTGTGGATGGGTCTCAGAAGTCTCTTTCTGGGTTAGAATCACTTGTCGTCTCTAGGATGAGATTTTTTTTTCCCCCAGCTTCTAGACTTTCACCGCCTCCCCCCCCCCCAAAAAAAGTCATAAAATTGAAGAAAGGAAAGTATTTTAAGAGATTGTCATCAAAAAGAATTCTCAATCCCCAAAGGAAAATAATTTTAGCTCTGGTAACTGGAGGAACCATACTTTTGGATCCCCATTTCTGAACTCTCCCCCATGTGTTGACCAGCATCATATTCTTATCTTCTTAGTCCTGTGAGTTAAGTCTCCTCAATGTTCCTAAATAATCTTTCCTTTCTGTGCCTGTGCCTTGTATGTGTGTCCTCAATTGACCATCCTCTTTGGGTTCCATTCCAGGATATTGAGTTGCTTTTTTTGTTGTTGTTGTTTTGATAACTTCCTCCTCTGACTATGTTCAGAGAGAAAGTAATGCTATATTTAATATCCTTCCAGCATTGCCATTTTAATTATTTCTAATGACATTGAACAGTTTATCCTTTCTCAAACAAAGGGGTCTCTGGGCATTTAATGTCCCCACTATATAAGTGCCAAGACTTCTAAACTGACACTCTGCAGCCACTCTTTTGTCTTTCCAATCCATTATTTATGACAACCACTTACTTTCCCAAACACTGATGAGATAATATCTTTTCATCTCTGTGACAATTTTTTTTCAAAGATTTTATTTATTTATTCATGAGAGACACAGAAAGAGAGGCAGAGACATAGGCAGAGGGAGAAGCATGCTCCCCGCAGGGAGCCCAACGCGGGATAGGATTCCGGGACCCTGGGATCATTCCCTGAGCCAAAGACAGATGTTCAAACATGGAGGCACCCAGGTTTCCCTCTGTGACAATGCTGAATAGGTCCTAAAGCATACAAAAAAAAAAAAATTGCAAAGTCATTGGCATGCTTTTCAAAGTCCTCCCTAGTGTGGTTCCAACCTCTTCTCTTATTTACCCCTTCTCTATATGTTAAACTATTCCAGAGGTCTTCTATCTGTGATGCCTTTTCCAAATGTGGTCTGCTTCCGGTCATGAACTAAGAAAAGTTTTCACATTTCTAAATTATTGAACAGAAAATCAAAAGAAGACTAATACATTCTGACATTAAAGATTATATGAAATCAAAAGTTTATTAACCATGAACAAAATGTTATTGTAACAGAACCATGCCCATTCATTTGCTGGTTGGATATAGCTGCTTTGTGTATTCCGGTGGAGTTGAGTTATTGTGACACAAAACCTAAAATATTTACTATCTGGTCCTTTACAAGAAAAGTTTACTGACCCAGAGCCATTCTGTTTTACTTGAATAGGGCTGGTTCATTTGCACAATTCTGCTGTTGTTTCTGTTTATCCTTAGTACTGAGCCAATTATTACATTTACCTCAGTTGTCACAAGTGGCCACTGGTCTGTCCCCATCACAAGGCTCTGTACATCTCCTTAGGTGAGCCTTTCCAGAGTCCTCAGTCCTTCTTCTGTGACCATCACCATCTTCTAGCCTTAACCCCAGGAACTGGCACCCTGAAGTTCTCAGGTTGAGGCTCTTTTTTCTCACACCCTTCACCCCATCCAACGGGAGAATGTTCTCCTCTTCCCTCTTTGTTCCCTCTAGACCTTTCTCTCTTCCGACTCATACCAACCTGCTCTTTTGAAGTTTAGGCTATCAGACTGTATTACCCAGCACTACTCCTTGATGCAGTCACATCTAAGTACCCACGATGCATCTTAGTGATTTCAGTATCCACATGGATGATTCTCTCTGACCTCGGCCAGCCCAGGGTCCAAACTCATCATTACCTGTAACTGTACGAAATCTCAGTCTCATTTAAAAGCATCTCACTCTGTGACCTTCACTTTTAACCTTCTCATATCACTTCTAGTCCATCCAGTGCAACGATCTGCCTGCCATCCAGTGGCTCTCTACTTTTTCACTGTCCCTCAACTGCTCCTCCTTGCTTCTTATCTGATCCACCTCAGATTATACGGCTCATTATTTTATTAATTCCTTTATGTATACAGTTCATTAACCTATATCCCAAACCCCCAAGGTCTGATGTATTTCCAGATTCACTTTTTTTTTTTAATTTTAGAAAGATAGTACAATGCCTATACCATGTTATATAATACCAATCTGCAGTGAAACTGATGTTTATTCCCAAATAAGCGGGATCGATACAGGCTCTAAATAGCTATGTGCCTAGTCAAGTTACATAGGAACATGCCAAATAAGTTGTGAAACATCTTGTAAAATTTTTTTTTAAATTTTTTCCCGTGATCTTTTGGATTATGGAATTGCAGGAAGGGATGGTGGACCAGGACCTTAAATTGCCTTGCTCTCTGCTCAGTCCATTTACTCTTCCAGTAAAGCTATTAGCCTGGTTTAGATGCTACTCGACTTACTCCAGAGCTTGCACCAAGCAGCTGAACAAAACACCCAACCTTGCAAGTGGATCTCCTGCAAAATCACAATCCTAACGTGGAGTAACGTCAAGCAACATAACCATTCTCACCAAGGGTAGTATCGCCCCCTAGAGGGCATTGTGTTTCGTGGCGATGTTTTTGGTTGCCCACACCTGAGCATTTTACATGTGGAAATACTTGTTATTTTACTATGACTTACTTTCCTTTTATTTCTTGATATTATGGTGAGGACATTATGTTGATTTAAAAATATATGTGTTGAGACATTTGGGTGGCTCAGTGGTTGCGCATCTGCCTTTGGCTCAGGGTGTGATCCTGGGGTCCTGGGATCAAGTTCCGCATCAGACTCCTGGTGGAGAACCTGCTTCTCCCTCTGCCTATGTCTCTTCTCTCTCTCTCTGTGTGTCTCTCATGAATAAATATATAAAATCTTTTAAAATATATGTGTGTAGTGAGGTTAAATTATTATTTTTATAATAATAGCAAGGGTGTTAAAAATGTTATAAAAGTGGTCATTGGTTTGACAGGTTTGAGAACAACTCTCTTAGGCAATTTACTTTCTCACAATTATGTATTTATGTATTTATTTATATAATAGGCTTTATTTTTTAGAGCAGGTTTAGGTCCACAGCAAAATTGAGCAAAGGTACAGAGATTTCCTTTATGCCTCCTGCTGCCACTCATCTACCCTCTCCTCCATTACCAACATGATGATCCTACACTGACACGTTATTATCATCCAAAGTCCGTAGCTTATATTAAGGTTCACTCTTGGTGTTATACACTCTATGGGTTTGAACAAATGTATAGTGACATGTATTGGTCACTACAGTATCATATGGCATAGTTTCTCTGCTTTAAAAGTTCTCTGTGCTCCACCAATTGATCCCTTCTGCCCTCATCTCATGATTATTTCACACTGTTTTCTCTTTCTTCAAACCTCTAGCAATTTTTCCCAAGTCCTATCATGTAAGTATGTTATTGCATAGAGAATTAAAAACAATTGGAAGAGAACCACTATGCACTCTACCATCCAACTCATTTGCATCTATGCCCAGGAACTTTGCATCCTTCTTTAATAATATGGGTGGACTGTCTTTGCTTCCAGCCAAGGCTTCTCCTTCATTTATCACTGGGTGCCATTTTGTCTTGACTACTCAAGAACATTGTTCAATTATCCCGTCTCTCCTCCATCTTTTTTTTTTAAGATTTTATTTATTTATTTATTCGTGAGAGACACAGAGAGAAAGAGAGGCAGAGACACAGGCAGAGGGAGAAGCAGGCTCCATGCAGGGAGCCTGACATGGGACTCGATCCCGGGACTCCAGGATCACGCTCCCGGCTGAAGGCGATGCTAACCCGCTAAACCACCGGGGCTCCCCCTCTCCTCCATCTTCATCCCCCCCACCCTCAACTCTGGAGAGAATGCCACTGATATTCAAGCACACTTGCTGTGATAATGGGAATTCTAATTATAATTCCCTTGATGCCAAACACCCTTTCATGTGGTTTGCTCACCCATCCCATTTTATTGCTTTTTTTAAAATTTTTTAAATACTTTTATTTATTTATGATAGTCACACACACACAGAGAGAGAGAGAGAGAGAGAGAGAGGCAGAAACACAGGCAGAGGGAGAAGCAGGCTCCATGCACCGGGAGCCCGATGTGGGGTTCGATCCCGGGTCTCCAGGATCGCGCCCTGGGCCAAAGGCAGGCGCCAAACCGCTGCGCCACCCAGGGATCCCCTATTGCTTTTTTTTTAATAGAAAATTCCTGAAAGGATTCTCTATTTTTGCTTCTTAAAATATGATTGACCAACAATATCAGCATCACCAAGCAACTTGGTGGAAATGCAGATTCTCAGATTCTCCTCTGCACCTATTGAATCAGAAGCTACATTAAAAAAAAAAGGAGGGATCCCTGGGTGGCGCAGCGGTTTGGCGCCTGCCTTTGGCCCAGGGCGCGATCCTGGAGACCTAGGATCGAATCCCACATCGGGCTCCCGGTGCATGGAGCCTGCTTCTCCCTCTGCCTGTGTCTCTGCCTCTCTCTCTCTCTCTGACTATCATAAATAAAAAAAAAATAAAAAAAAAAGGATTTTATTTATTTATTTATTTAAGAGAGAGAGAATAGAGAGAAAGCATGAACTGTGGGGGTGAGGAGTGGGGAGAGGGAGAAGCAGACTCCTCATTGAGCAGGGAGCCTGATGCTGGGCTTGATCTCAGGACCCTGGGATCATGACCTGTGTCAAAGGCAGACACTTAACTGACTGAACCACCCAGGTGCCACAAGAAACTGCATTTTAATAGGATCATCAAGATTTAGAATAACATTAAAATTTCAGAAGCACTAATCTACAGTGCTGATTTTCAGTTCTCCGTGCAGAATTGTTCCCTTCTCCTCTCTACTGAAACAAGTCTTTTTAATATATATATTTTTATTTGAGTATTGTTGACACACAAGGTTACAGGTATACAGCACAGTGATTCAGCATCTCTATATGTTATGCTGTGCTCACCACAAGTGTTGCTCCCCTCTCATCATACACTATTACAATACCATTGACTATGCTGTGCCTTTTATTCCCATGACTTATTCATTGCATAACTGAAAGTCTGTCTTCTACTCCCCTGCACTAATTTTGCCCATCCCCTACCCTTTCAAGGTCACCAATTATCTCTAAATTGCTAAATTCACAGACAATTCTCACACTACTCATCTTACTATGTATCATTTGACATGGTTGAAATCTCTATTTATTGTGCCTCCTCATCTTTAAAGCCATTAACATCTGTGCAAGAGACCCAATCCTTGAACCTTGTTTCCCTTCCCTCCACTTATACTCCAACTGGCCTCACCTAGTGCCACGGCCTTCCGTACTGCCTATTGATATGGTGCCCATGTTTCATATTTCAAGGCAAAGGTCAAATACCAGCTTCTTGCTGGAACATTTACAGATTTTCATAGCAGATATTAATCAATCTTTCTTCAAACTGATTACTCCCATCACTTTGTACTTCTAGTTTCTCACTTTTTTTTCCATTCTACTTTATAGTTTGTTTATAAGCTCTTTGGAGATAGGATCTATATCATATTCATCTCTATGGACTCACATCTCATTCTTTTATTAAATAATACATTTTTCTCATGTAAACAGTCCTCAATAAGTAGGTACAGAAGAAAATTTTTCTTCCTTTCATAGAATGTATGATGGACTTAAATATTCCATGTATAGCTTGCTCCTGGATTGTTGAAATCTGCACCTAACTCTTCCTGTTATTCTCAACAAGTCAATCTTCATGTAAGCAGTCTATATTAATCTTTACTTGTAAAAAACTAAAAAAAAAATCTAGGGATAAATGAGTACCAACCGGATTTATTTTTTAAAGATTTTATTTATTTATTCATGAGAGACAGGGAGAGAGAGAGAGAGAGAAGCAGAGGGAGAAGCAGGCTCCATGCAGGGAGCCTGATGTGGGACTCGATCATGGGTCTCCAGGACCACACCCTGGGCTGAAGGCGGCGCTAAACATCTAAGCCACCAGGGCTGCCCACCAGCCGGATTTCAAGACACCTTTTAGACACACTCAGTGAGAGTCACAGAATATTGCATGCAAAACTACTACTTGGAGGGACACACTCTACAGAATAAATCATAGAAACTAGATCCTTGAGGTGGTCTTCTTTCAGCTCTTTCCGTAGTTGGATCCTCATTACTGACATCTCAGATCTAATGGGATCAACACAAAAAGGCTTTCCCTAATCATCCTTTCTGAAATAATACTTTTTCAGTCATGCTCGGTCCTATTATGTTGTTTTATTTTAGTCATTTACTGATGATTATCTGAAATTGTTTATATCTTTATGATTTTTTACAAAATTTTATTTATTTGACAGAGAAAGAGAGAGTACAAGCAAGAGGAGCAGCAGAGGGAGAGGGAGAAGCAGGCATTCTGGTGAGCAGGAAGCCCAACGAGGAGCCCAATCCTGGGACCCTGGGATCACCACCTGAGTTAAAGGTGGATGCTTAACTGCCTGAGCTACTCTGGCACACCTATCTTTTATGTTTTTATTGTCCATTTATTCCCTGCCCTTATGTAATATGGGTCCCATAATCAGAATTGTGGCTTTGTGTTCTGAAGTTACCAGTAAACAGTGGGTGGCATGTAGTATGTGCTCAGTAAATAATTGTTGAGTGAATGAATAAATAGCACCCAAAGATACTGGAAAGCCTCCTTGGTCCTGAACCCTATCTGCAGAGAAGTGAATTACAAATCTCATATTTTTATAACGTGGTGATGAGGAGATAAGGAGAAAAGAGAAGGATATTAATGAGTGATGGGCTACTGACTGCCCTTGAAAGACTTAGAAGTCTTTTGGATTTTGAAAAGGCAAATTCCTTAGGAAATACCTACCAAGCTAAAATATAAATATTTTACTAAGGACTTTGAAGTGGGTATTCAACAAATATTTTCTGATGGGCTGATGTGGTCACTTGGCAGAAATGTTACATAAGTAGCTAGAATAATTTATCCTCCAGAGCCCATGTTTGGAACTGCAAAAACTCTATAGGAGGTTACGATAAATTCTGTTTTCCTTGCTCACTTTCAGTTCTATTTCCTACGTGACTTTTGGTTTCGTTGTGTTCCTTTATTTTATTGGAGTATAGTTGACATATAATATTATATCAATTTCAGGTGTACAACGTAGTGATTTGGCAATTTCATACATTATGCAATGCTCACCCTGATAAGTGTAGTCACCATCTGTCACTATACAACATTATTTATTACAGTATTTACAATAGAACATTTTAAACCAATGTGTAATCTCAGATCAGTGGCACTGGCATCACATGGGAGCTTGTCAGGAATGAAATTTTTTAGGTCTAACTCTAAAGCTACTGAAATAGAATCTAAATTTTACCAAAATACACAGGCTGTTCATATGCACATGTATGTCTGAGGACCAGTACAATAGAAACCATATCTATCCAATGAAGAAGTAACTAATAGCTGTTTCTAAAGATAGATGAGGAGGGTAAGCATAGGGCAAAGATTGAAGCTGGGGAGAGGAGTGTGTGAACAGGGAATTAAAGGAAGCAAATTATCCAAACAAGGATTAAGTGGTATTCATTTCATCTCATGGTCATAATAAGCAAGTTGGATGAACACACACGTCATTGAGTCTAGTGACGAGTCTAAGATAGCACAGGTGTTTGGCATTACACAGAAAATGGAGGACAAATCTATTTTCTGACTTGATTATAATGAAACACATTTTTCCCCCATTTTTTTTCACCAACTTAATGATGCTTCATGAATTTCCTCAAGGCTTCTTATTATCTTTGAAGGAGTCAGAAAGTGATAGGTTTGGTTCTATGCAGTAGGTCAACTTGGGCCACAAAGGAGGAAGAAGGAAGGAAAATGCTTGGAGAAATATAGACAAAGTTTGCGTGTGTGGAGGCTGTGTGGAATAGGGTTGTTGAAATAGATTCCTATATATATTTATATATGAGAAGGGATTTGCTTTTTCCTTGGTGTAAAAGAACATAAATAGTGCTACAGATGTTATTTGGAAAAGGGGAAAAGAACTGAACTTGTGTTCAAATAGACCTTTGGAGTAGGGAGAGGGGACTCATCTCCTGAAATGAAAATTCAAGAAGAAATAGATCTATGCTTATGTACTTAGATCTGGGGAGTTACAGTGATTTACTAATACACTATATTGCCTTGACATCTTTATGAAGTCACTTTAAGCTTTCCTATATTTTTAATTAGAAGTCATTTAACCAAAGCTTCTGCTCCTTGGCAGCAATGGACTTAAATGGCTGTAGAATAAAAAGTGAATAGTGAATGTTGCCCTCCCCTCTAAACAGATTGACCAAGGAGAGGTGATCACTCTGCAAGTTAAAGATGTTTCTGAAGTGGAGTTTGGAGAAATGGGGTTTCGAACTCCATCTCCTAGGTTCTCTTCTGTTTTAACACAGGTCCCAATATAATGGTTTGTACTGAGTAAAGCATTTCTTCACTGTTCAGTCTCCTAAGTGGCTGTGGTCAGTGAATCCCTATGGCTTTGAATAAAAAGATATAGATATTCACAGGTCAGGAGAGCAACCTTCAAGAGTCCATTTTTTTAAGAGCTTGTATTCAAATTCACTGCTGCATCTTAATCCGTGTTCATTCTGCATGGAAGGGGGGAGAGATTAGGTGAGTAGAAGACTTTCTGTGGGTATAATTCTGATGCTTCCTTTCCCTATATTCTAACAAGCCTTTACCTCTGACTACAAATTATCAAAGTCTAGTTGACACAAGTTATATTAGTTTTCTAAGGTTCCCATAATAAGGTACCAGAAACTGAATGGCTTATAAACAAGAGAAATTAATTTTCTCACTATCCTGGAGGCTAGGGTCTGAGATCAAGATATCAGTAGAGTTAGTTCCTTCTGTGTCCTCTCCTCTTGGCTTGTAGATGGTCACCTACTCCCTATGTCTTCACATGGTCTTCCCATTTTATGTGTCTTCTAAACACTTCTTAGTCATATTGGATCAGGACTCACTCTAATGATCTCATTTTAACTTCATTGCTTCTTGAAAAATTCTATCTCCAGATATAGTCATATTCATTCAACATAGGAATTGGGAAGTGGGAGCACAATTCAGCCCATAATATAAGGCAAACACTTAACCAGGCACAAAGCCTGGATGTTAAGGAGCAGACAAATGAGAAATGGAACTTCACATTTCATCAGTGTCATATCATCTGCTTTCCTGAACTCCCAGCACTAAGGCTCTCCTATCACCATGAGACTTAAGAAGGGAATGAAAAGGCTATTCTTTAAAAATTCTTCTCTTTCATCTATTGCCCACTTTCTAAAGGATTTTCTTTGTTGGTATTCTAAATCTGGCTAGGGAGAATTTTAGATGAGTTGCCCTGTTCACAGCCAAATTGGGCCCTTCACAAATCTAACCCAAGCTCCCCTCTTCAAGCTATGAGCCATGTTAATCTGGGAGGAAGGGCTACCTTTCCTTTTGAATAAAGATACCATCTACCTCGGGCTTCAACCATCTGAAGGGGCTACTTTTTTCAAATATACTCACCTGAAAAGGGACCCATTTTATTCTCACAAAATCATCATATAATCTGTGTATGGAGGTTTACTTTTCTTCTTCTCTGTCTCTGCCTTCTAGCAGTATTGCATGTAGGAGAGAAAAATATGATTATTTTGTTCAGGAAATTTCATGAAGCCATTCTCAGTAACACTTCAAGCTGGTCTGTGAAGAGCTGTGTAACTAAAGGCACAGGAGTGGAAATCTCCAGGGTGAGCATGATGAAGCTTACCACTCGGAAATCAGGGTTCCTGAAGAACCCTTGAAGGGGCCAAGCTTCCACTCATCTTACTCATGGTCTACTCTGCTGCATGTGTCCTCAGCTGCAGAATACTAGGACTTCAATAAAAGATGATTTTTTTTGCTTTGTAATTTTTATTGATTTTTTTGAATAGATAGTAAAGATACAATGTATGCAAATATTCAAAATCTCATGTTCAAAATTCAAAACGTTTGAAAAATTATGCAGCTTGAAGTCTTCAGAGAGGCAGAGACTTGCTAATTAAAATGTGGTCCTTGAGTCAGCTATAGTAGCAGCACCTTGTGAGAAATGTAGAATCTCTGATCCTACTCCAGACTGATAGGACCAGAATTGCATTTTAACAAAATCCAGGTGATCCACATACACATAAAAAAATGACAGCTTTTGTAGATGCATGAGTGTTAACATTGTGAATCTGAGTCTCAGTTGTAGCACTTTCTTAACACCAAGGCAGCCTAATTTCAAGCTCATCTTATTAGCATCCATGTCTTAGAGTTGCCTCAAATCCCTAAAACCTATGGCCACACGAGTGGAGTTAACAAAGCCAGCAAGTATATTATTCATATTTAAGATCAATGTAATTGGTTTCACTAGCTTTTGCATATAGTTAATCTGAGCAACTCTGTCAATAGTGACACGCCTACAAACTGAAAGAATAGATTAAACTGGTCCCATAAGGTATCTCACTACAGGGAAACGGTCACACTTTGATAATTCTTGTTCACTTGATGGAATGTGTGTGTGTGTGTGTGTGTGTGTGTGTGTGCGTGTGTGTGTGTGTATAGGGGGAAGAGAGGATTCTGTTTTACTTTACTCCTATATTTAAAGGTGGATAATACTTAAAGATTGAGCTTCCATTTGGAAACTCTAGAACTCACTCTGATGGGAATTCTCATATGATATCCAATCCATTCTACAAAGGGAAAAAAAAATCATTGTGGGCCTTTCCCTAGAAGGTAGGATCCCATGGTCATTGCTTCTATCCCAAATATGTGTGTATTGTGGTATGTATTCATAGAAAGACTCAGTTCAGATTGGTTCATTTAGTACTGGATGCTTTTTTGTTAATTTGAATAATCCTATAATAAATATAAATAAATTGAAAGGCAAAATTTAGTTCTTTTGGATGCCATCCAATGCAATGAAGATAACGTGGGTCACTGTATCTTGGTCTTAGGTATCCATACTTTCTAAAGACTGTTTTATGCATAAGTGAATAAGTATCTATATATTCTTTTCCTCTCCTTTCAATAAGTGGGAGCATATGCAATATCGTGGGTATCTTTAGCATATCCTTCACATTTGCACACTTTCTCTCTTATTGCAACTGCAAGAACTAACTATGTAGCTGCTCAGTTATGAGACATTGTAAGATATAGAAGCTTTTAGTTTGACTTTGAACTTCTCCAGAACTGTTTGGGTGATGCCTCTAAGGCTAAAATTATGGTAGGGATGAAAAGTCGCTTGCTGGGGCACCTGAGTGGCTCACTCAGGTTAAGCATCTGCCTTCATTCAGCTCAGGTCATGAGCCCAGAGTCCTGGAATCCAGCCTCACATCAGGCTCCCTGCTCAGTGGAAAGCCTGCTTCTCCCTCTCCCTCTGCTGCTCTCCCTGCTTGTGCTCTCTCTTTCTCTCTCTCTCTTTCTGTCAAATAAATAAATAAAATCTTAAAACAATGAAAATTCACGTGCTTATTTTCTGAGGTTTTGAAATTATTTACTAAAAAATATTATGAATTTATTTTCTGGAAAGGATAATACATGTACATGACACAAACAGTAAAAGAAAACCAGAAAATAAAGTCTTCTACTCCTGACCTCTAGTCACCCAGTTCCTGTCCCAAGGACAAGTGTTACGTTGTCGTCTGAGGCTTTGTTGTCCCTTCACCCAGATATTTTTTGCTTTGGCTTCTAAGAAGGCAATTTATCCTGGAAGATCAATGAATTGTAATAAACAGTTGTTTTTTCACAATGAATATTTAATCCAAAGTCAATCTTTATAGCTTCCCAGGCTCCCCAGGTATAAACCTGGAAGAATGATTCCTGCAATTTGACTCTTTAGGAATGAAGAAGATTTCAGAGGTCCTTGAGTGCACTGGTTGCTTCCAAATGGAATTAATACTGCCTATATTGATGTAGCAAATATTCACTTCTAAAATTCCCGATTCTTAGTGAGATAGGCATTCTGAAACAGAATTCGGAAAAATGGAGCTCATAAATGTGGTCACTCCAGTTCCTCTCCCTTCATATGGCCCTTTAAGGCTATTAGGTAGTCAGTTCATGAAACATTTCTCACCCTTCACAATGGTCCCTAAATTTGTTTTAGTTGTGACTGCTATTTCTGATTCCAAATTAGGTTAGGTACACATAGAGAAACTAGAAGAATTTTGTATAGCCACATAATGTGATTTAAGCAATCAGAGTTTGAATTATTAACCTTTACATAAAAATTAGCATTTATATGTTATGTATTTAAACACAAAATTCACATGAAGTTTTAAGATAAAAAAGATACCTTCAAAGAGAAATTAAGCCTGTGGCACCATATTTTTTCTCTACAAACAGAGAAAATTCTTGGAAAATTCTGATGAACATTATAAATACATAAATCTCTGTGGAAGCTGAATGATGAACTAAAGCTGGCATATATAAAACGAAGAGCAAAGAGTAGGTGTTAAAATTGGAATGTGGGAGGCGAACAGTTTTTCAGTGACTTAGTCAAATGAATGCAATTTAATGATGTAACTGTCCGTGATTGAAATAAGAAAACATTGATGGAACCCAATTGCAGCTAAGAATATGTCCTATGTTAATAGGCATATATATATATATATATATATATATATATATATATATATATATATTACAATGAGGATATTTTTTCTACATGCCTAAAAGTCAGATACTTAAATTCTACTGTCAAACAAGTGTTGATTTAAAAAATCATTATTACCTTTATTAAATAGCATTTTAATAGATGCTAAAAGAAGGTAAGTCCTATTACCTACAGACAATTTGGTCTTTGTTCTCAGGAAAACTAGAGTGGTAGTTAAAGACAGTTATTAAAAGATGATAGAAAAAAATGTCAAAAAAGCAGTTAGTTTTTTTCTCCCCATAGCTGGTTTAACTAAAATCCCACGATTTCCTTTTGGCATCATAAATTCTTGTTACCTTCTGAGCCTCCTATCTCCAGTTATATTGTGAGACTTTTTGGTTATTTTATTTAAAGTATTTTAGCATATGTTTAGCATATTGATTTATACACTGTTGGATCATATGATAAAATATATTTAATTATAATTAATGTGAAGTATATGTAAGTATAAATTAACATTAATCTGTAACTTAGGGATAGTTGATTATCCTTTGAACTGCTTCAATCAATTTGAGAGGTAGACATAGCGAGTCTTCAAATAATAATATCTAAATCTAAACCAGAGAGATTGTTAATTAGCCCATGGAATATAGGGAAAAAAATTCATTGGTGAGATGAGAAATGTTCAAAATGTATAGAAGGCAAGAAAGATTGTGTAAGATCTATGCCCTTGAATAAAGTATCTCACAAGACCTGCATCCTAATCTTGTCAGAGTAGTCCTTTATGTCTAGGCTTCCTTTGATCCTATGACCCTACCCTCACAGGTAATCATTATGTAACCTGGTACAACAAGAGAGTTTGTTTAGCCTATCCAGCAAAATATTGTGTCTATTTTGAAACGAAACTTTTGTATGATGTGCTTGTTAGAACACCCAAGAGTTGAGAGTAGCAAGAGGTTATATGGCTGTTTTTCTACTGACTTGGTATGAGGTATTTGTAGGATGGACAGAATGATGTCTTGGACCTGCTTTCTTGTATTATACTACTTCGAAACTAGGTAGTCAGGGGCACAATGCATAGAAGCAATTGGAATCCAATGATTTTCATCATCAGATGCTGACAATTGTTCAATAAACTAATACTTTTTACATTAGTATCAAACATTTCAGGTTTAAATATCCAACTAAAGTTGGAGAGGATCTATTGCTCTGTCCTGGTGAATGTTCCATGTGTATTTGGAAAGAATGTGTATTTTGTTGTTGGATGAAGTCTTTCATAAAGGTCAATTAGGAGATGCTGCTTTTCAAGTATTCTATATCCTCACTGATTTTCTGTCTGCTTTACCAATTACTGAGATGACTGTTAATGTCTCCAGTAGAAACTGCATTGGTCTATTATTTTTTCATTTCTATAAGCTTTTGCTTTGCGTGTTTTGGAGCTCTATAATTGGCTGGGCCCACATTCAGGGTTGTTACCTCATCTTGTTGAGTTGACCCTTTTATAATTATGTAATGTCCTTTGTTATCCTTGGTGATATTACTCATTTTGATATTAACTACTCCACGTTGTTATGACTAATGTTTACATGGGATATCCTGTTTTTCCTCTTGTAAAAGCACCATAAACCTTTAGATTCCCTATGACAAATATCTCTAATGGTAGAAAGTGGGGAGTGTTTGGGAAGAATTTCAATCTTGGATGCTTTACTGTGACCAAACTGCATGTAAGTAACAGATGACTTAACAGAACTGTTGTCAGAACTGTTTCAGAATCCAATTCTAAGATGTATTCCTTAAGATTGAATGTGAACACCCTCTTCTCTAAATAAAATGACTGAATACTCAAGCCCTATGAAAAAACAACACCTTTAAAATATATCTCTTAAAAATAAATTATTCGTTTTGGATATTTAAAAAAGAAATCCTTATAAAAGGCATAGCTATAATATAAAGATACTTTTTCTTTTTTTTTACACAAATCTACAAACTAATATTGATCCTCTTTGCTAAAACTATTGAATGGCCTTTGATATTCTTTTATGTGTTCAATAATATGTCTGTCCAGTCTAATGAAATATCGTGCCTCAATTTGTTTGGGGATAATGGTACAATAAAATGTAGGCTTAAGCATGAAAACCTTGTCAATACAATTTACTGGTTTTTTTTTGTAGGTTTACAGTGCTGCAAAAAATCATGACATTATAAAGCTGTACCCATAAAGCATCCATCACATAACTCTCCTACTTTCTATGCTAAACAAGATTTTAAAATATTAACACAAATTATGGGAAAAATAACATTTTATTTTTAGAATAATAGATATCCCCTTGTTAATGAAAACATTGTTGCTTTTATTTTTGATGAAAGCAACATTTTCATTTTGTTTTGCATGCCAAAGTAAAACAAATATAATCATTGCCTTTTTCTTTCAAGTCCTTAAAGAGATTAGTATCATTCTCCACTCAGCAAATCTAGACTTATAAGTAAACAGCTGTTGATTTATTTCTCTTCGCTGAGGATTTTGATCTCAGTACTTAGAATTTTTTAATTAGTAGAAAGCAACACAAGAAGATTAAAAACGACAAAATGCAAAAATATGTAGTAATAAGTGGGTTTAAAATGAGATTCTTGAGGTGGATATTGCTAGACTTTGGAAAGGGGAAGACTATCTTTGATTTCTTTATTTCAAGCAGAAAATGACTAAACAACAAAAACAAAAAATCAATTGCTTTATGGGTTTGTTGGGAGCTTAGCTCTATTAGGGGAAGCTACAATGGGAAACTTCAGCTACTAGGTCACAGAATGGCAAAGACAAACTATCAGGGACCAGATGCTGGTAGTGGACTAGAGACTCATGATGTTAATGAGGCATTGCAGATCAAGTCTCTTGTACGGCAGTGGAGGATTGGGGTCTGTGAAGCAGAGAACGGAGAGTGGCACAGAAGAGGTCATCACAGGCATTTCTAGATAGAATAAATGATACAGAATGTTACAGTTGGAAGAGGAAATCATTATCCTAGCACAAAGGATAAGCATGTTGTTCATCAATTTAGAGGAGAGACCTTCACATTAGAGCATCACCCTTTGAGTCACAGTATTAAGAAGAGAAGTTGAAAATACCGAGGAAATAGCCTCAAAAGGGATTTTACACTAAAGCTCAGTATAACTCACAAGATATTGGGCTTGAGGTATTTATTTACGCACTAATGTCTTGAGTCACTTGCTGGAAGAATATACGCTATACACATCATCATGTTGTACAAGATGTGCTGCATGGAAAGGGTATCCATTTTCAGTTCCAATTAATAGCAGCAAGTGACAATGAAGTGTAAAATCCTTTATGCACCATTTCAAGTTTCCAAAGATTTTCATCTCTATGGAAAGAATGCAAACAACCAGCATTCATTTCTTAGAGTCGGAAAATTGCAATAATTTGCAACCAATGGTGGACACAATGTTAAAGAATGTATTGAAGGAAAGATTTCCACAAAAGCCAATGGATCAACACTCTGCACACAAAGATTATATTTTGAGCAAACATGATAGGGCCAAATAATAGCTCCTAAACTACAATGTTATTGCTTCTAATTTGCCTGTACAGTATAACAAACATTCCTCCCTAGTCCTACCCTCAGAAGATTTAGCCCCCTGAGAACAAAATAGTCTAATCAGTTAGAGTATTGCATCCTACATACCTCAGTAATTGGCCTAAGGGGTGAGCTAACTGGTATTTTTCTTCAAAATGTATATTTGACACAATCTCCTCCACATTTTAGTGGATTCCTCTACTTCTCTCATGATTATATCTTCTAGTATCCTCTGTATATTTCTTTCAGACCACTTATTACACAGAAATATATTTATATTTCTATATGTTGGTCTTTTGCTAACCATCAGACTTGTGAGAATCTTACAAAAAAATGTACCTTATTTATCTATTACCTCTAGTACTGAATACAAGCCTGATACTAAATAATCATTCACTAAATATTTGTTGGACAAATATTTTTTTCTTTTCAGTATTCTTCTAAGACACTGTTGCCCATATTTAGTTTAAATTCTTTTTTTAAAGGTTTATTCATTCATTCATGAGAGACACAGAGAGACAGAGACACAGGCAGAGGGAGAAGTAGGCTCCATGCAGGGAGCCTGACATGGGATTCGATCCCAGGAATCGGGGATCACACCCTGAGCCAAAGGCAGATGCTCAACCGCTGAGCCACCCAGGAGTCCCTAGTTTAAATTCTTATTCTAATTCTTCAGCTAAAATACTTTGGCAGTAATGAACTTCGCTATTGAAAAGACAAACCCTATTTGAATTCAATATCTCTTTGAGTATTATTGCTTTTATAGCATTTTTCTCCACTTGTCTAATTTTATAGGTGAATGTTTTAGTTCAGATATTTATGTTTATGAGTATTATTACAAAGGATAAATGGATTTGTACTTTGATGCTGGAAAAAAAATTAATAGAAATGGTAACATAAAAGCACCAGTTTCATTTAAATTCCAGAAAATAAAACCCCACAAGACTTCTTCTTTCAGAATTGTTATTGCATAGATTAAGCTAGTAATTCATAGTAAATTAGGAAACAAAGTATAATTTAGTAAATTGAAGCAGTAAAGCAATTCTAATGCTGGATAATTGTAAGACTCACCTTGAGGATGTAGGGATATTGGAGAGGGAACATATTATATTTACCTTTTTTTTTTTTTTGCCTTCAATGTTACTTCACTGATCTCAGTTATGAAACGAGATTATTCAGAGTAAGGAGTATCTTAAAGAGATATAATGTACATACTACTCTATTATAAAGCCAGCTTATTATATATATTCTATTCAGTAAAATTTAAAAATATATGAAGTCAAATGTTTTGTAGCTCTAGAATTTCTTGCAAATATAAATATATATTGGACATTTTCCTTTTCCATTTTACATATAGATGGATTTGATTTGCTACATATTACTAGTTTTGTGGTTGGGAGAGTGGATTTTAATCCCAATTTATGACTGAAATAGACTAGTGAATTTTTTGAACTATTCTTTTCTGGCTTTGGTATAGATTATAGTAACTTTGGGATAGTTTGCTTTATGTACCAATTTGGCTAGCCTACAGTCCTGTTATTTAATCAAACATTAAACTAGGTGTTACTATGAAGGTATTTTATAGATGTGATTGAAGTCCATAATCAGTTGACTTTAACTAGGCAGATGATCCTAAAATATTTTATTGAATGATTCTCTTAGATTATCCTGCATAAGCCTGATTCAATCAATTGCAAGGTCTTGAGAGCAGAGTTGAAGCTTCCCTTAGAAAGTATAAATTCAGCTGTAGATGGCAATTTCGGCTGTTGCCAATGAGTTCCACTCAATTCTTTCTGATGTCTTGCACTATGAGTTTCAGACATGCCTTACCAGTCCCCATAGTCACCTAAATCAATTGCTTTCAATAAATTTCTACATACATATTTCCTACTAGTTCAGTTTCTCTGGTTGAATCCTGACTGATATAACCTTTAAAATGAGTTTTAGAAGAACTTTATTTTCTATTCTCTGAAATAATTGTATAATATTGGGATGTTCTGCTATGTAAAAGTTGATAGAACTTGACTTTAAAACCCTTTAGGTATTGCAAATCCTGTAACTGATGAGACTGATATACAGAATACATAAAAAACTTACAACTCAACAGTGAAAAAGCCAAACTGCCCAACTAAAAAGTGGGCAAAGGACTTGAACATTTTTCCAAAGAAGATATACAAATGACCAAAGAGCACATAAAAAGATGCTCAACATTCACTAGGCATCAGGGAAATGGAAATGGAAATCAAAATCATGGTGAGATACCACTTCACACCATTAGGATGGCTACAAAAAGAAAGAAAGAAAGAAAGAAAGAAAGAAAGAAAGAAAGAAAGAAAGAAAGAAAGAAAGAAAGAAGAAAAAAGAGAAAAAGAAAACAACAAAAACCTCAAAAATGAAAAAAAAAAAAAAACAACTGTTGGCAAGGATGCAGAGAAATTGGAACACTTGTGCCCTGTAGGAAATTACACATCTTGGGGATCCCTGGGTGGCTCAGTGGTTTAGTGCCTGCCTTTGGCCCAGGGCGCGATCCTGGAGTCCTGGGATCGAGTCCCGTGTCGTGCTCTGGGAATGGAGCCTGCTTCTCCCTCCTCCTGTGTCTGCCTCTCTCTCTATCTCTCTCTCTCTCTCTCTCTGTGTGTGTCTATCATAAATAAATAAATCTTAAGAAAATCACACATCTTATGTGGAAAATAGCATGGTGATTTCTCAAAAAGATTAAACATAGAATTAGCGTTTGCTTTAGCAAAGCTACTTCTAGATACATACTCAAAAGAGCAACTCAAGTGTTCATATGGACGAATAGATAAACAAAAGGTGATATTGATATATACATATAATGAAATGTTACTTATCCTTAAAAAAGAGAGGAAATTTGGACACACACCACAACATGAATGTTCTTTGGAAACAACACACGAAGTGAAATAAGTCAGATACAAAAGGACAAATGAGCATGATTCCACTTATATGAGGTTTCCAGATTAGTTAAATTCATGGGTACAGAAAATAGAGTGGCATTTGCCAGGGGTTGGTCAGGTGATGGTGAGTTAGTGTTTAATTTGTGTAGAGTTTCATCTTGATAAAATGAAGAGTTCTGGAGATGGATGGTGGTGATGATTGCACAACAATGTAGTATACTTAATGCCACAGTAATGTACACTTAAAAATGGTTAAAAAATAATTTTTTGGGTGCTTTGGTAGCTCAGTTGATTGAGTATCCAACTCTTGGTTTCGGTTCAGGTCATGATCTTCAGGTCCTGGAATGGAGCCCTGTGTTGGGCTCCAAGCTCAGTGCGGAGTCTCTCAAATAAAATAAATCTTAAAAAAATAAAGAAAAATAATTGTTTATGTTATATGCTTTACCACAATGGGAAAAAAAAGATTATTTAGACTTGATTTCTTTCCTTGTGAAAAAAAATCAAAAATTCAATATTGTAAATGATTATAACTTCTTAATAGTTAAAGGATTACCCAAGCTTTTTATTACTTTTTGTTGTAACTTTACTCCTCTTCCTTAATCAATTTTAATTGACTTCTTTTAGTTTTATTTTATTAGTCTTCACAAGGAATCAATGTTTCTCCTATTGTTCTTGTCATTTATATCTTTACTTTCTATTTCATTAATTTCTGATTTTAATGTTATTGTTTCTCTTTTGTTTTCTTTAGGTTGTTCTTTTATTGTTTACTTAACTTCCTAATTTGGACAATTAGGTAATTTATTTTCAGTTTTTCCCTCTTTTCTAGTACATATTTGGATCTATAAGTTTACCTTTAAACATTCTTTTAGCTCCATCTCACAAGCTTAGATATATATTATTATAAATGTGACATGAAACCAAACATAGTTTTCATGTGTTGATACCCCTGAACTGTTTTCTCCAGGAAATTCTTGCCCCAGGAAGATAAACCTCAAACCAATAAATACTTCATTGTTTTCCTAAGGAAACTCTTTAAACCAATTTATCTGGGCTTAAAAAATAAATTTTTAAAGGAAAAATGCTTTGCTCATTAAGACAAAGCTTGATTCTTATCAAAACATGTTGTTTATCCATACTCACTTAAAGACCCTTGTCTTGCTTTGTCTACCAATCCGACAGTATATCATAACGTTTTTGTAGTTCCAATGTTTCCTGACTTTAGTCTCATTTTAAATTACTTGAGCACAGACTCCAAATTCTTCTAGTTTCCCGTGTCTCCTTTTTTGGAGATACTATCTTATATCCTGTAACCTGTGTTCTGTAACAAATTTCTACAAACTGAGTGACTTAAAACAACAGAAATTTATTCTCTCCCAGTTTTGGAGGCTACACTCCCTCTGAAAGCTAGCTCTATGGGGGAATCTGTTCCCTACCTTTTCTGGCTTCTGCTGGCTTCAGATGTTCCTGGTTTTTACCATCATTTCAGTCTCTGCCTCCATCTTCACATAGTCTACTCCTCTATGTGTCAAATATCCATTTGCATTTTTCTTATAAAGATACCTATTATTGTATATTCCAGGATGACCTAATTTTGAGATTCTTAAGTACATCCTTAAAGACTCTTTTTCCAAAAATATATATATATATATATATATATATATATATATATATATATATATATAATCTCACATGTATATGTTCTGGAAGTTAGAACATGGACACCTCTCTTTTGGGGTTACCATTCCATCCACTGTACCTTCTCAGAGGGCTGTTAATGAGAATTAAATAAAATCTATGTATAAAGGCTTACACAGTGCCTAATATGTAGAAATTGTCAGCAAATAGTAGTTATTTTCCCAGGAATGCAAGAGAGGTTCTGATTTAGGATTCTATCAATGTATATTACCCTATTGTTGGGTAAAAGGAAAGTCACGTGGTTATCTCAATAGATATCAAAGCTTGTTGTGAAAAAAAGCAATAGCTGTTTCTGGAAGTGACAAACATATAAACATTTTTTTTTTGTACTTGAAAAACTAGATCTAGCAGAAACCTAAAGGAAATATGAGACTTGATTTTAAGAAATTACAAATACTTTCATTAAAGGCAGTAAGATGAGACTTTCTTCCATGCTAGTAATCATCATTATATTCATCCAGCAAAGTGATGTGATCTAAAAGAACAAAAAACTACAAATATATACAGAATTAAAGGGGAGGTATTTATAATTTGTATATGATCTGATTGCCTACACAGAAAACTAGGGAGCCAACTGGCAAATTGAACTAATAAAAGAGTTGTATATTGACTAGATTCAGACCAATTTATTTAAATCAATGTCTTAAATTAGAAATGGCCAATTAAGAATTGTCATAAAAAATCTCATTCTCAATATCAAAAAATCTAGCAAATATATATGAGTACCACTAGCACAGATGTTGAAAAAATGATGAATAAATGTAGAAAATATGACTCAAGGACATCAAAAAGATATGAGTAAATTGATATATTTGATCAAGAATGGAAATATACAAGGAAATGATTATGCATTGAATGAAGTACAATTCAAAACTAAACAGAATCATTATCAAACTTGAGCTGTTGATTTTAAAACTGAAAGAAAACATGCAGATTAAAGAAAAAAGCAAGAAAGAATTAATGAATAAAGGGATTGTGCTACCAGGTATTAGAAGGTATTACAAAAGAAAAATAATTAAAAAAAAAAAAAAAGAAAAATAATTTAAAATATTATAACTTTGGTGCAAGAATTAATATAGAATTGTCTCTTCAAAAGACAATAATGAATCCAGAAGAAAACATATCCATATTTTTTGGCAATTTTATCCATTATATTTCAAATCAATAAGGAAAGATTATCGCTGGGACAATTGAATATCCATTTGAAACAAGCAAAAAATTGAAACAAGATTTCCATGTCTCATCATAGAAAAATCTAGAGATGAATTATAGAGTTAAAAATAGGTCACAAAGGCATAGTAATATTAAAGGAAATTACAAGAATAGAAAAATATTTCTAATCTCAACACTGGAAAAAAATTCCATATGTTATCATAAGGCCCAGAATTCATAAAAAATAGAGATACTTAGACATTTTTAGTTTTACTTATTTATTTTAGAAGAGGGAGGGACAGGGGGTTGGGAGAGAATCTCAAGCAGGCTCCATGCCCAGCTGGAGCCTGACATGGGCTGGATCTCATGACCTTGAGGACATGATCTAACCTGAAATCAAGAGTTGGACACTTAACCATCCAGACTCCCCTAAACATTTTTATATAGACATATCTGTTACTTATTTTATTTTATGAATTCTGACACTTGCTTCTTAAATATCTATCACATATTTGTTTATCCAGCCTGATTCCTCTTCTAAGTGCACCAGATGTTGAGGTTTCACCAAATAGGAAATGACTGGCAATATATTTTTATAGTGGAACTACATTAAGAATACAGACTAAGATAAGAGTTATTATTCATTTTTAAGGGCTTCTTAGCGGTCAAATGTAATTTTTCTATCAAGCCAATTCAAAGTTCTATTTATACCACACCAAATAGTGAGTCAAGGAAGAGTTTTCTGAGCATCTCCCATACAAAACTTCCATACAAAGCTCCTCCCTATCTTGAGGAGGAACAAGATGGAAATGGTGTCTGAACAAAGAATTCTGTTGGACCTCTGGTGGAACTTTTGGTATAGCCAACTAAGAGGGTAAAGGCTTTTGTTCTTGTAGGTAGGGCTCCCTGCTTTGGAATATCTCTTGCCTCTTGCTTAGTTGCTCATCCCCTATCCTCTCAGAAGGTCAAGCAAAAGCCCAGCTGTGGCTCAGAGGAAAGGAGAAAGGAGAAAGAACAGTGGAGCCCTATGGTTGGCTGGGGAAAGTGCTCACTGCATGTAGGAGTTCCTTCCTTGGCCTTACCTTCTATGTTTATATCCTTCAGGGACCTATGGGTAGGCAGCACTTTGGTGGGTGGTCTCCTCCCTTGATCTGCTGCACATGTTATTTCTCCTGTCTCTCCTTCCCTCCCTCCCTCCCTCCCTCCCTCCCTCCCTCCCTCCCTCCCTCCCTCTCTCTCATTATTTTTTATTGCTAAAGCAATTATATTGTTTTTACTGGGGTATTCTGAAGAAAAAAATAACATTTAATCTTTGCATACGGGAGATTCTTTAAGGAGGCAGAGAAGAATTTAAACTTTGATAGTTTTTAGTTTGTTTCCTTGTTGATTCATATGCAGTTCCACATCAGTGAGGCCCAAGGGTTTTTCTGTACTTGTAGTATCAATGTAGATACTGGGTGTGGAACCTAAGAACTATAGCTCAAAAGGCTAGAGGAACAGGAAATGGTCATGCTTGACATTCACACAAGCAAGAAGATTTCTATATAAAGCTGCCAAGATTTTAGGGCATCCCAGGTGGCTCAGTGGTTTAGCACTGCCTTGGACCCAGGGCCTGATTCTGGAGACCTGGGATCAAGTCCCACGTCAGCATCCCTGCATGGAGCCTGCTTCTCCCTCTGCCTATGTTCCTGCCTCTCTCTCTCTCTCTCTCTCTCTCTCTCTCTCTCTGTGTCTCTCATGAATAAATAAATAAAATTTAAAAAATTAAAAAAATAAAACTGACAAGATTCTAGAAGTTTAAGAGAGGAGCAGATAATTCTTTGAAGATGTAAGTTAAGTATTTAATAGGCCGAGAGAACACCTACATAGAAGAAAAGTTCTCAATGCTATTTTGTTAACAAATCTACTGACAAGCAAATATAGCAGCAAAGTCTTGAATATTTGTCAAGAGTCGAGTATGATGGTTGCACTAATGCAGGTTGCAGAAGCTTTGTTGTTGGAAAGGCAATGTTGGCAATATTGGTCATCTAAAAATAAATATTTTGTAAAGAGTAGATGAAGTAATAAAGACAGAGTGGGGGCATAGATGTCAGAAGCTGGGAGTAGGGCAAAGAAATTTGGGGGGTTATTAAATGTCCTAGGTCTTGAATATAGGTAGTGGTTACACAACTGAGAGCTTCTGTCATAATTCATAGAACTGTACACTTAAAAAGAGTTAATTCTACTGTATTTCTTTTCATATCTGAACATCAATGGGGGCCCAACTCATAAGCTGCAAGCCCTAGAGAAAAGCAGGGAAATCTCAACATCTGAGATGCTCTCTGGATGAGTTTTAGGCACAACCCTTAATTTCTTTCTCTCTCTCTGCCCCCTCCTCTGACTCTCTTCTCTAAGCTATTTTGGCATTGTTTAATTATCTGTGTTGCCACAGAGTTGCTGTATGCCCAACCACAACTTAGGTTGCAGTTAGGAAATAATAGAATTTACAGGATAAATTTAGATACGGTTTTCAGGTGATAGATGCCATCTTCTAAACAGAATTCTTGATACTGTGTTGATATCTGGAACCATAATGAGTACAACTGTGTTTTAGACATTTTACTAAATAGTTTACGTTCATCTACACCCCCTTAACACTTGAACTGGTGTCCTCCAGTGTCCCTTGTTGTTGTCTCAGACCACACAATCTGTGCTGATGCAGAATTTTACTGCCGTAAAGGAGAAATTGAGGGCTTTTTGATTCTTTGATGGAGATTTTGAAGATTTTTTAATCCTTAATTTTAGACTTGGAGCTTTAGAAGTTAAACACATTTTCTTGTTGAAGAGTTGAGGTTCAGCTGTAAAAATATTTTTAGTTTCTAAGAATGCTAATATAGTCAATATTGTGAGAGGATAAATATTTAACTAGAAAATATTTTAATTATTTACATAGAGAAGGTGCTCCCAAGAGACAATAGAGCCATGTATACAATAAATATAACAAGTGAATGAAAATAGCTTTCTGTCTCAGGGTAGCTGTACCATTATATAAGATTGCCTTAAGCCAATATTGCTTTACTGCTTGCTCTTACAATAGCTTCTTAGCTCTTCTTGCAGCTTCTATTGTCCTTTTCCTCATAATGGAATAAGTATAAGATTTTTTGTTTGCTTTTTTAATGTAATGCGACAGCCAGAACCCACTTTTAAAATCTTAAATATGTTTTTACTACATCTCTGCTTAAAATCTTTCAGTGGTATCCTGCTGTTTTTGGAATAAGATCCCATGGCTTTTGTCTTTGCTGTAAAGACTTAAAATGATGTCATTTCTACCTTTTCAACCATGGTTGCAAGCATCGTCCAAAGTTCTTGGGCTCTCATGCATGTGTGTCTGTGAGCATGATTATTGATTATATATGTATATGTATATATATAAAATCTGTAAGTATATGGTAATTGTATATTAAGTTATATATTATATAATAGTGACAATCACTGACTGATTTCTATTTGTAAATTTCATGGGTTTAACACAAATTAGTAAGATACATTCCTTGTCCTCAAGATATTTAGACTCTAGAAGAAGAAATGCAACTAATTGTGTGATGCAAAGTGGAATATAAAATTGAGGCTATAATTTGGCAGGAATAAAAGGACTATGGAAAGATAGTTTAGGGGCTAATTTTGATACAAATACCTGGAGAGAGCTTAAAGGAAGTTTATTTTTTATTTAACTTTTGCAGCATATTGTTCTATAAATGATGTAAGATAAAATACATGAGTAGAGGAAATACAACAAGATAACATAAATTAAGCTTGGAGTAAATGGATAATAGAATATATGGAGTGAAAATATAAAACAAAGCCAGAAGTAATATGAAAACAGGCACATTAATAACTACCACATCTTTCATGAGAGGGTCACAAATTGGCTTTAAATTTTCTAATAGCAAACTTGTAAAGGGGAAATTGGTCATTTTGTGCTTTCTAGTGTCCACAAGATTCAAAGAATCTCTGTTGTTCATTAGAAGTGTCACTCCATTTCTAATAAAAAATTAGAAGAATTTACTCCTGGAAGTTTACCATGAAGAGGATATTGTGATAGAATGTGTTCCACATCCTTAAAAGTACCCTCACAGTTTGTAAGGGAGCCACCAAAATGGTGAATGTGACAGAGTTACTTCTTTTAAGAACAATTACAGGCTAATACTTTTGAATGTCCAATTATACCTCAATGAAAAAAAAAACACAATAAAGCTGATGGTGATATGTCAAAGATGGGATGGTGACATGTCACAGGTAGTTCTGCAGAAGGCTAGTACAATTCAGGTTAACTTCCCAGTTCCCAGCTGATTTAGCTTAATCTAACTGGATTTTAGGATAAACAAGAAGAATACAAGGATTATTTCATGAAAGTGGCGTTTGAGTGAAGCCTGCAAAATCAAAGCAGAAACTTTATAAAAATAGATTGAAAGAGTAATATAAACAAAGAGTGAAGAAAGATTTTCTAATTGGGGGAAGGTAAATAGTTCGATGTGGTGACAGCAGTGGTTCTCAGCATTAGAATCACCTAGAAAGCTCACTCCTAGAAATTCTGATTTCATCAGGCTGGGCTGGATCCCGGGCGTAATTTTTGAAGACTCCCCAGGTGATCCTAAAGTGCAGCTGGGACTGGGAAAACCGAGCTAACACCTTGTTCCTCAAGTGTGGATCATGGACTGGCACGGGCTGCCTGGTCTGGCATTGGAGGTTATGAGCCATGAAAGGTAAGTTGGGCCAGGTGTGGAAGGTCTTGAATATTGTTCCTAGGAAATTAGCTCCTCGAGGCTTCTCAAGGGCAGGGACGGGCCATTTAGCCTAGCACTACAGCCTCACAGTTGTATTAATTGCTCTATATAAGTTATAATGTTTGTCCTTTAGTACTGGTAGATTGCCTCAACATTTTCCAACTTGATTTTCTAGTAAGCCAATTTTTGCAGGCATGGCAAATTGTCCTCTTAGAATGCACACTTTCCCCTCCATTGTCACTTTCACAGGAACTGGGTTCTACTCCGTGCTTCTTCTGGGTCTTGCTGTTTGTTTCCTTTCTCTCCATCCAGGAAAAGCCCCTTGTGTGATTCTATCAAGATTCTAGTCAGCAACTTTAGGGCACAGGTGATGAAATTACAGAATATTTCAGGTAAAACAATCACATGATTTTCTTGAGTTCTTTTAACCATATTTTGAAAAGAAATATGATGTCTAATAATAAATCATCTAGACACAGCAGGAGCCCTCTCGGCAATTTTAGTAAAATTTGTGTCTCCTGACTTTACTAATGAAAATGAATGGGACAACTTCTGTGTTCCCACAAACTCTCCAAAACCTTTGCTACTTCTCAATAGGCACATTTGTAATTGAATAGAACACGGAGATTGATGTTAGGATTAAAGGTTATGAGCTATGAAGACAGCTGAAAACTTAGATACAGAAAGTCTATGAAAAGCAGGCTATTGAAATGGAATTTTGTGGGCTTTTTGTTTGTTGCTTTTGTTTATTGCGTGTCCAAGGCTAATTATACTAATTAGATCAGAAGGCATGAACGGAAATTAAAGAAAAAGCCATTCAGAAGAAAAAAATAATAAAGCATCAGGAATTGCTTGGTTAGTTGATGACTCAGGAGAAGCAATTAAAGAGTGGTTTCATCCTTCACCAAACCCTGGAAATGTATTGTGTGGAAATGGAATTCTTCTGAACAGAGGTCATATTCAGTGCTCATGCTGTTATACTATCTTGGTCATTGAATTTGAAGACTAAATAGGAAGCAAAGTAAACTTATATAAACATAAAACAGTATATAAAGGATCAGAAAATGCATAAAATAAAATCAAAATCATCTCTGATCTGAGTATTTGTTGAAAATTTCTATGCAATGTCTGTAGTTCTATAAAAGTAAAAGACTTATCTGCTGATGCACCTCCAAAAACAATAATAAGAACATCTAGTTGCATAACAACTGCATGTATATTTTGAGGTCCATTCTGTTAAGGCAAAGAAGGTGCTTCATACCACTGTCACACAGGGGACTTTAGTCCAGGAAATAGCAGAGCAAGAAAAAAAAAAAAAAGAAGAAGAAGAAGAAAGAAAAAGAAAGAAAAGTATGAAGAGAAGTAATTGCAAGTGAGATTCACTTGGCTTCTTTTGGGGGGAATTCATTTATATATTCAGGGGAGCCTATCTGGCACAGTTATGTGACTCCTGATCTTGGGGTTGTAGGCTCGAGCCCCACGTTGGATGTAAAGCTTACTTAAAAAAATAAATAAAATTATTTATTTATTCAGTAAATTTTCTTTTAGTACTTCCTGTGTCCTGGATTATGTCAGATAACTAGTAGGAGAGCATAGTGCTACAACTTGTAAATATGAAAAGTCATGAGAACCAGAGAACTCTTTCTCAAATAAATAAGTAAAATCTTAAAAACAAAAAACAAAACAACAACAACAACAACAAAAAACACCTTGCCCTCATGGAACTTACATTCTAACAAGGGATATTTATTTCCAGTCAATAAAAATAATAAATATTACAGATAAGTAAATTATATATAGGTAGACAATAGGTGCTATGGAAGAAGAGAAAAAGAGAACATGGTAAGATAAATCCAGTGTTTAGGATGACTTGTAATTTTAAATAGAATGGTAAGGTTGGGTTTCATTGACATGGCGATATTTGAGCACAAATGTGAAGGAAGTGGAAAAATTTGCCAAGTTTATTACTTGGATACTGGAGAAATGAAGTTCTAGTCAGTGGGAAAACCAGTGCCAAGTCTTAAAGGAGAGAAGGTACCGTTCATTGAGAGGTAAGAGTAGAAGACTGAGATACATAACGGAGGAGTCTGTGGGGGTGTTGTGTGGATTTGGGTTTCCACTTTGAATGAAATAGAATATCTAAGATGCTAACTAGATTTATTGAGATTATATGAGGAGAGACAGGAGAATCATGAGAAGACACCATGTTCATGTTTCTGAGAACTGTACTTTAGAAAAACCAGTTGGCTTGGTTGTCATGACTAGTTTATATTTTAAATTGAGTTGCACCTGAATTAAGTATGCAGTGACTAAGATTGAATGACTGAATTCAACTATTATCCAATTGTGTTTTTTTAATCATGATATTAGGAACTAAAGCAAGCTGATTTGGCCTGAAAAGTCATTTTGGTTTGAAAAAGGATTTGAGATGCTAAGTACACTAATGCGACTATCAGCCATCTCTACCTAAAACACAAACCAAAAAGCCACACATGTCTGATAGTATATATCTATTTTTTTTATAATAAAACGACTTAACTTAGAGGTGAAGGAAGCCTGAATTGTTTTGTGTCATTTACCTCTTGGTCGTTTGTGGTTTTAGTATCTCCTTTGGGTCTGGAGATTAGGAGAGTGTGAAAGGAGGCTAAATGAAAAGCTTGTTGTTGTTTTGTTGTTTTACAGCTTCATTATTTATTTGATTATAAAATACCTATTATAAGGAAGTCTTTCTTTTCGGAAATACAAAAAAGAGAAAAACTTTTTATTAATTTCACCCTTCCTCTATGACAACTTGCACTGGTCACCTTTTCTTCTAACAGAAGTTCCCTATTGATGTCACAAGGAGGGGGCTGGTGGGCTCTGTTGTGATTGCTCATTTTAGGTTTAGACTGAAGAAGTCTCTATTGTAAGGGAAGAAGGAAGAGAGAGGGAGGGAGGGAGGGAGAGAGAAACTGAGGGAGCATTGAGTATACAATCACATTTAGAGCAAATAGGACTAATTATCCAATTTACAACCCCATCGTCTAGTATGTCTTCAAAAATACAATCACATTATATGTTTTTCTTTATGCTTTTGCCATTTAACAGTGTAACTTGGGCATATGGACATATTGAAATAATTTTCCATGTCTCTTGAAAAATTCCGATTTTTTTCAAATCAATAAAAATATTGATTTCATTACATTTTAATATTAGCCTGGGTATGTTTACTCTTACACATTTTTTGAGGGTCTATATGAAGGGGGAATAGATCCTACTGTAGTTTCTTGTTCACTTTTCCTCTCTGTCTTTGTCTCTTTCACACACACACACACACACACACACACACACACACACAAATGCACTCATGCAAACTATTACATCCCCCACAGTATAGCTCAGATCGTCTAAAACTTCCTTCTCACCTACCATAGTGTAAGATTAAAATATCAGCCAGGTAACTCTCTTCTCAAGTATCTTTTCCAGCTTTCACCTTTACTGACATACTGCAAAGGAAAGTTTCATGCTTACGTTCTTTTGAAGTGACTCTGCAACAGCTGGATCAGAAATCACTCTTGGTAGGGTGACCATGTAATTTATCATTCAAGCTGAGACATTTTTTAGAGTAAAGGGGGATATGATATTAATTATGAATGCTTAAAGTGTTCTGTGCAAGCCAAGTGATTCAGGAGCTCCACTACTCGATATTTTCAGATGGCACTCTATATTTTTTGTCTCAAATTTCTTTCCTGCTTTCCTCCATAGTATTTTGTTACCTACAAAAATAATGAAAAAAAAAGATTCTCTTTACTTTGTTAAATGACTCTCAAAATACATATATGATTGCAATCATGAAGATCTATCAATCAACTCTTTCATAATTCCACTTCTGCAGAATTGATCCACTCTGACCTATTCCACACTGCATCTTTTGGTCCAGTTTAGTATCTATACCTCATTACACACCTGAATAGCTATTTAATCTTGCACAAACACCCATATGGTGAGGTTTTAAACCTGGCACAAGAGATAAAGGCAAGTAATTACTATCCGCACTTAACATTTTATCTTCTTGCCATTTAAAAGCTTTTTATAGAAGTACTGATAGTCTCGGTGATTAAATGGCTAGGTTCTCCATTCTTCTGATGTATTTTATAGCCTGGACTCCACAAAAATTTAGGTTTTAAAAAGTTATAGTTGTAATCTTATCTAAAACCTGAAGACAGTTTATCATACCTGCAAAAAATGCACTCACATGAGATGAAAAATATGAAGTCACATTGTAGACTGTGCACTTTATTTTGTTAAATATAGACTCTGCTCACAAAACGGATATGCTAAAATGAACCATAGCTTTTAAAAAAGTGGACGATGATGCCACAATACTGTCCCTTACTCTCTTCCTTTAATAAAATCATTATACTAAAGTATGCTTAAAATATACTTTTTAAGAATAATTTTGGAACATCATTTAATGTATATCAGAAGTTCAATATCAGAGTGGAAAGTGTATTAACTGTAGAGGTTAAGTATCATGTCACAATCCTTATTCCGACATTAATTAGCTCCATGATCTTGAAAATACAAATACAAAAAGGATCACTTTTCTGAACATCTCCTGCTTGCTTCTTTGCATACGCCATTAATCCTCAAAATAGTCACATTCAGGTAGGAATTAATCTTAATGGGAGGGCTTTGGTTGCTGACAACATGTCCCACTCACACGCACTTTCCTCTCTCTCACCTCAGTCCTAAAATGCTCCAAAAACCAGAGGGAGCAGATTAATATGTCAAAATTATAAAACAATTATGGAAACCCTGTGGATGAAAGAAGTCATTTTTGCCTTTTGGTAACTGTCAGATCCAAATGGAAGGGGGTCCAGCATCACAGACAGAGAGTGGGGGAAGGTTGCCAGGATCACTGTCTGTCCTGTTGCTATTGCAGAACAGGAAAACAGTAGCAAGCGCAGTGGTGGCCAGCAACTTGGCATTAGGGCTGTGCTGGGAACCAGCTGGCATGGGGAGTGGAGAGGGGTGCAGACATGATGGGCTGCCACCTTAACCTTCTCTATAACCCAGTAAGCTCCTCCCTCTGCCTCCCAGCCCTCCATACTCAGAGGACTAGGAGATTATATCTGTGAGCAGCCTCTCTTGAAGAAGAGCAGATCTAACCTAGATGATGTGCATCTCACATTTGGTTATGTGTGCTCCTTGAGAGAGAAAGAGAGAGAGAGAGAGAGAGAGAGAGAGAGAATCCCAAGTAGACTCTGTGCTGAGTGCAGAACCTGACCTAGGGCTCGATCTCATGACCCTGAAGTCATGACCTGAGCCAAAAGCAAGAGTTGGAGACTTAATCAACTGAGCCACCCAGGTGCCCTTATACTGATAGGAAAATTTAGAATATTTTTTGCAAGTTGCAGAAAAATATTGGAAATAACTGTTTCTTTGAAAATGAGATTGCAGGGGATCCCTGGGTGGCGCAGCGGTTTGGCGCCTGCCTTTGGCCCAGGGCGCGATCCTGGAGACCCGGGATCGAATCCCACGTCAGGCTCCCGGTGCATGGAGCCTGCTTCTCCCTCTCCCTGTGTCTCTGCCTCTCTCTCTCTCTCTGTGTGACTATCATAAATAAATTTAAAAAAAATTAAAAAAAAAAGAAAATGAGATTGCATAGATATGCATATATAAACACCTATGAACACACATATTATGATATAAACATAATAAAGACTAGAAAGTATATTCCACACTGCTAACTTTCAAGGCCTCAGGAAAGAAGGTATGACAAGCTTGTGTATATTCCTTTAGAAACTATATTAGTTGTCTTGGTTGAACTGAGTATATATTACTATAGAATTGAAAAAAAACCATAAAAAATTAAAATTCCCTTTTATTTTCTTGCAGCAGCTTTGCAGTATCATGCACATATAGTGCAATATAATTCATCCATTTAACACATACAATTCAATGAGTTTTACTATATTCAGAGATGTGCAATGACCACCAAAATCAATTTTAGAATATTTTTATCACCCTAAAAAGAAACTCTGTGCACTCTGGTCATCATCTACCTGTCTCCTCATTCCTCCCAGCCCTAGGCAACTATTAATCTATTTTCTGTTTTTGTAGATTTAATTATTCTGGACATTTCACATAAATGGAATCATTTCATACTTGGCCCTTTGTCACTATCTTTTTTCACTTAACATTACATTTCCAATGTTCATTCATGTTGCATTCCTTTTCATGGCCAAATCATATTCCATCATGTTGATATATTACCATGCTTTTTAAATCCATTAATCAGTCGAGAGACATTGAGTTGTTGTCAGGTTTTGGCTATGATGACTAATGCTGCTAGGAGCATCTGCATGCAAGTGTCTGTGTGGACATACATTTTTATTTCTCCTGAGTAGATCCTGGGAATGCAGTTGCTGAGTCATATAGCAACTCTATACTTAACTATTTGAGAAATACTAGTTTTCCAGCAGCTACAGAATTTTACATGCCTACCTGCAATGTATGAAGACTCAAATTTCTCTACCTCCTTTCCAATACTTGTTATTATTGTATTTTTTATTTATCACCATCCTAGTCGGTATAAAGCAGTATGTCATTGTGGTTTTGATTTGCATAACTAATATCTGATACCTGATAATGATCCCATTTCAATTTTAACCAAACTTGGGTATAGCAGTCAGTGTTATGAAAAATCCACAATTTTTGAGGTGAAATTCTTTTAATATTTGAGATATGACATTTTGGGAGATTATCCGTGTCCCCTACTGGTTTGTATTTACTGTTTCCCACTGGAGTTAAGTGTATGAATCCAATGGCAGCGTGTTCCATATCCTGAGGTTCCACCAAGATATTTATTTCCCACTCCAACATATTCGTTTCTCTGTTTGTGGTAAAGAAATATTTTGTCAGAACCTTTCTTCGAATTGGAATGCCCTTACTGACATTTCCATATCTGTATTTCATGGATATCCTTGAAACAGGCTGTAAAGACCAGAGTATATGCTAACATTTTCTAAGCTCTGACTTGCATTCCCCCCCGCCCCCAGAACTCTGATAAGAATTTACCTCTGCTTTTCTAAATGGCACATCATCATTTTTTTATCTTAGAGTTTGGTTTTGTTTCTCTTTTGTGTTTATTTATTTATTTTTTAAAGATTTTATTTATTTATTCATGAGACACAAAGAGAGAGAGAGAGAGACAGAGAGAGAGACAGAGAGAGAGGCAGAGACACAGGCGGAGAGAGAAGCAGGCTCCAGGCAGGGAGCCTGATGTGGGACTTGATCCCAGGACTCCAGGATCACACCCTGGACCGAAGGCAGGTGCTAAACCACTGAGCCACCCAGGGATCCTCATCTCTTTTGTGCTTCTGATTATGCTTAATTTTCCACTTGAGAGTTTGGCTTTTGGAGCTTGAAGGCAGTTAGGTCCCGCATTTTTGTTTTCATTTTTGTGTCCCTCACAGCACCTAGCTGGGAATACTAGGTGAGCAGACGACTGAAATATAAAGTGTTCTATTTTCAGTTTTCAGATAAATGTCCTTTATGGCAGTGGATAGTCCTAATATAGACATTAAAACACATGATGATGTGGTGAGATTTTCCTCAAAATGACCTGTGTTAGGGGTCATTCAGACTTTTGTACCAACACTGATGTTTTTATTCATTAGAAATTTAAATTTTATGTGTACAGCTTCAATAAATACCAGCACTGGGGCACCTGGATGGCTCAGTGGTTGAGCATCTGCCTTTGGCTCAGGTCATGATCGTGGGGCCTGGGGATCAGGTCCCTCATCAGGCTCCAGGCAGGAAGCCTGCTTCTCCCTCTGCCTATATCTCCTCTCTCTCTCTCTCTCTCTGTGTGTGTGTGTGTGTGTGTGTGTGTGTCTCATGAATAAATAAATAAAATATTTTAAAAACTAACTAAATAAATAGCAGCACTAGGACAAGTGTAAGGGGATGTTTTTATCTGCCACTGGCACAGGCAAGAAGCAGATCAGAGCATATTTATGTGGTCTATGCAGGATATCCTTACTATAGGTGTTATTCCTGTAGGGAAAAGGCCACTGGGTCCTCTGGTGTTACTTCTCTTTGTTCCTTCAATGGCAACCACGCTCGTCCATCACGCTGAAAGCTGCTTTGCACATTCCACGTGTGATCTCCTAGACCTGAAGACAGCAGCTTTAGGTTTCCTCCTTTCCTGACAAACATTACTTTTCTCATATTGCCCATATTTCCTTTCTCTCTGCCTTTAGTGTTTCCTGATGCAAGCCCACACAGCTCTCCATGTCTCAGGTGGCACAGTCTGGATGCATTCATCAGGATTAGATGAGGTATTACTAATGTCGACATTTTCCTCATACCTAAGACTGCACAGTGGTCCAAACGTGTCCTTTGTTGAAAATTCCGTGTCTTAAACACACTACAGACTCAGAACATATTTTTGATAGTCACACTCTTCTGGGATACTTTATTCTTTCCCTGACATGTCTTTTGTCGTCTTAAATGATTTTTAAGCTTCAGTTTTGTAGTTTCTCAGTGGAAAATGCACTTTAGACTCCTTGTCTTAAGGTGAACAACAGTGTCTTGGCCACTGAAATGGGAACTGCTGTGTCTCAAAGAATATTTCTCCAGTAGAAGTAATCTCACTTGGATCTATTCCCACATTAATACAGGAGCTCTCTCTGTCATTATTGTTTGGAGTCATCCTGACCAAAATTTCTATCTAACTTTAGTAATTAATTGCATTTTGGATACTGAAGCCTGCAATTCAGGAAAGTAATTCTATCTCTTCAGTCAAAATTCTGTTCAGAATTCTTTCAACACCATTATCAGATTGATCTATTTTCCCATTTTCCCTGTTGTTGGCTCTTTTCCTACTGAAAACTTCAATTTCATGTCTCCCTCTTTTGGGGGAGTAATTTACATCTTCTATTAATTTTCCTGAGACTAATTCATCTTGGGGCTTCTGGATGTTTTGTCTGCCCAGATATCGTTTTGCATGTTCTTTTGCAGTCTTCATGAACTCACCTAAATGTGCGCCCTCTCATCATCCTTCTCTCTATCATAAACATCAAATGAGGGTAGACACATTCATCTGCTCTTACATTAAACCCAGGGAACTTTGCTGTAACTTGTTTAGCACTTTCAAAATAATTTTTCATTTCTGTGTCTACACCTCGAAACTTTCATGAGCTCCTTGCACTGGTAAATGGAAACTTGGTATTTTTTTGCATTCCTCTTTTATCATTTTCTTATAGTCCTGGTGCTTGAAAGTAGTCTTTCTCCTGGGTTAATAAATAGTGTCACAGGGACATGCAGTGACAATAGAAGTGTTTAGTTTCCTTCATCTTCTAATCTCAAAGGATATTTCACACCCTTTTTATGCTTAGTCCTCCGGGGATCCTTTTGCTTTTTGATTCTTTTGGTTGTTTCTTTGACTTTTCCAAACCGACATCACTGAACCTGACAGGTTAACATTTATTGTTTTCATTTTACTGGGCCAGCTGCTATTAAGCCTCAACCCTCAGGATAAGCCCTTCAAAGAAAGTGAAAATATCTGTCCCTCCTTACTCTGTCCCAAGAGAGTGTTTACTTCCTGCTAGCTCCTGAGACTTGCCAGATCTAGTATATAAGCACAAAGGATGCCTGGTTAAATTTGAATTTCAAATAAATGACAACTTTCTATTATAGTAAGTTCTGAATATTATATGGTTATTTGAAATTCAGATTCAACTGGGAATTTAATCTGGGAACCCTAAACCTTCATCTTTCTTTTCTATGACTTGAGTTCCAACATGTGGGCATCATAATAGTGTCCTTGGGTTATGATTGGTCTGACCTGCACAATTTCTGCTCAGATAATCTAAAGGTGATTTAACATTTAAGACTTTGTGTAGTAGTTTCCTAGAGTTGTTATAACAAAGAAACAGAAACTGAGTGGCAGAAATGTATTGTCTCATAGTTTTGGAAGCTGGAAGTTCAAGATCTTTGTGTGTGCAGGGCAGTCCTTCTCCGGATGGTGTTAGAGAAGAATGTGTTCCAGGATTCTCTTCTAGCCTCTGGTCGTTTCTTGGCTTGAGGTAGCATAACTCCAATTTTCACCCAGAGTTTGTATGTCTGTCTTTCTGCATGACATTCTATTTATTTATTTATTTATTTATTTATTTATTTATTTATTTATTTATTTATTTAAATATTTTATTTATTTATTATTCACAAGAGACAGAGAGAGAAAGGCAGAGACATAGGCAGAGGGTGAAGCAGGCTCCATGCAGGGAGCCCGACGTGGAACTCGATCCCGGGTCTCCAGGATCACGCCCCAGGTGGAAAGCGGCACTAAACCGCTGAGTCACCCGGGCTGCCCAGCATTCTATTTATATGGAGATACCGGATATGGTGGACTAGGAGCCCACCTTCCTCCAATATGACCTCATCTAACTAATTACATCAATAATGATCCTGTTTCCAAAAACGATGCCATTCTTAGATATTAAGAATTCAGGAGCATTCTCAGGAGCCAGCAGGAAGTAAACGTTCTCTTGGGACAGAGTAAGGAGAGACAGATATTTTCACTTTCTTTGAATGGCTTATCCTGAGGGTTGATGCTTAATAGCAGCTGGCCCAGTAAAATGAAAACAATAAATGTTAACCTGGGGTTAGGAATTCAAAATATATTTTGGGGGAGCATAATTCAACCCATAAAAGATAGGGGAGACTTTTTAATACTCAATTTCAATATTATCTACAATAGATAAGAAGCAGACCCAAACATGTCCATGTAAGCCATAGAGTTAAGCAAATAGGAACTTTTTAAAAAAGATTTTATTTATTCATTAGAGACATACACACAGAGAGAGGCAGAGACACAGGCAGAGAGATGCAGGCTCCATGCAGGGAGCCCAATGTGACATTTGATCCTGAGACTCCAGGGTGGAAAGTAGGGGCTCAACCCCTGAGCCACCCAGTGTCCCTAGAACATTTTTATATAGATTAAAAATACATTCTTGAAACTTGGCACACCTTAGTTAGTCAGTGATGGAATGTTCCAGCTATATAAAAAATATAGAGTAGAGAAGTTTTCGTGATATGAGAAATATTCATATTAATGTTAAATAACTATTGCATGATTACACTAATTTAGTCAATTAAAATATTTTCTGTCTTCTCAGCTCCATGCTGAAAGTTCAGACACCCAGTCTGCACACATGCACTTATAGTCCATAGAGAAGAGATAAATTGATAATTATTTAAGTTATTAATTTGTCATATCTATAACTGTATAGTAAAGAAAAATAGGGTGTTATAAAAATATATGTACTTAGGAGGAATAGAGGCCAAAGTATCTCTGGCATTCCTTTTTTTTTTTTTTAAGATTCTATTTATTTATTTATGAGAGACACAGAGAGAGAGGCAGAGACACAGGCAGAGAGAGAAGCAGGCTTCCTGTGGAGAACTTGATGCCAGACTCAATCCCAGGACCCTGGGATCATGACCTGAGCTGAAGGCAGACACTCAACCAATGAGCCACCCAGTCATCAAATGCCATTTCTGGCATTTTTATACAAAAATAAAGACTAGAGCTATTTCCATTTCATAAAAATACATTTCAGTATTTATTATATAACAAATAAATGTTATTTAAAAGATATGGGCTCATGCTTCACAAGTTTGGGTATGGTGTATTTATTTTAAAATTACCAATTTATTAAGCATCTTTTGCTTTCCATGGGTTCTCATGGAACTAACTAAGCATAAAATCTAAGCTGCTTTGCTATGGCTTGTAAGTTCTTGTCTCCATCTTCAATATAATCTCCTATTGTAGTCCTTCCATGCTCTAGTAGCTTGCTCCTCTCCAGCCACTGGTTTTATTTCTATTCCTTATTTTGGTCTCAGGGCCTTTGCACTTGCTATTTCTTCTATGTAGAAAGCTATTCATCCAGATCTGGGAAGGGCAACCCTGTGCTCATCATTTGGGAAGGCAATCCTGACAGCCAAGATAGCTTTCTGTGCTAGACGCACTCCTACCCTATTGCATTTTTATTGGTTATGCAGCAGTTTCAGTTTCTAAAATCATCTAGGGTTTTTGTGTTGTTTTGTTTTATTGGAAACTTGAGTTTTTAATTTTCAGCTATTTGTTTTACTATTAAGTAGTAACAATTGAGTAGTTTTGGGCAAGCTACATTAAATTCTTTGATATCAGATTTAGCAGTTTTAGATTGGGCATAATAATCCCTGTCAATTGTTGGCAAAAGAATTCAATAGGGAGTTTTGGGTTGCTGGGTTTTTTCATTTATTTATTTATCTATCATTTACTTTTTAAAAACATTTTATTTTAATTTCAGTATAGTTAACACACAATGTTATATTAGTTTTGGGTGTACAATATAGTGGTTCAACATATATCATCCGGTGCTCATGACAAGGCGTGTACTCCTTAATCTCCGTCACCCATTTAATCCATGACCCCACCTACCTTCCCTCTGGTAACGATTCCTTTGTTCTCTATTGTTAAGAGTTTGTTTCTTGGTTTGTCTCTCTCTGTATCTGTTTCTTTTTTTTCTTTGTTCATTTCTTTTGTTTCTTAAATTCCACATATGAGTGAAATATGATTCCTCACATGTGGAATCATATTTCACTCATAAATTGATAAGTGATCAACTTAGTGCACTTAGTATTATGCTCTCTAGCTCCATCCATTCATTGTAATGGCAAGATTTCATTGTTTTTATGGCTGAATAATATTTCATTGTAGATATATACTACTTCATCTTTATCTATTCATCATTTGATGGACACTTGAGCTGCTTTCAGAATTTGGCTATTGTAGATTATGCTGCAATAAACATAGGGGTGCTTGAATCCTCTGAATTAGTGTCTTTTTTTTTTTTTTTTGTAAATGCCCAGGGGTGTAATTACTGGATCATGGAGTAGTTCTATTTTTAACTTTTTGAAGAACCTCTGTACTATTCTCCAGAGTGGCTGCACCAGTTTGTATTCCCACCAACAGTGCACGAGGGTTCCTTTTTTTCTATATCATCACCAGCACTTGGTATTTCTTATGTTTTTGATTTTAGCCATTTTGACAAGTGAAATTTTCTCATATTAAAGATCACTTTATTTACTCTTTGTATCTCCCCAACAGAATAGGCTCTTTGACATCTAGCATTGAGAAATGTATTTAGATGGGAAAACACATTTTCTAACCTATTCAACACATTTAAGGTATTATGCTGGCATTAATATTTAGAACTTTGATGAAAAGTGTAAGAGGAAGCAGTGTGAAAATGAGAGCAGAAATAGGCCGGGAAGATAGAAGACTGGTCTTTCACCTACGATGACCCAGGCCCTGCCAGATTCATGTCCTCTCAGGTTAGACCTGGCCATGTTCTGCCTCAATTTTGTTGAATGAAGGAAGGAGGGAAGGAAGGAAGGAAGGAAGGAAGGAAGGAAGGAAGGAAGGAAGGAAGGAAGGAAGGAAGGAGAAAGGGAGGGAAGAAAGGGAGGAAGGGAGAGAGGGAAATGTTTATATTTTTTAGGGGCAATTAGTCCATATTTTCTTCCTGAAATTATTCCACTACATTCCTAATCATTCTAGAACCCTATGTCTGAATGAGCTAGTCCTCTTTCTAATACTGTGAGGATTTACCAAGAGAACCAATAACATCCTTCTATACTGAATAAGTCATTGCTCTGCTGTAAGAACTAATCCTAAAAATAATGTTTCTGATTTGGATTTTAGGCAGCAGTTATTCCCAGTCATTTTTTGGTCCTAACTCACACACTCGTTGCTCAGGAGACTTTTTTGTCAATCAAACAAAGACAAGAGAAATTTTACTGGGGGTAGAACAGGGACTTGCGAACATTCTGTGTTTACAGTCTGACAAATACTCTGTGCACACATCCCCAGAATCTGTTTGATTTCCTTCCCTTTTCCTTACTCACTGAAACCTAAATATTTAATGTGTGAGCTTCTGTTCAGATAAGAGTGGCTCACTGCCAGCTTTGGGTTAGTACTTTGCCTGAGGACATGAACAATTACAAACTATGGAGAGATATGTATATCCAATATTGTCAGTATCAGCTGTAATAATCAATGGGCTTTTTGTTTTATTTTCATGCTTAAACCAGCATCTGCTCTATCTTCATAATAAAAATGAATGGTTTTTTCAAACTGTATTTTATTGTCTATTCAGCTTTATGTTTGAAGATCAATATTGTTGCACACTTGATTTCATTTCTTCGTTATCAGTCAGTTTTCCCTGTAGGCTTCTTTTTTTTTTTAATTTTCTGAAATTAACTGCAATCAGGGCTTCTCATTCTTGTCTATAAAGCCCATATTTAAATTAAAAATGAATTCTCCTCTAAAAATAGTTTATTGCTTCTGACTGTGTTCTACTCACTATCAAAACATAAACACACACACAGAGAAGTAAAACAACAGACAAACAAACAAAACAATGAGAATGAGAGAAATGGATCACAATATATTTTATAGACTTTTCATAAATTTATGGATATTTTACACTAGAATTCATGAAAATTGGGTGAACAAAGATTGACCTGGGCATAATGTAATTGCATTCTGATATTGTTGCATGAAGCAATCTATAGTATTTGTTGGCATTAGCTTGTCACATTTTTATGTAATTTTTAAAAAAGGTAAAAGGAAGGAAATATTTAAGATACATAGTTTTTCAGTTTTGGTCCGTACCTCATTTAAGGAGATGAAATAACTCTCTTCCTATTTAAGTTCAACAGTAGGAGTTATATCAAAACAACTCTATTTTTGAAAATTTTGATTTCCAAATTTAAAATAGGCCTTATACCTTTGTAGCAGAGATTCTTCCCTCTGCTGATAATTTTTTCAGTCTGATCAGTGCCTAACCAATTATGTTCTAGATATATTTAAACACTTTCATTGGGGATCCCTGGGTGGCGAAGCGGTTTGGCGCCTGCCTTTGGCCCAGGGCGCGATCATGGAGACCCGGGATCGAATCCCACGTCAGGCTCCTGGTGCATGGAGCCTGCTTCTCCCTCTGCCTGTGTCTCTGCCTCTCTCACTCTCTCCCTGTGTGACTATCATAAATAAATAAAAATAAAAAAAAAACACTTTCATTGGAAAGATTTAGCCTTTTCAACATTTCAATTATCTGAAAGTATTTATTTGATGATATGCCTTGCCTGTGATTACCCATTGTTCATTTGTGAACAGTAACGTAAAACTAGAACGTATTTCTTTTTTAATTTTTTTAAAAAGATTGTATTAGTTATTTATGAGAGAGAGAGAGAGAGAGAGAGAGAGAGAGAGAGACATGCAGAGGGAGAAGGCAGAGGGAGAAGCAGGCTCCACACAGGGAGCCCGACGTGGGACTCGATCCCTGGTCTCCAGGATCACGCCCTGGGCCGAATGCAGGCGCTAAACCCGTTGAGCTACCCTGGCTACCCCGTATTTCTTTTTTGACTTAAATTTGATTCTAGGAGAAAATGTGTAAATTTTCTCTACATTTTAATATTCATAGTAACATGTGTTTATGAATCAGAGGCAAGAAATGTCAGTTTTAAATGACAATCTTTGGGGGATCCCTGGGTGGCACAGCGGTTTGGCGCCTGCCTTTGGCCCAGGGCGCGATCCTGGAGACCCGGAATCGAATCCCACGTCGGGCTCCCGGTGCATGGAGCCTGCTTCTCCCTCTGCCTGTGTCTCTGCCTCTCTCTCTCTCTCTGTATGACTATCGTAAATAAAAAAAAAAATTTAAATGACAATCTTTATAAGTGAAACCAGGTTAGATAAAAAAATCACGTGTAAGCTTAACCAGGTGACTCACTATCATAAACAATATAATAAGAATAAATTATATCTATTACTATCTTGTGCCTTTTTCTTCCCTTTTCTTTTCAATCTTAGTCATAAGAATAAATTACAGTTGTTCCAGTGTAAAAGAACAAGGATTTGTCAAAAGTGTAGTGTCAACCATTTTTTACAAAAGGTCCTTGAAAAAAATCAGTTAGAAATACCAATGAGACTGAAACTCATAAAATCATAAACTCAACACCAAAGAAACAAACAATCCAGTCATGAAATGGGCAAAAGACGTGAAGAGAAATCTCACAGAGGAAGACATAGACATGGCCAACACGCACATGAGAAAATGCTCTGCATCACTTGCCATCAGGGAAATGCAAATCCAAACCACAATGAGATACCACCTCACACCAGTGGGAATGGGGAAAATGAACAAGACGGGAAACAACAAATGTTGGAGAGGATGCAGAGAAAAGGGAACCCTCTTACACTTTTGGTGGGAATGTGAACTGGTGCAGCCACTCTGGAAAACTGTGTGGAGGTTCCTCAAAGAATTAAAAATAGACCTGCCCTACGACCCAGCAATTGCACTGTTGGGGATTTACCCCAAAGATACAGATGCAGTGAAACGCCGGGACACCTGCACCCCGATGTTTCTAGCAGCCATGTCCACAATAGCCAAACTGTGGAAGGAGCCTCGGTGCCCATCGAAAGATGAATGGATAAAGAAGATTCGGTTTATGCATACAATGGAATATTACTCAGCCATTAGAAACGCCAAATACCCACCATTTGCTTCAACGTGGATGGAACTGGAGGGTATTATGCGGAGTGAAGTAAGTCAGTCGGAGAAGGACAAACAGTGTATGTTCTCATTCATTTGGGGAATATGAATAATAGTGAAGGGGAATATAAGGGAAGGGAGAAGAAATGTGTGGGAAATATCAGAAAGGGACACAGAACGCAAAGACTCCTAACTCTGGGAAATGAACTAGGGGTGGTGGAAGGGGAGGAGGGCGGGGGGTGGGGGTGAATGGGTGACGGGCACGGAGGGGGACACTTGACGGGATGAGCACTGGGTGTTATTCTGTATGTTGGTAAATTGAACACCAATAAAAATTAATTTATTAAAAAAATAAAAATAAAAAAAAATAAATGCTTGGTAGATGAAAAAAAAAATCAGGTGACATGCAGCTCATCTAGAATTTATTTTAGAAATGCCTTTTCTGGGGTGCCTGAGCAGCTTAGCAGTTGAGTGTCTGCTTTTGGCTCAGGTCATGATCCTGGGGTCCTGGGATCGAGTCCTAAATTGGGATCCCTGTAGGGAGCCTGCTTCTCCCTCTGCCTATGTCTCTGCCTCTCTGTGTCTTTCATGAATGAATGAATGAATGAATGAATGAATGATGAATGAATGAATGAAGAAATAAATAAATAAATAAATAAATAAATAAATAAATAAATAAAATATTAAAATAAAAAGAAATGCTTTTCCTATTGACACCTATTTAGTTAACATTGTAGAGTACCTTCGGGGGTAAATAAATAAGTAAAATCTTTAAAAAAATGCTTTTCCTGTTGACACCTATTTAGTTAACATTGTAGAGTACCTTTGGGGGTAATGACCACTTTCCAGCTAGGTCACATATACCTTATCCTCATCAAGAGATGCTGTCCTTAGTTCTTACTTTGCCATCAGTTTGATTATTTTTACTTCTACATATGTAGTTAATATAACCATAATAAGATGCCAGGATCCTATATGCAGGTGTAAAGCAATTTTATACCAATAATCGCTGCTAACATTTATTGAGCACTTACTATGAGGTAGGTGCTGTGTAATTTCATATACTTCCATTAATCAGTCTATGTGAAAGAAATTCCCATGTTGCATTTTATGACCACAGGGATATTCAATTTACTTTGCCCTTGGTCATATGTGGAGAGAGAGATGTTGAAAATTGAAATTAGACAGTCTGAATATAAAATCAATGGGTTCAAATATTAATTTGGCTATCCCTGCTTTAAGTAAAGACTAAATGAAATATGTTTATATGATTTCCTTAGCCTGACTGATATCACAGTGCTCATGGTAGTTGTTACATAAGTATTTGCTGAAGGTAAAGTGAGGATGGAAAAAAAAAAAGTTTTATGGGGGGGAAGCCATCTAATTGACTTTGTTTCCAAGTTTGAATCTATCACTTTCTTGTCAACTATATGACATCACAAATGTGAATTAACTTGTTGGAGCTTTGGTTTATTCATAGATTTATTAATGGTTAGATTTAATTATTCCCAGTTCTGTACCTTCCATTTTCAAACACTTACATTTATTTTTACATCTTTCTTTCCCACAAGATGATAAGCCCTGGGGTGCCTGGGTGACTCAGTTGGTTAAGCATCCAACTCTTGATTTCAGCTCACATATGATCTCAGTGTTGTGGGATTGAGCCCTGCCTTGAGTTACATGCTGGACATGGAACCTGCTTAAGATTCTCTTTCCCTCTACTCCTCCCCCATTCTGAAAAAATATATAATAAGCTCCTGCAGGATAAAGACTCTTACATAGCCATATAACTAAGAATCTAGTCAGTGTTTGACATGTGGCAGGCACTCTGTATAAATACTAATTGAGTTAAGAGTTTAATTAACTTTGTTTACCTAAATTCGGAAATTTTTATTTTGCATCTGTCTTGTCCTAGTGATTGCTCTAAAGGTGTTTTCCTTTTCACTGATTTGTAAGGCAAAGCTATATAATAAATTGGGTTAAAAAATCATATTTGGTATATCTGGCACAACACTGTGCTACTAAAATTCTTATGATCTTAGTCTGAGTCCATGGATGGGATAGATAGCCCATTACCCATGATAATTTTTTATATAAAAAATTTGAAAGAATAGTAGGAAATTTTATGAAAGATTTCAGTAATCATCTCTCTTGTCACCTCACTTTTCATTGTAACCATGGGATGTCTATCTTTGTGCCTTTAAATTTTGTGTATCCAACATTTTCAATATGTAATGGCTGATATATAAAAAAAAAACTAGCAAGAGGTAAGAGAACAAGTGTTGGACAGCTGGAGTTCCATAAAAAGCTGACTATTGTTGCTAAGCAGAAAACCCAGTAGGTAAGCCAGACGTCATGACCTATTTCATGTTGCAGTTCTAAGTCTATCTTTCAGCCAGGAACAGGTACATCAATGATGGCATGCCACATTTGAAAAAATGATGACCACTGTTGGTTGCCATTTGCCTTTAACTGGAAATTCTGAGTTTACCTAGAACAATATCATCATCTTTAGAAACTCTAAACAGTTTGGAATTTCTGGTATGGAAAAAAATTAAAAAGGGAATTTCTGGTAAGAAGAAGAGGAGGAGGAGAAGGAAAACAAGGAAGGAAGGAATGGAAGGAAGGATGGACTTTTAATTATAGTCTCATGACAAAGTAAATACACTTAATGTATGTCTATATAGTGGTAGATTTGGGCTCTTAAAAACACTTGAATGCCTCCCTACTTCTTTATCCTTGCCATCTTATCAATGTGCTACTTCATCCTCTTGTCTCTTTTCTCTGGGAAACTCTGACAACTTCTGGCTTGTACCTTGCCTCCAATATTTCTTCTCTCCAATCCATGTCCTATGTTATTGACAAGCTATTTTTCTAAAAACATATCTCTGTAAAGCTCTGTAATTTTGGGTTGTTATTGCTCTGTATCACACTACCCTTCGGTTACATTGTTCTGGCCATATAGGCTGCTCCTGGAGCACATGAAGCAAATTCCCACCTCAGAGATGGAATACTCAATATTCCCTGTCCAGAGAAAACTCTGTCCCCAGATAAACACATGACTTGCTATCTCAATTTTTTTAGGGAATAATGCAAAGTTACTTCACTGAGGAGACATCTGATGATGCTATACATGTGGGGCTGCAAATGATGGTCCATAGGTCATACTTGTCCACTGCTTATTTTTAAATATCCTGTGAACTAAGAATGGTGTCTATATTTTTAATTAGTCAGAGAAAAATCAAAATCAGCTTGGGGACACATAAAAATTACATGAAATTCAAATTTCAGTCTGTAAATTAAATTTTATTAGAAACAAGTCACACTCATTCATTTACTTACTTCTACTGCTGCTTTCGTGCTACAGTGGTGGAGTCGAGTAGTTTGTGGCACAGACTGTATGGCCCACAAAGCCATAACATACTATTATCTGGGCTTTACAGAAAAAGCTCATTGACCTCTGCTACATATAATTCCATATTTCCTACACCAACCCATCCTCTCTAATTCCTTTTTCCTACTTTTCTTCATATTTCTTATTACCATGCTATTAAGTAAATGTTTTTATTCAAATATAGTATACAGAAAAATAAAGACTATATGGATTACTAGATCTGCTACTCAGACTAAGAAATAGAATATTACAGCACCCAGAAGACTTGTAGAAGTCCTCAACTACTTATCTTCCCCCATGAAACTGTTCTGACTTGTATTATCATAGATTAATTTTGCCTTTATATGATCTTTATATAAGTAAGATCACAACACATATGATTTTTTTTGTGTCTGATATCTTTCACTTAACATTACATTTGTCAGATTTATCTGTGTAGTTAGTTTTGCATAACAGTCGTTGATTCAATTTAATTATTTACATCATTCCATCGTATCAATAAAATATGATATTACAAATAATCCATTTTACAATTGATGGACATTTTTATTATATCCGGTTTTGGACAATTACACATAATATTACTATGAACATTTTTTACATATCTTTTAGGACATATATTTATGCACTTTTGCTGAATGTAGACCTAGAGGTAGAAGAAGTAAATAAGAAGGTATGCAAATCAGCTTCCGTATATATTGCCAACCATTTTACCAAAATGGCTGTACCAACTTCCACTCTTACTATAAATGTATGAGCATTCCATTTGCTCCACATTTGTCAACACTTAACATTTTCTCTTTTTTAAGTGTTAGTCATTCTGTTTGATTCTTTTCATCAGAATGTGAACTTTGTGAGAGAAAATATCTTCTTTCTTTAATTACCATATACATAAGTGCTTAAGATGGCAAGTATTCAACTAGTATCGAAAAATGAATGCTTGAGTGGTGGTAAGGCTGTAGGAAAAAGGACAAACTATTTCATACTCTAGAGTCTTTCATCTGCTAGTGCTAACTTACGCTACTCTGAATAGCTGTAGCATTTATCTGTATCTTTGCAAAGACATGTCAATTGATTATATGTTTTTAATGTACATTTCTTATTCTGCCTGTTAGAATCAGGGTTTCTCAACCTTGAAACTATTGACATTTGGGGCTGGATAATTCTAGGTAGCGAAGAGATGTCCTGTGCATTGTAAAATGTTTAGCAATCTCCCTGGCCTCTACTCAGTAGATGCCAGTAGCATGCCTCCATACCCCACCCTACTTCCTGTAGTAGTGACAAGGAAAATATCTGTAGACATTGCAAACTGTCCCTTGGGAAGCAAATTTGTTCCCAGTTGAGAACCACTGTGCTGGATGATGAGCTACATAAGAATAATTATATGGGGCGTTTGAGTGACTCAATCAGTTAAGCGTCCAACTCTTGGTTTCTGCTCAGGTCATGATCTCAAGGTTGTGAGATCAAGTCCCATGTCAGCCTCGATGCTCAGTGCAGAATTCTGTTTGAGATTTTTCTCTCTTGCCCTCTCCCTCTGCCCCTACCCCACATGCTTGCTCTCTCTCAAATAAATAATCTTTTAAAAAAAGAATAATTGTTGTATCAATTTTCCCTTCTCTCAAGTTTAACAAAGTTTTACTCATAGTGAATTCTTCAACTATTAAAGTTTTTTTTTTTTTTTGTCTCCTTGCTGTATATCATTACCACCTGGGAAGGTTTAAAGAAATACAGGTTCCCAGAACCCATTGATACCCTACTGAATCATACCCTGTGGAATAGGATTGAAGAATCTATTAGTGTAAATGGCTTCCAGGTCATTTCAATGAGCATCTTAGTCTGAAAAATGACTACTTCCCATGTATCATATTTATCAATTGATAATTCTAACTGAATGTCAAGATTGTACTGCATATGTATACATAGATACAATGTGTTCTCCCTTTAATAAATGCAAATATAGGGGATCCCTGGGTGGCTTAGTGCTTTGGTGCCTGCCTTCCGCCCAGGGCATGATCTTGAAGTCCCGGGATTGAGGACTTCCACATCGGGCACCCTGCATGGAGCCTGCTTCTCTTCTGTGTTTCTGCCGATCTCTCTCTCCCTGTGTCTCTCATGAATAAATAAATAAAATCTTTAAAAAAAAATAAATACAAATATGTGCTTCATCTATTTCTTATCTGGAAAATATTCAATTCATGGATATCATGTTGATCTAGGCAATCTATAGTACTTACATTTAAGAGTTCTCATTTTTAATAAGGTCATTACTTTGTTTTGAAACATATCTGACATTGCAACTCTTTTTTATGCTTCCAGCTTTCTGTGAGAAATGCAGTGAGAAGAATTTTGTTAATTATATACCATCTTTACACTGTTATATTCAGTGTAAAAATCATAACAGTAAAAATCGTAATAGTAATCAGAGCAGATGGCAATGAAAAAGAAATAGTGACTTCTTTGGAAATAAAAGAAGGAACCAATTTCTATGTGCCTCTCCCTCTTGACTTTGAATTGTAAAAACCAACAATACAAAGCACAAAAGAGATTGTATTTTGCAACTACATTTTTTTTTTTGAAATGATATACACACTGGACTGGTAAAATTACATTTTTATGTAATGGCAAAACAATTTTTACATTTAACTTTTAGTTTTTATTGATTTTGGTATAGTTTATTGTCAGACTTCTGCATATTTCCTTAGATTTACCAAGTAAAAAGAAATATATTTTTACTTACTGTCACAAACTACAATATTGATAGTGAAGTGTAAATTTTCTTTCATAAAAATTCTGGGGCATCTGAAAGCAGTTACCTGAAAGGTGAAAGAAAATTGATGCTCATTTTCCATTTTTCTATCACTACTAAATTTTCTCTGTTTTGTTCCCCTCTTTAGGGATCATTGCCATACACTCACAAAACTACCTAGAATGATTATTAAATTATGGGTTTCCTTCATTATGCACATTTAATTTATTGCCAACTTGAGTTGAATTTTAAGCCTATTATTGAAACATTTCTATTTTTGAAAGATCATCTGTGCTCTATGCTCCTTGCTGTTTACCCAATACACATCTCTCCTCTTTCTTACTATTAGAACTTGATGTTTTTCAGATTGGAAATGAGTTCAATTAAAGTAAACAAACCAAAAATCCTACATATCCCTTGCAGCTCTAACTGGCCACGTGACATAGTTTTGACGATAAAATGTAAGCTAAAGTCACTGAATGGGGATTCTAGGAGAGCTCTTTAAAGAGATAATTCCAGCTGGCAGTTGCTTTTCCTTCTTTGCCCTTCCTTTTCTTCCTTTCTTGAGCTTGAAGTTAGCGGCCATCTTTCAACAATGAGGTAAAAAATCGCAATAATTTTAACTCAACAGGAAGAGAGAAGAATATGGGCTCGTGAAGGCATCATGATGCATTTGACAGTTCAAAAGGCCTGCCTTGTTTTATGAGAAAATAAAATGCTTATTTAAGCCACTTTAAATTGTACTTTCTGTTATATTCCTAGTTGTTATTAATTTCTTTCTTTCTTTATGATAGTCACAGAGAGAGAGAGAGAGAGAGAGAGACAGAGACACAGGCAGAGAGAGAAGCAGGCTCCATGCACCGGGAGCCCGACGTGGGATTCGATCCCGGGTCTCTAGGATCGCTCCCTGGGCCAAAGGCAGGCGCCAAACCGCTGCGCCACCCAGGAATCCCTATTCCTAGTTGTTAAACCATTCTTTTACCATGAGCTTATGACAGGCCTTGGTCTTGCCTCTCCTGGTCTTTTGGTAACCTCTTTTCTCCTTATTCTTGAACTTCAAGCCTTTTTCTTTTCTCTTTCTTTTTCTTTCTTCTTTCTTTCTTTCTTTCTTTCTTTCTTTTCTTTCTTTCTTTCTTTCTTTCTTTCTTTCTTTTCTTCTCTCTTTCTTTCTCTTTCTTTTTTTTTTTTGTATTCATTCTATCCATATCAGCATCATTGCCACAATTGTCAATCCCATGATTGCCTTGCCTATGTAATCTCTACAAATTTCCGGTTTTACCTTCCATTATGTTCTCCGCCCTCTGTTTCAGGAAACTGGTTGTATTTCAAACTGTTTCTATTATTTGCTCATGCTTAATCCTACAAAAATACAGTGACTTAGCTATGTGCTTAGATCTAAGAGTGGAGCCCTAAAGGATGGATTGGAAATTCAGACACAATCTTTACCCCAACTTGGGCTTCACTCCAGCGTAAAAGAGGCTAGGCTATTTTGTTGGAAATCCTCTAATATTATTTTTATGTCCTTTTTCTTGGTTTTCTCGAATTCCCTGCAAATACCCTCCTCCTTTCTGCACAGAAGATACAAGTCTGCTGTCCATACTTTAGGAGCTAGAGGGGAGAAGCTGAGTAGTCTCAATACTGCATTTTGTAGATTTTTACTTCTCTGTTTTCTGATACACTATTCACCTCTTCTGGTATCTCGCATTGTGGAGATCTTCTGTTTCCCCTATTCTACAGACTCAACTCCGTACTTCTCCCAGGGTGGAGAAGAGATAGTTCTGGCAGTCCATAGTTCTGGAATTTAGTTCATATATCAGAAGAGATAGTTCTGAGTCCATCAGCTGGCAGGATGGCATGGGAGCAAGGGTTGTAGGAAGGGAGTGCCTACCTGCTTTCAAGCAACCTTTTATTCTCTCACCACAGGTCTCTGGTACAAATCACATTGCTTCTTTGCTGTCTCCATTGTCAGCTTTCATTTGAGCTTTCATAATTATCTTCTTCTGTTAGGATTCTTTCATTTGCTTTCTACTTCCAGTATTCTGCTATTGTCTTCTCTCTTGGCATGAGTTTCTTCCATAAAGCAAACAAAACAAAGCAAACTTCTTTATGTTGTTTGTGTTCACTTGAGAGGAAGCAGTGGTTAATACATAAATCCAATATGTAACCTTTAACCAGGAAATTATACTTTTGTTTTAAATGTTTTTTACTACTGTAACAGAAATACCCATTGTACTAAATGATGAAACAAAATTCTATTTCCTTCTTCATTTAAATTCAATGTAGTTAACGTATACTGTGTTACTAGTTTCAGGGGTAGAATTTAGTGATTCATCAGTTACAGATAACACCCAGTGCTTGTTATATCATGTGCCCTCCTTAATGCCCATCACTGAGTTACCACTCTCCTTTCCCCTCCAGTGATCCTCAGTTTGTTTGCTAGATAGAGTTCAGTGTCTCTTATGATTTGTCTCCCTCTGTTTTCATCTTATTTTATTTTTCCTTCCCTTTCCCTGTTTCCATATGTTTTGTTTATTAAATTCCACATGTCAGTGAAATAATATGGTACTTGTATTTCTCTGACTTATTTCACTTAGCATAATACCCTCTAGTTCCAGCCACATCATTGCAGATGGCAATATTTCATTCTTTCTGATGGCTGAGTAATATTCCATTATATATATATATATATATATATATATATAAATAGATAGAGGAAATATATATATATATATGAAAAGGAGTCCCTTGGTTATTGAATGTAGGATAGTGTCTCTCTCCAGCTGTCAGTTTGACAAACTGAGGCACGTCTGAGATATATATATATATATATATATATATATATATATAATCTTTATCCACTCATCTGTCGATGGATGTCAGGGTTTTTTCCATAGTTTGGCTATTGTGGACATTGCTTCTATAAACAATGGGGTGCAGGTGCCCCTCTGAATCAGTATGTTTGTATCCTTTGGATAAATATCTAGTAGTGCAATTGCTGGTTTATAGAGTAATGCTTAAATATATTTTAAAAAATGATGGTTAACAGAGTATTTCTTTTGATGCTATTTTCCCTACACATATATCCAATATCAATTTAAATATATTTAATATTGGGGATCCCTGGGTGGATCAGCAGTTTAACACCTGCCTCGGCCCAGGGCGTGATCCTGGAGTCCTGGGATCAAGTCCCACGTCAGGCTCCCTGCATGGAGCCTGCTTCTGCCTCTGCCTGTGTCTCTGCCTCTCTCTCTCTCTCTCTCTCTCTCTCTCTCTCTGTCTCTCATGAATCAATAAATAAATCTTAAAAAATAAATAAATATATTTAATATTTAAATTTATGATGTGTAACATATATTATATAAAGATAAAATACATGAAATGACATAAACATGCATAACATGTGTGTCTTTAAGTAAATTATCATCAATTTTGTAGCTTACTTTTTAATAATTTCCCATATCATGAGGATTGACTCATAAAATACTAATTGGAATGTGATTTTTAATGGTTATTGATATTCAATCTTGTAAATGAAGACAGTTTTTTAAAGTATTTCCTTATCAGACACTAAGGTCATTTTCTGGAATTTAGTTCATTTTCAATGGGGATCCTGCTCCCACCTCTGTTCTCTATAAGTGGTGCACTTACTTTCATCAGACTCCCACAGTGAGGAGGAGTTCCTTGATCTCTATTTATTGACAGAGGAGTATTGCTAAATCAGCTCTAGAAGATCTTTCAAATACTCAATAAAATCCTTCCTGAAGAACAGAGCAACAGCTTCTGGAAGCTGACACTGTGCAGGCTGCTGCTGCTGTTGCTACTGCTGCATTGTGTAGGGGTGGGGGTGAGGAGCTTGGCAAGCAGTGTGATGGGGGAGGTGCAATAAAAATTCTTTCTTTTTTACACCCACATAGACCACCGGGCATGCATGGATTTTACACTCTCCATGGAGCAATGTGGCCAAGATAACTGTTATATAAATACCAGTTTATTTGACATTCCTAAGGCATTAAAATTGAGATTTATTCCCCCAAAACAGATATTGGGTTTGAGGCTGGACAGTCTATGCGTGTAAACTATTTACATGCATACTGACATTTACCTTGTTTCCCTGGTTTAGTTTGAATTCTAAATGTACAATAGTGGTATCCGATTTTCTGAGAATCGTGATTCCTTTTTTCGAAACATACGTCTGGTATGAAAGGTATATTCCCAGTAAGACTTTGCTCTCCATTTCCATGGCTGCAAGGCCAAATAAACTCCACAGCATGATGGTGAGCCCTTGAGTCTGAACACCAGTTATGCTGCTTAGGCTTTGTTTAAACTGTGAGCCAAAGGTCAGTCATTTAATCAGAATGAAGTTGTTTATCTTTTCTAAGCTTTACTTTCACTGTGTGAAAAATGAAATATATTTCTCTCCTGCATCATCAGAGGCTTGATAATGAGGCCAAATGAGATAATTTCAAGTTATCCTTTAAGTATTTAGGGACGTTTGCAGAAGGCCAGACTCTTGAGAACTAGTTATCTCCTCATTTCTCCAGTTTAAATGCCAATTGCTTTGTAACAAACTCCTCCTCTAGGCGTCTACAGCTTTTGCCTCAGGCCCAGGCAAAGACAAGTTTATCTGATGTTAAGTTTGTTTTTTCCTCCAGAGTCTAGACTGTGAGGTCCCTGAAGACAGGGATTTTGTGTCTTAAAGTCCCTGCATCCAGTAGTGCCCAACATACCAAAGGTCTCAGTCCGATTGCAGATTGAGTGAAGTGGGAAGAACGCTTTGCAGAGGGTTTTATAAATATGAGGTGCTTTGTCATAATGCCTTCTGTGCAGGGCTCTGCATTGTACAAAGTTCTTCCACCTATATTATTCATTCTTTCTTTTTTGATCTTCCCTGCACTCCTGTGAAGGCAAATATTAATATCTTCATTTGTCAGAGACGACTTAGAGTAAGATAAGTTTTGGGGTATGAAATGAAAAAAACTATTAAGTACCCCTTGCAGTTTATGTGAACTTATGAAAAGGAGTCCCTTGGTTATTGCATGTAGGATAGTGTCTCTCTCCAGCTGTCAGTTTGACAAACTGAGGCATGTTCAGAGCTCATTTCTTTAGCAACTTTGAAAGTTTAATAATCATTCTGTATCTACTCATCTTTAAACATCCAGGGGAACTAATCAAGATATGAATTAAATAATTTAGTGCTGTTCTTCTAGAAAAATGAAAGCCCTGTTCTCTCATTATAATAAAATGTTTTAATGTTTAGTTCTTGTTTATAACTTGTTCTCTCTACACTCACAGTTTCAACTTAATTTTGTATCTCTTTTATCTATAATCTCTTTACCTTTAAATGATCTTTTATCTTTCCTGGAAACAGCTGACAATACTGTTTTTCAGCTCAGGACGTTTTCATAATTACATTTTTAGCCTTGAGGGAAAAAATTGTATACCTCATCAAATCCTCTGGCTGTATAACTGAGTAACTTTAGCAGCCCTGAATACCACTTGCTGCAATTATAACTTAATTGTGAATTGGGAAAAATAAAATTGCTTTATGATTTCTGACAACGTTCAGTTCTGTTTGAAGTATTTTATATAACGATTTTATGTCATCAGTAAGTAAATAATGTGGACTCTCACAGTTGTTCATCTCAAATAAGAGGGCTTGACCCTTCTGGACCAGTGTCAATCAACACCAACTTAATTGCTTTATATCATTTGGTGCAAATCTATTCTTCGAAGTGACAACAGATTGCTGTTTTTTGTTTTGTTTTGTTTTTGTTTGTTTGACAGCAATGTTTTGTTTGGAAATTCAAGGCTTTTCAGTAATGTATTTTAGCTGGGCTGTTTTCTCACACTTTGCATGCCAGCTGGATTTTATGAAGATGTGTAATTGGCCCAAGTTTAGGTAGACCTGCCAAGTTGCTGTGATGGTTCTTCCTTCTGGCAAATAAGCTACCACAACTGATACATATGGAAAAGTCTCTGTTTATTTTGATATTCATCAAGCTTTTTTTTCTGTTTTGCCATATCTGTAATGTATATTGGGCCAGTTGTTGCCTCAGTCTTGGCCCTTTTTCCTTTAAAGATGCAAAAGGAGGATTTTGGTGAGTATGTTAACAGAAGGCATTCAGATGTGCACATTTACCTAAATGAACACATAGGGCATACAAGGTATTTTACTATCTGATATGTACCCAAATTTATATTCTCAGACCTGGTCATTTTTCCTGAAAAATCATATGCTTCAAGCAAACTGGAACATTAGCTGTTCTATCAACATTTCAAGTATGAACATATCACTGTCCTTCATCCTGTTTCCCTTTCTCCAGAAATCCGTCACCTCACCTCATTTTTCAATGTCCAGTCCCAACATTAACTCCTGTTCATAGTTTGTATTCCTTTGTGGCTACACCTATCCCTTACGCCCTGCCATTTCCAAGTAAAATAGATTTCAATGTTCCCTCAAGAACAGAAAACACTGTTTTAATATATTATGATTGTTCTCTATCATGTGTTTAATGGAATCACTAGAAATCAAATTTCTTTCTAAGCAGAACATTACTTTTACTATATCCAGCAATTTTTGATTTGGTAAGTTTTCATTATCATATTGTTCAAAATATTTTCTAATTTCCCTTCTAATTTCTTCTTTGGGTCTAGGTTATATATAATTGTTTTGTTTAATTTCCAAATATTTTGGGGTTTTCCAGATGTCTTTTCACTATTGATTTTTAATTTAATTCATTTGTGCTGAGAGAATCTACCCGTCATGATTTCAATATTTTAAATTTCTCAAAACTCATGTCATGGACCAACATGTGATCTGTCTTTGTAAACGTTTCATGTGCATTTGAAAAGAGTATGTAATATGCTGTTACTATGGGCTATATTCTATAAATTGATCATGTTGACTTGCCTGATAGGGTTGTGCACATCCTTTATATCCTTACTCATTTTTTCACTGCTTCTATCAACTGCTGAGAGAGGAGTATTAAAATATGCAACCACAAATATGGACTTTTGTTTATTTTTCCTTTCAATTCTGCCCATTTTATTCATATATTTTGAAGTTCTGTTACTAGGTGTATAAACATTTAGAATTGTTATATCTTTTTGACAAACTGATTTCTTTATTACTGTGAGTATTCCTCTTCACTTCACTTCTGGTAATATTTCTTGTCTTGAAGTCTACCTTGTCTGATATTATAGCTATATATATATATATATATATATTTTTTTTTTTAACTTGTAAGGAAAGAGTGATGGCTTTCAGGTTCCTCACATGCCAGACTGGAAACTGGAAGTCAGTCTCTGCCTTTAATTGAAATATTAGACCATTTACATTTATTATAATTATTTATAATGGTAAGTGGAAACCTACCACCTTGCTGTTTGTTTTCTATGGGTACCATATTTTCTTTGTCTTTATTTGCCATATTTTCTGCCTTAGTTTTAATTAAATATCTTTTAGTATTTTGTTTTATATCCACTTTTAGCTATTAGCTTTACCAGTTTGTTTTTAAAGTGGTTGCTATAAGGTATACAACATATCATTAACAGTCTACCTTGAAAAAAATTACACCATTTTACTATTTTATATATCATATAAAAACACAACAGCAATCTGCCTATTTTGGTGCAGATGCTGTCTCAGATTTAATAACTATTTAAATATCCATATAGTTTTATAAGTAGAGAGTGATTCATTCTATAAAAGGGAGAAGAAACTAACAAATGATGAAGTACTATATTAAAATCTAGCACTTAAATTTGAATTTTAAATATGAAATATTATAGAATTATCATATGACAGAATAGAATATGTTGAAAATAAAATGTTTTAAAGAACAAAGAACCCATATGTACTGCATAATTTCTTAATTTGATGACTAGCATTTTTATGATTTTTTCACTAAAATTTACAGCTTATATTCTGACAACAGCATTTGACACTAATGATCGTTCTATTACCCTTAATTCAAGTTGATCAGGACTGTCCCCACAGTCTTTTGATGTTCTCTGCTCCCTGGTATGTCGTCCTCAGTTTTTGTTTGTTTTGGTTTTGTTTTTTGCTGGTTCTTCCTCTGCTTTGTCACCTCTTAAAGTTGGCTAGTCTAAAGAGCTCAGGTCTAGGGGATCTTTTCTGGATCACCACTGAGGCAATCTCATACCATCTCAATGGTTAATCATTTCCAGATGCATATTTCCAACCTGGAAATCACTCATAAACTCCAGGCTCAGGTATCTAACTCCCTACTTTACATTTCCATCAGTACTAAAAACCTTTCTTCCAAGGTACTAGTGATAATAAAACAGGCAATTCCAATATTCACTTCTCCTCTTCTTACTGGATCTTTCTGCCTCACTTATTTCTATTGACCAATACCTCTATTTTTTTTTTTTTACTAGCTTCTTAATTCTTCTCTCATCTCCTGTACTGGTAAATTTGGTCTGAAATAGCCTGTCACTCAAATAAGAAATGTTAGAGCCACCCTGAGTTTTCCCTCTTCTCTACATTCAACTAGTTACCAAGTTTTGATAAGTTCTACCTCCTCGAAATGCTCTATCCCACCCTCTCCTTTCTCACTACACAATCTTAAACCAGACCCTTATATTCTAATTAATATGACTACAAGACAATAGACTTCTATTATCCCTGCTTCCTACTTAAAAACTCTAAGAACTGGGGATCCCTGGGTGGCGCAGCGGTTTGGCGCCTGCCTTTGGCCCAGGGCGCGATCCTGGAGACCCGGGATCGAATCCCATATCAGGCTCCTGATGCATGGAGCCTGCTTCTCCCTCTGCCTGTGTCTCTGCCTCTTTCTCTCTGTGACTATCATAAATAAATAAATAAAAATTAAAAAAAAAAAAACTCTAAGAACTAACACTGCTGGAATGAACCCAGAAGGTGTTCAAATCTTAGGTTTATCGACAAAGCTAGTCAGCAAAGTCATTTACTATGAAGAATGTTTTTATTTGAATACATTATTATTTTATTATAAAGAGTAAATTTCTTCTAGTTTAAATATAGACAGTTTAGGAAACTGGATTTTCATTCTTCATATTACTAAGAACAAATTTGCATTTGATTCTTTTTCACAAAATGGAGCAATTATGCTAAAATATCTAATATTTGAATGTTTTCAGAGAATTATTTCATGTAAATCTTAAGTAAAGAAATTTTTCATGCTTAAGCTATGTTTAATGTTATTTGTTTAACTATAAAATATAATTAGTCTAATGTGCTTCCTATGAGAAAATAATATAATTCCCTTAAGAAGGTTTCTTTGGTAGCATGAATAAAATAATTGAAATAATGAATTCCAGGAAACATCCCAGGAAGCAAAGTTTCTTTTTATGTTTCCCTAAGAAATTAGTTCTCATTCTGAATAATATTTGACAAAAATCTGCAGTGTTTTATATTTTCCTTGTCTCCTAGATGTTTTGTTTTTATTTTTATTTTTTAAGATTTATTTATTTATTCATGAGACACACACAGAGAGAGGCAGAGACATAGGCAGAGGGAGAAGCAGGCTCCCTGCAGGGAGCCCTACGGCGGGACTCAATCCCAGACCCCAGGATCATGTCCTGAGCCAAAGGCAGATGGTAAACCGCTGAGCCACCAAGGCGACGCTGTTTTTATTTTTAAAAAGTAATATAGGGGATCCCTGGGTGGCTCAGCGGTTTGGCGCCTGCCTTTGGCCCACGGCGCGGTCCTGGAGTCCCGAGATCGAGTCCCACTTCGGGCTCCCTGCATGGAGACTGTTTCTCCCTCTGCCTGTGTCTCTGCCTCTCTCTCCCTCTCTCCGTCTATCATGAATAAATAAATAAATAAATCGTAAAAAAAAAAAAGTAATATAAAGATAGAGCAGCGACAATTATCCTAGCAAACCAATGGGAAAAAGAAATCTCATTCAAAACTGGTTTTGGTGTCCAGAATAGGCAAATCCATAGGGAAAGAAAGTTGATTAGTGATTACCAGGGACTGAGGGGAGGGAGGATGGAGAGTGACAGTTAATTACTATAGACTTGCTTTCTGGGTTGATGAAAATATTCTGGAATTAGATAATGGTCATAGTTGCATCGTTTTGTAAATATGCTAAGAATACTGAATTATACACTTTAAAAAGGAAAATTTTATGGTATGTAAATTCTGTATCAGCTTTAAAAATTGATTTTGGTATCAGGATAGTTGCATTATGTTGAATTCTAAAAGCACCTTGGACTCTCGCCAGATTGATAATCTATTCCGCAGAGAAGAACTGCTCCTCTAATAGCTCACATCTGGAGTAGAAAGTCACTCACTGAGTGGTTTTAACAATCCTATAAGAGAGTGAGTGCTTATTTATTTACTGATATTTTTGACCCATGACAAGTACGCTCAATTTCTTCATTTATCAAGTAGGGAAAAGTGTAAACCGTTAAAGAATTAGATTTATGAGTTGTTAATAAAAATTTGTATAAGACTGATTGAAATTATAAGCTACTTGTAACCTGGATGAAGTGGATAATCTTTAATCATTCTTTAGAAAATCCTCTTAATAGCTTAACCTCTGGGGAATGTCACAAAATGGCGTATCTGATTGTTTTGAAGAAATATCACTATAACAATTCCTAATGATGGCTATGCACTTTTTTTTTAAAGGTATTTATTTATTTATTTATTTATTTATTTATTTATTTATTTATGACTATGTTTATTTACTCATGAGAGACACAGAGACAGAGAGAGAGGCAGAGACACAGGCAGAGGGAGAAGCAGGCTCCATGCAGGGATCACTCCCTGGACTGAAGGCGGCGCTAAACCACTGAGCCACCTGGGCTGCCCTAGCACTTTTTTTTTTTAGAGGTCTTGATTCCATAAAACATGTTTTTTTCTTTTCTTTTCAAGTGTCATTCTGTGCAATTTTGTTCTATATTTTTATATAACTTATTTTCTAGCCTGTAAAGGAACACATTAGGGGAGGTGAGGATGCATTTTATAAATTAGTTCATTAGAAGTAGTTTTGAAAAAAAGTCAGCTTCTCTAGGACATTTTAAACTATTTGTCCTGTCTTTCTTCACAAGATGATTCTTCAGAAACACATTTAGTGCACACAGAGGTGGGGAAGTTGCATAACCCTGGGACTTCCATTCATATCAAGGAGAATTGCTCTGAAATGACACAGCCCACTTTACCTCCCAAGGTACACATAGAAAGGCTTAAAATAAAAGATGTTAAACTTAATACTTTACCCTCAAATCTTAGCCTGAAGTGTGACAAATTAAGGGATCTCACAGTATATTGAGATTGGCGTCATAGCCCTGCTGTCCATCTTGCATACTTCTGACTTAAAATTAAATAGCTTTTCAAAACACAGTGTTGTCTTTCCAGACATGGAAAAAAATCAACCCCTTGTTCCTTTCTAATTTATGGCTAATGAGTTAAAATATAACCTATTGAGTGTTGTATGAAAGGAGAGAAGGTTAGCACTCGCCTTGACAGGAATGGAAGAGGCCCCCGGGCCTGACAACACTCATATGGTTAAGGCACTGCCACCTACTTTGTGGCATCTAACCAACATTCTTGTACCAAAATATTGGGATCATTCCCTGCATATTTTTGGACCACAATGCTTTGAAACTGGAAATTAATCACAAGAGGAAATTTGGAAAGAATTCAAATACATGTAGGTTATAATTCAAATATATGACCCATCCTCCTAAGGAACGAATGGGTCAGCTAGTACGTTAAAGAAAAAATAAAAAAAAAATACATGGAAACAAATTAAAATGAAAATAAGACTGTTCAAAACTTTTGGGATGCAGCAAGTGCAGTCCTAAGAGAGAAGTATATAGCAATACAGGCCTTTTCAAGAAACAAGGAAAATCTCAAATACACAGCCTAACCTTACACCGAAAGGAGCTGGAAAAAGAACAGCAAATATAGCCTAAACCCAGCAGGAGATGAGAATTAATAAAGATTAGAGCAGGAATCAATGAAATAGAAACCAAAAGAATAGTACAATAGATCAACAAAACTAAGAGCTCGTTCTTTGAAAGAATTAATAAGATTGATAAACCCCTAGGCAGATTTGTCAGAAAGAAAAGAGAAAGGACCCAAATAAATAAGATCATAAATGAAAGAGGAGATATCACAACCAACACAGAAGAAATACAAACAATTTTAAGAAAATATTATGAGCAACTATATGCCAACAAATTAGGCAATCTGGAAGAAATGGATGCATTCCTAGAGACCTATAAACTACCAAAAACAAAAGAGGAAGAAATAGAAAACCGGAATAGACTCATAACCAGCAAAGAAATTGAAGCAGTCATCAAAAATCTCCCAACAAACAAGAGTCCAGGGCCAAATGTCCTCCCAGTGGAATTCCACCAAACATTTAAGGAAGAATTAATATCTATTTTCCTGAAGCTGTTTCAAAAAAATAGAAATGGAAGGAAAACTTCCAAAGTCATTTTATGAGGCCAGCATTACCTTGATCCCAAAACTAGACAAAGATCCAACCAATAAGGAGAATTACAGACCAATATCCCTGATGAACATGGATGCCAAAATTCTCATGAAAATGCTAGCCAACAATCCATTGAGAGGATTATCCACCAAGACCAAGTGGGATTTATTTCTGGGCTTCAAGCATGGTTCAACATCTGTAAATTGATCAATGTGATATGCCATGTTAATAAAAGAAAGGACAAGAACCATATGATTCTCTCAATGGATGCAGAAAAAGCATTTGACAAAGTACAGTATCCTTTCTTGATTAAAACTCTTCAGAGTGTAGGGATAGAGAGAAAATACCTCAAGATCATAAAAGCCATATATGGAAAGCCCACAGTGAACATCATCCTCAATGAAGAAAAACTGAGAGCTTTTCCCCTAAGGTCTGGAACATGGCAGCATGTCCCCTCTCACCATTGTTGTTCAACATAGTACTGAAAGTCCTGGCCTCAGTAATCAAACAACAAAGAGATATAAAAGGCATCCAAATCAACAAAGAAAAAGTCAAACTTTCACTTTTTGCAGATGATTTGATTCTCTATGTAGAAAACCCAAAAGACTCCACCCAAAACTGCTAGGACTTATATAGGATTTCAGCTAAGTGTCAGGGATATAAAACCACTGCACATAAATCAGTTGCATTTCTATAACAATGGACAGAAGAAAGAGAAATCAAGGACATGATCCCATGTATAATTGCACCAAAAAACCCCATAAGATACCTAGGAATAGACCTAACCGAAGAGGCAAAGGATCTGTACTCAGATAACTATAGAGAGAAATTATACATCTCATGATAGAAATTGAGGAAGACAAAAGGAAATAAAAAAAAATTCTATGCTCGTGGATTGGAAGAAAAAATATTGTTAAGATGTCTATGCTACCTAGAGCAATCTATATATTCAATGCAATCCTTATTGAAATACCATCAACTTATTTCACAGAGATGGAACAAATAATCCTAAAATTTGAATGGCACCAAAAAAGATCCCAAATAGCCAAAGGAATGTTGAAAAAGAAAACCAAAACTGGTGGTATCACAATTCCATACTTCAAGCTCTATTACAAAGCTGTAATCATCAAGACAGTATGGTACTGGCGCAAAAACAGACACATAGATCAACGGAAGAGAAAATGAAGATGAAGAAATGGACTCTTGACTCTATGGCCAGCTAATCTTTGACTAAACAGGAAAGAAAAAAAAATAAACAGGAAAGAATATTCAGTGGAAAGAAGACAGTCTCTTCCACAAATAGTGTTGGGGAAAATTTGAACAGCCACATGCAGAAGAATGAAATTGGATCATTTTCTTATAGCATATACAAAAATAGACTCAAAATGGATGAAAGGCCTAAATGTGAGACAGGAATCCATAAAAATCCTACAGGAGAACAGAGGCAGCCTTTGTGACCTTAGTGGCAGCAACTTTTTGCTACATACATCTTCAAAGGCAAGGGAAACAAAAAGAAAAATGAGCTATTGGGACTTCATCAAGATAAAAAGCTTTTGCACAGCAGAGGAAACAGTCAATAAAATCAAAAAACAATCCACAGAATGGGAGAAGATTTTTGCAAATGTTTTACCAGGTAAAAGGCTAGTATCCAAAATCTATAAAGAACTTACCAAACTCAACACCCAAAGAACAAATAGTGCAATCAAGAAATGGGCAGAAGACATGAACAGACATTTCTCCAAAGAAGACATAAAAATGGCCACCAGACACATGAAAAAAAAATGCTCAACATCACTTGGCATCAGGGAAATACAAATCAAAATCACCATGAGATACCACCTCACACCAGTTAGAATGGTTAAAATTAACAAGTCGGGAATCAATAGATGTTGGCAAGGATGTGGTGAAAGGGGACCTTTCTTACACTGTTGTGGGAATTCAAATTGGTTCAGCCATTCTGGAACACAATATGGAGGTTCCTCCAAAAGTTGAAAATAGAGCTATCCAATGACCCAGTAACTGTACTACTGGGTATTTACCCCAAATATACAACTGTAGTGATCTGAAGGGGCACCTACACTTCAGTGTTAATAGCAGCAATCCACAATAGCCAAATTATGGAAAAGCCCAGATGTATATCAGCAAAAGAATGGATATAGATATGGTATATACATACATACAATGGACCATTATTCAGCCATGAAAAAGAATCTTGACATTTGCAACAACATGGATGGAACTAGAAGATGTTATGCTAAGCAAAATAAGTCAATCAGAGAAAGGCAATTATCATATGACCTCATTCATTTGTGGAATTTAAGAAACAAAACAGAGGATCAGATGGGAAGACAGGAAAAAATAAAATAAGGTGAAATCAGAGAGGAAGACAAATCATAAGTGACTGAATCATAGGAGACAAACTGAGGGTTGCTGGAGGGGAGGGGGGTGAGGACACAGAGTCAGTGGGTGACGGGCATTGATGTAATTATCACTGGGATTATATGACTAATGATTCAGTAACCTCTACCTCTGAAACTAATGAAACATTATATGCTAATTAATTGATTTTAAATAAAAGATAATGCAGAATAAAATAAAATATCAACTATTGAGCTTACTATGTGTTCCTAACATTTAGTAAGCCAAAAAGAAACCAATGCAAGTTTCTGATTCAAAGTTGAATTTGCGATGCACATCTAGAGTTCAAATAAAGACAAAGAAGGGGGATTTGATATGGAAATAAAACAACTTTGATATCCTACAACAATTCCATCTTTCATTAAGAAAAGTTTCATATAAAAAAAGAAAAGTTTCATATAAAATATATTTAATTTAGCATAAAATATTAAAAATGCATATGATAGCTAGCACCTCAGTTACTTGACATTTAAACTTTCAACAAGTGTCCTTATGCAGAATAGACATAGCTTGGACATAAATTAAAGAGTACTTTGAAAATAAGTGAAAATTATTCCGCAAATATCTGTGCCTTATTTATTTAAAAATTCATGTATGTATTTATTTATCACTTTTTTTTTTACTAATTAGATTGCTAGTGATATGGCAGGTCTTGAGTACACAATAATGAATAAATAAAAATTTTATAGAGACCTTCATAGAACTTCCCACAGGTTCTCAGAAAAGAGCATATTGATTTTTTTTTAAGTTCATGTAATTGACTTAACAACATGATTTTCCCAGCTGCTATTTAGTAGACTACAGTGAATGGTAAATTTAACATAGGATACTATGAATGGACAAAATGCTGGGAATTGACATATAAAACATCAGTCTGGGGTCGCTTTTTATAGGGACAATATTTATTCATTTAGCCATCAATTGTTCTAATTGCATATTTTAGGAAAATGCATTTACCATTATACTACTTAAGAGCAAAGATCTAATATAAGCATAGCATTATGAAATATTATGAAAATTTTACCACTCAATATTTTACTTTTGTTGTCCAAATCCCAAATTTTATGAAATTTGTAATTTTAGCTGTAGAGAAAAAATTATCAGATTTCCTGCTTCTGTGATTTAAAATGTCTCATGAATATTAATATATTTTGTTTGCTTCCCTTTGACCTTTTCTTAATACTGATTATTATTTTTGTTTTTATTTTTTTATTTTTTTAAAGATTTATTTATTTATTTATTCAGAGAGAGAGAGAGAGAGAGGCAGAGACACAGGCAGAGGGAGAAGCCGGCTCCATGCAGAAAGCTTGATGCGGGACTCGATCCTGGGTCTCCAGGATCACACCCGGGGCTGCAGGCGGCGGTAAACCGCTGCGCCACCAGGGTGCCCTATTTTTGTTTTTAGATTAAAGGCCAAAGAAATGAAAATTTTGTAATGTTTTGGTTTGCTTAATCATAAATTATATACTGTTTTATAGATCATCATTTCCATTTTTTCTCAGTTTAATGTTTGTTTTTTTATTTATAAAATATAGCATCAAGGTTAGTATATTTGCTACTTTTTCAGAATTTCAAGTTGAATTCTTTGTGTATAATTATTTTTATACTGTCCCTTCTCCAGATTCCTTAATGTTGTTCTCAGGACCCAAACGACTCTCAATAAATAATTGTTTATTAAGTGCAAGTTAATCAAGAGTAGGCCTTTTGAAAATGAAATAAGGGTCCCACAAAAAGAAACCAATACATAAATGCTGAGTACAGAAGAAATCTCTGAAATGTGAAAATGTGACACAGCAGGTGTTTTTACCTTCTGACCTTGAATGATTCCAGTCACTGGAATTAACAGGTTGGGTTTTGCTGAGCACAAAGCAATTTCTGTGACAACTTTTTACATAGGGCCAAAGAGCAAACTAAAAAGCAGAAAGTGACTTTGTGGGATTTTCTGAGCAGTACAAAGACACCATTCAATTGTTTCTCTTTGTACAGTATAGGAAATGTTTAGCTCCATTGTGACTCACAAAACAGGCTTTTTAATTGTTCACTCAGCAATAGAGGGTATGTGGCACACATTTCTAGTGCTTCTTGCTTTATTTTCAGAGATGCTACTTGAGTATCTAGCCATAATTTCAGCTTCAAATTGAAGAAGAGATTATTTAAATTTTTGGAAGTGCAGTACAAATAGGCTTCCCATTGCATATTAACATTTCCAGGTACCTAGTGAAAAGAGATGTGTTTATTTAGATTTATTACTTCAGTCTACAGGGTCATATTTTACACCAGTTAATATTTAATTCAGTGCTAGCTTTTGTATATGAGAAGAGTGAAAATTAGTGAGGGAGCAAAGATTCATATAAAACAGTATTACTATGATGTGCAGGAGGGTGCAATTAGATCTCCAATTTATGTGGAGGAAAAGTGAATGCATCAGAAGCTCAAAGAAGACCCTGTACAAGGTATGGAGTAGTCAGCAAGATTTCTATGGAGTGTTGAGTCTAGAAGTAGATGTGAATGGATGGGAAGTTGGCTAGGTGGAGGGAAGAGACAGGGAAACAATTTGTCCAGGCATAAGGCGTGGAATTTAGTTTGGTCGAGGTCTTGGAGGTCACTTGGTCCAACCTTCTAAGTGGTACATGAACTCCCTTCACTTCTATGATCATTTTGTTCAGTTGTTTTAGCTTGAGAATGACCTTTAGAGCCTCCCTTCAAGTCCAATCAGTCAAAAAGTGCCACTGATTTCTCTTTTAAAATGTCATTCCTATTTAGCCTTTCTTTTCCACTCTGGTGCGGCCACTGTGGTTGTAACTCTTTTCTTATGCTTGGTTTATTCCAAGAGCTTCCCAACATGTCTTGCCTCTAGTACATCCCACCTCAAATTTATCCTGCACTCTAGCATGCACATCCAATAAATTATCTTAAAATGACTCTTTTCACCATATCATCAACCACAGTTTATAGAATTGTCTTAAAAGCCTAGGCTGTCATTTGGGGCTCTCATCATGCTGCAAAACTGTAATTTTTCTCTCACCTTCCCCACCCCCATAGGAAGAGCCTTCCTTAGCAAGGCTAATCTATATTTTTTCTGTACACATGTCATACCCATTCCAGACTTGCTGATTTTCCTCATGCTATGAATGCATTCCTGAAACGCACTCTCATTTTTCTTTGTCATGCTAAATTGTATTCATTTATGAAGGTACAATTCTTTCCTCCATGAAATCATCCAAGACCAGGTCAGTGGTAGTAAATCTCACTTCCCTGAAGTCCTACAATCTATTTCATTGACTTGTAGGGTGTTTATATGTATTATGCTGACTTAATCAGTTTTTTAATATTCACCTATCCTGACTCTATATAATCTTGTCCATGATACTGGATGTCATAATATTTATTTGACTATTGCACAATGTCTAACTGAGTGCTTAGTTAAATACTTATTGTGTTAATTGAGTAAAAAAAATATATTAGTTCTTGCTTTATTTTCAGAGGCAAGAGGTGGGCCAAAATTGGGAGAACTTTGGAAATTTCTTTTCATTACCAATACATGAAAAAGTAGAAGTCAGTGCTTTCTGAATTTTGACTTTAGAATTCGTAGACTAACATCTAAACCCCCAAATCCAAATCTACACAAAACGCTTAATCATTCATAATTTGAAATTTCTATACAGTCAGCCAGAAATGGGACTAAGAACTTTAATCCATAGCATTAAAAACAAACACAAATTATGGATTATTACCATAGTTCTCCTTTTCCCAATGTGTTTTTATTTCCAGTGGGTTTTTATATGACTTCTAAGAACAGGAGAGGATCTTAACAAAAGTACCATTTTTTTCCCTTTTGACACAGTCATTTTTGGGCATGAGCATGCAATAGTTTGGGTTTCCTTATTATCTGAGGCTATTTCTATAATCAATTCATTTATGTACTCATTCAACAATTATAGAGTATATATTATGGTACCTATTACAACCTATGGTCTATGAAAGGGATGGAGGTAGAAGAGAAATAATACAGACAAGATTCTTGTTCTTGTCGAACTTAACATATGTAAGTGATATTTAATCACATATGCTGTCGGTCATCATGATAACTCATTCATTATACTTTTAAACATAAAATCCACTGCTGGGATGCCTGGGTGGCTTAGTGGTTAAGCGCCTGCCTTAGGCCCAGGGCGTGATCCTGGAGTTCCAGAATTGAGTCCCACATCAGGCTCCCTACATGGAGTCGGCTTCTCTCTCTGCCTATGTCTCTGCGTCTCTCTCTCTGTCTCTCATGAATAAATAAAATCTTAAAAAAAAAATCCACTGCTTTTTGTCTATTTAATGATAATATCTACCATATTTTGTGTAGAATGGACTAACAATCATAATTATAATTTGTGAAACAATTACTCCCCAAAAATAAAATAATGTAATGTTTGTTTTCAGTAGGGATTAATTTGTATACTTCCCCTTTCTTTTTAACTCTTATCAGTGTATATTCAAACATCAGAGTACTCGAAAGAATCTAAGATGTTCAAGACCAGACCATATAAATATTGCTATTTACCTTAGGCAAATGTACTCCCCACCATTTATTGAACCAATTTGAAGTATTTTTAAGTATATGTGCATTATATGTCCAAATAGATTGTATGTTTATATATTACAAACAATATCCTTTCACACATTTATGTTCAGGTCTATGTCAATTCTTCCTTTCTCTTTTGACCTATCCATCTTTTTATGAAACCATGTAGGTCCAACTCAAGTTCTAGTGTTTCTGTGAAACCTTTCTGATGTTTCTAGTACCAAAAACTGGAATAGAGAAACCACATTTCTTATGTGTTGTTTTGTTCATTAATTGTTTCATGGTTATATCATTTCTACCCAATCTAAAGGACTTTTGTGGGAAGAGATGTTTTTAACTCATTAGTTAAAAAAAAATTCCTCATTACCTAACACATAATATTTTTTGTTATTTACATAAAAGGACAATACATCTTTCATTCACATCCAATAGGAACAGCCCAATTTACCAAGGCTTATGATTATGCTTCTTCAGGTGCACTACAGAGGTAAGAAGCAAACAAAGCAAGTGAATAAGTGAGGATTGGAATGAATTTCTAATAACAATTATTATTAAAGGAAGGGATTCTTAATGGAAGGGCTTTATCTTTTTCTCTGGTGAAATGGTCTAAACATTGATTGTTTTGCTTTGCTAGACAGAAGGGATCTACCAAAGGTGGTGTTTCTCCAAAATTAACTTGGTTTAAAAATTATCTTTGAGTATTATTTGCTTGCCTTCATAAAACTGTATAATCTCAAGGGGCCCTTCTTTAATTATCTGGCTCCAATATAGGACTATACCAAAGCCTTTGTTAAGGATCCAGACCTTTTTTGGCTGTGTAGCTGATCAATGTTAGCATAAACCTGCAACGGAGGTCGCCTGGCAAAGAAGTTTGGCATTGAGATTTTGCCGCATGTGCCAGACATGCTTCCCATGAACATATCCTTCAAATAGTGCCCAATGGGCCAGATATAACAAATTTGAAATGAATTCAACAAGCTTTACAAAAGTTTAAAGTGGAGCTCATTAAACAAAACAAAATAAAACAAAACAAAAGCACTAGGCCAGAGCCTAAAGTTTTCTTTACAAAGCTCATTTGTGATCTTGGGAGACAATTTAAAGATGTTTATTACTCCAGTTTTATTTCTTTCTCATTTAAATACCTTCAACATGGCAATAATAATAATGATAACTTCAGTGTGAATAACCATGTTAAAATATCTTACTGAATTTTCAGAAGTATAAACCACCTCTTCTCATCAAGGTAACTGAAAGATCTTGTTTAAGGAAATATTGCAGGCACTAGAAATATTGGGTCTGTATTTTTTCTAAATACATGATGTATGTGCTAATTATAATGTGCATTGTCTTCAGAGTCTACTCATGCCCTATCTGCAAACCATACAGCAGTCCTCCAGTCTGCAATTATTTTACAGCATCTTAATTAGAATGACATGTTGAAAGCTTAGTACTGGTTAATATTTATACAGATGTCTATGCTTAGCAGCCACCCAGTTGTGAACAAATGTCAACAAACCTTTGGTAAACCGTATGTAATATGGTCACTCATTTTCATGCACTCAAATCATTTTGCAGCAGTACTGCATGCATTATTTATCTCTCTCTCTTATGCTTTGCTAATTTGAAATGAGCTCAGAGTCAACTGTTTACAGGCTACATCTCTTAATATATGCTCTTATAATAGAAAGGATGAAATAAGGCTGACAAGGTATTACTAAGCAATAATCAGTGATAAGCTTCAATGATGACATGTTTAGGAATAGTTTTGCTTCAGGGTTGGTCAACTACTCTAAACACAGGTATCATCACTGATGCAATGCTGAGGTTTATTTCTAGGACAATCTTATATCTGAAATTGGTGAGGTATGCCTGTTTGGAGACTGGGGGATGTCTGTGGCTACACAAATGTTTCTGTTTTGCAGCCTACATCTGCAGCTCATAGCTGAACCACTTCAATGATGTTACCTGTAGCCACCAGCTACTCTGGTTCTGAGTCTAGGATTCTTTTTTTTTTTTTTTTTTTTTTGGTCACCAGAGCTTAATTTTGGCTCTGTTTTTAACAAAGAATAATTGTAAAGTACATGGTGTCTTTTTTGTTAGTATTGCATTTTCATTCTCTGCTGAAACAAGTAAATTGTGTGCAAAGGGTTTATGTGTACCTAGGTTCATCCATTTTGAAACCTTAAACTGAGAGTGCTCACCTCATGTGAGAGGTTGTGTGTGTGTGTGCATGTGTGTGCTAGTGGCAGTTCTTTTTTAGAAATAGTCTGCTCTGGGTCACTTGAATACCTCTCTTTGTCTGTTGTAAGTATGGTATTTTTCCCTTTTCAGTATGCTCTTTCACCCCATCACAGAAATTTGGGAAAGTCAAAATGAAGTAGAGGTATAGAAGAGTCAGGGCAATGTCAGCAGTGGCTATTAGTTATAAAAGCCTGAAGAGCAGCCTTTCAATCTATTTTGCATTTAATTGTAACTTGATGTAGAAGCTACTCAATGGAATAGACATGCAGATCCTAACCTTCTAAAAGTGACTCCCAACTTGGTGTGTGTGTGTATGTGTGTGTGTGTGTGTGTGTGTGTGTCTGTTTAATTGTCTCAGGGATCATCTGTTAACATTTGAATTAGTATTTTATATTTTTCTTTAAAATTGCTTCCAATTATGGAAATTTGAATAGTGCCCCCTTTTTGGTCCTTTTACGAACCCTATGTCCATTCTGAGCTCTTTTATGCTGGCTTTTGAATACAAATAACTATATCATGGAACATACCATCCATAAATTTCAGTATTTGAGATTTCTGAATTCTTATAATTATGTAAGAACACACAAACTGTGGGAGGAATAATATACTACGTATACTTAATCTCCATATTTATGGTAGGGACAAAAACAGACTAGTTCATAGGCTTTTTTTTAAGACATAAGAAAAAATAATTTTGAAGAAACTCTAGACATTATTTTGCACTGTCTACCAACTTTCAAAAACAATTTTAGTTGGTATTCTTTTTAGCACAAAGCATAGCACCTTGCTCAAAAATAGTCAATTTTAGAGTATGAATGAATAAATGATTGGATGTGTAGGTGAACGAATCATGCCTTGTCATTTCAGGAAAGAAGTGGCTGATGGCCTCTGAACAAACGAGATGGGAGTAGTTTCCTAGGGTCAACTACCTTAATAAGCACGATATGACCAGGTGGTCATTCATTTCTCCCACTGAATGTCCTAGATTAATATCTCCTAATTAGAGATCTTTGGTTTCCACTCAGTGAATTTCTATTTTAACTTTCCTCACCCTCATTGTGTTAAGAAAAGTCTCCAATGACATCCAGCTGCTCTTTGCCTAGAATTTGAGAGCAGAAACAAATTACACGCTTAAAATGGATTAGAATGTTTCACCACACATTGGTCTGGGATGAATACCCTGCTAGGAGCAGACGGCTCTAATTAGAATGTGCTCCTATGGCAGGGAATTTGATTAGAGATGAGAAAGTTATAAATTCTTCATGGGAAGAAATTGTCTGATAAAATTAAAAATTACCTGTGTTTTATGGATATTCTCTCTGCCGCTTATCCCACAGAGTCGCTAATGCTAAATCCTATGATACGAAGTTACATTAATAAACATGTAAAAACTAAATTTCTTAGCAGAAAATTGATTTAACATATTGTAAAGTCTTAGATAAAAATAATGACAATGGTTAAAGATAGTGCTGAGGAGTAACTATTTGTCCTGCAGGTGGTTGGCTTATAACCCTTTCACAGCACGTAGACGTATATAGAAGAGCACCTCCTTTTAAAATTTCCTTTTAGAATTATTTGGGTGGGAATAACACATAACCATAGCAGTAGTAGAGAAGATTGGAGCACTTGGTATGGGAAATTATTAAATATATTCCAACTTGCAAGATGGAAAAATGCCATACCTATAAAGGACAGAGAGATGTATTCTCTTGAAAAGATGTATTTCTTTATATGTTCACCCCCATGTGCCTCTGGTCTTCCCCTGCCCCAATTGTAGGCCTCCTGTCCCCCAGAATCCAGCTTTGATATACAGTGAAGAATTTAAGAGTTGGGGAAATTCTCCAGAATTTCCATATCATGGCTTCCCCTGCAATCACCGGGATTATAAGTGGAAGAAGTGTTTCTATTAAATAGATACTTACGGCATTTAAAGCAAATCAGGAAATCCTTTAAGAACAGTGGCATTTCAAGAATTTGCAGAAAAAAAAAAAACCAGTAAAACTAAAACTTACTAAAGCTTCTCTGTGGAATTGAAGAATCCTGCTTTTCATCAAGGACTATAGAGTATTTGACACATTTTAGAAGACTATAAATAATGAATCCTACAACATTAAACATGATGAAAGACTCTATACACATTATAATACATTAAAGAAAAAATAAGCATTGGTCCGCAGCTCCAAATTGTAGAATCTTGACACATAATTGCTAACCTTTAGTGGTGCTGATGGAATAAGGATGGAGTGTGTGTGGACGGGGAGGTGTGCATCAAGGCCTGTGCTAGACACTCATTGTCTCTGGCCTATTATTTGATTACTTTCAACTGGGTAAACCAGACAGTAAGTTCATTCATTCCATTTTTAATTTTCCTATTGCTCTTTCTTAATTAAAAATTCACTCTAGGGTAGGGATTCTCAAAGAGAGATTTTTCACTCCCTTCTCTGGGGGCAGGGATGGACATTTCCCAATGTCTGGAGACATTCTTGTTTGTTATACATTATAGGTGTTTTTGTGCGTATGCTACTGGCATCTGGTGGTAGACGCCAGGGATTCTGCTTAATATCCTACAATGCACAGGACACACCAAGGACAATTAATTATGTTAACTGCACCAAAAGTTGGAAAAAACTCTAAACAGAACCAGCAAAGAATCCTGATTTTATCTTGTGGAAAATGGATCTCCTGCCAAGAGCATTTTCATGTTTGTTGCAAGTAGGGTTCCTTGTGAAGCAGACTCTGAGATGGAGATGAGCGAACAGGGTGTCTATTAGGGAATGATTTATGGATTAACACCTGTGGAAGGACAGGAAGGAAGAGGCTTGGACAGAAGGTTGAGCTGAAATGAAGTCCAATGAAGGACCTAGCTAAACACACCGAGAGCTCTGAAGTTGGGATGAACTTCCTTCATGGCTCCAAGTGGTGAGCGGGCAGATCCTACACACTGCCTGTTGGTTAGTCAGGTATAGGGTGCCCTGGATGGAGCAGTAGTCTTACACTGAGACAATCCTCAAAGAGAGCTGATAGCCGAGGGCCATTTTTCAACAACACTTCCAACCACTGGAGAAATAGGTTCTTCCCAAAAAGCAGGTAAGACCTGGAATCCCAGTGTCCTCTGCAGTTTCTTATAGAGTCCTGTACCGAAGCTCACAGCTTCTACTGCTTATATATGTAGAGAGAAGAGTCTTTATATCATTAGATCCCAATTCAAAGTTTCAGTTTTATAATGCTTTAAGATATTCAAGGTTTGTCGAATGGCATTAAACCTTTAATTAACATAATCCACTTAAAAAAATCCTGCACTTTTTTTGAAGGATGCAGATATATCAAAACTAAGCTGCTAAATTAATAAAAAAATAGGAATATATAAGACAAAGAAACTTTAAAAATATCTGCTATGTCTAAAACTATGGTAGATATTTCTAAAAGTGAGTTTTGCAGTTTATTTCCAATATTATTGATTAGTAATTACCAATATGTCCATGTTTCTTTTTTTTAAAGGTTTATTTTTTTTTAATTTTTATTTATTTATGATAGAGAGAGAGAGAGAGAGAGAGAGAGAGAGAGAGAGAGGCAGAGACACAGGCAGAGGGAGAAGCAGGCTCCATGCACCGGGAGCCCGATGTGGGATTCGATCCCGGGTCTCTAGGATCGCGCCCTGGGCCAAAGGCAGGCGCCAAACTGCTGCACCACCCAGGGATCCCTATGTCCATGTTTCTAACTTAGAATTTTCATTAATTAAATCACATGTGATGTCAAAGGTAACAACTACTCTCTATTCATAATAAAATTAACTAATAACATATTACTCATAAATACTAAAACTATTGGGAAAAGCTCTTCCTTAACAAGAAAAAAAATATAATACAATGCAATTCAGATTAGTAAATATTTATTGAAAAACTAAAATGCTCAAGGACACACTAAATAAATCTCAATGAATAAAAGAGTAAGGAAGATAATGTGTTTAGTATAGGGACATTTACAATCTAGCAGCATCATAAAAGGAGTACATAAAAAGTAATAAACATGATACATCCCTGAAGCAGTGCGAGTATGGTCTCTGGAGGTTTAGAGAGAGTACTCACTCTAGATTGGTTTAGAGTGAGAGGAGAGCTCCAAAGAGCTCTCCTATCAATAGGATTTTAACAGGTAAAAATCCATGACAAATAAGGTTATTTCAGGCAGAGAAAAGAACATAAACTTCATGATTTTAAGCAAAGACATATATATATTATATATATATAATATATATATTTAATAATGTTGGATCTATAGAGAACTATCCTCTTTTCCACTTGACATATCTACTTAATAAGATGAAACCCAGAATAGGTAGTTTGTCAGTTTTAAATATCTACATTGAGAAAACAATATTTCTTTGGGATAAAAGCCTCCTTTCTTCATCATTACAGGGTTGTGCTTCAGTGAATATTTGTATTTTCTTAAATCATTATAAATGTTTTCCTTTATCATTAAAGGGCTTTGCTTCAATGAGTATTTATATTTTCTAAAATCCTTGCAAATGTTCATGATTAGATATGGAACTTCCACTGGGGAGGAATTTATAAAAGTAGTTTTTTTTTCTAGCAAGTAAACAACTATCAGAAGACAGGATGAAATATTTTCAGGATAGGTCAGATCAGAACCAGTTACAGTCAGGAAACGAAGAAAACTCGAAGCGTCAAGAGAATAGCAAATGATGCAATATGGGAGTAAGGCTCGGGATTTGTTATTCAGGAAATCAGTACAAAAAGGTACATTACAAACACTGAGTCTGAAAAGTAGTTGTTAGTCTATTGGGTAAATACAGATGTGGCACAAGCACCATCATTAGTCAAAGAGACAAACCATATCTAAATGCTGAGTATCCATTTAGCCAGTTGCTGGAGGTTAATAGGTGAAAATTCACCAATAGGAAGTAGGTATACATGAGGAGCATTGGTAATCAATCAAGAACCTGTCATTTGATGGAGGAGTCAAAATGAACATTTGGTTAGTAGGGATGAAGAAGGTATGTGTGTGGGAAATAAAGGGCCAAATTACCAGGCCAGTGTTCGGGTACCAGGAACAAGGGTGGGACACAGAGATCAAGGAACCAAGGTATCAGGCATCAGGCAAATACAGTAATCATAATGATGATGATGATGTTGAATAAACCAGTTTGTTAATAAAATGAGGTTTCAAGCATCTCATGATTTAAGGTGGAGATAATGCATCTAGGGCCAGTACTGTAGCAGGTGGGCTCTAAGAGCCCTCCAGTCTCTGCCTCCTGACATCCATTCCCTGGTGTGACCCTCTATCCTTAAGTGTAGATAGAGACCCATGACTTGTTTCTAACCAATAGAATACAGCAAAGGTTGTGAGATGTTACTTCCATGATTATGTTACATGAGACCTTCACTTCTGTCTTACTGTCATACTCTCTGTATTGACGCTTTCTTGCTGGCTCTGATAAAGGAGGCTTGCCATTTGAAGAGGCCCAAGTGGCAAGAAACCAACAGCCAGCAAGGACCTGAGAAACTCAGTCTGACAACCTGTCAGAACTGAATCCTGCCAGAACCCATGCAAATTTGGCAGGTGGATCTTTCTTTGTTAGAGCCTCAGATGAGCCCCCAGGCCTGGCCAATACCGGGATTGTAGCCTTGTTAGAGGCTAAAATAGAGGACTTAACTAAGTAGCATCTAGATTCCTGACCATAGAAACGGTGGGCTAATAAGTGTGTGGTGTTTTAAGCCACTAAGTCATGGTAATTTGTTAGCCAGCAATAAATCACTAACATAGGCACTGAGTTGGTGGTGAGGCTAAGTGACTATTAGATCAAATGGCCTGAAAGGCCTTGGTGAGAGGAGACAAACAAGGACATACAGCCAAGTATATCTGTCTATGATCATTGTCAACAGTTGCAAGGACAGGACAGGACAATTCTGCACACCCTCCTCTCTACCCTCTCTTTTTTTCTTGCTGGAATGACAACATTTTATTGTGCATACCTTCTGGGTTTTTTTTTTTTCATACCTTCTGGTTGTAAGGCTGTAAGCCAATGAATGGGTAATAGACAAAGATCTAGCTCTCTTTTAAACAAATCAGATCCAGTTCCACTGGAAATAGAGTTTTGGGTTAAGTTCAATTGTATGAAATCGAATTTTAATAGGTGGAACCAAAACAGAATTTCAAAGTAATGTTCAGAAACATGATTGGTGTTCTTTTAGTGAATTAAAAAATAAACTTTTTATATGGTGTTTGAAAGTCCTTATATTCTTGATTCCAATTTTGTTTTTCCTCCACTTATCTTTAGTGGAATCAATTATTTTTTAAATAAACACCTAGAAGGGCAAAGTGAAAAGTCTTGATCCCCAAGGATATTATATTTTAATAGCTTACTGGGGAATAAAAAAGGTAAACTGTTTTTCTTTCTCTGTAAAACAACACTATACTTTAGGAAATGAAGAGCAATGAGGAGTTCATTAGATACGACCATGAGGGATGAAATCTAAATTATGTCTCTTGTTCTACCACTTATTCATTTTGTAACCCTGATAAATTTCTCGCCTTTTTTTAGGTGTGTATGTCTTTTCCACAGTGCTTTCAGAAACAAAACACTATATAAATAGAAAGGTTTTTGAAAAACTTTTTAGTGTATTGTGCCATGTTTGAATCTTATTTGAAAAAGATTGTAGGGTCTAACAGAATATCAGCCATAACCATGTATATAAGATTAGTTCCTTACTACAGGTCCTTTTAAATATTTTTCTATTTTCAATAACTATTTCTAGGTGGCCAAGATGAAAAGCAAATTTCTCCTGCTTAAAGTTTAGTCACAAGAGTAGAGCATCTGTCACAAAACAGGTGGTTAGAGTATAGAATTGTGAATACTTAGATATGCGTAATAATTAGAATTTTTGTTTTATTTTCATGAATGTTTTTTTAGTTAAAAATAAGTATCTTAATTACATATTTTAGTATAACTTTTTGCTATGTTAGAGCCTACTTTTGTTTATATGAAACAGTCACATTTTGCAGTATTGGGACATTTTTATTTGGTTAGATAAGGCAAAATAAAATGAAACTAGAAAACCTAAATTAAAAATTGCCACTAAATCAAATCAGAACTCAGTTTTCACATAAAATAAAAGGCCTCTCCTCTGCAACAAACAAAATATGATAATAAATTTATATGATAAATAGCTTCTTTTCAAAGTATAGTGCAATTGGCATTTAGTGTTTTTGGAAGTTGGTTATAAACAGCATTAAATAAAATGCTCCAATGACTTAGGTTCTGGTAAAGACTATAAATGGAACTTTGCAAGTTGTCAGTCTACAAGAGAAAAATTCTTGTTTACTGACAACTGGAAAAGCACAATTTTGAGATGGTGTTTTTTTTTCAAAGTCAAGCTAATGTATACACCTATAAGTTTTAGGCAAGAGGGAAAGAGGAAGAAGAAATAGTTAAACTTAACAAAATTGTTGTTAACAGCAACAAAAAACTCAAAAGTCCCCTTGGTTTTTTAAGTGAAAGGACGTTATTTCAAAATGACAGCATTACTTGGGGGTGATAATTTTACATAGGATAAAGACATACATAATTTTTTCAGTTTTGTATTTTTACATAGTTTATATGAAAATTTGTAACCAAAAATAAGGATCATTATATATATTCTATAAATAATTTTTATATTTTTATTTAAAAACAAAATCAAATGCAACAGAGATGATATTTATCTATGTATGTATGTATGTATGTATGTATTTATCTTTACTCTTATACAGTTGATTCTCATTATTTATGGCAGGTATGTTTCATAAAGTTGCCTCCAACCTTGAGTTAGCAAATGCTGAGTCATTGCTCCTTGAGGTACTATGTACAAAATATATACATATCTCATGTAGATTATGTAGTCCTAAATTTGAAAGAACACATCCTGGCATGTTCTATTTTCTCTTTCTAATTTCTAGCATTTTTTTCTATTCTAACTTATAAAAGAGAAAACAAGGTCCCAAAATGTTAAAAGAGAAAACAAGGTCCCAAAATGTTAAGAGACTTGCCTGAGGCCATCCCACCAACAGGGTAGGGGTTCAGACCCCTGTGCAAGCAGCCTGCGAGCTGGAGCACCTTGCTCTGTGCTGTGCAGGGCTGCCTCTACCATCTCCACTCTCTGGTTATCTCTCTCAGAGCTGAGACAAGAAGGCAGAGGTAGCTTCTTGACCTCATCTGGGAATGTCTGAGATGAAGGACTCAAATTTTTTTTCCTGTCCTGTACATGTGCATCAATAACCATTCAAAGCACCAAGAGTTTTAATTTTGGGGGTTACTAATAAATTTTAGTGGGTAGGCAAATTTATAAATATGAAATCTGCAAATAATAAGGATAATCCGGGGAACTACTCAGTCTTTACCAACCGGTATCACAAAGACACTAATACGAATAGACGTCAGCACTAAATAATTGGCATGATTGTATTGGCCTGTTCTGGCGCTCATCCTGGGTCACCTCAAACTGTAAAACACATTTCAAAAACACGTTTCCGGTTTCCTGTCTATGACTGCATTTGTACTGAAAGCTGTTGTAGAGTAACGTTTCACTTCAGATGTATGAACTCTGAGAAAATATTAAACTATCATTTTTCCCTTTTACTATCCAGATCCAAGATATTGCTTACATGATTTGCATTTCAAATGCTTAAAAACTTGTATTTGGATTAAACACAACAATGCCTACAAGTATCTGAAGATAACGGGACCTCAGTAAAAATATCTGTGGATCAATCAGGGGGTGATCACTCTCTAATGAAGGGGAACCAAGGTCAGCTTATCTGCTATATGACTTTAAATAGTCTATGACTACCTAAATTGAGCCAGAGGAGGCTTTTAAGTTCCCATTTACAGGTGTTAAAGTCTGAAGGACAGCAGTACCATTTATTTAACTTTTATTATTTTATAGGTAATTTCTACGGCAATTGTCAATTTTACATGTTTACAAAAGGTTATGCTTCATAAATCTTAAAGTGTGAAGAACAAATTTTCTCTACACATTAAACACGGACAATTACTACCAGTTCTATTTCTAAAAATGAAGTAAACAAATTATAAATAAAATGTTAATACTTTGCAATTTTAGTAGCAGAGAGAGTATGCAAGAAATAGATCACTCTAAAACTGAGTAAGGAGTCTCAGGGTAGGACTTGGTGTTTATAAAAAAAAACAGGGCCCATGTGGCCTTGGAGGTTGTAGGTTTCTGGATTATATTAATGATTTTCTGTCTCCTCTCTTCCCCTCTCCTCCCCTTCCCTCTCTTCTCCTCTCTTTCCCTTTCTTTTCTTTCCTTCCTTTTCTTTTTTTCTTCCTTCTTTCCTCCCTCTCTCTCTTTCCCTTTCTCTCTCTTTTCTCTTCCTTCCTTCCTTCCTTCCTTCCTTCCTTCCTTCCTTCCTTCCTTCCTTCTTTCCTTCCTTCCTTCCTTTCTCTTCTTTCTTTTCTTTCTTTCTTTCTTTCTTTCTTTCTTTCTTTCTTTCTTTCTTTCTTCTTTCTTTCTTCTTTCTTTCCTTTCATCTCTCCCTTCTTTTTTCCTTCCTTCCTTTTTTTTGGTCTGACCTTCTCAATTGCTAATTTTCCCAGCCCTAAATGAGTTGCTTATCCTCTTGTTTACCTATGCCAAGTCTTCTCTAATATTAAAGTATAGGAATTACTTGGAAATTTTGTTAAAATAATAGATTCTAGTTCAGTAGATTTGAATTAGGGCTTGTAGTCCTCCATTTCTTATTTGCTCTCACATGATGTTGATGCTGCTGTACTGCTGGCCATACTTTGAATAATCTGAGCCTAGACTACTTCACCTGCTTCTTAAGGGTCTCTGTCCCATTAAGTGTTTCCCATAATGCACTATAATGCACCATAATGCACTATAATGTTTCCTATAGCCAAGATGTTCTCTCTAAGGTGCTCCGAAAAGCACCCTCATACTTCCTACACATTACTACCCTTCCTTCCTTATAATATTAACTACTATTCTGACTTCTCTGGTTATGACTTTTTCACACAGACCCCTAAGCATTCATTCCCACACATTATAATTTGGCTCTGCTTCTTTTCTTGAATTTCTAAATAAACAGTATTTATTAAATAAAATCATAGTATGACATCCCATATGCCTGGCTTCTTTGCTCAAAATTACCTATGTGAGATTTATCTATATCATTATATGCATTCATTTTCTTTGCTGAATGATATTCCATTATAAAAACATATCACTAGGTATCTTTGTATTCTTGGTAGGTAACTGGATTGTCTTTCACCAATAATACTGCAGTAAACATTCTAGGGTATGTTCTAGAATAAATTTTAGCTTAGTATTTAATTAAGAGTGAAATTGCTAGGCTATAGGGTATGAGGATTATGGATCTTCTTCAACTTTAATACATAATGCAAAACTCTTTTTCAAAATGATTATGTCAATTTGTTGATTCAATCTCAGTGCATGAGAGTCCCTATTGCTCTATAAACACATACTACTGTCTGCTATTAATTTTAGAAAATCTGGAGGGTATATAGTATCTCCTATAGTTTTAAGTTATTACTGAGGTTAAATGCTTTAAAAATATGATTATTGATCAATTATAGCATCCTCTTCTACAAGACTTTGCTCAGGTATTTTTCTTTTCTTTTCTTTTCTTTTTTTTTTAATCAGTTGGCCTTTTTCTTATTGCTTTGTAGGATTTCTTTATGTTGCTTATATGTATTGTATATATTTTCTCCTGCCTGTGGCTGGTTTTATCACTGTTTAATGTTTTCTTTTGATAAGAGAAAGTTGTTAAACTTAATATAGTCCAGTTGAGCAATGTTTTGTTTTAAGGTTCCTGATTTTGATTCTATTTTAAAAGTGTTTCCAGGGCACCTGGTGGCTCAGTCAGTTAAGCGTCTGCCTTTGGCTCCAGGTCATGATCCTGGGGTCCTGGAATGGAGCCCAGAGTCAAGCTGGGTTCTCTGCTCATCAGGGAATCTGCTTCTCCTGCTCCCTCTGCCCTTCCCCCTGCTTGTGTTCTTTCTCTCAAATGAATAAATAAAATCTTTTTTTAAAAAAGTGTTTTCCCACCCTAAAATGATAAAGTCTTATATTATCCTCTAGAAGCTCCATGAATTAGTTTTCATTTTTAGCTTTACTTATAATTAATTAATGTGTATGTTATGAAGTAGGAAACAATCTTAATACATTTTCCATATAGATATCCAATTGACCCAGAACCATTTATTGAAAAGACTATTTCTTCCATACTGCTACTTTTCCTAAATCAACTATATATGTAAGTCTGTTAATGGACTTTCTTGTATTTAATTGATCTCTCTTTAAACCTAATGCCAATATAACTGTCTTAACCACTGTAGTTTTCTTTTGAGTCTTGATATGAGTAATTTTCCCCATCTTGCTGTTTCTAGTCAAGAGTGCTTTAACTATTCCTGTATCATTGTATTCACATATACATTTTGGTGTCTATCAATTAAAAAAAAAGTTGGGTTATTCGTTAGATTGCATTGACTCTATAGATCACGTAAGGGCTAATTAATATATTTACCACACTAATTCTTTCAATCTATAAATAAGTTATATTCCTCTATCTATATAGGTTTTCTTTAATTTGTTTCAGTGATATTATGTAGTTGTGCATGTAGAAGTCTTGTATATAATTTGCTAAATTTCTTCCTATTTTTATTCTCCCATAAATAGCATGGTATTATTATTATTATTATTATTATTATTATTATTTCTTACTTTTTTTGTCTTAGAAAATGTTTTTAATTTTTGCTGGTTATTTTTGTCCTAATATTTTTCTTTTATTGTAACATTTTAAAATATGGATATAAATAGTATTTTGGACAGTTTTTCTCTTTATTGCCAATAAGTTGACTTTGTAATACCAATATTACAATATTTACTAATTATTTCTAACATCAAATATGAAAAAATCAGATATGTTTTTAAAGAGGTGGATCAAAATCTATCATAATTAACATCATTTAAGCTTATTTTTCCATGTTTAAATTGCCTGTTCCAGCTTAATAAGTTCAGGTAGTTATAATAAAAGTATGTATTTTATATGAGCTCTGTATTTAAGCACCTCCATTAAGATAAGATAGTTTGATCTATAGCAGGCTCCTCCTCAAAGAGGTAAAGGTTAGTAATGCCTATGAAAGCAATAAATACTTCTTTTACTCCTCCAAGCTGATTTCCCCATTAGGTGATTGAACACATTAACATTAATAAATTCAGACATAAACACATAAATATACTTAGTGATTGCTTAATAAAATATGGATCCAGACCAACATGTTCAAGATTAAGAAGAAATTCGGCATGATTTACACGAGAAAATTTGGAAGAAACACAAATACATGGAGGCTAAAGAGCATCCTGCTAAAGAATGAATGGGTCAACCAGGAAATTAAAGAAGAATTAAAAAATATAAGGAATCAAATTAAAATGAAAATAAGACTGTTCAAAACTTTGGGATGCAGCAAAGACAGTCCTAAGAGGGAAGTATATAGCAATACAGGCCTTTCTCAAGAAACAAGAAAAATCTCAAATACACAGCCTAACCTTACACCGAAAAGAGTTGGAAAAAGAACAGCAAATAAAGCCTAAACCCAGCAGGAGATGAGAATTAATAAAGATTAAAGCAGGAATCAATGAAATAGAAACCAAAAGAATAGTACAATAGATCAACAAAACTAAGAGCTCGTTCTTTGAAAGAATAAGATTGATTAACCCCTAGCCAAATTTGTCAGAAGGAAAAGAGAAAGGACCCAAATAAATAAGATCATAAATGAAAGAGGAGATATCACAACCAACACAGAAGAAATACAAACAATTTTAAGAAAATATTATGAGCAACTATATGCCAACAAATTAGGCAATCTGGAAGGAATGGATGCATTCCTAGAGACCTATAAACTACCAAAACCGAAAGAGGAAGAAATATAAAACCAGAATAGACTCATAACCAGCAAAGAAATTGAAACAGTCATCAAAAATCTCCCAACAAACAAGAGTCCAAGGCCAAATGTCCTCCCAGTGGAATTCCACCAAACAGTTAAGGAATAATTAATATCTATTCTTCTGAAGCTGTTTCAAAAAAATAGAAATGGAAGGAAAACTTCCAAAGTCATTTTATGAGGCCAGCATTACCTTGATCCCAAAACCAGACAAAGATCCAACCAATAAGGAGAATTACAAACCAATATCCCTGATGAACATGGATGCCAAAATTCTCATGAAAATGCTAGCCAACAATCCACTGAGAGAAGTATTCACCAAGACCAAGTGGGATGGGCTTCAAGCATGGTTCTTCATCGTAAATCAATCAGTGTGGTACACCACATTCATAAAACAGGACAAAAACCATATGATTCTCTCAATGAATGCAGAAAATACATTTGACAAAGTATAGCACCTTTCCTGATAAAAAAAATCTCTGCATTGTAGGGATAAAGGAAAGATAACTCTATATTATAAAAACCATATAAAAAATCCAGAATGAATATTATCCTCAATGGGGAAAAACTGAGAGCTTTTCAGGAAGATGACAGGGATGTCTCCTCTCACCATTGTTGTTCAACATAGTACTGGAGGTCCTGGCCTTAGTAATCAGACGACATAAATAAATAAAAGGCATCCAAATCAACAAAGAAAAAGTCAAACTTTCACTTTTCGCAGATGACTTGATACTCTATGTAGAAAACCCAAAAAACTCCACCCCAAATTTGCAAGAACTTACACAGGAATTCAGCAAAGTGTCAGGATATAAAATCAATGAACAGAAGTCAGTTGCATTTCTGTGTACTCACAAGAAGGCAGAAGAAAGAGAAATCAAGAAAATTGATCCTATTTACAATTGCAGCCCAAACCATAAGATACCTAGAAATAAACCTAACCAAAGAGTTGAAGGGTCTGTAGTCTGAAAACTATAGAACGCTTAGAAAGAAATTGAAGAGGAACAATAACAACAACAAAAAACCATGGAAGAACATTCCATTCTCTGACTTGGAAGAACAAATATTATTAAAATGTCTATGCTACCTAGAGCAATCTACACTTTCAATGCAATTGCTATCAAAATACCACTAATATTTTTCACAGAGCTGGAACAAATAATCCTAAAATTTGTATGGAACTAAAAAAGACCCCAAATAGCCAAAGGAATATTGAAAAAGAAAACCAAAACTGGTGGCACAATTCCGGACTTTAAGCTCTATTACAAAGCTGTCATCATCAAGACAGTATGGTACTGGCACAAAAACAGACACATAGATCAACAGAAGAGAAAATGAAGATGAAGAAATGGACCTTCAACTTTATGGTCAGCTAATCTTTGACTAAGCAGGAAAGAATATCCAATGGAAAAAAAAAAAAGTCTCTTCCACAAATGGTGTTGGGAAAATTTGGCAGCCACATGCAGAAGAATAAAACTGGAGCATTTTCTTATAACATACACAAAAATAGACTCAAAATGGATGAACGGCCTAAATGTGAGACAGAAATCCATCAAAATCCTACAGGAGAACACAGGCAGCAACCTGTTTGACTTTGGTCACAGCAACTTATTACTAGACATGTCTTCAAAGAGAAAGGAAACAAAAGCAAAAACGAACTTTTGGGACTTCATCAGGAAAGCTTTTGCACAGCAAAGGAAACAGTCAACAAAACTAAAAGACAACCAACAGAATGGGAGATTTTTGCAAATATTTTATCAGATAAAGGGCTAGTATCCAAAATCTATAAGGAACTTATGAAACTCAACACCTAAAAAACCAATCCAATTAAGAAATGGGCAAAAGACATGAACAGACATTTCTCCAAAGGAGACATACAAATGTCCATCAGACACCTGAAAAATGCTCAACATCATTTGACATCAGGAAAATACAAACCAAAACCACAATGAAATACTACCTCACAATAGTCAGAATGGCTTAAATTAATAAGTCAGGAAAAGAGAGATGTTGGTGAGGATGCAGAGAAAAGGGAACTGTCTCACATTGTTGGTGGGAATTCAAACTGGTTCAGCCACCCTGGAAAACAGTATGGAGTTTCCTCAAAAGGTTAAAAATGGAGCTATCCTATGACCCAGCATTTGCACTACTAGGTATTTATCCAAAAGATACAAACATAGTGATTCAAAGGGGGCACCAGCACCCCAGTGTTTATAGCAGCAATGTCCACAATAACCAAACTATGGAAAGAGCCCAAATGTCCATCAACAGGTGAATGGATAAAGAATATGTAATATATATATTTCATGTGATATATAATATTCCATCAAAAAATGAGATTTCACCATTTGCAAGATGTGGATGGAACTAGTGGGTATTACTTGAAATAAATCAGTCAGAGAAAGACAATTAGCATATGATTTCACTCATATGTGGAATTTAAGAAACAAAACAGATGAACACAGGGGAAAAGAAGGAAAAATAAAATAAGATGAAATCAGAGAGGGAGACAAACCATAAAAGATTCTTAACTATAGGAAACAAAGTAAGGGTTTTTGGAGGAGAGGAACGTGGGGAAATGGGGTAATTGGGTGCTGGGCATTTAGGAGGGACTTGATGTAATGAGCACTGAGTGTTATGTGCAACTGATGATTCACTAAACTCTGCCTTTGAAACTAATAATACACTACATGTTAATTAAATTGATTTTACTTTTTTTAAAAAAGAAGGAAATTTGGCATGATTTAAAGGAGATGGTAGGGAAAAAATAGAGACTGTAGGAGAATAAATATAACAGAGTACTCAAATCTTAAGCATGTAACTCCATGATTTTTTATAGATACATTTTAATATGTAATACATACTTAAAAATATATAATACATAATTTTAATTAACTTCATTTAAATATATGTTAAAATGCATTATATACTAAATGTATATAAATATATACTCATGTTTACATATTAGATTTATTTTATGTACATTTCTATATTTATATATGTTATTATATTTCAAATATATTATATATATTCATGTGGCTCAGCACAGATTAAAATAAAGAACACTAAAAAGATTACAGAAGTTTTCCTTTGTCTCTTCACAGTTAATACCTATTGCATTCTCCATAGTAAATCATCATTCTAAATTCTCTGTAAATCTTGTTCTTGAACTTCATATAAGTGGAATTATACAGGATGTAGCATTTTCTGTTTGGCTTCTTTAGTTTTTCATTACATCTGTGCAATTCATCCTTGTTATTGCATATGCAAATAGTTTTTTTAAGTGCTCTATAACAGTCTACTTAGTAAAAAGACCACAATCTTTCATTCTACCCTTGACATACATTTTCGTTGTTTCTAAATTCTGATTATGAACAATTCTGCTATAAAAATTTGCATTTTTTGGTGTACATATACCCTACATGTATGCTTAGGAATGCTGGGTCATGGGTTTCATGTATGTTTAACTTTGATAAATATGGGAATAACATTTTAAATTAATATGGTGAAACTATCATTACCTAATTTTGAGATATCAAAAGTTGCTTTATAAGAATGGGGCTAAGAATAATTGGAGTCATCGCAGAAGGGATTGTAGATGAAGAATTGGTTAAACAGTTTGGCAAGAATCAGAAATCAGTAAATAAGCTTCCAACATTCTAATCACAAAATAGCTTCTACTGCTTCTCCTCTGACTTGTGATTCACTCAATAAGTAATATAAAAATATGGCAGCCTAACCTTACAGAGGTTAGGGTAAACACTGTCGAGGTCCTTAAGTATCACATTGTTTTTAATGAAATGATAGTTTTGTCATTCCCTTTCCAATTGTTTTCATGTCTCATTGCTTTGGATAGAGACTTTAGTCAACGTTGAACAGTAGCGTAAGACAATCTATTTCAATGAGAGATAAAATATCAATAAAAAAATAGCATTAAATCAGTAGTGCCTAACATATAATGTGAACCCCCTGAAGTAAAGCCTAAAAAATAGCTAGCTGCCTTTTGGAAATATATAGTTGTCCTTATAAATAATCCATGTTAAAAATTTCTTCTTCATTCTGGAAGCTATCTCTGGAAAACTGGTCCACAAGGAAATAGTACAGTATAGTGACTCAACGATTCTATACATCATCTGGTGCTCATCACAAGTGTACTCATTGATCCCCTTTGCCTAATATCACCCCTCCCCTACCTTCTGGTAACCATCAGTTTGTTCTCTGTAGCTGAAAATCTGTTCCTTGGTTTCTTTCTCTTCTTCCTTTGCTCATTTTTTTTTTGTTTACTCTAAATTCCACATATTAGTGAAATCATATGGTATTTGTTTTCCTCTGATTTTAACTGTGGCAATGACAGATTAAAGTCACAATCTGTCCTAACTCTATTCTAAATACATATTTTTCTTTTATCTATTAAGCCAATAGGAAGATATGGGCAAAATGCTTAGAATTTTCATTTCCAGAAATATATTATTATAAAATAAAATGGTAAAAAAACATATTGGCATCTTTTCATTTAGAAAGCTATTTCTAAGGATAGGAATTGGAATCACTATGAGATATGTTACAAGGAAATGTCTTCAGTTTAGAAGTAGCTTCATGATTTATTTTTTAATTTCTAAAAATATTTATTTTAGAGAGAGTGTGTGTATGTGCAAGTGGGGGGAAGGACAGCGTGAGAGAGGGAAAGAGAGAATCTCAAGCAGATTCTTCATTAATCCTGGAGCCTGATGTGAGGCTTGATCTCTTGACTCTGAGATTGTGATGTGAGCTGAAATTGAGTCAGAGGATTAACCAGCTGATCCACTGAGGCACTCCTAGCTTCATGATTTATGTGTACTTGTAGAACTCACTGAGAGCTTCAAACTAAGCTTCATATCCTTAGCTCAATGGACCTGACAGATACCTAGCAATTCTGGGGAGCTTGCAGAGAAGTAAGATTTACTGATGAGTCAATAAACTGGAAGGATCACATTGAACTGTAATTACAAAGTTTTTTTTGCTTGTTTTTGTTTTTATTTTTAAAAAGTAATACCTACATCCAATGAGGGGCCAGAACTCATAACCTTGAGATCAAGAGTCACATGCTTTATCAACTGAGCCAGCCAGGCACCCCATGACTGGAAAGTTTTGAGTTGGATTCTGCTCTCACACAATGTATGGAACTGGGTCTTTCAAGCATAAAGCCTTGCACAAAGAATACGGTGAGACAGGGTTTTCTCTTGAATGAGATTTTCAAATGAAGTAAATTGAGTAAAAGTACTAAAGTACTTTTAGTATACCTCTGTTATTATTTACACTGATATTTATGCATCTCCACTTCTAGATGTGAGTTTTTAAGAGCTGCATCTCTGCATCCTTAGAATCCAGCATAGTGTCTAATACATGGAGACCCTCAAGGAGGTTTCATATCAGTGGTTTTCAACCAGAACCAACTTTGTCAAGAGTGGATATTGTCTGGAGACATCTTATGCTGGTCACAACTGATGGGAAGTTAGAGGTTAGGGATGCTACCAAACATCCTACAATGCACAGGACAGGCCTCACAACAAAGAGTGATCTGGACTAAAAAGTGAATAGTGTTGGAATGGAGAAACTGTTTTAGATGAATGAATAAATTCATTATTGGTAAATGAGTCCTTCAGTGTGAGATAACCTAGAATTGTTTATGCCACATGTTCTTGTTCTTAAAATTTAGTCCTGGGGCAGCGCAGGTAGCTGAGCGGTTTAGCGCCGCCTTGGGTCCAGGGCCTGATCCTGGAGATCCCTGGATCGAGTCCCACGGCAGGCTCCATGCATGGAGCCTCTTCTCCCTTTGCCTGTGTCTCTGCCTCTCTCTCTCTCTCTCTCTCTCTCTCTATGTCTCGCATGAATAAATAAATAAAATCTTAAAAAAAATTAGTCCTGGTAATTAGCTAGAATTTTTTTTTTTTTTTTTTTTTTTTTTACTAAACGTTTTTGAAAAGGAGTTTAACTTTACGTTTTGGATTTATTTATATAATTTTGTTATAGAATTTAAAGTACAATCAAACTGTTATATATTTGAATTGCATAGTAATGACTTTTAATTTCACTTGCATCTAATCCTGAGTCCTGGTGTTGAATCATGCATATATTATTTGTTTTGAAATAATAACAACACAAAATTTTACAGAACTTGTCTTTCAGGGGATCCCTGAGTGGCGCAGCGCTTTGGCGCCTGCCTTTGGCCCAGGGCGTGATCCTGGAGTCCCGGGATCGAGTCCCGCATCAGGCTCCGGGCATGGAGCCTGCTTCTCCCTCTGCCTGTGTCTCTGCCTCTCTCTCTCTCTCTCTCTGTGACTATCATAAATAAATAAAAATTAATAAAAAAAATAAAAAATATATATATATTAAAAAAAAGAACTTGTCTTTCAGAGCATTAGTGGATGGTAATTTCTTTATTGATTAAAATAAAATATAATAAGGTGGGGGAAAAAAGCTCATGAAAACTCATGAGGGAAACTTATGGCCTTAGACATATTTCATACATAATGGGATATATGAAATGATAATAGTTACCATTTAAACTTCAAAAATAAAAGCAGCCTTGGACTTGATTTTTATCTTTTCCATTTTCATCTACTATATAAATCTGACAAGTTGATTGTTGCCAGTGATGTCTAAATTAGAAGGAAGATACCACCGCACGTGTGATTGGGGAACCGAATAGCAATGTTCTTTCTTCTTAGAAAATGTTCCCAGCAAGATTTTACCATCAAGTATCCTCTCTACTATCACCCAAAAAAGCAAACAAAACAAAACAAAACAACAACAAAAAAACCAACCAAACAAAAACCAAAAACCAAAAACCAAACCAAAACAAAACAAAACCCAAAACAATGAAGAAGTACTCAAATAAAGATGATGGTACTTCATTTTTTTTTCATTATTTTTGGTCAATGAAGATGAAAGTATATACTAGATTTTGTCATAATGCACATAGATTACATATCAGAGTAAACCAGAACATCCAGAATGTGTTTTGGCATCCAGATTAAGAATACAAAGGCCCTTGGGGATCCCTGGGTGGCTCAGCAGTTTGGCGCCTGCCTTTGGCCCAGGGCGCGATCCTGGAGTCCCGGGATCGAGTCCCGCATCAGGCTCCGGGCATGGAGCCTGCTTCTCCCTCTGCCTGTGTCTCTGCCTCTCTTTCTCTCTGTGTGTCTATCGTGAATAAATAAATAAAATCTTAAAAAAAAAGAATAAAAGGTCCAGGGGCACCTGGACAGTGGTTGCTCAGTGGTTGAGTGTCTGCCTTTGGCTCAGGTCGTGATCCTGGGGTCCTGGGATCAAGTCCCACAGGGAGCCTGCTTCTCTCTCTGCCTATATCTCTACCTCTCTCTGTGTCTCTCATGAATAAATAAGTAAAACTCTAAAAAAAAAAAAAAGAAGAGGAATATAAAGGTCCAAGAAGGATGAATTTCTCCACATGTTGAGCTGTACACCCTGTACCAGTAACAAATGACAGGAGAGAAAGGGAGAATAGCAGAGATCATGACAACACCAGCCACCAAGAAAAGAAGCCACTGCATCTTGGTATTATACTGGCCTAAGAAGACACAACATTGTCAGCGCAGAATGGGACAATACTTCTACTCATATAGAAAAGAGACAAACCTAGGTCAGCTCCATAATGTGTGTAGGTCCCTCATGGCTAGCAGGTGGCCCTGGCAGCTGGCACAGAGCAATTGATCTATTCATACCCCTCTTACTGCAATAGAAGGACTCTGGGACCTCCTGTCTGGAGTCTACATTTCTGAAAGCTGTGGGTGTGCCTGAGGGCCACTGATACAGAGCAAAGGAATACTCATTGATACTGAAACAGGAAAATATATCCCCACACAAGGAGATAAACCTGTTGCAGGCTGTGTGGGCTCTTTATCTCTTGGTAAGAAAATATTCCAGCCCCCAGCCCCATTCTTATGTGGCAGAGTGGAGGCCGAAAGACTACATACCTGGGACTTCCTTTCCCAACATAAACACATTAAGCCCCACAAAAAAAGTCAGAAATTCCTCCCAATTAAAATAAATGATGTAATTCTTGGGAAAAACTACAACTTCAGCAATCTCCACAATACATTGTATTGAATTTACTTGGTTCACAAAATTGATGTCATAAACAAAACTATGAACATAGAAAAATCTGGAATTTGATGGTAAACTTGACTTAATTTTTTAAAGCATGGATGGAATAAAATACTAAAACATTTGTATAATCTCATTATCCATAGAACAAGAGAAGTATTTCCTATGACTTCTAAAATAATTATCATCACATCTTCAAGTTAGCAAGATGGTGATAATTACTATATTTCTTGATACCCACTGCTGGCAAGGTCCTTGAGCACAACATGATTGGATGTAGGGCTTGAGGCCAAGGAGAATTACGTTGTGAAAATCTTGTGTTGTAGGAAAAAAGCTCACTGTTGTATTCCATTCTCTTTATTATATACACTGCACCTGAAAAAAAATCATTTGACATCACAACTCTCTCTAGAATCTAGTGTGTACTTATTGCTACATAAACCTAGATATCTCAAGCATCTCATTAACTGCCCCAAACCTCTCTCAAATCCCCAAAGGGAAGAAGCAGATCTGTTCATTGTTTCTGATAATTCACATTGAAGATATATGAAGAAATTTTGAAACACATTTTAGAAGGTGCTTCAGTTCTTCTGTGTAATTCTTGCAGCTTTGTAATCTATAGAATTAAAGTCCTTGAGGTGTTTATCCATCAACTACTACAGGTTCATCATTTAATTTGAGGGCAACATAAGATAACACGACACATCACAGCCTGATAAGCAAAGTGAAATCACACTTGTGCTTATTGTGTAACCATAATGAGAGAGAAAGGATATCCTAGCCTGTGGTAAAATATATATATATATATATATATATATATATATATATATATATATATATATGTATATATATATATATATATGAAAACACAATTTAAGAAACGATCCTCACTGAAGATAGTTAGCTAAAAATTAATGTTTTTACCCTCAATAAAGAATGCCATCAAATGTATTAGATTCCAGACAAAAGTTCCACAAATCTTAGTAGCTTTGTGGATTGTGTCCAACAATTCCTGTTTCTGTATCAGAGAATAAAGAACCTATGAGTAGTTTTGTTAGGGTCATCAAAAATGCAATCCTAGATAGCATTTCACATGTGTGATGTTGCATGGTCTCTAGACTGGTCCAGTTCCCAAATCTACAGTCTTCCCATGTAACATATTGTCTCTGAGTTTATCAGAAAAGATGCACAACTCTCCTGGTTGGCAGCTATTACTCAAATTACAAATGACTGGAATAAAAGCAAGCAGAAGATAACCCATATGATGGTTTATTAAGCTCCTCATTTGCTTACAAGTTTTTTCACCATATTTCTTTTGTATATATAATCAAAACAATGTACCGGATCTGCAACTTTGCAGAACAATCCTTTCCTTGTGAAGCTCACAAGTAAGTCTGAAGTACTAAAGAAAATAGCAGACAAAGAAGTAGCTCTTCTATTCAGTATCTGAAATATGCAATGTGAGTTTGGAACTACTCCATGAAGTGTGTAATTATTTACATATGAGAAGTTTGCTGATCACGCCCAGGAGCAGACAAGACTGAAATAGCAATGATATGCGGCATTGTTTTCTTACAGCTCTCTCAGCGCTCTGTGTGCCTACATAAAAAGCAAGTGCTAAACAAAGAGATATTTCAATATAATCAATTCAGTGACTACCTCTATAAAGTCTGGGTGAATGATAATACATCAAACTTTCCTTGAAAGTATTTTTAAGAGAATGTTTACTTGTTTTTGCTATTTTATTTTCATTCAAATAAACTATAAAAGCTAGAGCAATGTATACTGTTAAAATGATTGTTGTAGTACTATTTTTAGACACAAGAAGAAATGCCATGATAATTATTAAAAAGTACATCAGCTAAATGGAGCTTCTCCCCCCCCCCAACGTATTAGTAAAGGTATTTTAATAGAACAGTCTTCCTGAAGCCTCTTAACGTATCATTTTATTTTTGGTAAATGCAGCAGAGATTACCATTTGATTACAATGCTACTGCAGATGTGTTATGACCCATGAAAATGCCAAGACATATAACTAGAAATTTTGACAACATTGCTGCAATCACTATTAGCTGCTTTTATCTAGTTTTTTTATTTTTTGATTTAGTTAATTTATTTTTAAAGATGTTATTTATTTATATGAGAGAGAAAGAGAGCATGAGCAGGAGGAGGAGCAGAGGGAAAGGGAGAAACAGGCTCCCACTGAGCAGGGACCAACTGTGCAGGGCTCTGTCCTAGGACCCTGAGATCATGACCTGAACTATATAGTCAGATGCTTAACCGAGTAAGCCACCCAGGCATCCTTCTATTAACCAGTTTTTAATTTGCCTGTAAAGACATGGATTTATTATTTAGGAGAAATAATGGTTTTAGAGTGAATAGAACCAAGTTGGACTGTGTGCCGCCCCACTTACTATATGAGGTTCTTAATGGGCTTAGAGAAAGAGAACACAAAGCACTTAGCACAGCAGCTAAGTAACTGGTAGGTATTATTACCAACTTATTTGAAACATCAGTCTATTTTTATCCACCAAATAAGATACTTCATTAGAACTAAGAAAATGGTGCTTTGGAATCAATCTCTGTTTCATCCATTCTCAGTCTGCCTTTATTTAACAGAAGCCTCAAAGTATGTTTTGTGGAAGAACATTTTGGCTTTCACGATGCAGACGAAAATATGAAGGGAATGTCCTTCTTATAACCTTTATTTCTCCCTTATAAATCATAGTAGATCTATTATCCGTCAATATAACACAATCCTCTTGAATACAATTATAATCAAATCAATATCATTAATTCATGCAATTGGTTATACATAGTTTACCTATAATTAAAATAGAAATGCCTTTTACTTCTTCAAAAATTATTTTTCAAGTTATAAAAATGTGCTACAAATTAGCCCACGTTAAGCTTATACAGTCCTCATAATATTTAGTCAACAAGCAAGTCATTTCCATATATATATATATATATATATATATATATATATATGCAGGATATTTTGTTAATTGTTTCTTAGAGATGCCAAGGAAATGATAAAAGCATCTTATTCTCTCTGGTTTTACAGTCTACCAGAAAGAGAAGATAAGGCATGTAAACAATCAAGTTTAATACAAAGCATGATTCAGGAAAAAATGAATAATAAATGTGTGCATGTGTGCATGTGTGTGTGTGTGTGAAAATTTAAATGTGTAGGTAGGTTGAGTCATGGGGATCTATTGGATTATGGAGCATGCAAGGGGCTTCATCCACTGGAAACACATGCACAACTACATGAGCGACTTGCATGGGTTGGCAAAGGAAATGGATGATTTTGAGTACATCATAGTATATACTAACCCACTTTTTCCTCAAGTATAAAAGTCTTATACATAGGCCCATTCTAGGGATCCCTGGGTGGCGCAGCGGTTTAGCGCCTGCCTTTGGCCCAGGGCACGATCCTGGAGACCCGGGATGGAATCCCATGTCGGGCTCCCGGTGCATGGAGCCTGCTTCTCCCTCTGCCTGTGTCTCTGCCTCTCTCTCTGTGACTATCATAAATAAATTAAAACAAAACAAAAAACATAGGCCCATTCTAGTGCAAGGCACCAAAAAAAAAAAGAATAAATTAAAAATAATGCATGTATTAATCATATGTTTCTCTAGAAGAGAAAGTGCAAGTCAGCTGTGCTTAAATTTTTTATAAAGTGATTTCTTTTAGTATATAAGTAATATCTACTTCGCAATTAAGAGAGCACAAATAATATATATAAATAAGGAAACAGAGAACTCCATTACTCCAGCACCCCAAATAGTTACTTCTGCATTACTTTCAGATAATTTTGAAGGCATTTTAGTATATTTATATTATTTTTTGTTTGTTTTTAAAAAAAATCATTTGAATGTAACTTTTGTAGATTGACTTTTTTTTTTCTGTTAACAACATATCAGACACATTCCATACCCTCACATAAATGGTTATATGCAGTTCTTTGCACACATTTTCTGCTTGCTTTAAGATACATTCCTTGAAGTCTTGGGTCAAAGGAGGCATATTTAAAACTTCCGTAAATATATCCAAATCTAAAAAGACTGTACCAATTCATACTTTCAGTGAGTTTGGACCATATATTTGAGAGTTCTCATTTCCCTTAGAGTATGGACAAAAGAGCACTAGCACAGGTGATAGGTTTTTTTTTTTAATCAATATTTTCAATTGCTTCCATTTTGATAGAGACACATAGCATTTTATTAATTTAAAATTAGTTTTTAAATTCTTAGTATATTTGAATATTTTAAAATGTATTTTTTGGTTTTTTAAGTGAAAATTGGTAGCTCATTTTTCTAACTTTAGTGATTGCTTTTCATGAATCTATTTGGTTTAATATATTGATTAGTTTTAAGAGCTCCTTATGAACATGGGCTATTAACCCATTGTTACATTTTGCAGTTTTCTTCTATTTACTTTTTTTTTAAAAGATTTTATTTATTTATTTATTTGAGAGACAGCGAGAGAGAGCATGAGTGAGGAGGAGAGCGAGAAGCAGACTTCCTGCTGGGATCATGACCCTGGGATCATGACCTGACCCAAAGTCAGACACTTAACCAACGAGCCACCCAGGCACCCCTCTATTTACTCTTTATGATTTTTAATTTTGTCTTATAGAGAATCTGAATTTTATTTTTTTCAAATACAAATTCAGTTGTCACTGAACCACTTATTGAGAGCCCACCCCTTCCACACTAATGTGTAATACCACATCTGTTATACAACAAATTTCTAAAATTACTTATGTCCATTTATGGGCTCTTTATACAGTTACCTGGTTGTATTTGTTCATCCTGACACCAGTATCAACTGTCTTACTGACTTGTTTTTTAGAAGTGCAAATCCCTCCATTTTATTCTTTGAAGTTGGCTCAGCTATTTTTTTTAAGAGATAGAGAAGAGATGATGGGGGAGGGGCAGAGGGAAAAGGGGAGAATCTTAAGCAGGATCCACCCACAGCACAGCCCGATGTAGGGCTCCATCTCACACCCCTGAGATCATGACCTGAACTGAAACCAAAAGGCTTAAGCAAGTGAGCCACCCAGATGTCTCTGGCTCAGCTATTTTTGATCCCTTCTTTCAAATAAATTTTTAAGATTCCTTGTTGGGATTTGATTTAAATAATACTGACATTACAGATTATTTGAGGCAAACTGACATCAACAATATTGATTCTTCTCAGCCACTGATAAAACATATTTTCTGAAGTATTCAGGGCTTTTTTTTTTCTTCTTGAAAACACTTAAAATGTAATCTCTGCATGCTGTTGCACATTTTGTTAAATTTCTTGTAGATCTTAGAGGTTTGGTAGCTTCTATGAATGTAATTTTTCTTTTCTATTTAATTTTCTAAATGATTTTTAGTGACATGCTAGAGCTGACATCACCTTGCAAGGGCAATTGTGTGTATCTCTTCTTAGTCCTGCCTCAATGACACCACACCAGAAGCTTGAAATCCGCCATGGTTGAGGGGGTGCCTTGGTGCTTCAGTTGGCTAAACAGTAGACTCTTGGTTTCAGCTCAGGGTCCTGGGATCGAGCTCCACATCGGGCTCCTCAGTCAGCAGGGAGTTTGCTTAAAAGTCTTCCCCTCTGCCCCTCCTCTGCTCTCTCTTTCTCTCTAAAGAAATACAGAAATCTTTAAAAAAGAAAAAAAAAGGAAAGGAAAAGAAAAAAGGAAATCAGCCATGGTGTGAGTAGTTATATCATGGAAATTAGCAAACACTACACATCAAGTTACTCTTCCTTTTTTCCTTTCCTCTCTCCTGCTCTGTTTCCTTACATCTCCTCCCTTTCCTCCTTCAATCCCTTCTTTTTCCTTTCTTAAATATCAGCACATAGATGGTCATAGGTAAGTAATAGGAATAGTAGGATTTTTGTAATGCTAATCTTGAATCTAACTAAATTTTAAATATTTTCTTACTTTATTCATCTGTAGATTATCTTGGATTTTATACCTGCACATCAAATAAATGGCAAATATCATTTTTATTTATTTATTTCCAACTCTCTTATTTATTTTGTCTTATTTTGTTTTTTAGAACCTCTAGTACAATTCTGAATATAATTGATGAAAGAGGGCATGTTTGCCATGCCCCAGAAGTTCAATGAAACTGCCTGCCAAGTTTTACCATTAAGTGTGATGCTTGTTCCGAGTTTTTGTTAGCTAGCCATTACCACCTATGACTTCCATGTTGCTAAAACCACAGGAGAATTCTCAATTCTCATTTGATGTGGCCAACCAGACATGTCAAGAACAGTTGACCTCTCCAAGAAGCCCTTCGACTTCAGAACACCAAACTCCTGTTTTTCTTTCTACATCTCTCTAGCTTTTCTCACTCACCTGGCTGGTGCTTTTTCATCTCCGTTATTTTGAAATGTTGGAGTTCCAGAAAGTAGTTATTGAATTTCTTCTCTCATGTAATTATACTCACTTGTGACTTCAAATATAGTTGATCCTTGACCAACACGGGTGTTAAGGGCACCAACCCCTTGCCCCCAACAGCCAAAAATCCACATGTAACTTCTGACCCCCCCTCCAAACTTAACTACTAATAGCCTACGGTTGACCAGAAGCCTTATAGATAACATAAACAGGCAATTAACACATATTTATATGTTATGTGTATAACATACTGAATCCTTACAATAAAGTTAGCTAGAGAAAAAAATGATAAGAAAATCATAAGGGATAGAAAATACATTTCCAGTACCGTATTGTATTTATTGAAAAAAATCCATGTATACATGGATTCATGCACTTCAAACCCATGTTGTTCAAAGTTCAAATATACTAATATTCTTCAATGGATTCTAATAAATATCTAGCTTTTTCAGCTCTTCTCAAGTTTAAATTTGCACATTTAACTGCCTATTCACCTCTACTTCTATCATATTTCAAAGTTAACACCTGATATTTGCCGCCCCTACGTAACCAGACTTGCTCTGCCTGCATCTATCAGTTATTTAGGCCAAAACCTTTGACATCCTCTCTCTTACAGTCCACAATTCGCTTGTCAGTAAATTATGACAGTTCTACACATTTATATGAATATTTACAAAATAACTTTCTACCACCTTCACTGCTGTCACCCTAGTCTAAGGCACCATCTTTTTTCCCTCTAAGCTTTTTACATTAACCTCCTTCCTCTTTGGTCTTCCTGTGTGTGATCTTCTATTTCAGAGCATTTCCTAAGGGCAGCCAGAACAATCTTTGTTGTACAGAAAAACCATGTGAGGTTTCACATCTCTTCTCTGTTTAAAATTCTGCAAAGAGTTCCCATCTCTTCCATCTCATCATCATCTGTAGGACCTATTGTGGTTTTCTAACATCCTTGCTTCTCTGACCTCATCTCCTACCATTCAGGTCTTCTTGGTCACCTGATAAGCCAGACAGTCCTCTCCCTTTGGACTTGGCCCTTGCCATTTCCTCTGACTAGAGTGCTCTTCCCCCTTATTTACATACATGTTTACTCAAATGTCACTTTTTCAGTGAGTCTCATCCTATTCCCCCGATCTAAAGATTTAACTTACTCCTTCTCCCATGAGGTTGATCATCTCTTTTCCCTGCATTGTTTTCTTCCTTTTGGAGATAGTCACTAATAATTTAGATATTTGTTCTTCTGTAATGTCCTAAAACTTTTTATCGTGGTAAAAAAAGTCATAACATAAGAGTTATCATTTTAACCATTTCTAAGTGTACCGTTCAGTGGTGTTAAGTATATTTATGTTGTTATGCAACCAATCTCCAGAATATTTCCATCTTGCAAAACTAAAACTCTATATTCATTAAACAACAATTCCTCACTTCCCCTCTTCTCAACACCTGGCCACTGCCAGCGTGATTTCTCAAAATGGTATATGACATTAGGAGGTTTTTCTCTTGAACCAGCTTTTCATTTCTGGGAAAAATATGCTACTTGAGTATCATGTATTATAATTTTTTAATGCCCTGCAATTTGAAAATATTTTATTTAGGATTTTTCCATTTATGTTCTGGTTAGTCAAGATTTTCTTTTACTGTCTTTTCAAAAAATCTATTACGTATTTTGGGGTGCGTGGGTGTCTCAGTCAGTTGGGTGTCTGACTCTTACTTTCCATTCAGGTCATGATTTCAGGGTCATGAGATGGAGCCCTGCCAAGGGCTTGCACCGACTGTGGATCCTGCTTGGGATTCTCTCTCCCTCTCTCTCTGCCCACCCACCACCCTCACTTACATGCTCTCTCTAAATAAAATAAATAAATAATAAATAAATAAATAAGTTACATTTTTTTCAGTTTTATTGAGGCATAATTGATAAAATTGTAATATATTTTAAGTGTACAAGATGATTTGTTACATATACATTGTGGAAGGATTTGCACAGTTGAGTTAACATATCCCCATCTCACACATTTATATCTTTTTTCTTTCCTTTTTTTTTTCTTTTCTTTTCTTCCTTTTACTTTTCCTGCCAGAGTTATACTACCCTTATAAATCAAGGTTGATTTTGCTTCATACAATGATATAGGTAATATTTCTCTTTTCTTCTCTGAAAATTTTTGTATAAAATAGAAACTATTTATATCTTCAATAGACTACATGTTCTTATTATGTTATTCAGATTTTCTGTTTCTTCTTGATTCAGATGTAACTTTTTTTTCTAGAAACTTATTCATTTAAGTTTGAAATACTGGTAAAAATTTTTCAAATAATCGCATTATAAATTTCTAAATCCAAAAATATAATCTCCTTTCTAAACTGTTACCATCTTATATTGTGTCTTTTCTTATTTTGTTTTTCACAGTTGTCTTTATATGTTGTCTGATATATATAGTACTAGGTCCTTTTTTTTTCTCTGTAGAACCCTGGTTTCCTAGTCCACACTTTTATAAGCAAAGCAGCTAAATCCACTCCAAAAGAAGCAATGCATGTTTACTGCCTAAGGAAATATACAACTATATGAGAGGAAAAGCATTGCACATGTGATTGAATAAAGAACGTTCCTCACTTCTCCCCTGACACAGTGTTATTTTGGGTAATTGTTATACCAAAATAATATGTCAAATGCACATTAAAAATTGACATTTCCAGCTGACTTTAATAAGACAAATGGAAATTATAGTGAAGCAAATGGAAATAGTTGGATGATTACTTAGAAAAACAAAACAAAACAGAAGGATTTCAAAAGGCTTCAGAGTGGTCATGGTGGGGAATTACTGCTGAATTACTGAATTACTCAGAAAAAAAGAAAAAAAAATGACAATCATGAAATATGCTCAAAGTCACAGCTCCAGGATTCAAATCATTCTTCCAGTTACATCAAGTCCAGAAAGAAAGCAGGAATGAGCCCAAGAATCCAAAGAAAATGGCTGATATAAATGAATGAGGGAGCGAGTGTGAACAGATAAGGAGGTGAGAGGTCCAGAGATCAGAGGCTGGGAGCCTGCAGGTGGATCAGTTTGGGGACAATCAGATGGCAGTACTTAACGCCTTCGCAGGCTACTGACAAAATCTATACCCTGAAAAGTCAGACAAAAATGAGAAAAGAGGAGAGACAGCAGGGAGTCTTCGCTGTTTTTGCTCGACTCCCCTGAGAGTGCCAGCCTTCTGTTGCAGCTCCAAGGGTATTTTCATATTTACTCTCAGCACACCATCTGTTATTTTCCTGCCTGACTCATTATGAAATCCCCCACACATGCAACTGAATCTCCGTACTTCACTCTGGAGATAAAATTGTGATACCCAGGGAGTCAGAGCTGCTGGCAGTTACTCTTCCTAATCCAACCTGTCTGGGTCACAGTGGGTGGTGATGGCCACCACATCTTCAGTTGCTGGTCATTGGTGCTTGGCTGGCTTTGGCCTGACCTGCTCAATGAAGGGTTGCTTTGAAGTGGTTTATAAAGCAATGCAGCAGGGGAACCAGAGGAATGGTCCCATACCTTGCCCCGAGGGATGCCCACCAGCATCCCAATGACACCTGAAGAGTTCGAATATGTAAGGAAGATCTCTTCCCTCCTTCCTCCTATATTATTTAATTGTAGGGGGAAGAAAAAAAAAACTGGGAAATTAAACCTGAACTCTAGTTTCTAAATAAAGAAGTTAGTCTCTGAGCCAATTTCCCCAAGTCTATCTATCTATCTATCTATCTATCTATCTATCTATCTAATCATCTATCATCTATCTATCTAAAGATTTTATTCATATATTCATGAGAGACACACAGAGAGAGGCAGAGACACAGGCAGAGGGAGAAGCAGGCTCCTCACAGGGAGCCCAATGTAGGACTGGATCCCAGGACTCTGGGATCATGCCCTGAGCCTAATGTAGATGCTCAATTGTTGAGCCACCCAGGTGTCCCTGAGATTTTTTTTTTTTTATCTCTCTCTAACAAACAAGAAGCATAGTTCTTAGAGAACCACAACTCACAACTGGAGGATAAACATTTCATCCTTAAAAGATGAAACAAACTCTGGAAGATAGTACAAAGAGATGACATTGTCACAAAATTTTCAAGATTATTATATCCTAGGATATTATTATATCCTATCTTAAACTGTCTTCAGTTAGTTCATTGAATTCTAGTTCTGATTAGAGATCATTTTCTCTTAAATGGTAGAAGGAAATGTTAGTCTCTGAGGACATTCATATCCATTAAAAGTTATGAATATCATTGCTTAGTTTTCTCTATTGTCCACACTCCCGCTCCTCCTATTTACCGTGTTAATATATATTTCTCATGAAAGCATTCTGTAGTACTATGTATGTATTATGTATGTATGTATTTTAGAGAGAGTGAGCGAGTGGGAGGAGGGTCAGAGGGAGAGAGAGAGAAGCAGACTCCCCAATGGACGAGGAGCCCATCCTGGGGCTTGGATCTCATGACCCTGAGATCATGACCTGAGCCAAAACCAAAAGTCAGAGGCTTCACTGACTGAGATACCCAAGCATCCCAAGCATTCTATCATACTTTTTAGATATTGGAGACTTTCTAAGATCATAGAAAAGCAGAACATTTCCTTGATTTGAACAGAAAATTAGTTGTCATTACTTTTCCTGCTGTTTAATTTCTTAGTTTCAGGCCAGTAGAGAGCAATACAAAATAACTAGCAAACTAAGTAAAACACACACACACACATACACACACATATACATATATATAAATATATATATATATATATATATATATATCAGTGTCTAATGAATTAGACTATATTTTCAACAGATAGATGGCATTGTGAATCCTAATACCTGCTAGGTTGCCTTCTGTGTGCTGTTCTAAAAAGTTTAAAAATTGAAGGAAGCATTTCTACACTTTCCAGCAGCATCAGCAGGAGTGTGAAATAATTCTTCCTTTCAGTCTGTTCAACTTGTACTTGGTTAGTCTATTATGCTATATAAAGGCTATAACAAAAAGAAAGGAAGGAAAAAAAAAGAACGAAAAGCAAAATTCAAGTGTCGTGTCTGTCACATCCCAGCCTGGGAACCGGTACTAGACTATTCGCTTAAGGATATAATTTTGCCCTTTTTCTTAATTAGCAGTTGAGAGATTGCAAGGCATAAAAATGGGGTGACATAGAAAAATAAGTGCCTATTTGCCTGCAGCCAGCAGGGTCCTAAGTTATTTTCTCTTCCTCTGAAACTTACATAGTCATGCTAGAAAAAGAATGATCTGATTTAAAAATATAAGAGAGAATGTATGAACCAGAAATGTGGTACTTTATAGAAGTATGAAGATCTTTGTATGCATCATATCATCTAAGCATCCTTCACTGTCCATATGTTCTTTTTATTCAGTCACAGTTTCATTGTGTGATTACTCAGGATTTATTTTAAAAGGAGCAAGTACTACCTCTGACCTTTGAAAACCATAAGGCACTGCAGAAATATACACAATATTGTTATTTTGGTTTTTTTTTTTTTTATAAATTAATTTTTATTGGTGTTCAATTTACCAACATACAGAATAACACCCAGTGCTCATCCCGTCAAGTGTCCCCCTCCGTGCCCGTCACCCATTCACCCCCACCCCCCGCCCTCCTCCCCTTCCACCACCCCTAGTTCATTTCCCAGAGTTAGAAGTCTTTATGTTCTGTGTCCCTTTCTGATATCTCCCACACATTTCTTCTCCCTTCCCTTATATTCCCCTTCACTATTATTCATATTCCCCAAATAAGTGAGAACATACACTGTTTGTCCTTCTCCGATTGACTTACTTCACTCAGCATAATACCCTCCAGTTCCATCCACGTTGAAGCAAATGGTGGGTATTTGTCGTTTCTAATGGCTGAGTAATATTCCATTGTATACATAAACCACATCTTCTTTATCCATTCATCTTTCGATGGGCACCGAGGCTCCTTCCACAGTTTGGCTATTGTGGACATGGCTGCTAGAAACATCGGGGTGCAGGTGCCCCGGCGTTTCATTGCATCTGAATCTTCGGGGTAAATCCCTAACAGTGCAATTGCTGGGTCGTAGGGCAGGTCTATTTTTAATTCTTTGAGGAACCTCCACACAGTTTTCCAGAGTGGCTGCACCAGTTCACATTCCCACCAACAGTGTAAGAGGGTTCCCTTTTCTCCGCATCCTCTCCAACATTTGTTGTTTCCTGCCTTGTTAATTTTCCCCATTCTCACTGGTGTGAGGTGGTATCTCATTGTGGTTTTGATTTGTATTTCCCTGATGGCAAGTGATGCAGAGCATTTTCTCATGTGCATGTTGGCCATGTCTATGTCTTCCTCTGTGAGATTTCTCTTCATGTCTTTTGCCCATTTCATGATTGGATTGTTTGTTTCTTTGGTGTTGAGTTTAATAAGTTCTTTATAGATTTTGGAAACTAGCCCTTTATCTGATATGTTATTTGCAAATATCTTCTCCCATTCTGTAGGTTGTCTTTGAGTTTTGTTGACTGTATCCTTTGCTGTGCAAAAGCTTCTTATCTTGATGAAGTCCCAAGAGTTCATTTTTGCTTTTGTTTCTTTTGTTTTCGTGGATGTATCTTGCAAGAAGTTACTGTGGCCAAGTTCAAAAAGGGTGTTGCCTGTGTTCTCCTCTAGGATTTTGATGGAGTCTTGTCTCACATTTAAATCTTTCATCCATTTTGAGTTTATCTTTGTGTATGGTGCAAGAGAGTGGTCTAGTTTCATTCTTCTGCATGTGGATGACCAATTTTCCCAGCACCATTTATTGAAGAGACTGTCTTTCTTCCAGTGGATCGTCTTTCCTCCTTTGTCGAATATTAGTTGACCATAAAGTTCAGGGTCCATTTCTGGATTCTCTATTCTGTTCCATTGGTCTATGTGTCTGTTTTTGTGCCAGTACCACACTGTCTTGATGACCACAGCTTTGTAGTACAACCTGAAATCTGGCATTGTGATGCCCCCAGCTATGGTTTTCTTTTTTAAAATTCCCCTGGCTATTCGGGGTTTTTTCTGATTCCACACAAATCTTAAAATAATTTGTTCTAAGTCTCTGAAAAAAGTCCATGGTATTTTGATAGGGATTGCATTGAATGTGTAAATTGCCCTGGGTAGCATTGACATTTTCACAATATTAATTCTGCCAATCCATGAGCATGGAATATTTTTCCATCTCTTTGTGTCTTCCTCAATTTCTTTCAGAAGTGTTCTATAGTTTTTAGGGTATAGATCCTTTACCTCTTTGGTTAGGTTTATTCCTAGGTATCTTATGCTTTTGGGTGCAATTGTAAATGGGATTGACTCCTTAATTTCTCTTTCTTCAGTCTCATTGTTAGTGTATAGGAATGCCATTGATTTCTGGGCATTGATTTTGTATCCTGCCACGCTACCAAATTGCTGTATGAGTTCTAGCAATCTTGGGGTGGAGGCTTTTGGGTTTTCTATGTAGAGTATCATGTCATCGGCGAAGAGGGAGAGTTTGACTTCTTCTTTGCCAATTTGAATGCCTTTAATGTCTTTTTGTTGTCTGATTGCTGAGGCTAGGACTTCCAATACTATGTTGAATAGCAGTGGTGAGAGTGGACATCCCTGTCTGGTTCCTGATCTTAGGGGAAAGGCTCCCAGTGCTTCCCCATTGAGAATGATATTTGCTGTGGGCTTTTCGTAGATGGCTTTTAAGATATCGAGGAAAGTTCCCTCTATCCCTACACTCTGAAGAGTTTTAATCAGGAATGGATGCTGTATTTTGTCAAATGCTTTCTCTGCATCTAATGAGAGGATCATATGGTTCTTGGTTTTTCTCTTGCTGATATGATGAATCACATTGATTGTTTTACGAGTGTTGAACCAGCCTTGCATCCCGGGGATAAATCCTACTTGGTCATGGTGAATAATTTTCTTAATGTGTTGTTGGATCCTATTGGCTAGTATCTTGTTGAGAATTTTTGCATCCATGTTCATCAGGGATATTGGTCTGTAATTCTCCTTTTTGGTGGGGTCTTTGTCTGGTTTTGGAATTAAGGTGATGCTGGCCTCATAGAATGAGTTTGGAAGTACTCCATCTCTTTCTATCTTTCCAAACAGCTTTAGTAGAATAGGTATGATTTCTTCTTTAAACGTTTGATAGAATTCCCCTGGGAAGCCATCTGGCCCTGGACTCTTGTGTCTTGGGAGGTTTTTGATGACTGCTTCAATTTCCTCCCTGGTTATTGGCCTGTTCAGGTTTTCTATTTCTTCCTGCTCCAGTTTTGGTAGTTTGTGGCTTTCCAGGAATGCGTCCATTTCTTCTAGATTGCCTAATTTATTGGCGTAGAGCTGTTCATAATATGTTTTTAAAATCGTTTGTATTTCCTTGGTGTTGGTAGTGATCTCTCCTTTCTCATTCATGATTTTATTAATTTGAGTCTTCTCTCTCTTCTTTTTAATAAGGTTGGCTAATGGTTTATCTATCTTATTAATTCTTTCAAAGAACCAACTCCTGGTTCTATTGATCTGTTCCACAGTTCTTCTGGTCTCAATTTCGTTGAGTTCTGCTCGAATTTTAATTAACTCTCTTCTTCTGCTGGGCGTCGGGTCGATTTGCTGCTTCTTCTCTAGCTCCTTTATGTGTAAGGTTAGCTTTTGTATTTGAGTTCTTTCCAGTTTTTGAATGGATGCTTGTATTGCGATGTATTTCCCCCTCAGGACTGCTTTTGCTGCATCCCAAAGATTTTGAACAGTTGTATCTTCATTCTCATTAGTTTCCATGAATCTTTTTAATTCTTCCTTAATTTCCTGGTTGACCCTTTTATCTTTTAGCAGGATGGTCCTTAACCTCCACGTGTTTGAGGTCCTTCCAAACTTCTTCTTGTGATTGAGTTCTAATTTCAAGGCGTTATGGTCTGAGAATATGCAGGGGACGATCCCAATCTTTTGGTATCGGTTCAGACCCGATTTGTGACCCAGTATGTGGTCTATTCTGGAAAAAGTTCCATGTGCACTTGAGAAGAATGTGTATTCAGTTGAGTTTGGATGTAAAGTTCTGTAGATATCTGTGAAATCTATCTGGTCCAGTGTATCATTTAAAGCTCTCGTTTCTTTGGAGATGTTGTGTTTAGAAGACCTATCAAGGGTAGAGAGAGCTAGATTGAAGTCACCAAGTATAAGTGTATTATTATCTAAGTATTTCTTTACTTTGGTTAATAATTCGTTTAAGTATTTGGCAGCTCCCACATTCGGGGCATATATATTGAGGATTGTTAAGTCCTCTTGTTGGATAGATCCTTTAAGTATGATATAGTGTCCCTCTTCGTCTCTCACTACTGTCTTCGGAGTGAATTTTAGTTTATCTGATACAAGGATGGCTACCCCTGCTTTCTTTTGAGAACCATTTGAATGGTAAATGGTTCTCCAACCTTTTATTTTCAGGTTGTAGGTGTCCTTCTGTCTAAAATGAGTCTCTTGTAGACAGCAAATAGATGGGTCCTGCTTTTTTATCCAGTCTGAAACCCTGCGCCTTTTGATGGGGTCATTAAGCGCATTCACGTTCAGAGTTACTTGAACTTCTTCTTAAAGGGGAGTTTTAAGAGTCCCCCTTAAAATTTCTTGCAGAGCTGGTTTGGAGGTCACATATTCTTTCAGTTCCTGCCTGTCTTGGAAGCTCTTTATCTCTCCTTCCATTTTGAATGAGAGCCTTGCTGGATAAAGTATTCTTGGTTGCATGTTCTTCTCATTTAGGACCCTGAATATATCCTGCCAGCCCTTTCTGGCCTGCCAGGTCTCTGTGGAGAGGTCTGCTGTTACCCTAATATTCCTCCCCATGAAAGTCAGGGACTTCTTGTCTCTTGCTGCTTTAAGGATCTTCTCTTTATCTTTGGAATTTGCAAGCTTCACTATTAGATGTCGAGGTGTTGAACGGTTTTTATTGATTTTAGGGGGGGATCTCTCTATTTCCTGGATCTGAATGCCTGTTTCCCTTCCCAGATTGGGAAAGTTTTCAGCTAGGATTTGTTCAAATACATATTCTGGCCCTCTGTCCCTTTCGGCGCCCTCGGGAACCCCAATTAAACGTAGATTTTTCTTCCTTAGAGTGTCATTTATTTCCCTTAATCTGTCTTCATGGTTCTTTAATTGTTTATCTCTTTTTTCCTCAGTTTCCCTCTTTGCCATTAACTTGTCTTCTATGTCACTCACTCGTTCTTCCACCTCGTTAACCCTCGTCGTTAGGACTTCTAGTTTGGATTGCATCTCATTCAGTTGATTTTTAATTTCTGCCTGATTGGATCTAAATTCTGCAGTCATGAAGTCTCGTGAGTCCTTAATGCTTTTTTCTAGAGCCACCAGTAGCTGTATAATGGTGCTTCTGAATTGGCTTTCTGACATTGAATTGTAATCCAGATTTTGTAGCTCTGTGGGAGAGAGGGCTGTTTCTGATTCTTTCTTTTGAGGTGAGGTTTTCCTTCTAGTCATTTTGCTCAGTGCGGAGTGGCCAAAAACAAGTTGTATTGGGAGAATGAGAGAAAGAGAGAGAAGGAAAGAAAAGAGAAAAAGAAAAAAGAAAAAGAAAAGAAAAAGGAAAGAAGAGAAGAAAAAGGGAAAGAAAAAGAAAGAAAGGTAAAAAAAAAAGGGGGTGGGGGAAGCAATCAGAAATCAAAAAGAAAAGAAAAAAGAAAAGAAAAAAAAAAAAACACGGTGGAGTATTTCTGTAGAGTTTAAGTCCCTTGATTTCCCCTGGAACTGGTCCGTCCAGCTGGTCTTCTGGGGGAGGGGCCTGTTGCGCTGATTTTCAGGTGTTAGCACTTGGGGGAGCTGCTCTGCCCCTGCCTGCTGCAGGGCTCAGCGGGGGTTGTTTACCCGGTGAGGTCTCAGGAGGATCAGCGGCAGTTGCTATGGCAACTCTGGAAGCCTGGATTCAGCCTCCGCAGGAACTACGGGGCTCGGGGCTCTCGGTTCTCCGTCCGCAGGGCCTGGAGGCTCCGGGGCGGGGCCGCTGATCTGCTCAGCTCGGGGCAGGAGCGTCCTCGCTGTCCTGGGCCCTCCCGGCCTCTGCCTGTCCCGGGGGGAGGCCGGATCCTGGGCTGTGTCCCGGCGCCCTGTGCTCCCGGGCCTGTGTTGTTGGATTTGCGCTCCCGCCCCGCAGCTCCCTCCCTGGAGCCGCTCCCGAGCCCCTCCGAACTGCTCCGGTGCGTGCTGCAGCCCTTAGGGAGCTCGGTGCACTCTCCTGCGCTTGCAGGTGCCTGTTAGTGTCCCCGGGAGCCCGAGGGCATCCCCGCCCTCCTGGGTCCTGCTCCAACTCCCTGCGAGCCCCTTTCCGCCCGCCCGGGAAGGTTGGTGCAGCTCCTGCTCCTCCGGGACGGGGCTTTCCTGTCCTGGGGACACTCGCCCCGGCCTCAGCCCGGCTCCTCCGGGGCCCCTCCCCCTCGGAGGCCTTTTGTTCCTTTATTTCTTTTTCCCCGTCTTCCTACCTTGATAGAAGCGTGAACTCCTCTCACTGTAGCATTCCAGCTGGTCTCTCTTTACATCTCAGGCCGAATTCGTAGATTTTCAGGATGGTTTGAAGGTTATCTAGGTAATTTGGTGGGGACAGGTGATTTGGGGACCCTACTCCTCCGCCATCTTGCCCCTCCTCCCTCTGTTATTTTGGTTTTAATTATTCTTACTGGTGTTGGGATTTGTGTCTAGAATCAGATTAGAATCTGATTACATCCAAAAGGTTAGTGGAGCCATGATACCACATCATTAGGTGGAATTGCAAAAAGTGCCATTCAATATTCAGATGGCATTATCGAACATTTTCTATGGGAGGTCTGCATTTGACATTTTTCTCTAAGTAGGGTTACCAGATTTAGCAAGAAACAACAACAACAACAAAAAAAAAAAACAAAAACAAAAACAAAAAGATCACCATACCCCAAAAAACAAAACAAACAAACAAAAACACAAAGCAAAATGGAACAAACCAAACCAGAACAGAACAACTTGTTAAATTTTAATTTCAGATGAACAATGGATCACTCTTATTACTAAAATCATTTTCTTACTCTCAGTATTATCTAAATATTGGATGGGCACTTTATATGAAACAAGGATTTGTTGTTTACCTGAAATTCATATGTAATTGAGCATCTGAGTTTCTCTGGCAACCTAATTTCAAAGATAAAAAGTCGTAAGCTCCGATTTTGGGTAACTTCATGTAATGAAGAGGTCAATATGCCTATATCACTGTTTGGAGCAGCAATAGAAGTGGAACAACATGCTTTATGAACACAGAAGAAGGGGTAAGGGAGTAAGCTAACTCACTGGGCCCAGGTTTCTTTCTTCACTAGAAAAGTATCTGTAGGCTGCTCAAAAATCTTTTGTTGTATGCTGAGATCCTCCAATCCTATGTAGGAGGGATTTTTATCCCCAAATCAACTCTTATAATGGCATAGAATTGGAAGTGAATAAATGAGTTAGTTCATCTATTCTGAAGAAGCCTATGGAAGTCACTTTCCCTTGAGTTTGGGTGACTGGGAAGCTTGTCACATAATATCAAATATTGATTTTAAGCAACATATAATATTAGAGAAAAATTTCTAACTGATCTGGAAGTTGCATCAGGTCACATGTTTTATTTCTTACCGCTAAGGAATGGATGGTACTATTATAACTACATTTTTATTTTCTACCGTGGATACCCACATGCTGTGACTGAGTCCCTATCCAAATGCTGAATTTTTTTCATGAACTGATAGCCTCCAGATTGTTGCCCCTCAGAGAGGTGGAAGTAGCCTGGAGCTACATTTAGAATCTTTGCACTCTAACCCTTGCTTTGCCTCATTTGTTACATGACTTGGTTCTAAATTAAATTAGATAGTTGAAATACTTTCTAAGATTTTGCAAACTAGAGATTCATAGCTTTAAAATCAAGAAATATAACTGTAACCTTCCATTTAGCCTCAATTTAAAGTTAGGTCCCCAAACTCAAACTGCCTATGGGGTCAGTTTGGTAAATAAATGAGTGACAAGCAGATGGAGTTCAATGTAGCTTGGAAAATATACAATTTTAAGTTGTCAGGAAGCTTCAGCTCTAGACAATGCTTCTGATAAGGGAGCGAGGGCCGTTGTGGCTAGATGCTGAAAGTTGCCAAGATGTTTACAGAAGGTGAAAATGTGTAATTTTACATGAAATCTCTTACTTATTATATGTCAATAATTAGTGCAATATTTTTAAAAACAGAAAAACAGTTCTGTCAGGTGGATGTGGTCTTTAGTCTGTCTCTGATTTAAAGCATCATTATGTCCATAAGTTTTGTTTGTTTGTTTGTTTGTTTGTTTTTGCCCACATTTCAAATCACTGGGGTTTTTGTCCTTATCTGTTGCTTCTTTCTTATATTCTGAGGTAATCTGCAGATTTTGAACAAATATTTTAGAATTTGCATGTGTATATTAGTGTTGTCCTCTTCCAATTAGTTACTTTGTGAAATAATCATGATTAACATCTATTGAGCATTTATATGGTCCAGAAACTGTATGTATATGTATATATTCTTTTCTTTTTTAAAAAAATGATTTTTATTTATTTATTTGAGAGAGAGAGAGAGAGAGAAAGAGACAGAGAGAGAGCATGAGCCAGGGGAGCAGCAGCAGGAGAGGGAGAAGTAGTCACTCCACTGAGCAGGGAGCCCAATGAGGGAGTTGGTCCCGGGATTCCAGGATCATGACCTGAGCTGAAGGCAGACCCTTAACTGACTGGGCCACCCAGATGCCCCATAAGTATGTACATTTTCATTTCATTTTAGACAAAACCATGTGAGATAAACACTATTATTACCCAATTATACAGTATTTCATGTAATCTTTGCTCTTTAACAAAGCACTCCAAAACTTCATAACCTAAAAGTAATTTAACATTATCAAAGTAATGATAATGTGGATTGGCAATCTGGATGATTCTTCTGCTTATGCCACGTGGGACTGTTCGTGTTGCCTGCCATCATCTGATGGCTCAACGGGCTGAAGGGTTCAAGATGGGCTCACTCAAGCATCTGCCTATTGGCTGTCAGCTCGGGTACCATGTGTCTTCACATGAACTCTCATCCTTCACGAGGCTAGACAGGCCATTTCTGCAGTGTAGTGTTCTGATTTCAAGAAGTGAAAATGAGAGCTGCAAAGCCTGTTCACACCTAAGCCCAGAATGTGCATATGTCACACCCATTATATTCTATTGGTTTGAGCAATTCATGAAGCTAACCCAGATTCAGTGGGGGGTGGGGGAGTGGCAGGGAGGGTGGAGACTACACAAGGCATTCATTTATGGAGGCCTATTCCATCCGAGGCTATTTTGTAACAACCTACCATATACAGATAACCTAAACTGAGGCATAGAAAATCTGAATAACTTGCCTTAGATCATAACATTTGTAAGGAACAATTAGATTTTGAACCATCTACACTTTTCATTGTTATTTCAGGCCAAAAGTTGTTATTATAGTAACATTGCTTTTTATCCATGTAACTTCCTTGCAGGATAACATTTATTTAGAGATATTAGTTTTTGAATCTTTTTTTTTTAAATCAACTTGTAATTATTCTTAGAATGCCATTTACTTAAAGAGCTGCCTGTGGGGAGTTTTAAACAACTACAATTGATACTTAATGTTCTGCACTTTGCTTTAAATGCCAAAAAGATAGAAAAAATATGGATTCACATTTAGATCTTTGTTTTTGCCTTTATAGATAGAAAAGGTGAGTTAAGTGATGTAGAATCTGTTGCCTCCTTCATTCCATCTAGAGCAAGGTGAGTAAGGGGGGAAAAGATGGTAGCTAATATACCTTCTATTCATAAAGGAAAAAAGATAAAAAACTATAACTGTAGGTAGTTTTGAGAAATACATTATAAAAATGTTCTAAGCTTGTCTTTAATGGGGTTAGGTGTGTATCTGAGACTTGAATGCATTATTGGAAATTATTTCTCCAAGCAAATAAAAATTTCACATCCTAGAAAATTAAGCTGCAGACCAGTATGTCAGATTAAACAGATGAAATATCCTTTCTTAACATTTTAGGAAAAGCATCGGGATACTTAATGCAAATGAGGACAGTTCATTGGTAAGAATAAGTGTTCTATTTCGAGATACAAATCAACCTACAAGGATCCCTGGGTGGCTTAGTGGTTGAGCATCTGCTTTCAGCCCAGGGCGTGATCCTGGAGACCCAGGATAGAGTCCCACATCAGGCTCCCTGCATGGAGCCTACTTCTCCCTCTGCCTGTGTCTCTGCCTCTCTCTCTCTCTCTCTCTCTCTCTCTCTTTCTGTGTGTGTGTGTGTGTCTCATGAATAAAGTCTTAAAAAAAACCAAATCAACCTACAAAACTCAATATATACTACTTTATTAAGTACTCAAAAGTTTAACTTTTATTTTTAAGCTGTTAAAAATAGTTTCACTTTGATTGTTCATCAGTTATTTATAACTTGCTTCCTTACTCCAAATAGTATTGCATATTTTTGTGTGATCCTACTTAGAGTTAAATACAAGGGAACAAACCAAAGAGTTACAATGAAATGGGTTTAATAGGAACAAGAAAATATAGCTTCTAAGGCTATGTGAAATTTTTAAGATTTGTGAGATATTAGAGTTTGTAATTTGAGTCACAGACATAATATTTGTTCACTTCTTGGAGATAAGAAAGTTTGTGCTCTTAGGACAAAATATAGGAAAATTCAGAGCGAATGGATTCTCATATCAATGTTATTAACTACAGCTTTGAGCTTGTCACATAACTTTCATTTACCCATTTCTGTGCTTTGTAATAGGTGTAGATACATAAGCTTGCTTTAGGAACAGAGCAGGATATTTTTGTTCTTCCATGGATTTAAAATAGCCTCAAGTGACTAGTAAGGAAGGCTACAAACCTCATCATGGTGTTGCTCTGGTTCTATGCCTGTGCCAAGTCTCTACTGGACAGGAGTGGGTGGCAGTCAGATGAAGGTGCTGACTCTGGAAGGGTGGCTGGGTCTTCACGATTTCCCCTCCCACAAGGCTACTTTCCCTCTACTGTCTTGTGAGACTGCTTCCTGATGGAAAAGCCCAGAAGCTTCCAGCTTATGAACACAGTTTATGGCCGAGAGAGATGTGTTTTCTTATAATAGTACAAGGTAAACTGAACTCCATTTTTTTTCTTGGAAACCATTATTCTGTCTGGATGCAATGTTTCAGGAGACATAATCAGATGTACAAATATTTACACTCAATTTCAGAGACATGCTCACAGATTTTGAGGGAAATTGGTGCAGATGCTTCAACACTAAAGAATATCATGAAAACATTAGAAATATTGAAACTAGATATTAATTATTTGTTTATTCAACAGTTATTAAACAATTATTACTTTGGGGTATTTATTTATTTATTTTACTTTGGGGTATTGTATTTAACATAGGACATGGAGTCTTACACAAAAAAGACATGATCTGTGTTCATGGAGTTTGTACATGAGATGCTGCTAGCTTCAAAAGGAGAAATCTAACTTTTGCCAACATCTGTTGAATGAAGACCATCAGTAGGATCTACAGAGTAATAATGCAATTCTAACCTACATAATAATAAATGCAGCAGTATATATACAGAGAATACTTTTGTTTTATGTAACAGGGACATACATGCCCTACAGTTTATTACAGCCTCCATGCAAATAATTTTTGCAGAGATATTTCAAAAGGCCAGATTTAGGAATAAAATAGAAAAGCAGCTGTATTTATTTGCATATATTTACATGAACACTGCACATTCTTCATTGGAAATTAGAATTTTAAAAAGTTACCTCAAAAATGTAATTTCAAAGTTTTTCTTTTCTCAATACTTTCATATAAACCTATTTATGGTTTCCCGAGTATCCATACCAGGGATTTGGAATACATATTTAAAAGCTGTTTTCACTAACCACATTAAAAAGGTAAAACATTTACCTTTCATAAATGTTGTAGATCTGCACATCTGCTGAAATCTGAGCCCAGAGAAAAGGATAGCCAGGGTAATGATAGAGTGATGAGAGCTGGGGAAGGAAGAAAGACAGAATTAGTGAGTCCCACATCCTGTTCTCCTCTACATCAGAGTCAGAGTTGTGGTTCCACTCACAAGCCACTTCATGTTGAGAAAGAATAAGATGACTTCAATGTATTTTTAAACAGTTCAGGCTTTCACTGAAATTTCAGTTCTGTTTCTGTTTTCCAATTATGGTGGTTGTAATAGTTAAGAACAGCAATAATAATGACAGCTATTACATATTGTTTCCTTGATGTCTGCCGGGGACTTGCTAAATGCCTTTGTCATTTTATTTAATTGATTGGAAAAAAAATCCTATGAAGTAGGCGGTATAATTATATTCATTTTCAGGTAAAGAAACTGACATTCACAGAAGTGACCTGAACAAAGTCACAGAGTTAATAAGTGGGCTAGCCAAGATTCAAATTAAATCTGTCTGAATCCAAATATGGGGACATTCACCTCTACTTACCTTGCTAAGAAAAGCCATAAGGCAAAAATTAAAATAGAACAAACCATGCATATGAGCAAAGCAAACCCAAACCATTTAGATGGGAATAGAGATGGGGTTAATGCATATGTAAAGTGTTCGTGTGAAAATGATTATACATGCTTTATATAAATCATATGCATACAGAAATATAGATAGCAAAACAGATTTTTTAATTATTATTATTCTCATCCTCTGTATTGAAAGCAGGAGCTTGGGGGAAAAAAAAAGAAAAAGCCAAAGCTCAATGATCAGCCAGGAAGTACTGGGTAGGTGGATAGGTCTGGAATAATAAATCAGCCTGCCAGCCCCTTTCACACTGGTTGTTCAATATCATAATGAAGTATGCCTGCTGCTTGAACTAAGAGTTTCAAAACTCCTTGGTGCCAATCAGATTAATTCCTATCATAAAAGAATCATAAAATCTACACATTCTATAAAAGAGAGAATAAAAATAAACACTGTAAACTCTGGACTATTGCATTACAACTTGATTTTTAGCCCTTTAAATAATTTTGCTTAGAAAGAAAATAACAATTTTTATACTTTAGGAACCGGTTGATTTGTTTGCACATTATGCTTAGGCTTACCAAAAATATGCACTTAAATTCTTGAAGAAAAAAGTAACAGAAATCGCCAGATGGAGAAGAGGTCTGATTCTTCTAAAACAAAACAAAACACACAAAAAACCCATTGCTTCGACATCTTCTAGGGCTCTAAAATCTACATGTATCTTCTCTGTCAATTCAGAAATTTGACTGCAAGTTCCTCTGCAATCTGACTTCACTTTGCATGCCTCACCTTCTTTCCGTTCAGTCAAGCAGGCATCTTCACTTTGAAGCTGGCACATCTAATTCCTGCTTCTCACCTTGCTCACATTATAACACACAATGTGCCTGTTTCTATGCCATGTCTTTTCCCCTTCTCTTTATGTACTAAAAATTCAGTTTAAGCCTTACCTGCTTCACAAGACACATCTTGAAAAGTTCTATCACCCTTATAATTTTATTACATTTAGAATCATTACTACAATGTGTATCATATTCTGTGTGTGTGTGTGTGTGTGTGTCTGTCTGCTTTTTATTTGGAGAGCACTCTTGCAATACAAAAGTAAACATGTGAAAATCCTTTAATCCATGATGATACACACACACATACATTCTTAATTATATGTATTTATATATGTATGTGGAAGAATACATATGTACTTATATACATGCATATACATACATATAAATTCTTACATATTATATATAATAACATATATATATATATATATTCATACACATGCATGCAAAGACTTGGAAAATAACCTGAGTAGGAGACCAGATAAATTTTACTTCCATATAGGGAGGTACATGCTTAGTTTGGTGAAACTGGAGAATACTAATAACTGGTATTTACTATAAGCACCTATAATGTCAACTTCTTTGTGTTTTTTTATTTAGTTTTCACAAAAATTCTACTATAGGAATGCTATTATCATCTTCTTTACAGATGAATGTGGATATATGTTTATATCTGCATATATGAATTATGAAAGGATAACAAGACATTGACAATGGGGTTTCCTATGGGGAATACAATTAATATTGGGGGGATTGGTTTTCATTATGTGCCCTTCTATACTGTTTTTTGAAGATGTATTCAAATGCATAATATCTGTATGTATCAAATAACAGAGAGAAAACATCTGCTGTGTCTTTCCTTTTAGCTGGATTGTGAACCCTTTTAGGAAGAAGCCCTAATCTATCAAATCATATTGATGTATGCAGTAGATCTGCTGTTGGAGCACTTATTTTCAGTGCAGACAAAATAAAAACACAGATGCAGTTTTCGTAAATATAAATTCTTAGAAAAAGCAAACTCTGCTCTTTTATTTGGGGATATAATATTTTACTTATTTCACATTTGCAGTGTTGTAAAATAAATCAACTGTTTTTTTAACAACCATAAGGGAATTTCAGAGAATTTCCTTCAAGATAGATACTTTGTGAGAATATAGTATCCTCTGAAGTGATTTTGCCATTGTTCAATTTTTTAAAAGAATTTGTAAAGTGTTATAAAATACATTTATGATGTTTAAATGTTTAGAAAATTTTACCTACTTAGACCTGTATATTAAAGTATCAAATAGTTGCTTGTATCAGAGTCACTCAGAAAACCAAACTCATGTAGAGTAATTAAATTAAATAATAATTTAATATGGGATATTAAGGTGTTAGAAGGCCTGAGGAAACATCAGGGGAAGATGAGATTACCTGACTTTGGAAGCTGCCATTATTTCTAAGTTCAGGGCTCAAGGGCAGGAGTCAGAGCCACTAAGTGGGAGCTAGAACCTTGGATCCTGGCTGTCCGGGGAGAACTAGAACCCTGGAGAATACCAGCTGGCAGAGATGACACCGAAGTAGAAAGGGAAGGAAATAGGTTTGGTTTCTCTCTTCTACCCACCAACCTTCTGCCATTGTCTCACATCGACTGAAATGGAAAAGGAGTCAATTTGCAAGGGATCTTGGAAAATGTAGTTTACAGAGGTCACCTCTGCACCCCCACTGCCAAGGAAGGGAGAGAAGAGAAATTTTGAGAAAAAAAGTGCAAATAAATGACATTATATTGAGAACTTAACCATGATACACAGTAGCACTTCTACCCTTTCCCTTCCTGTTAGTGCTTTGCTTACAGAGGCTCTTTTAACTCTTTTAGCCTTTTCTTCTGTAGTTTTATTCATGGTTCTAAATACAAGTCTGCATTGCTATTTGGTAATTTTTAAAGTTGATGTATTATATATTGATTGTCTATTAGAATGGATATAGACTTCGTTCTCCTTTTTGCTCCTCCTTCATTCTTGCAATAGACTTACAGTCTCTTTAAATGCAGGTCAGCGAGCAGTGTTTACAACCCCATGTGACGTGATGTTGTCCACTGCTGAACCAAGTACCATACTATGCTTATTTTTCTTATCTTGGATAAGTATTTGTTTGGGAAAATATCACTGTTTTTTCGCTTGCATAATTCCTCATACTTTTCTTATTTTTCTCATATTCTTAATTCTTCTCTATGACCCTCCATACTGTCTACCTTTCTGCTGAGTTTTTGTTTTGTTATGTATTTTGGAAGAATTTCCGTTGGAGCCTCCTTTCCCTTGCTCTGATCTGGACTGGCTGCTCTTTAGCTTAGCTTTGTGCTATCATCTGGAGCTTTGTGTTAGTACTTTCTTGATGTGGGTGCACTCTTCCTCTTTCTTACTATTTTTCTTTGACATATTTTACAGGAACTTACTTGCTCCCACTCACTTGCTTCTGTCTTCTCTGTTCTCCTCTGTTCCATTTTACTACATTCCCTTTCTTCTCATTCATTTTCTTTTTCTCTATTTGTATTTCATAAGCATATTTCACTTAATATGTGTCCAGTACTGAGTTAGCAAATATGAACCATGCTATTTATTGGTTACCTTACCTTTACAGCACGCTAGATTTATTTCAAATAATTCTTTGGTGCAGTTTACTGAAATAAACCAATGTTTCAAATCTCTTTCATATTTGATCCAATCATTCTTGATGGTCTCTGATACATAGTCTCTCACCGAAATGGATAAATTTCCTTATACAGGTAATATTTTGAATTTTGGAGCACTTAAATTTTTTCCTAATTTATACAAATATATGTTATGAGCCTCAATCCTCATAAGAATCTATTCTGAAAAAAAAAAGAAAAAAAAGAATCTATTCTGAAATTGTGCACATTTTACAAATAGAGAAACAATGACATTTTAAGTATTCTTGTCAGTTGCAGATAGATTTGTTGATAGAATCAGGAAACCCTAAAGTTTTCTTTCTCACCTGTATCCTATAGCCTACTGCCCCCCCATCCGTGGTTTCATTTTTTACAGTTTCAGTTACCTGAGGCCAACCTCTGTTAGTTGTAGCAGATCCTCCTTTTGACAAATCATCAGGTGAATAGTAGCCTAAGGCTATATACATCACCCCGCTGCCAGAGTCCTTCACCTCACTTCCTCTCCTCACATGGGCATTTAACTATCTCATAACATCACAAGAAGTGTGAGTACAGTACAATGCACTATAATATTTTTAGATAGAGTGATACCACATTCATATAACTTATAGCATCTTGCTGTAATTGTTCTATTTGATTACTATTGTTGTTAATCTCTTACTTTGCCTTGTTTATAAATTAAACTTTCTAATAGATGTGTATACACAAGAAAATACATAGTATACATAGAGTTTGGAACTATCTGCATCCCTTGAGGTTCTGGAATGTATCCCCAGAGGATAAGAGGGATGACTGTAATGCTATTAGACTATCTGCTCCATGAACACACATAAGATCGCATCCAATATGGCATATCCCTCCTTGGCTAGAACAGTCATTAAGGAAATGATTGAACCAACCTTTTTTTACATCCAGTTTCTCACTTTTATATAGTTTTCTCATTCTGAGGGTTGGAGTTGGTAAAACATAGCATGTTTGAATTACCTGGGAGACTTTTTTTTCCTGAAAGATTTTAGAGGAGTGTTCATGTTGTGGTATAGCTGAGGGGGCAGAGATGCTGAGGATTGGGGAACTCAGTGTTAGAGTGTTGCCAAATGAACCCATGGAATTTCCTTACCTAAAAATATTTTAAAATTAGAATATTTCTCTACCTAATGAGTTAAGTTTTTCTTGATGATGTTAGATAAACCAGTTTATTTTAAATAATTTCATATATATACACCCATCTTAAACTGAATCTGTTTTAATATTACTAGGGCATCAGAATAAACTTGTAGGATCACATGTTCATTAAAATGATTTATTATACTAGTTAATTTTTATCATTCTTCAAAAAGAGCCAAATTAACAATAAAATTAACAGAGTATCACAATGACATTTGTGATGCAGCATGGTATGCTAGAAATAGCGCTCAGTTGAAGATTAAGTAATTTAGACTCTAGCCCCATGTCTGTTACTTATTTGTTTTTTGGCCTTTGGAAGACACTTGCTTTCCAGTATCATCTTTATCTTCAAAATGACGTGAATGAATGAGGTAGCATCTAAAGACCCCCTTAACATTAATTCTCTAATTTCTTTTTTTTAAGATTTTATTTATTTATTCATGAGAGACACACAGAGAGGCAGAGACCTAGGCAGAGGGAGAAGCAGGCTCCTCCTTGTAGAGAGCCTGATATGGGACTCCATCCTGGGATCAGGCCCTGAGCCGAAGGCAGACGCTCAACCACTGAGCCACCCAGGGGTCCCATAATTCTCTAATTTCTAATTTTTAAAAAATTAGGTTTATAACTGATGATCAGTGCAGAGATCTTCATAGACATAATTATCAACCCCCCGTTAATACACACACACACACACACACACACACACACACACACATATATTTAAGTGATTTTATAGTTTCATGTAAGTGAAAAGTATAGATGATTGTTACCATATACATTTTATATTATATAAAAATATATCTCTTTATCTGTCTCTCTATGTTTATCTCTATCTCTTTTTCTACACACAGAATGGCCAAAAATTAGCCAAAATGCAGCCTTTTGAATTCTAAAAAATAGGCAAAGGGTTAAGTCTGCTCCCTTGCTCCATTGCCCCAAGAAAATGGGTTCTATAGAGAGATAGCTGTTATTCCTAGCTTTGGCTTAGGAGGAAAAAATGAAAATAATTTATTTTATGTTTTGAAGTAAATGAATTTAGGGTCAATGTATATAAAGTCCCCTGTGTGTGTTTATTGCTATGTCAGATGAACTGAAAAATTTTCAACATATGGAAAAATTTCTCAAGGTCATATTTAATTTAAAGTTTCTCTGTTTTATTTCTTTTATGTGTATGTTTGGATATACTATATATGTGCATATATGTAATTATGTAATATATTTATTTTAATTTAATATTTAATAATATTGATTTAATTATATAATTAACATATTGTATGTTATATAATTACATATATAATTTATTGTATATACATTTAAATATTTAATATAAAATTTAATTACTTATTTGTACTTAAAAAAATTATCCTCTTGAAAGTCATGAATTTGTTTCCATGGTAAAAAGCTAGTATAATGCAGTTTGTTACACTGACAAATATCATCTTTCATGATATGACTTGTAACAGTACAGCCACATCAAAAGATAAAATAAGAACATTTAGCTAATATAATAACCTGTGCAAAGAGACCAACATTTTTCATTCTGAACTAATCCACATTTTATTATCCAAGCTTTATTTTGACACAAACATTTTTTAACACTCTTGCAAGCAAAAACTGAAGATGGGAAAAGGGTCAAAAAGGACAGAAATTAGGATCAATGCCCCCAATTTAGTTTACTCCCAATGGTCTATGTGGAATAATCAGAAGTTAAAAAAAAAAGAATTCAATAGAAATCTTTGAACTCATATGTACAGAACGAGATAAGATTCCCTGTAGATCTTTGTACTACTTTATCTCTCAAGTTTTAAAACCTTTTGATAGAACCACTTAACTTCAATATCAAATAAGATGCATTTCTGAACACTATTTGCTCAATTTGCTTCCAATCTATTTCTTATTATATCTTTACTAGCCTTAAGTATATACATTTAAGATCTCTAAGCAATGACAGGATACATTGTCATGCTTTTATTTTTTAAAATTTTTTGAAGATTTTATTTATTAATTCATGAAAAACACAGAGAGAGAGAGAGAGGCAGAGACATAGGCAGAGGGAAAAGCTGGCTCCCTATGGGGAGCCTGATTCAGGACTTGATCCCAGGACCCCGGGATCAAGTCCTGAGCTGAAGGCAGACGCTCAACCACTTAGCCACACAGGCAACCCAATTGTCATGCTTTTAAATGCTTTATTATTTGCATTTGGAGATCTTAAAATTAGACATGTTAAAATATGGCATGCTTCTTGATATAGTTTTTATGGTAATTAGAGGTATAGTTGAAATAATTTGCTATGAAATATTTAAAAATCATAACAAATATATTTTCTTTAGAAATACAAATTCTCCATAATATCTTGTAATCAATCATTCTTTAGTTCTATTTCCTTCTGTGGTGTTTTTCACGTAGTCTTGTCTCCTATAATATGGATAGAAGATTGATTTTTTTTGCAAAATATGAAAGTAATTTCATTGAAAAGACTTATTGATAAAAGTCTATGCCCAATTAAACCACATATACACTCCTAAAAATAGCATCTTAATAAATTATTTCTAGTCAATATTTCAATGCTCTACCACTTTAAAAATTTTTTGGTAAAAGGTTTTGTACTTAGATTTATAACTTGACCTTTGCTGATAACTATAGGCTAAAGGTCAAAATCCTAAAGATAACAGAAGCAGAGAATTGGGCCCAAATAGAAGTTTTAATTCCATCACCAGAACTTGAGTTTTGTGTTGTTCTAGTGTCACAATTTCTAAAGAAAGCCAGAAAAAGAAGTTGATCTCTTACTCAACAGTTTTACAAACCATTTGTGGGAAGGGTTTCTTGTGTCCAACTGTTTCAAAAGAAGGAGGAGGAGAAATCAAATTATTGAAAGATAACTTGGAAAATTTAATAAAAGGTAGATTTTCTCAGAGAAAAATATGGGTGAAGTGAGTGACATGGGTTAAAAAAACAAGTAAAGAAATGACAGGGAGATGTTCAGGGAAGAATGTAAACTTTGGGTCTGAGAAATCATTAATATAATATGATGAGAAATTTATAAGGAAGAAAAATGAAAATTGCTTTATATAAAGTAAGTTTCATATTCACGTGGACAGTCGTGGAGGAACATGTGCTTCACCCTGAAGACCTTGGAAGCCCTCCTGACTCCAGGCGGCTTAAAACTACACACACACACCATCTCCACTTGAGACTTGCTTTTACTACCATATTTTTCATCCTTGCCTCTCAAGTTATTACCATGATAATTGTTGAATTTCTCATTACAGAAAGCCAGTCTTTCATAAATATTATATGAGGCTCTTATTGGCAGACACAGTGTCACTTTTCTTAAAAGAAATATGGAAATTCTGTAATTTGAGGTGATTCATTATTTATCTTTTTTATAATTTTAATGAATACAAGTGTCTCTTATTCATTAAAAATAGAACAACAAAAATATCCATCTAGCCATTATCCTCTTGATTGATCTGCCTCATTAAGCTAAAGATCCAGGCAGAGCACCTGAAAGCACCTTAATTCTTCTTCAAAGATCATCATCACACTAAAATTATTTGCTTCTGGAGATCATTAATTTCGTTTTATGGATAGGAGGATTTTTTTTTCTGGATTGAGGTAGATTAACATTCCTTTTCATTCACCCCATTCAAGGAATTCTTAGTAATAAAGCAGAACTAAATGGCACATATTAAGCATCATTCATTTAATCTTGAGGTAAAGACAGTTCGAAGGAAAGTTTGGAGAGTCGGTTGAGAATGCCTTATGAATCTCATTGTAGGAGTGACAGCTGGGGTATTTTCTTTGATTTGTCGGTAAATACATAGCTATATATGTTACTTGTGTGTATCAAGAGATACAAAATGATCACATAGTTACTCATTGTTATTTAGATGCTTGGGATTTAGAAAATCCTGGGAGTGATACCTGTGCCCCTGTATCAGCTTGTAAGGAGCCTCTAGGCCTCTGTCTTGTTGCCACTTGGTGGTGTTTAGAAGGACCAATCACTCCTAACTAAACTCAAATCAGTCTCCGTAGGCTGCTATGCTATGTTGAGGATTAGGAAAGAAAAACATCAAAAGAGGGCTTGGTGATAGGAAAGATTTCATGTTATTGTAAAGAAAACACACAGCTTTTAAAGATGTAATATTCAGTTTTCACTTCTGTAATTTTTTTAAGTTCCTGTACCAAATTAAGGCAATGGTTGTCCCTCAAAATTATCCTTCAGAAGAGAGGATGTGTCCTTAAGAAGTGTCTCATATAATGGCTCAATCATTTTGTTTTGGAAAAAAAAAAAAGTTCAGGTTTGCCTGAAATGATTTCATACTGTGCTAGATTTTGATGTTTAAAAAAAAAAAGAAAACAAAAAACTATTCTTATGGGTTAGAAAAAAAAAAGGAAAGAAATGTGAAACAGATTTTATAATTATTCCTGGGGGTAAGGTCTCACAATTGCAAGTGTTGGATATGGTTGTAATTGAGTCTTTTGACAGTCACTTGAAAATAATTTGCAGAATGAAAGGCTTTGTAATTTCGACGTGGATCCTTCAGTTCTTTAGAATTCAGAAGAACAAAGTGCTAAATCCCAGCTAGGTTTAGGACTATCTTCAAAGAGAATGGTGCTTGTATTGCATGTCTCCTCTCTTCAATCTCATTCTACACATAAGTATCAGGACACTTGTTCTATGCTCCTATCTCCGCACACACCATTTTCTTCTAAATCTTCCTTGTATCTTAAAACACTTAGAAGAGAAAACTATGTGCGGTGGAAAAGATTAAATAATAGATCTAACATCACTGTAATGGTGGTGATGATAATACTAAGACTTATGTGAAAACTTTGAATGAGAGTGGAAAGGAACAACGTTTCTAAAAGAATCTTCAGTTTTCTAAAGCCATGTTGTCCAATTCGGTAGCTGCTAGCCTCATGAGCCAATTTAAATTTAAATTAATTAAAATGAAATGTAAACTTTGAACTCTCTAGTTGCACTAGTCATATTTCAAATGCCCAATGGCTAGAGGTGGCCAGTGTCTATCATATTAGAGCAGATATAGAGCATTTCCAACACTGCAGAAAGTGCTGATGGATGACACATACCAGAGTATAATTGTAAATATCTGGGCCATTAAAATAATTAATATTGTAGATAGACATTTGATTATTTCATTTATATGCCTATATTTCAAGTTCAAAAGTTCAAAACATTTTAGGATAAAATGGTGAATTACATTTGAGGTTATTTTATACTTGGGCACACATAGTAATGTACTTAAAAATATAAACTGTGTTTATTTAATTAAAAGTCAATGCCTTAAATGTTCAATACAGTTTGTTATTTTGGGGACATAGCTGATACTGACACCAAATTTTGAAAAGCAAGTATTGAAGTCAGTGAGTCTAAGGTAGTAAATATAGGATTTCATATTTAATGAAAGTTTTACCACTTTAATAATCCTTGATTTCATTTTATCATGACATTTACCAATATAGGTTTCTGTTTTACAAAAGGGCCCAAGGGCACCAAATAACATGTTATATGAAAATGTAATATGGAATAATAAAATTTCTGTTTAAGGAAGAATGAGAATTGTATTGCCTTTAAAATATTTTCTCCCTGGCCCCGATAAACAATCCTTGTAGGAATAGTGGCCTCTCTGACCAAGAGATATGGAGCACAGCCTCTATATCTAAGTCTTGATGGAATTTAGAATGAAAATCTAAGTCTGGTTTCTAAATTTAAAAACATAAACCTGCCTGGTGTTCTAATCAGAAGTCTAGGAGTTTTGTGGGCTATTGTTGTTGTTGCTGTTTTGGTTTTTGTTTTTTTGCAAGTACATTTCTTTGGTTATATGGTTTCCTGAAGGATAATTAGCAAAGGCCTTTTTTGCTGGCATTACATTTTGCTTTAATATTTGCGTGAGAAACTAAAATGATTAACTTGTCAGGATTCTTACCATCTCTCTTTGAATCTGGATCCATTAGCTTCAGTTCTCTCTTGTATTTTCTGAATTTAGAAAGGAGTACATTTTCCCAGCAGAGGTCTTCAGAGATGAACAGTCTTCACTGTGAAAGTCTTGTGCACCTGCTCCCCAGTGTGCTGCCCAGAGATGTACAGGGGAAGCTAGGGAAGAAGTGACATCTCAAGAAATGTAGTGCAGGCACAAGGAGGGCATTATGAAGGAGGGACATTCATTCACTGAATATTTATTGAGCCCCAACCGTTTACTGCGTACTCTGTAGGGATTCCACCTAAAAGTCAGCTAACAGATAAGTTCCTAGGACTCTGCAGAGTTAACTGTCAAGTGAAGGTGAGCTGGACAAAGGAGGAGATAATCAAATAACTCAGGGATTGAAGATAGCATTGCTTTTAATGCCCATGACTTCAAAAGGAGTTCATGAGGAAGAGCAAACAATGAAAACAAAACCCAAAACCCCAGCCATCTTTTCTTTATCTTCTTTTAAAGGACTGGGCACCTTTCATGCATTATCTTAATCCTCACTACAACTTTATGAGGGCTGTATCATTTTCAAGTAGCAAATTAACCACAACAAAGGAAAGTTAGGTTAATTACCTGAAAATCACATAACTGATAAAGATTTTTTTTAAAAAAAGGAGAAAAACCTTGAGTTTGTTTAAGACAGATTCTTTGTAAGTTTGTGTGGGGACTCATAGTTTCAAAATTATGGAGATTTTTAGAAGAGGCAAGTAATGACATGAAAGAAATCAGAGGGTTCAAGAGAAGGTTATACCTCATGGAATTTAGACATTTCCTTACAGTGAGAAATAGCTGGTGTCCATACCAAATAGGGTTTGCATTTGTTCATTTTTTTGCAAATGAGGAGAGCCAGATTTATGTGTGTGTGTGTATCCCACAGGCGCTCACAAGGGAAGGACCAGAGAAATATAAAATGTTAAAGACTAGAGAAAAGATAAAGGTGTGGGGGAAGATAAAGATGGTCAGAGTCAAGATGAGAGACAAACTATGGTGCAAGGTAGCAAACAAAGGACCTGGCTCTTGATGGATCTTTTCCAAGAAGTAGGGTGGTCACCCACAGCAATGTGGAGGAATTGATCAGAGAAATGAAGCTATTACTCAGAGAGTTATCCCTTTCCCAGTATTCATGCAGGCCAGTATTTTTAACCAGATAGAACCTAACCTGATAGAAGGCAGAATGGTGGTCTACACAATGGACCAGAGGAGAAAATGGAAGGTACCCAAGTGTAGGGGTGACTTCTGTGCTATGAGGAAAGATGTGCGGATTCTTAAGCCTGTGCTTGAATAACAGAGTTAAATACCTGCTTCCAAAATAGAATTTATTTTGGGTAGCTCAGTTGGTTGAGCATCTGACTATTGATTTCAGCTCAGGCCATGATCTCAGGGTCATGAGATTGAGCCTGGCAAGGGCTCCTCGCTCAGCAGGGAATCTGCCTGAGATTTTCTCTTCCTTCTGCCCCTCCCCTCGGTTGCTCTCTCTCTATCTCAAAGAAATAAATGAATCTTTTATTTTATTTTAGTTTTTAAGTTTGTTCATATAAATGGATCTTTTTAAAAACCCAGAATTTATTTCTTCAACTCTGCACACATTACATGAAAAACAGTTAAAAAATAATTACAAATATTATATGGTTTCACTCATATGGGGAATATAAAAAATAGTGAAAGGGATTATAGGGGAAAGGAGAGAGAATGAGTGGGAAATATCAGTGAGGGAGACAGAACATGAGAGACTCCTAACTCTGGGAAATGAACAAGGGGTGGTGGAAGGGGACATGGGCAAGGGGACAGGGTGACTGGGTGACGGGCACTGAGGGGGGCACTTGACGGGATGAGCACTGGGTGTTATGCTATATGCTGGCAAATCGAAATCCAATAAAAAATATACAAAAAATAAATGACTTACTGATCAAGACATTATTTTTTTCAATTGGGAAAATGGTAATATGTGATGAATTTCTTAGTCTACATGTGATGAATAAAGATCTTCTTTCACATTTTTTTAAAGATTTTATTTATTTATTCATGAGAGACAGAGAGAGAGAGAGAGAGAGAGAGAGAGAGAGAGAGAGGCAGAGACACAGGCAGAGGGAGAAGAAGGCTCCATGCAGGAAGCCCGACGTGGGACTCGATCCCGGGTCTCCAGGATCACGCCCTGGGCCGAAGGCAGAGGCTCAAGCCACCCAGGGGTCCTTTCTTTCACAATTTCAAAGACTCTTGTGTGAATTTTGTCTCAGAGCTTTAACTAAAAAAAAAAAAAACTAGAGCTAGCTCCATGATAAAGTCTTTCCCAATTCTTTTAAGATATAGGGAAACAGGGCAGCCCGGGTAGTTCAGCAGTTTAGCGCCGCCTTGGGCCCAGGGCATGATCCTGGAGACCCGAGATCGAGTCCCGCGTCGGCCTCCAGCATGGAACGTGCTTCTCCCTCTGCCTGTGTCTCTGCCTCTCTCTCTCTCTGTGTCTCTCATGAATAAATAAATAAAGTCTTAAAAAAAGGAAAAGATTTAGGGAAATATAAATTGATGGATTGATTTATAATTGAACAATTTTTAAAAATATGGAAAACTAGAAATGGCAATACTAAGTTCAAAATAATGTAAAATCTTGCTATGTGAGTTTCGAATACTCTTCCTTTTGGCAATTTGTTTCCGTTTCTTGTTTGTCTCACTCTTCTTCCTTTTTACGTTTTTAAGATTTATTTATTTATATTTGTTTCTATAAATGTTGTAAGTACAAGTATTAGTCCTACCTAATATATGACGATTACAAAACTGCTATCACGGGAAATCAGAAATTAATACTGATCTCTTTAAAGCAAAAATAGCACATGATATCCCATAAAAAAATATTTTTAATCTATTTATCTGTACGGATCTCCAGAAGAAGGTACGTAGAAAAGAGGCATGATCTCTATATCCTTGCTCAAATAATGATATCAATAATATTTTAGAAATTTAAAGTTAATAAAATCTTAATTTTTTCCAATATTAACATTAACTGGATTTATATTTTGATCACTATACTGTTTTTATACCAAACAAGACAAATAATAAGAAAAAAATCTGGGGGCAGCACAGGTGGCTCAGTGGTTTAGCGCCGCTTTCAGCCCAGAGCCTGATCCTGGAGACCCGGGATCGAGTCCAACGTCGGTCTCCCTGCATGAAGCCTGCTTCTACCTCTGCCCCCCCCTTTCTCTCTCTCTCTCTCTGTCTCTCGTGAATAAACAAATAAAGTCTTAAAAAAATCTGAACATAATCAAGAAGTAACCACCCAAAGGCCTGGTGCATTGGCAGTTTGATGGGTCTAATTATCCTGTTTCGAGGACAGTCAAAACTAGTTGGCCCAGCTGTACTCAACTCTCATAGATTTTCTACTCTGAATCTTTTTGACACTACAACTTCTTAAAAATAGGCCTAATCTGAACCTAAAAAAAAAAAAAAAAAAAAAAAAAAAAAAAAAGGATTTTAAGTTTTACTTAACCTGAACCAAACTCTCAATTCCTCACAAAGCAAACTCATTACTCAAGTTGTCTTGAATACGTTTCAAAATTTTCAGAGATCTGGAAACAAAGGTAGACCTGGATGACCTTCAGGATTTATAAATAGGTTCTCAAGGTGTAGACTGCCAGGGTGCCCCAAAATGGAATCTGCACGAGCTTTGGAGGCCAGATTGAGAATTTGAAACAAAATGGAGAGAGATGGTTTGTGTTTCCTACCTTTCTTTTTATATACTATGGCTTAAAGTTCATGTGTTAAGCCCCACTGATTCTAAGAACTTGTAAAATTGTAAAATTATACCCCTCTGATTTTTAAAGCCAAATGTTATGGGTGTCTAGGATGCCTGGTGTGAGAGTCTGTATCTTTCCCCTCTCTGGACTCATGGTGTTCCTCCCTCGCATGCACAGTTCCGTCAGTCCCTTTAGCTCCTGACCATGTCTTCATCCTTACTACTTTCTTTGATGTGGCCTCTTCTCTACATTGAGCAGTGGAGTCTGTTCTTCCAGTCTTTGGGTTGTTTTACACTGATGTGGATTCAATCTGTGGGAGCGGTGAGCTCAGAGTCCTCCTACTCTGTCTGCCATCTTCCCTAAGAGTCCTCCCAGGACTTCTTTTAGACCATGAAATGTCATAGATATTACATAACTGGCCAGGACTTTAAAAATAATAACAAATAACATTTATTGAGCATTATAAGTATTTTATAAGCACTGTCCACTTAAATCCCATAACATTCCATGAAACAGGTACTATTATCATCCATAATAATGTGGAAACTGAGGCTTAGACAGATTAAATAGTTGATGAGAGATTATATAACTCAATATTCTTAAATTATGGATAAAGACTCAGAAACTAAGAGATGAGAATCAATCTCTCTGTGGCAGACTGGATTGTTGTTAATTCTGCGCTCCTTCCCTCTGCCATATGACTTTGCAGAACCATAATGGGGGCAAAGTATATTTCTCTTTCCCATAGATGTTGGGTTTGACCCTATAACTTCATTCAGTAAGTGCAATTTTAGCAGAACATCGAGAAGGGCATGCCATAATAGCTACTTCCCTTCAGCTCTGACCCAGACCTCCAGCCTGGAGCAAAGCTGCCCTGCTTGGCCTGCAGACTTCGGAATCAGAAAAATCAATGTTGCTTTAGGCCATTGAGTTTGGGGTGATTTGTTCAGCAACGTTATTGCTGCAATAACTTAATAATACCTTATCCTTGATTAATTAGTTTATTTTAGATAAGTGAATGTTAATCCTGAACAGAAGCCAAAATGCAAGCTAGAAAACTGAAGTTATCAAATAAGGAAGCAAGAGGTAAACAAAACCAACAATCCAAGGTCTGTTAAGCTAAAATCAGAAGTACTTTTTTTCATTGTAAAAACCACATGTAACTATATTAAGGTTTGAATAATTGAAAAACAGGAATAACCACTATTTTGAAATACTGCTAATGCACACTTGTGCATTTTATACATCATATTCCAAATGAACTCATAAATTTACTTAACAGTAATTACTTTGCATATGTAATTTTATATCTTGAGTTCCCATTTGTTATTATAAAGTCTTACCCTATTTTCATAGATCTTATAACCTTAGTTTTTAATGGATGCTACATTAAGTGAATTAATCATAATTTACAATATGATTATTTCCCGAGACTATGTTCTATGCTTGTTCTGAACTAGAATTACTGATTAAAAGAATATAGACTTTTAGCTCATGTTGCCAACTTGCTTTCCAAAATGGTTGTAAAAATTGAAAGTGTCATAAGGAGTATATGAAAGTAATGCTACTTCACTGCTATTTTAATGTAAAATTTTTCATAGTTATGGAGTTTCAACACTTTCTCACATTTTTAAGTCATTATTTACTTTAAAATATGCTACCTTTTGTGAATTACGTGTTCACATCATTTTACCATTTAACTACTGATTTTTTAGTTATTTTTCTAAATTTCCTGATTTTTTAAACATCAAAAAAAAAAAAAACCCTTGCCATTATCTGAAACCTTATGATGCTTTTATTCATCTATGAAAGACAACCTCAGGTGGAGATCTGGGGGAAGAAATCATAGGCTACTTATATATATATATCTAAAATACTTTAAGCAGAGCTATTTTGCTTTGTGGTGGGAGGTATGAACCTAATTTGAGTTTCCCCCCCAAACTGCAAAGCACTTAACTCAAATAATATTAATGAAATACACCTTCTATTCTGCATAGTTTCGCAATGTCTCTTTTTAGCATGTGCTAAATTGTGAAGTAGGTAATTCTCTCTTCTTAGGTTAAGTCCTCTCTTCCAATGGTTGACATAGCTATTCTTCACTGAGAAAACATAAGTGGCACTTCCTTTTATTTTCCAGTGTTCTGCACAGGAGGCATTCGGTAAATGTTTATTGTTGTTGACACTGAAATAAAATGTGGAGAAGAGAAATATCTCTAATACTCCATTTGCCGCTCCATGTCTGCTACCCTGACTTGAGTCAGCAGTAACATAAGGTATTTCCTAACTTAGACAACAAGACATTGGGTATGTGATACCCTTGGGGCTAAGTGAATCTCACAAGTCGGTCCAGTTGCTGAACATTGAGACTGACTGGGATTTCAGTGCATGATGGCTAGGAAGGAGTGTGATCAGAGGATTTGGAAGAGACTCGGAGGAATAGCCTCTGGGACAACAAGAAAAAAGATAATTGTAGTTTTAGAAAAGGCTGAAGCAAAGGAGGAAAACATAAAAATTGAAATCAGGGAGGTTGCTAAGAACAATGAGTTTTAGTGTCTTTGTCTGGCAAAGAACATGAATAGTGAGGTAAAGCAACTTAAGATTCTATTTTATTTTTACAACTTTCTTGTATTTTAAAAAATGTCTTCCTTTTCATGTAGTATTTAGCAGTAAAAACTGTTTTAAACTCAAAATATGTAAACTCTCCTAGGGACAGGAAGGAAAAGAGAAACTCGCTAAAATCCATTCTTAGTGTGTCTGAAAGGTGAAAGTCTGAGTGCTGGTAACAAAGTGGGCCAGATGACCTATCACCGATGCTCAGTGGAAAATACCAAGAGAAAATTTTGGGGCCATCCCAGGGCGGAAGTGATGTGGAGGAGATGTGGGCTGGTAGGAGGCAGGCTGTCTGAGGAGGATCTGTTGGTTATTTCCCTTCCTCTATGCCTGCTCTCCCTTCTGTGTTCTTCGTTCCCTTCTTTCTTCTCCAGCACATCCTGCCTGGTGGGTGTGTTTACTTCTTGAACCTCTTTTCAATTTAATATATTTTGCTTGGTGATATCAGCTTATATGCAAATGATCTTCAAATTTATGGCTTTGAGTTCTGCCTTTCAATTATCTTAAATGTCCCACACATTGCTTCCAAGATAATTTTTGTGAGGGCCCTGCCGACAAACCAGATTGAGTATTTTCAAAGCCAAGTTCATTATTCTTCACCATTCTTCACCAGCTACGTCTTCAATATTCCCTGTCTTAATTAATAACTTCAACAACTATACAGTCACTCAAGCAAGAAGCATTGTAGCTTTCCCAATTCCCTTCTGCTTCATACCTTAAATTTAAATGTTCATAATCCATATTCGAGCAAGTGTTACTTTTTGAAATGTCTCTCAATTCAGTCTTATGGTAGCTTCCATTTTGATGACCCTTTTAAAGTCTTGCCTAGAGGAGGACTAGTTTCTATTTTACTCATCTTTATCTGTTTCATCTGTGATCCATTCTCCTTCCTACTGGATATATTTCTCTAAAACAAACATCTGATATTGATTCGTGTTGGCACTTTGCCTACTGTACAAAATCCAAGATGTGCCCTCCACCTACTTTTTCAACCTTGTTAATTGTCACATGCATTCATGCTTTCTAAACTTGATCCATTCCAGGTTGTTTACCTTCTCTAAAAATGTTATGCTGTGTCAGTTTCCATAACTATATCACTAGTTCAAATAAACTCATCAAGGTAGAATTAATCTTTCTTTTATTTCCGCATAGCACATTTTCTAATCCTGAGTAACACTCAGAGTTGTTTTTACCAAAGTGTTGTTTGTGATACACTAATTGAAGGCAGAACCCACGTGATCTCTCCATCTTTATACCCTCAGATACCTTCTGTAAAAAGTATTATAGCAGTTTGCACATAGGAGGTGTCCAGTGAATGTGCTTTATTGAATTGAATATTGTGTCTGTTTATCTAAAATATTCTACTTTGAGCTTTAGCTTTTACATATTCTCCTTTCCAGGTCTTGAAATGTCAAAACCCACGCATATCCACATAGAAAACAACTCAAACAATATACAAAAAAAATGTTAACTGTGGTTATTTCTGGACAGGACAGTTGGATGGGAGGGTGCAGAAGGAAACTTGAACTTTTTACATCATGATCTTCCACTATTTACAATATTATGCTATTTATTTTTACAATAAGATCAAAGTAAGTGAAACTCTTCAGCCCCTGTCACAAACCCAGTCATACTTGTATAAAGACTTGATTATACCTTAAACCAATCTAATGTTGATTCAAGGGAATGTTTCAAGAGTGGAGAATTATAGAATCATGCTGTCTTCCTTTTTGATTAATCAAAAAGTTTCATCATGTCAAATTCTAAGGAATAACTGTCATGAGAAGAGTTTAAAATTCTTTGAATGTGCACATAAAAATATTATTCCAGAGATCCCTGGGTGGCGCAGCAGTTTAGCGCCTGCCTTTGGCCCAGGGCGCGATCCTGGAGACCCGGGATCGAATCCCACGTCAGGCTCCCGGTGCATGGAGCCTGCTTCTCCCTCTGCCTGTGTCTCTGCCTCTCTCTCTCTCTCTCTCTCTCTCTCTCTCTGATGACTGTCATAAATAAATAAAGATTTAAAAAAAATAAAAAAAATATTATTCCAGTCTTTAAGACAAAAAGATAAAAATTAAATGTTTATAGATTTCCAGTTGCTGTGACTCTTAAATATTTAAAAGATAACTTTGATTTTTATAATTTGGGTAATTTCTGTTTAAGAATTTTTTTCTTGGGGATCCCTGGGTGGTGCAGCGGTTTGGCGCCTGCCTTTTGCCCAGGGCGCGATCCTGGCGACTGGGGATCGAATCCCACGTCGGGCTCCCGGTGCATGGACCCTGCTTCTCCCTCTGCCTGTGTCTCTGCCTCTCTCTCTCGCTGTGACTATCATTAATTAATTAATTAATTAATTAATTAATTAATTAATTAAAAAATAATTTTTTTCTTGGCCAGTCCGGGTGGCTCAGCGGTTTAGCGCCACCTTCAGCCCAGGGTGTGATCCTGGAGACCCGGGATCAAGTCCCACCTCAGGCTCCCTGCATGGAGCCTGCTTCTCCCTTTGCCTATGTCTCTGCCTCTCTCTCTCTCTGTCTGTGTCTCTCATGAATAAATAAATATTTTTAAAAGAATTGTTTTCTTTATATTTCTCCATAAGGCTGAGAAAAAACTAATTGCAGTCAATATATTTATCTCAAGATACATTGGGTCATTTGTGTCATAATTATAAAAAGAAATAGTTATTTAAAAGTATCTATAATCAGTTATCTCTAACTTAAAATATATGAGCAGTAAGATCATAAAAGGAATGTTAACACACAACAGAGTTAATGAGCCTTAAACTTACCCTGAATGAAAGTGCTGCCTTTGGATGGATCTTATACATAATTTGTAACTTCAGTGATATGATCTTCTTTTTCCTTTTACCCTACTATAATTAGAGATGTATGAAACATAAATTATTCTTTTAATTTCTTGTGCACATTGAAGAATTACATGTCATGAAATCCCTTGGTATCTTAAGAGTTTACCAACAGTGATTGTGAGATAAAGAAGATGGTTCCAAGAGCAGCTTGAGCTCCTCCTCAGAAATCGACGCTAATCTCTTGAGAGTACATATGGAAGGAAAGGAGCTAGCAAATTAGGAAATTATAGATAAAGCCTCAGTGTCTTCACTAGGCATACAACATGCAGCCTAACTAAGCAAATGTTATTTCCTTCCCCAGAAGACCCCGCATTATTTTAGGAACAGAAGAGCAATTCTAGGATTTTTGTGAGGCTAAAAATTATTGGTAAGTCTGATTTCCTTGATATTCTAATTAAAGCGGAGTTTAGATTCTTGAAAGAAAATAAATTCATTTAACTCCAAACTGGGAAAAAAATATACTCTGGGCCCATTCCATCTTGTTATGCTTTATTTATTGCGCTGTACTTTTCATGTTTCTACACTTTTGCAGCAGTGCTCAGAATATGTCTTAATAAGTGCCTTTTGAAACTGAATTTTTTTGTGCTAAACTAGAATCATTAGTGTAACTGTTTCAGATGACTACAAAATGCCGGATGTCAACAGCATTTGTTTTGGTAACTTGTCCTACATCTGACTTAAAGCATATGCATCAAAATGTTTATCGCTACAAAATAAGAAATAAGGGCCACTTTACTTTGAGTTAAGTAGCAGTAATAACCAAAGATTTAATCTGACAGGAATTTTCTTCATGGTGCTTATTGCTTATTGTGATTTGTCACATTCAAGCTTGATCTTAGCACAGAAACGTGACTTAAATGGCTGGTTTACATTTTCTTTACCTCTCTTGCTAAAAGAATATTCATCTCATCATTTTTTTCTTTTTTTCTTTTAAATCAAGGTACAGTTTACACACAGTCATCACAGTCAAGGCAGTAAACATAACAGTTTCACATTTTTGAAATGAAAAGATGTGTAACATTTCATATAGTACTTTAGCTGTTGCAGAGAGTATGGTACATTATAAACGAGGTGGTATAGGGTAGAGCATAATTGTAAATTTCATCCAAGGTAAACTGCTTGCCACCCTCTCATCCCTAAACCCACACTCATCTCTACCTCAACTCTTTGAGGCACAGGTCATCTCTCCATTTTCTGAGGAATTCCCTGAAGGACATTCTACTTAATGGTGTCTTTACATGATATGCAACTTAGTTAGAAGTGGTAAAAAAAAAATTGGAGTCAATTAGGAAAAATTAAAACATGATTGATGGTGGGAACCCAATAATATGTGCCATCTGTTCTTATCACATTGTTTTCCTTCTGTAGAAACACTGACAACTTAGGGAACAAAAGGGATAGGTATTGTGTTAGTTACCTATTTTTAAAAATTTTACTGTAATTACAGGGAAAAGAAGAAGTACAACTACTTATATACAAAATTCTACTTAGAAGGGATTGTTTCATCAAAATATTGGAGAATATGAGACGCAGTTTTGTTTCGTTTTTTTATCATAAGTGGCAGGATGATGTAAAGAGAACTTATGGAATCTGGGAACAGAAGACCTACCTCTAAGTCATTTTTACTGCCTATGTGACCAAGGGCAAGTACCTTTGTATTTATTTTTCAGAGGCTTGGCTACTTCATTATAAAATGAGTTGGTTGAGCTAGATCAGGGGCAGCAGCCCTTTCCACAAGGGCAAGTTTATTTTTGCTCTGCAGGCCCTACAGTCTCCGTTGTAACTACTCAACTGGGCCATTGGAGTGTGAAAGCGGCCATGGAGTATATTTAAATGAACGAGTGAATGAGCAAGGGAGTGGCTGTATTATAATGAAATTGTATTATCAAACCAGGCAGTGGGCAGCAACTTGTTGACCCCTGAACTAGATGATTTCTAAAACTCCTTTCAAGTATAAATGCTGATTATTGCATTAAGAATGCACTTATTTTCTAAGTATTGCAAGTTGTTATAGAATCATATTACTAAAAAAACATCCCAAGAGCAGATTTAGTTCCTCTATCTACTCAGGCAAGATTATACTGCAGTCACCAGTGAAGACAGTTATTCAACTACCCGATCTGGTGAAAACATAAATCTCCCTTCATACTTTTTTTTTTTTTTGTAAACTCAGTAGATAATAGATAATATATCCAAGGCTAGTATAAGATTTTGGAAATACCTTTAATGGTTTTAGATTGAAAATCTTGCAATTTTTAAAATAGACTTTACACATGATAGAAGATAGAAGAATGATATATTCTTTTGCATTATTCTTATAGCTTCAAACCCTAGGAAATCATTCTTTCTCTTAATGGATCTAACTATTATAAAATTTTTCTTCCATACAAAGAAATTGTCATAAATTATAGTTTTAGATACAGAATATAGATTTAATAGATGAAGAGTCATAGCTCCTCTGTGAGCTCTTCAAGCTTTTCACTCTGCTTATCTTTTTTATTTATGTTATTTTGTGAGCTTTGTAAACAAAAGATAAAAAGTACCCAAGACAATCTAGTAATCAGTGATTTCATATAGCATAAAGTACTGGAATTCTCTGGTCTTAAAGAATGATATTTATGATTATTGTTGCTTCAGAGTGTAAAAAATTCATTGATAAAACTAATCTTAATCCAAAATAGATAGGAAAACATGATATAATTACAGGATGCACTACATCAACTAAAGTTAGCATTAAATTGTACTTCTGCATTTTCTGCCTCAATATACAAATAACTACTTAGCTTTGTAAAATGAATGATTTCCCTAAATTATATTTAGTATTTATTAAATATATTTTATTCTCATATTAATTGGGTAAATGCACACAAAAAGGTGCATTAAAATTCTGAAGAGATAAGTAATCCTTAAGATTAGTTTAAATTTTCTCCAAGGCTCACAAATATTTGCACAAGCCATGCAGAAAGCATGAAAAAAAAAAAGATATTGAAACTCATTCCTGTTTTCATCTTCAAAATCTTTTCTCCAAATGTTCTTTTTCTATTAAAGTCCAAGTCAAAAATCACTAGCTTTCATTACCTAACCTTATGAAGCTTTGCTCAAATTAATAGTAAATTCTATCAGTGTTGGAACACTATCTATTTTATATACTCCTATACCATTAGCATCCAGCAAAGTACCCGGTATAGAAGCTCTATAAAATAGATTGGCTTGGCTTAATATGGCATCATCTTCATTACTGTCATCATCACCATCATCATCATTAAATCATTATCCTGCTTACTATGCTGCACATTGTGCCGGCCACTTACATCATTTATAATCATACAAAAGAAATACACATTGGATTTATGTTTTTTCTTTCTTTCTTTCTTTCTTTCTTTCTTTCTTTCTTTCTTTCTTTCTTTTCTTAGAGAGAGAGAGAGAAGGAGAGAGAATTAGTGGTTGGGGGAGTGGCAGAGGGAGAGAGAGAGAGAGAGAGAGAGAGAGAATCTTAAGCAGACTCCACACCTAGTGCAGGGCCCAACACAGCCCTCCATCTCACAACCTGGAGATTATGACCTGAACAGAAATTCACGGTAAGCTGCTTAACCAGCTGAGCCACCCAGGTACCTCATTTTAATTTTTCAGATATTGTTCAGATTGTTAAAAATCTTTTAAATTTGTTCAGATTGTTAAAATCTTCAGTAAAGTAGCAGATCGAGAATTTTTTTATTTTTTTTTAATTTTTATTTATGATACAGAGAGAGAGAGAGAGAGAGAAAGAGAGAGAGAGACAGGCAGAGGAAGAAGCAGGCTCCATGCACCGGGAGCCCGATGTGGGATTCGATCCCGGGCCTCCAGGATCGTGCCCCGGGCCAAAGGCAGGCGCCAAACCGCTGTGCCACCCAGGGATCCCCTCAGATCGAGAATTTGAACAAAAGTAGTCTCATTATACTATTGTATTTTTCTAGCATGTTCAACATGTAACTGGCATTACACTATAAATCCAGGGATATCTTAATTAGCTCTAAGGAAAAATATCTTTAAATTAAGTCATTTTACCACTTTCCTACACCATACACACAAATTCACTCAGATGGATCAAATACTTAAATATAAGACCTGAAATCATAAAAATCCTGGAAGAAAATATAGGTGGTAAGCTCTTTGTCATAGGTCTTAGAGATTTTTTTTTTCTTTTTGAATCTGACACCAAAAGCAAAAGCAACAAAAGCAAAAATAAAAACAACATACCAAAAAGTTTCTGCACAGGAAAATAAACCATCAATATAATTAAAAGGCAACCTAATGGATGGAAGAAAATATTTGCAAATGAGATATCTGATAAGAGACTAATATCTAAAATATAGAAAGAACTCCTACAACTCAATGGCAAAAGAAAAAAAAAAGCAAACAATTCAATTAAGAAATAAGCAGAGGATCTAGACACTTTTCCAAAAACAAAACAAAACAAAACAAAACAAAACAAAACAAAACAAAACAAAAAACAACAAGCCAAACTAGGTATCGCACCTCACACCTGTTAACATTGCTATTATCAAAAACACAAGAGGAATGAATGGCAGGTGAGGATATGGAGAAAAGGCAATCACTGTGCATTGCAATTGGGAATGTAAATCGGTGCAGCTATGGAAAACAGTGCCTCAAAACATTAAAAATAGAATGTTCATAGGATCCAGCCATTTGACTTCCAGGTTAGTTATTTAAAGAAAGCAAAAACACTAACTTGAAAACATATCTGCCTTCCCACGTTCATTGCAGCATTATTTACAGTAGCCAAGTTACAGGAGAAATGGATGAATGGGGTCAAAAGGATATAAATAAATAAATAAATAAATAAATAAATAAAGTTGCCTTCTTTTTTTAAAATTTTATTTATTTATTAATGATAGACACACACACACACAGAGAGAGAGAGAGAGGCAGAGACACAGGCAGAGGGAGAAGCAGGCTCCATACAGGGAGCCCGATGGAGGACTCGATCCCGGGTCTCCAGGATCACCCCCCACCCCCACCGAAGGCAGGCACTAAACCGCTGAGACACCCAGGGATCCCCAAGTTGCCTTCTTGATATTATAAAAAAAAAGTAGGCTATGGTTCAAATTACCTAATACATATTTGTATGGAACACAGATTCAACAGTCACATAGGGAAGTAGAGTGCTTGCTATAAATACAAAATAAAATGTCTCATTCAATGACTTACAAATACTTGTATATATTTCAGAAAATCATTTTTCTATAAAGATGGCAAAGTTATTTTCCAAGTTAATATTTCTCAACATTTTAAAAAAAAGACCTTAGAGAATAGATGAAATGTTATCCAATCCAAAGTGGTAAATTAAAAAAAAAAATGTCCAAAGAATTTACCTCTCTGCACCTCCGGGATCCAGTCTGGAATTTTTCCCCCAGTTCTGCGGTGAATATCCCCTCCCAGCTCTGATTCCATCACTCTCTATATCGTTTCCCCCATATACACCTGGGAAACTTTTTACCACAAAGCTGATGTGAATACTATATCTTTAAAATTCATTTAAAAAAAGATTAAAAGGAATGAACCATGAAGCATCGCCTTGGGGATCAGTAGTTAATTAATTGAGGGTAGCACTATTGTCAGAATTGATGCAAGCCTCATAGCTTGTGGGTCACATGACCTACAAGTTTTCATGTCTGAAAGAAAAGCTTTTTCTGTAGGTGTTTCTCATTCATGAATCTTTTTATTTTGTAGACTCTTAAATTTCAATAAGAGCAATGTAAGAATTCTTACTTAAAAACATATTACCTTAAAAGAAACAAGAATGAGATTTGAGATAGCATATTGGTTTCAAATCCCTGGAATAAGTAGTCAGTCATTTTGGCTAACTTGGCCCTGATTGGGTCATTAGAGAACCCTCAACCTGCTGAATACAATTTGCAAATGTTTTCAGTGCTAAATTTGAGTCAGGCTGGGCTGAATTATCTGGGTGACCTAATGAGTAATGGACTATTAACAAATAACAACTCTGATTTTGAAAGAGAGCCATCATTTCAAGTTAATATCAATAAGAAGATAAGGAAATTTCTGATATTCCAAACACCCTTCATGTGAGAAATCAAGAATGGTGTTTAAAGTGTGTTTGGTCTCCATTATAGGCAGAGAGGTATTCTGGAACTTTCCAAGGGACTTTTAAAATTCAGTGATGAGTCTACATCAGGTGGAACAGCAGAGTGATATGTCTTTTAAGATTTGCTGTAGAAGTCAATTCACATCTGTACTAGAACATTTTTTTGAAAATATAGTTTTAAGGGACAAAGAGACAGGACAATGATAGAATCTAGTAGACTTCTGTCTGATGCTAAATTGTATTGCAATAGTCCCCTCCTCTTTTGAATAATAATATTACCTATCCAGTGCTTCATTGTTTACTAAGTTTATTCACATTATTTAAAAAAATAAATAAATAAAATCTCATTGTACCCAGCTTCTACTGTTGGTAAAGATTTTTCCATTAAAAAATTGCCTTTTTAGGGACGTCTGGGTGGCTCAGCAGTTGGGTGCCTGCCTTTGGCTCAGGGCATGATCCCGGTGCTCCGGAATCGAGACCGGCATCGGGATCCCTACATGGAGCCTGCTTATCCCTCTGCCTGTGTCTCTGTCTCTCTCTGTGTGTCTCTCGTGAACAAATAAATAAAATCTTTTTTTAAAAATTGCCTTTTTTGGGATCCCTGGGTGGCGCAGCGGTTTAGCGCTTGCCTTTGGCTCAGGGCGCGATCCTGGAGACCCGGGATCGAATCCCACGTCGGGCTCCCGGTGCATGGAGCCTGCTTCTCCCTCTGCCTGTGTCTCTGCCTCTCTCTCTCTCTCTCTGTGACTATCATAAATTAAAAAAAAAAAAAAATAAAATAAATAAATAAAAAATAAAAATTGCCTTTTTTTTAAAAGGCAATTTCCTCCCTCATCTCCTCCATCTTGACCAGCTGACCCAGAATTATTTATTGAAAGGACTATCCTTTCCCCTACTGTCACTTTCGTCATAAGTCCACATTCTCTATTCTTTTCTATTGGTCTATCTATCCAGGAGCCTATTCCACAAAGTGCTAATTACTCTAACTTTATAATTACATCTAGTAATGTAAATTCTCCAGCTATATTCCTTCTATTTAAAGTGTCCTTGAGTGGGGCATCTGGGTGATAGTGAGTTAAATGCTACTCCTGGTTTCGGTTCAGGTCATGATTGCAAGGGTCATGAGATGGACTCCGACATTGGGCTCTGTGCTGAGCAAGGAATCTGCTTAAGACTCTCTATCTTGGGGTCCCTGGGTGGCGCAGTGGTTTGGCACCTGCCTTTGGCCCAGGGCGCGATCCTGGAGACCCGGGATCGAATCCCACGTCAGGCTCCCGGTGCATGGAGCCTGCTTCTCCCTCTGCCTGTGTCTCTGCCTCTCTCTCTCTCTGTGTGACTATCATAAAAAAAAAATAAAAAAAAAAAGACTCTCTATCTCTCTCCCTTCCCCCCTCCCGTACTCTTTCTGTCTCAAATAAATAACTAAATCTTTTTTAAAAATTAAAATATCCTTGACTATGTTTGACTGCTTGCATTTCCATATAATTTCTACAATTAGAAGGACAGTAATTGTTAATTTACACACATACATCCTGCTAAGATGTAACTTGGGATTATGTGGAATTTATAGATCAGTTAGGAAAGAATTGACAAAATGGGGTGAAAGACTTAACTGGCACTTAATGAAAGAGCGTATTCAAATGACCAATAAATGTATCAACACTTCACTACTCATCAGAGAAATTCAAATTAAAATCACATGAGATTTCACTGCATACTGACCAGAATGTCTGAAATGAAAAAGACAAACATAAAGTGTCGGTAAGAATGTGGAACAACTAGAATTCTTACACAGTATTACTTGGGAAAACCATCTATAAATATCTACTAAAAATAGCCATATATATATCCCATAACCCAGCAATTTCATATCTAAAATTTACTCAACAGAAAAAATGTTCACTCAACATGTATGTGTGTATATATAAATGAATGTTCACTGCAGTACTATATGTAATAGGGCCAAAAGTAAAAACTACTGTAACCCAGGGCAAGATACCTCTCTGTGTTTTCTGTTCTTCATCTATAAAAGCAGGAAACACAATAGTGAATCATTATTATTATATTATTATTATCATCATCATCATTATTAGGGTGGCTTTGTGGACTAAACAAATTAATATGTATATAGTACTTAGAGCAACAGTCCCTAATATATAATAAATCATAAATAAATATCTACTATTAAGTTGAAACACAGAAAAAAGAAAGATTCAAATATATCAGTGTTTTAGGTTCCTTCTTGGCTGGAGCACATTTTACTTTTGTTCAGAACTATTTGGGGAAAACTGACAAAGAAAAATCCATGTTTGTACTGCTTCTCTCATCATCAATCAAAGAACATCATTAATTGTCTCTCTACTGTGCCTGGCATCATCATTATCAAGTCAGACAACAGCATTTATTACCTGTTCCCTGTGCACAGTGTAGAAAGGAGTATTTATTAAATGTCCATTTTCACATTGTGTCACGTTCTTTCTAAAGTTAGTCAAAAAACAGAGTCCCTGTTCTAAAATAAAATCCTAATTTACAGTTGCATGAGGATGAAGTTACTGTGGCTTTGAAAAGTACCCTGCACAGTGTGAAATCCAATTCATAACTGATGACTGACACACATTCTTCCTATTACTTTGCACTTAGAATGATGCCAGTTAGCAGCATTATATTGTCCAGGTCTAACACACTTGAGACTATAATACTGATCATCACAGTATGACTTCCATTGTTTGCAAACAGAAGTATCCATGGTGTAAGACCTTCTTATTATTAGCTGGTGTTCTACTTCATCATTTTAAGAACGGTTCAGTTAAAATAGACACAGTGGTGGATAAGGGGCAGACAGGTGTGGAATGAGACATAGCAGGACAAAGATTTCTGAAAGATTCTTTACAAGTGGTTCTGTGTCTCAGCATTCATTTCAGGTCGAAATCATGGTTAGAGGCCAAACAGTATTTTCTGTGACTTTGAGTTGAACTCATCATCCACTATGTAGATCCTTATAAATATTGCAATAAGTAGAATCCTGGTCAAGTTTCTGGACACAAGCCAGAGCACTTTGATTTCACTTTAGGACAGTAGATAAGCTAGAGTCCTTCCTATTTACCTTCTTTGTTAGCAAGGTATGAAACCAGTGAAAATGGCCTGCCTCCTACTAATAGAGACATAAATCTTTAGCTGAGGTTCTTTCAAACAAAACATCATTTAGTTTCTCTTTTTTTTTATTTTTAAAAGATGCTGTTTCTTTGTAACTAAATTTGAATATAAGTATCTTTTTACATTATTAATCCTATCTTTCATAATTGACATGAAAATTAAGTACCTGGTCTAAAACAGAAATATTTGATTAGAATTCTATGAGTATTGATTTGTTGATTCAAGTACCTCCTCATAGATATAATTCCTCCTCTGTATGTCCTAATTTGCATGCTAAGAACCTCCCTGAAAAGAGAACATAATGTTTTCAAAATACCAATTGAACCTATTAATTTATCATTTTCTTCATTCAACTGTATGATGTTCATTTACTACGTACCAGGTAGTGTTGTAAAAGTTAGAAATAGAACAGTGAGAAAGACATACAAGTCCCCACTACCATAACATTTACATGGCAATAGGGCGATGGGCAGTGGACAGGGAACCAAATACATGAACAAGATAACTTCAAGTAGTGATTTTGTGAAAATGATACTTGTAATAATGTGATTGAAATTTCTGTACTGCAAAATAAATAAATAAATAAATAAATAAATAAATAAATAAATAAGAAATTTCTGTACTGCTTCTGAATATATCTCTATCTGTCCTGTCAATTATTAAGCAATGAGGGCTAAAATCTCTAGCTAAAATTGTGAATTTCTAAATTTTTCACTTTAGTTAGTCTGTTCTGCTTCTATTTTAAATGAGGTTATTAGTTATATACGTATTTAGGATTTTAGTATGTTCTTGATGAATTGAAGAGCATTAGGAAATGCCCCCCTTTATTCCTGGTACTATCTCTTGTCCTGACATATACTGTATCCACGGAGTTAATTCATCTTTCTTCTCATTAATGTTAGCATGGTATACATTCTCCATCCTTTCAATGGACCTGTTTCTTTATATTTAAAGCTTATTTTTTATAGACAGTTATTTGGCATTTATTTTTCTCCAGTATGAGAATCTATGCCTTTTTACTAGATGTAGACCATTTACATGAATTCAATAACCAATAAGGTTATGTTTTAGTCTGTTACTCACCTTTCATTCTTTATTTGTGACACTTGTTTTTTGTTCCCCCTCCTTTACTTGCCTTCTTTTGTATTAATTTTTTATCTACTAGTATTCTGTTTTATTTCTACAGTTGGATTTTTAGCTTTCTTGTCTTTGTGTGCGTGTGAGAGCTCTTACAATATGCATATTTAACTTCTCATAGTTTAAAGAAAAGAATATTATTCAATTTCATGTATATTTTAGATGCTTACTACCATACACTTCCTTTTGCTTTTCCTACTTGAAATAAACTTAATTTCTATTTCTATAAATATCATATTACTATTGTGATGGTTAACTTTATGTGTCAACTTGACTGGGTCACAGGAAGCCCAGATATTTGGCCAGACATTAGCCTGGGCATGTCTATGAGGATATTTTTGGATGAGGTTAACATTTAAATTAACAGACTAAATTAAGCTTATCTGAGCAAAGCAGATTTACTTCCCTAACAGTTGAAGACCTGAATAGAACAAAAAGTTGACCCTCCCTTGAGTAGTAGAGAATTTTTCCTGCCTGATTGCCATTGAACTGAAACATCAGCTCCTTGGGGGTTTTGAACCTCCTGGCCTTTGGACTAGAACTGTGCCATTGACTTTTCTAGTTCTCAGGACACGTGCATATATATCTTACTGCTCCTGTTTTTCTGGAGCACTCTAATACAACTACTTTACTTTTGCACATTTTACTAATGCTTCAATTCATTATAATTATTTTTGCTTTAAATAATCACTTATCTTTAAAATAAAGTATGCTTTATGTTTACTCACTTTTTATTCCTAACATTCTTTATTTCTGAGATTTGAGTTTTATCTGATATTTTTTCCCTTCCTCCTGAAGAAGTTCCTTTAACATTTCTCATAGTGCACATCTGCTGACAATAAGCTCTTCCAGTTTTTATTGGTATTGGTCTTTATTTTGCCATCATTTTTGAAAAAAATTCTTGTCATTAATATAATTCTATTTTAACAGTTATTTGTTATTCTTTTTTCCTATCGGGACTTACTTTCAAGATATCTTTCCATTATTTTTGATGAGAAGCCAGAGACCATTGCTGTCTTTGTTCCTGTTATATATATATATATATATATATATATATATATATATATATATAATCTGATTTCTTTTAAAATGTTCTCTTTACCATTGATTTTTCAGAATTGTGATTATGATATGTTTTGGTGTGGTTTTCTTTTTTTTAAGATTTTTATTTATTTATTCATGAGAGACAGAGAGAGAGAGAGAGAGAGAGGCAGAGACACAGACAGAGGGAAAAGCAGGCTCCATACAGGGAGCCTGATGTGGGACTTAATCCTGGGACTCCAGGATCAGGCCCTGGGCCTACGGCAGGCACTAAACCACTGAGCCACCCAGGGATCCTGTTGGTGTGATTTTCATTTTGTTTACCTTACTTGTTGTAGAGATTCTTGGAAATGGGGTCAATAATTTTCACCAAATGGTTTAAAAATGATAAGCCATTATTTTAAAAATATTTTTTTCTGACTCCCTCTTTCTTCAGGGATTCTAATTACGTTAATCCACTTAATATTTTTCTGTAAGTCCAAGGCTTCACTCTTTTTTTAGAAATCCACCCCCCTGCCCTTTGTATTTCAATTAGGATAATTTCTACTGTTATGTTCTAAAGTGAACTAAAGTTCACCTACCTTTACTTTCAAAGTGTCTGGCACCTCTTTATATACTTGGGAGAGGTATTTGTTTCAGTTTTCTCCAGCTCTATTTAGAAAATGAAGGTGTTATATCCTCTTATTTCAACTTTGGATACTGGTGGTAAATTTGAAATCAATAAAAAAATCTCTTAACATTCAATTTCATATATTCCTTGTATATGACTTAGTTGAACATTATGTTAATAATCCTAAGCTTTAGTTAGGCACTGCTCACAAAATAGTGAATAATAAAATTCTGATTGCTGGTCTCTATAGTCATATAGACTTTCAGTCTAAAAGACAATTAGTATTTGTACAAGTTATGGAAAATTTTCTAAAAGAATATTAAAGGCAAGATGTAATGATAAATTTTATGAGGCAAAATAAAAGGGGGCAAAGAGAAAGGAGAGATTCAGATTATGTTGGTAATTTGGAAAAATTCAAGGGAAGTAGAGAAGAAAGTCACTTGATAAACTCAAAGAGATTCATTAATAGTAAAATGTAGGCTTCAGAAAAACATAGTGTTAGTGATGGGGCATGTTCTCAAACTGAGAGAATAGGTATGCAATGGCTAGACTATGAAGGACATATTAACCCATGTTAAGGAGATTGTGTTTTACCTGAGGACAATGGAAACCTATTGACTTCTTTCTTTCTTTCTTTCTTTCTTTCTTTCTTTCTTTCTTTCTTTCTTTCTTTCTTTCTTTCTTTCTCTTTCTTTCTTTCTTCTTTCTTTCTTTCTTCTTTCTTTCTTTCTTTTCTTTCTTTATTTCTTCTTTCTTTCTTTCTTTCTTTCTTTCTTTCTTTCTTTCTTTCTTGAATTTATTTATCTATTTGAGAGAGAGAGGGAGAGAGAGAGAGAGAGATTGTGAGCAGGGAGAGTGGCAGATGGAGAATCTCAAGCACACTTTCATATTGAGTGTGGAGCCCCATGCAGGGCTTCATCACTGTGAGCCAAAATGACGTGAGCCAAAATCAAGAGTCAGACTTTCAACCAACTAAGCCATGGCTAATATTGACTGGTTTTTTTAACAAGAGAATGATGTAATCAGATTTATATTACAGGCACAGTACTCCCACTATAATGTGGGGAATGGAATGGGAAAAAAATCAAGGACAGAGAGATGCATAAAAAGGCTTCACTCCAAGCAAAATATATGATAGAAATACAATAGTAGCAGTGAGAACAGAAATGGAAGAGTTACAAGGAAGAAAATAAAATTTATGATTGAATATACGTAGAGCAATAATGGAAAGGAGGGACTAGTCAAAGATGATTTTTGGTCTTTTGCCTGAACATGTGGGTGCTACTCATTAAATAGGGAATACATAAAAGCAGTCAAATTGTTTGTTCTTGTTGATGTTTGTTTGTTTGGAGGGGGAGGGAAGCTGAACCAAACTTAGACTTTCATTCCTTTGTATATTTAATTATTCAGGTATTTAGCAAATAAATGAATGCCTATTTTATGCCAGGCACCATGAAAGTCCCTAAGGTTATAATCATAAAATTGCATGCACATTTTTGTTCCCATGGAGCTTATATTCTGACCAGAGAGACAGAGAAAACAAGTTAATAGTTGAAAAAGATTTTATAAAATCTCAGGGTGGCATGTTGAGTTTGAGGAACCCATAGGATATTTAATGGATAATATACCCCAAATTTTACAAATTGATTCCCATTTTCCTCTTTCTGTTCATACAATTTTTTCCTGCTTATTGTAGCTTTTTCCTGTTCACTTAAAATCTAACCTCATTCATTTTGAATCCTTGAAATCCTTTCAGACTACTTCAACCCACAATGACTTCTTCCCTACTTCTTTTGTATTTGCTATATGTACAGCTTATTTGGTGCCTAACATTTGTAACCTTTGCCAATATGTCATGTTATAAGAGAAGAGGCAGTAGAGTGTAATAAGAGCATAGACCCAGGGTTCATATTCCATCTCTACCATTTCTTCCTTGTTTGTCCTTATTTTCCTTATCTGTAAAATGAAAATAATTGTAATAATTATACCAATCCTGTAGGGCTGTTTTAGGTATTAAATGAGTTAATATATGAAAAGTGATTAAACTTATGTTTGGAGTATAGTAATCATTATATAGTTATGTACTAGGTTATATTACATATAACATTATAATGCATATGATTAGTTTTGTTACTGTCATTATTATTTTTATTATTATTACTATATAACTTCTCACCTTAACTGGATGATAAGCTCCCAGAGACCTGAATAGAGGTTTGACATGTATTTCTATGCTCAGTTTCTAACACTCAGTGGATCTTTGATTAATATCTTAGAAATTTTTTGTATTAATTTATTTTTAAATTTTTTATTTAAAATTAAATTTAATTAACATATAGTGTATTATTAGTTTTGGAAGTAAAGTTTAATGATTCATCAGTTGCATATAACACCCAGTACTCATTACATCCAGTGCCCTCCTTAATGCCCAGAACCTAGTTATCCCATCGCCCTATCCATCTCCCCTCCTGGAATCCTCAGAGTGTTTCCTATGCTTAAGAGTTTCTGATGGTTTGTCTCCCTCTCTGATTTCATCTTATTTTATTTTTCCTTCCCTTCCCCTATGTTCATCTGTTTTGTTTCTTAAATTCCACATATGAGTGAAATGATATGATATCTATCTTTTTCTGACTGACTTATTTTGCTTAGCATAATACCCTCTAGTTCCATCCACATCTTTGCAAATGGCAACATTTCATTCTTTTTAATGGCTGAGTAATGTTCCATTGTGTGTATATACTACATCTTCTTTATCCATTCATCTGTTGATGGATATCTGGGTTCCCTCCATATTTTGGCTATTATGAACATTGCTGCTATAAACATTGGGGTGCAGGTGTCCCTTCAAATCACTATGTTTGTATCCTTTGGATGAATACCTAGTAGGGCAATTGCTGGGTCATAGGATAGCTCTATTTTTAGCTCTATTTTCTAGAGTGGTTGCACTAGTTCCTACCAATGGTGTAAGAAAGTTCCTCTTTCTCTACATCCTCACCAACTGATCTGTTGATTCCTGACTTGCTCATTTTCTCCATTCTGACTGGTGTGAGGTGGTATCTCATGGTAGTTTTGATTTGTATTTCCCTCATGCCAAGTGATGTTGTGCACTTTTTCATGTGTCTGGTGGCCATTTGTATGTCTTCTTTGGAGAAATGTCTGTTCATGTCTTCTGCCCATTTTTTGACTGGACTATTTGTTTTTTGGGTGTAGAGTTTGATAAGTTTTTTATGAATTTTGAATGCTACCTTTTATCTGATAAGACCTTTGCAAATATCTTCTATTCTGTGGATTGTCTTTTATTTTTGTTGACTGTTTCCTCTGCTGTGAAAAAGCTTTTTATCTTGATGAAGTCCCAATAGTTCATTTTTGCTTTTGTTTCCCTTGCCTTTGAAGATGTGTCTAGAAAAATGTTGCTGTGGACGAGGTCAAAGAGGTTGCTTGCCTGTGTTCTCCTGTAGGATTTTGTTGGATTCTTGTTTCATATTTAGGTCTTTCATCCATTTTGAGTTTATTTTTGTGTATGGTATTAGAAAATGGTCCATTTTTATTCTTCTGCATGTGGCTGTCCAATTTTCCCAACACTACTGTTGAAGAAACTAATGTTTTTATTTTTAGAGTCACTTCAATGAAAAAACTTATTATTACTATGATATTTTTAGTGGGTGTACACTTTTGTTTTGAATCAATATATGGTTTCTGAATCTTATATTTTTAAGAAATAAAAAAATGATTCATCAGATGGGAAAATAATTACTTTTAATATATATTTTATAATTCAAATGGGAGAAGAGTTAAAAAAGTTGAAAACTCTTGTGCTTCCGAAGTGATGCTATCTTAGAACCTGCAGACTTGACAGATATATATATATTTTTGTAGTAAACTGACAAAATACCACTTGTTTCCTTGGCTTTTGCTTCTAATTGTAAAGGGGTCCAGTACTTATATAAATAGTAATATACAGCAGGGTTAAGTTTTGGGAAAAAAAGAAAATTTCAATTTATATTTAACTTATTAAGAATCTGGAGAAAATTCCTTATGCTAGTAATGATAAACCCACAGCAGATAATAAGAAAAAGTTACTTTCTAGTTCTTTGCCAGTGTGTAAACATAGCTTGGCAAATGACAAAAGGCTGTAGTTTTTACAGTGTTAATTACTATATTAGTATCCTTTTCCCATGTGGCTTTGTAAAAAGCCAAATTGAGCTCAAGCAGTAGTATGTCAGACAATATTTTAGTAGATGGAAGTATATGGAAATGCATTATGCACTCAAAAAAGGAGGTAAATGCAGAAAAGTAGAAGACTGTGGAAAATGTACAGTAGTATATAAAAGGCCTGCTTAACTAGAGGCGCCTAGATGGCTTCATCAGTTAAGTGTCTGACTCTTGATTTCAGCCTAGCTCATAGTGTCAGGGTTGTGAGATTTAGCCCTGCATCCAAGCTCTACTTGAGATTCCCTTCTTCTTCTGTGCCTTCCCTGCAGGCATGCCTGCATTGTCTCTCTCTTTCTAGAAAGAAGAGGGGGAGGAAAAATTTGCTTTAGTACAAGATGAAAAAGGTGAACCTTCAGGCAGAAACTCTACCCACTGACATAGATAGAGCTTTCATTTAAGTTCAATGCTGGTATTTGGGACTTAGGTTTACACTTAAAACATTATGCTTTATTTTTTTTCTAATGGAATTATTCTCAAAATGAGAACAATATATGTAAAATTTCATATGGCCATTTTTGTTCTCTCCCTATCAAGACATATGACATTTAATGTATTTCAGCCCAGTGAATTTCAAATTTTATTTTATTTTATAAAAGTTGACTTTTTAAAATTCAGCCCTACCTACTTTAAATATAGCTTTGCTTATAGATTATATTCTCACATTTTTAATAAAAGAGCCTCTTGATTGTTCATATTATATCTCTTAAATCAAAAATATGAGTCATTTCTGCAATATGTTAAACAAAAACATTGTCTCTTGATTTTGACTTTCAAGATGATTTCATGAAGTTCAATCATTCTTTTTATACAATTCTGTGGAATAGACTTGACTGTTATATTTATCTATTTACCCTTGCAAAGTAAAGTTAAGTCAAAGTATGTGGGATATTATATTGTGGTATTAAAAGGAGTTTGGCTTCTTAGCTTACCTATATTAAATCAATGAATTTTTTTTCTTGTTTCCCATGAACTGATCGAATTCAGTGATCTATGGAGTTCACTGGGGGGTGTGCTTTTCAGATCATCTCAAAGTTCCTGAAAAATCCAAAATCATCATCATCATCATCATCATCATCATCATCATCATGTATGTATGATGTATATATGTAGTTATATATCTAGAACTTTTTTAGGCTGTTGATATAATGGATTTCATTAATTGATTTTCAAATGCCTAACCAGTCTTGGATACCTGAATAGATTCTAGGTATGATCATTATATGATTATTCTTTTTATACATTGTTGGACTCAGTTTCTAATATGTTATTAAGGATTTTTCCATGTATATTCATGAGAAATATTGGTCCCTAGTTTTTCTTTCTTATAATGTCTGTCTGGTTTTATTGGAACAATGCTGGCCTTGTAGAATGAGTTAGGAAGTATTCCCTCTGCTTCTATTTTCTGGACCAGACTGTAGAGACCTGGTATTATTTCTTTCTTAAATGTTTGATAAAATTCACTAGTGCAATCATCTGGGCCGTGCACCATTCAGTTTCTTACACTCACCATCACTGAGCTAAGACAATTAAAAAAATCTGAATCCACAGATCCTTATTCATTTTTCTAGGATGCAGCTCAATTTTCTTCATTGGATAAAATTCTTTATTGTCCATTTCTTTCATTTTTTATTTGTGTATACTAGCCCTGAAGAGAGGAGTATATATGGTGTGCATGCGTGAGCGCATGTGTGTGTGAGTGTATATGTGTTATAGACCATGGGCTTTAGAAGGTAAAGAAACAAAACAAAACAAAACAAAACAAAAAACACAAAAAAAAAAAAAACAAAAAAAAAAAAAACAAACAAAAAGAAAGGTAAGGAAACCTTACCATAAGGAATTATTAGAGAGGACAAATGAATAAACTGGAAATAACTAAAAAGGAATGGATAATGGGGGCTATGATAAGGAAGCTTGATTGTTTCCCCTCAGAAAAAGGACACAGAAATTCTTACCCACTTATTTCTAAATCTAGATTTTAAAATCTAAATCTACAGAAAAGTCAATGTAAAGCTCTATAAAGGACCAAGCAAGCAGAACATAGCAAGCCTATAACAAGGTGAAATAAAACTTGATTAAATAGAAATTTCTTAATTTTAATATACATAAGATATGATATAAGCAAGGCAGAGAATTTGATTCTCCAAAAATACATGCCTATAAGAAAAAAAATTGATTCTTTAAAATAGTTTATCTCCAGTCTCATCTTTAAAGTCAGTGTATAAGAGGTGCTTATGATGGAAAGATTCAAAATGACTGAGAAAATGGCAATGCTCTGAAAATTTCTAGTACTTAATAGTTTTGGTGTTAGCAGACATGTAGTTCTCATCCCTGGACTTCAGAATGGTGAAGACCCTGATCCGGTTTCCCACAAATCCCTCAAACAGCCTCAATATTTAATCTTGTTAAAATGTTGCTGCTATTGAAGATGATGATGATGTTGATGATGATGATAAAGATGATGATGGCTTTTCAGAAACTCTGAGATTATCTAAAAAGGTCATACTTTCAATGAATTCCATAAGTCCCAAAGTTTAGCCAGTGCATGGGAAACAGGGAAATAGCAACTAATTTGATAGATTTAGAGCAGGATTCTTCAGTCTTGGCATTACTGACATTTTGAGCTGGATAGTTCTTTGACATTAGGGGTGGGGATGTCCTCTTCATTGTAGGCTGTGCTCTTCATTGTTTAGAGCATGCCTGGCCTCTACCATCAGATGTCAGTAGTATCCTTCTATTTACTCCATTCTAATTTTTGACAATCAGAGATGTCTCCAGATGTTATCAGATGTCGCCTGTGTACTAAAATCATTCAGAACCTACTGATCTAGACTTATAACTGGAAGTCCAGGTCAGACTTCACCTTTAATGCCACCATTTAATACCTAGTTAATTTGATTCAAACTTACCATTACATCTCCCAAGTATTTTTCATTTAAAGAGTCAGGATCCAAACTATTTGAAGGGTGTTTCTGAATACCTGTTACCCTAGGTTCTTTGAATGTATGGTTACAGCTGTCATACTCAAGGAGCTTGCAATTTAGTAGAGGAAATAAGATACTCTTAAATGATTAGAATGCACCATAGTCTGTGCAAAATGATGAAGAAGTGGATAATAGTATACACTAGGTATTCAGGGTGAGCAAAACAAGTAAGAAGCCTCAAGAGAGGTATTTGAATTTTGTCTTGAAGGATTAGATGGGATTTTTGAGAGGTGAAATAGAAATACATTCTTGATAGTGGGATTATCCTATGAAACAACATTGATCTTGAAGGAATGTCAAGTCAATCATATTAGGTGGCTTTATGCCTGGGTTGCCTCCATGAAGAAAATGCAGTTCTCTGTTGACCAGAGCAATTTGACATTTAGAGAAAACAAGCCTCAGTGAGCATCATTTATGTGAGTCCATTCTTGAGAGACCAAATGATTTTTAATATGCTAATGAAATCAGAGATCTGAGCATCTGACTCTCACAAAACACATATAGCACTTTGTGAAGCATCCTCTCACTCAGCTGACCACTTTCGTAGGCATGGGACCTACTTACCTTAATGTTCAAAAAAACCTTTCTTCCAGCGTAGCAGTAGAGATTGGAAATACTAGCATAAAGAATACTTAGTGTACTACATCTCTGCCTATATTCTTCTGCCTTTGGTAGTTGTAGCTCTTTGGAGTGTTTGGAGATACAGATGAGTCTAACTGACAAAATCTTAGGAAATCTCTGAGTGGCATGGGTGAGCTGGGGGAACACTGAAGCCTAGCTCCATAGGGTGCCATCAGGTCTGTCCTCTCTAAGCCTAAATCAACAGTTCAGCTGTGTTGTTCTCATGACAAGCATTTGGAATATTTCTGGATAGATAAAAGGATTGAGTTTATACAGTGAGCTCTGCCAACAAATTAGAACTCAACAGGAATGTTATTGGTGTTTGGGGTGGGACAGCACTTCATTATGCAGGACTGTCCTGGATATTTAAAAATGTGTAGCATTTGTTAGCTTTTATCTATCAATATCTTCAGTAGCCCCAAGTCATTGTGACTCAACTCTCTGCCATTGCCATGGCTAAGTATCCATAATTGATCACTGGAAAATATCCAAATGGCTCCATACTCCTTTGATACTGCGGAATTAATTATATTAACATGTATCATTAATTGAAAGATATACCTTTATTTCCTGTACTTTTAAAAAAATAAAATACTGCCAATTAATCTATGAAATAAATCTTCATATAACAGACTTTTGTCATTTTTATGTTTATGAAAGAGTTCCTTTTGACTTAGACAAGATTTTTTATTATAGGTTTTTCTTTTTTTTAAGATTTATTTATTTATTTATTCATGGGAGACAGAGAGAGAGAGGGAGAGGCAGAGACACAGGCAGAAGGAGAAGCAGGCTCCATCCAGGGAGCCTGACATGAGACTGGGTTCCTGGTCTCCAGGATCACACCCTGGGCTGCAGGCGGCGCTAAACCGCTGAACCACCCGGGCTGCCCTTACATGTTATTCTTGTGGATTGAAAGCAGATGCTATAAACAAAATAAAATAAGAAAGTATTCCTAATGTCTTTACATGAGTGTGACTTTTCTAAAAAGATTTTTCACTTAGTGTCCGTGTTTTTCAATGTAACATTGCTTATTATTATTATTATTATTATTTGCTTGTCTTAGTTTTGCTAATCTGTACATGCTAAAATGTAGCACCAGCTTCATTTACCTGTGCATATCTTCTTTAAAGTTCTCTGTTGGATGGTAAGAAAATACGTAATTTGGGTTATTCCTCTAAATGTCCGTTTTATTTTACTCCTATCAAATTTATCCCCATTGCCTTATTCTCTTGTTTTTCTGGGAACACAATGACTTCTTATTTCAAAGATAAATAATAGTGCAATCTTTCTGAATCTATTTTAAGTGCTATCTAAAGTCATCATGTGTATAGTGACAATACACTACTCAGTTAAAATCATAACAAATGAACCAGTGTGATCAAGTGTGTTCATGTATTGACACAGACAACCATTTCACAACCATCATTTGACTGATGATGATTGGAAGAAGGATCCTGACTACAAAGATGAGAGACTGTGAAAAATATCTCTCTTATCCTATGAAACTTGGGTCTTCCTACATTTCTAAAATAAATAGGTAGATAATACCAAAGTTGTACCCATCCCATATATTAAGCAGGATAAAGGCAAAAGCAGAAACCCATTAAGATGATAGGTTATGATTTTCATAGCTTGGTTCTGTTTAATAGGGAAAGGGATATTATATAACACCAGGCCCAGGAATGTAGACTGTCAGAGACCAAAGAGGGAAGAATACTAACTAAGGGGAACCTCTGTCAATGGAAACCTCCATCAATGGAAAAAGAAGCCCAGGGCAGAACCCTGAGTTCTGGGTGAAGCAAGATCACCCAGTGCCTCAAGTAGTCAATACCTGGCACAAAGTAGGAGCCCAGTGAGTGATAGTCATGATTAATATTTGGAGGCAGTAAAGAATAAAGTTTAGAGACTTCACTTATGAGATTCTTTTTTCAGTAATTTCCTGAGTGTAGTACTAGGTCACTGCCAATTCATGTTTTTCACCACATTTTGAGACCCAGGATCTGCAGACCACTCCGACCACACTGACCTCTCTCACTCCCTTCCAGACACATTGGCTTCTTTCCATTCTTCAAACACCTAGAGTAATTGCTCTTTCCAGGACTTGCTTGTACCGCTTCTTCTGCTTTGAACACTCCCCCAGACTGTCATATGCCTGCTTCCTTCACATTATCCAGGTCGGACTTCAAATCGCATTTCCATGGAAAGTTTTCCTGACTATTTTATTTCAAGTGTTCTCTAAATCCCACTTCAGTCACTCTGTAATATTAACCTGTGTTCTCAGTATTACATCTAACTCTCCAGAATGGTGTTATACAAAATAAATATACTGTGAACTGTATAATATGTAGTCTAAATTTTCTACTAGCCACATTTTAAAAAAAATAAAACAAACAGGAAATCTTAATTTTAATATTATTTAACTCCATGTATCAAATTATTATCACTTAAAGGTGTAATTAATATAAAAATGTAAGTGAGATATTTTATACTTTTTGTCACTTTAACTCTTTAGAAATTGGTGAGTATTTTATGTTTATGGTTGGGTCATATCTCATGTTCCAATAGCCACCTGCAACTGGCTACATAGTAGCAATGGCTACTATGTTGGCTGGTGCAAATTCTAGAATAATTTCAGTTTTTAATTTATATATCTGTCTTTCTCTTCATTTCATTATGTGTATATTTGTGAATACAATTTTGATTTATAAGGTCAGGATATTTATTTATTTGTTTATTTTAAAGATTTTATTTATTTATTCATGAGAGACACAGAGAGAAGCAAAGACAGACAGAGAGAGGCAAAGACATAGGCAGAGGGAGAAATAGGCTCTCTGTGGGGATCCCAATGTGGGACTCGATCCTGGGACCTGGAGGACCACGACCTAAGCCAAAGGCAGATGCTCAACCATTGAGCCACCCAGGTGTCTCAAGGTATGGGAAATTAAATCTGTCAGGTTCATCACTGAATCAGAACATCAGGAACAGTACCTAACACATAGTTGGCCCTCAATAAATTTTTGTTAACTTAATGAATTAAATAGATATAAAGTTCCAGAATGTGAGATATGGCTGCATAGTTGCTGGAGCAACTAAGCTTGCAGGACAGTAGAGACAGTTGAGAGAGGATAAGAAAAGGCACAAAGATACTCCAGCCACACCTATTAGACTGGCCAAAACTAAAACAAAACAAAATCTGACAATACTGGTAAGAATGTGGAACAATGGGAATTCTCATATATTATTGGTAGAACCGCAAAATGATGCCATCACATCGGAAAACAGTTTAGCAGTTTACAAGAAAGTTAAATACTCACTCACTGTGTTACCCAGAAATCCCACTCCTGGGTTTTACCCTAGTGAGATAAAAATGTGTGTTACCACAAAAATGTATGCATGAATGTTTATAGCAGCTTTATTTGTAATCACTAAAGCCTGGAAACCCAAATGTCATTTAACTGGTGAACAGATAAACAATCTGTGGTACAGTTATACAATGCAATGCATTTAGCAATAAATGGGAGCCAAATACTGATGCATGCAACAACATGGACAAACCTCAAATGCATTATGCTAAGTGAAAGGAGCAGACTCAAAAGTTTATGTACCATATGATTCCACTTATATGAAATTCTAGAAAAGGCGGAGCTATAGGGACTGAGAACAGATCAGCTTTGCCGGGGGTTAAGGTAAGGAAGAGTATGAGGAGCACTGTGAAATAATTCCTAGGGACTTCTAGCTTACAGAACTGTATACCAAAAAAAAAAAAAAAAGAAAGAAAGTTAAAAAGAAACTTGAATGTACTTTATAAGTGCATTTAAAAAAAGAAGTCCAGGAAGTGGGCATTTGATGTGATAGATGTATTAGCAAGAAAGGGGAGCACAGATTTAGGGCATCTGACATATGGTAAACAGTAAGCTTCCTACAGGTTGGGAGGGAACAAGGAAAGAGACTAAAAGCAGGTCACAGGGACCCAATCAAGGGGCCTGCAGACTAATCCAGTCTGGAAGAAAAGAGAAGGCCTGGTAGAGTTTCAGCCTCAGCAGACGGGGTGCTAAGAACCAGGGTGAGTCGTGAGGCCTAGAACAAAAACAAAAGCCCTGTTCATGGAGACTTTGGTACTAGGCCAAAGTAGGACTTTACACAGCTGCCCTGATGCTGAGCCAATGGACTTGGATCTTAACCTTCTTTTCTGCTGTGTTAAGGGGAGCTAGTTGTCAGCAGTGTGTTCACTCTGTCTTCCTTTAAAAACAAAACCACTCAAGGGACACCTGGGTGGCTCAGTTGGTTGTGTGTCTGCCTTCAGCTCAAGTCATGATCCTGGGGTCCTGGGATCAAGTCCTGCATCAGGCTCCTGCTCAGTGGAGAATCTGCTTTACCCTTCTCCCCTGCTTGTGATCTCTCTCTCTCTCTCTCTCTCATGCTCGCTTGCTCTCTCTCAAATAAATAAATAAAATCTTTAAACACACACACACACACACACACAAACACACAAAGAAACAAAACCACTCAAAATTTCTTTGCTGAGCTGAGATGCTGGTTGATTAGGCCTGGAGGGCCCAGAGTCCCAGGTGACTTGCTGCAGTATGTCACTGTCCCTCCCCTGGCCTGGAGGAGATCATCATGGCTACATAGAATGAATTGGACCCTTTCAATATGCCAGTCCCAAAGGTAGCTTCAGGCACCACAGAAGACCCTAATTTAGTCCCCTCCATCACCAACAAGCAAACAGTTGGCTGCCTCTGTGGGGAGGACCACAGTCTGCCATCTGATTCTGCCGGCATGAAAGTGACACCCAGTGATGCTCTGACTTGTGTAACACATTACAAGAGGGTACTCCACCAGTTGCACCCATCCGTTGGGCCCCTGAACCCCTGAGCTAACTTACTTAAAATGTGCTAGTGAAAATAAAGTTTCTTCTTTTCAATAAAGACTAGCCATTGCGTTGGCTCCTCTTAAAAAAAAAAATCCCCTATGTCCTCCCTGGGCTCCTGGGCTTTCAGCAAGGGCATTTCATAGCATTCCTCGAATCTAGGTGTCACTCTATGTGTAACTGGAAACAGACAGAAGTGATGGGGTGGCTGAAGCATTTCTGAAAGAAATGCAAGTTCTAAACATAAAAGTAACCATAATAGGGAAAATACAGAGGACAGAAGAAGAGGCTGAAAATAGACCTACATAGGATGGGAAAATATAGAAACAAAAAATGAATCAGAAAATACATGTCAAGACAGAGACTGAAGGAATAAGAATGGAATTGAATGAGAATTAGGTTATTCAAGGAGAAGAGTGTTTCAAGAAGTCAGCCAGAAGTGTTGGGGCAGAGAGACAAAGGCACATGAGAACGGACTCTCGTTGCACATGTTGCTGTGGTGGTAGGAACCAGGTCTTCCTGCAGAGTACTCCAAAATATAACTTCTCAATATCTGCAATTTGGCTTTATTTCATGGGTTAAGGAATTCATTTTTATATTTCCATGCACTGCAAGCCTATTTGTGCTCATCTACCCCCCTGCTCAGAGTTTCACGATTCTTTCCCTAGTTAATTTTCTTGTATTATTTAAGATTATTAAAAATAAATGAAATCAGGCAAACAAGTACAAGTGTCTTACTAAAATGGTTATTTTTTCAGACATGGGAGTAAAGTTCTGCTGATGCCTCCTCAAAGAGTTCCTTATATGTTAGGCTTGAGTGATACCTCTTTAAGTGAGGGGCCAAGAAAAAAAAAACCTTACATTTTGAGACTGAAATTATTAATGAGAAATGAATTTTTAATATTATTCAATCAGCCGGGAGATTTTAGAAGCCATCTAGAGTGAACTATCCTATAATACTTCTCAAACATTGACATCACTCAGTGGGAATACTCTCAGTTGAGTAAACACATAACAATGATGTGTATCATTTATTCAGCCCTCACTCTGTTAGGCTCTGAGCACAATGCTTGGTTCACTGTTGCACCCTCTTTACAAACAACAGACAGGACATCTGGGCTCTCTGAAGTCAAGTGAGGTGCCCAAGTACCCTGCCTGGTCAGTAAGGAAATGGGATTCAAACTCAGGTGTTGGATTCTAAACCCTGTTTGATGAACCGCTATTACTTATTTCTTAATTTGAAGGCAGAAAACCCATCATATGAAATAAAGCATGTTGAAAATACATTTGGTGAGCTGGAAATACATGTTCTAAGGAATTGCTTAGACTGGCTGCAAGACTTCTCATGTTTATCAAGAGGACTTTACAATTCAGAGAAATAGGATATGTTTTTGCTATTAGGTTTTTATTGAGATTGTTAAAATATTCTAGATATGTTCTAGATATTTGTCTTTTTGTGCCACAGAGGCAAAACACTAAATCAGGTATATTTCTCAAAAAAAAAAAAGTGTTAGTTTTATTTATTTTTTAAATTAGAAGCTCATGTTAACTAATTTTCTCAGAAAGTAGAATTTCATTTAAAGTGGTGATTAAAGAGGTGCCTGGGTGGCTCAGTGGTTGAGCATCTGCCTTTGGCTCAGGTCCTGATCCCCAGGTCTCGGGATCAAGTCCCGTGTCGGGCTCCTCACAGGGAGCCTGCTTCTCCCTCTGCCTATGTCTCTTCCTCTCTGTGTCTCTCACAAATAAATAAATAAAATCTTTTAAAAAAAAGTGGTGATTAAAAATGGCCTTTGGATTTTATAAGGTAGTTGTGTACAGAAATTACATTAAATTTGTTCAGATTATTAATTTCATTTATTTGGTTAATTCCTTCAGCAAACTTGACTTGAGCTCCTATGTAATGTTAGGAGATACAGTGAGGAATTACAATCCAGAATTTGCATCTTATGTCCCTCACATTTAATATATAATGATATAACCAGTCCATTCTTTATTTCTTTCATTAGAAAAAAAGAATCCCAAAATTTCTCCAAATGTTCTATGTGTAGATAGTACATTTTAGGAATTATTAACCACTCCTAATTTCTTTCACATGACTACACTTCAAAAATGTCCTTATTAAATGGTTACTAATACTTGCAAAAACAATTGTCAAGAATATTCTTATGAGGGGTACCTGGGTGGTTCAGTCAGTTGAGCATCTGCCTTCAGTTCAGGTCATTATCCTAAGGTCCTGAGATCGAGCCCCATATTGGGCTCCCTACTCAGCAGAGAGCCTGCTTCTCCCTCTCCCCAACTCACCCCCCCACCACATAAGTAAAAAAAAAAAAAATCTAAAAAAAATAATATTCTTATGAGATGAAAATTTAATGTAGGAGACAAAGCCATTACAGTGTATTACTATATTGGATTATAAATTCTTTATTCACTCTTCTAATTCTCAGTGCCTAGTGGAAATGATATAGAGGATACTCAATAAATACAGCATTGAAAAATGGATAGGGATACAATAAAGAGTAAGAATTCTCAATGACTGGGAAAGAGACAAGTAAATATAATACTGTGTGATACATGCTATGACAGAGTTAAAGACACAAAGTAGGGTGAACACAGAACATTTCCAGAAGTTAATGCTTGAGGTAAACACCTAAGGCTCTGTAAATAAAAATGGTTAGTTCTTTCCAGAAGCAGTGCAGCATGCATGTAAAGGCTATTTCCTACTCTGTTATAGGCAGTGCCCTGAACAAAGTCACCTGGTCCAGTATGACTGATACAGTTGTACCCATAGGAATTTTGATGGCCTGTCTCTCACCTCTGATTCTCTACTACTTGACTTCTTTCCCTTCCCTACTCCATACTCATTTTATGCCTTGTTTTATTTCATTTTTATCTGCCCTCTCATTTACTCATCTACTGATTTAAAAATATTTATTAAAAATGTATACATATTATGCCCATGTGTTGGCTATGCTGGACGAGGGACTTCTATCTTTCATTTGTATATGATTATTTAAATTTAGGCTGTTCATTGTGTAGCGTAATCATGAAAATAGTTAGAAATGGTGATGAATACCTCCCACCCACATGACATGTGGCTGCCGGAAGCTTGCCATCATTGTTGATCTTTTATAAAACCTGCCACAGCCATTTTTTGTTCATGCTTCCAAAGTTTACCCTACTGCTCCTTCATCTTTCTGTGTATTCATGGCAACTGAGAGGGATTACTGGTAGGGATGGTGGATAGTAGAAGGAACAATGAGAATGTGAAAATTATTTCTGCAGTTAACCAAATAGACTATATTAGAAATAACTCTAATGTTTAGCAACTTTGTTCCTTTCCTATTGTGTGCATGTCTCTTTGCTAGACATCGAGGACATAAAGATGAATACGGTAGAGTTGTTCCTTTAAGGAATTTGAAATATAATGAGGATGGGATGTATTTAATTACATTTCTCAAATTAAGCCAGCAGAATTTTTCAAAAGTAAGGACCCCAGATAATATTTAGTTTGATAGATATTTTAACTTTATATTTAAAAGAAATATTCAAAAGTTACTAAAAATATTTTTAACTGAAAAAAAGTGCTTGTTAAAAGTAAAAGTGCCATTTCCCTCCTGAAATGCACTTAACAATGTGGGCATATCTCCTTATTTGAGGCTCTAATAGTAAAATTTCATGTTAATAGCATTTTATGTGACTTGACTACCAACTAATTTCAATTATCTTTAAATATAAATGCAGTTTCTTCCCTATAAATATCTTTAGTTTTCACCATTTTTAAAAGAAAAGCATTGCATTTATGAGGTTTACATAGAGTCTTAAGCACTCCTTTATAAAATTGTCTGAGGCAAAACAACTTTAATAGAAGCATAGACTTCTCCTTTCTCAAGTGCACAAATACCCTAAGCTCCTTGAGGGCCAGGATTCCATTTGAGCTGCATCTTCAAAGGGCCTAGTACTGTGTATGGGCATAGAAGATGTCCGGAAAGAAAGTATTTGTTGAATTACTCTCAAGGTAATGAACCTCAACTATAGATTTACATTTTCATTTGTTCTGTTAGATCAGTGCCTCTTCTTCAAGTGTTTCCACAACCGAGAGATTGATCACCTATTCCCAGTGGCTTTTTCTAGCAATACGTAAATCACAGATTGAGTTCTGTTTACTGTTGTCTCCAGCAATTACAAAACGTCGAAGAAAACATAAAGACTAAAGAGTCACCAAGAGAATACAGAATTACACTGTTAGAAAAGAGAAAAAGTTTCCCTACTTTTGTTTTCTAGTTTTTCTGAGATAAAGATTTCATCATATTCAGTTCATGACGTATTTAAATTACCTTAACACCTGTATTTAAACAGTGGCAATATACATACATAGAGAAACACACACACACACACACACATATTGCACTTACTGTTGGCAAACAGTTAAAATATGAAAATACAATCAATAATTTATGTCGCATACCTATTTCTTTTGAACAATTCATTATCTTTTAGGTCATGTTTTGGATTTATTTATTTACCCTTTTGCATTCAAAGTTGGTCACTAAAGCAATTTTAGCTTTAACTCAGTGAGACAGAATTAATGCTGCAAAAGTTGAGGATGCAAATATTTCCTGAAGTATTATCCACTGGGAATTCGCTTTGTTTTATGTCTGCAAGAACAGGCTCATAATAATGTGAATATTTAATCTTAATTATATGTGATCCTTAAAAAAAACCTATGCACACTTCACAATTTTACAGACACTGTACAAATCTCATAGGACTTTGTGATGAGATAACAAACACAACACCCTCTAAAAGGATTCCGAAAATTAGCATTTAAAATAAAAGTCATGACCAAGCCAGGAGATGACTAGCTAAAGGTGAAGTTAATATTTCACATGGTTGCATAAGATAACTTCCACACCCTACAAAAAAAAAAAACACACACACGCACACACAAAAAACGTTGAATTTTATATTATCTGGCAATTAAAAATACCCCACAATTATTAATTTTGTTCTCACATGGATAAATATTTTCTAGTAAAAGGATTTATATCTATCACTAGGTTAGAGGGATCTTTAGGGCTTCCTGTGGGCTACTTACTGTGTGAGAGCTCAGAGAGATAAATTTTAGTAGAGACCGTCACCTTTGTAACTAATAACCCTGACTTTCTCCACCTGGTAGGTATGGCCTGGGAAGGCAAGAAGGAAACCAACATCCTAGAAAAGAGACCCTTTTGGTGGGTCTTTGATTCCTTGCCTCATTTAAGGCATTATTATCTTAATAATCAGATTTCTTTGTATCATCTCTAACCTTTCTCTTTCCACTGGCTTTTGTTCTGTTTCAAACATGTATACAGATAAGGTTTTTATTTACTAGAGCATTCGCTTCATTAAGTGATTCTCCTGGTTTTGCAAATCTATGTTTAAAATATTTCTTAAACTTCTCTACTCTAATCCATAACCAACATTGACCTTTGCATTGCCACATTGGATGTCCTGTTTGGAGTTTTGGTCTAATCCTGACATGTTTGGATTATAAGACAAATTTGCTTTTATGATATGACTGTTAACAGCAAGTCTTATTGTTTACAAACTGTTAAAAGCAATGTCAGTTTGCTGCTTTGCTGGTATTTGTCTGTAAGCAAAATTTATCAAAATATCTTAGATGTTGCTCCCTATTAAAGGTAAGGAGGACACATGAGGGAAAATGCTATAGAAACACATTTATCTGAGGACAAATGAGCAAGTGCAGAATAGTGCATTGATTCAAGCATTGCCATGAAAAGAAATTATAAAGGTAAAATCTCAGTTTTATATTTTTCAAGAGTTTTTATCATCCAAAAATGTTAGTGTTTTTTGCACATAATTAATTAAGCATGAATTTGTTTTAAACAGTGTTGACATCACAAAGGTTTGGGTTCTGTTACCTGTTTTTGCTGCTCTTCCCTAGATTGTAGTGGCACCTCATAGTCCTGTAACTGTGGCCTTGCCTTGATATGACTATAAATTCTTAACTTCCACTGAGGTCTCTTGGATACCTCTCTTGCGACAGGGATTCCTGCCCATTTTCATTAATCAAAACTTATAGGTTCATCAAAACATGGCTAGAATGCACCTTGGAGGTCAATTTTGTCTTTTGCAGACATATGTATAGGAACAAAAAAATTCCTTCTATTGCACATAAGAATTAAAGACTTATTTCATGGGTTTCTCCCATCTGGCCAAAAGTTTATTGACATGCCTGAAAAGAAAAACCAAAAAAATATGAAAAAAAACCCCAAAACCTTTGTAAATAGAAGATGTTGCCTGGAGCACTGTGAGAGTAACAATTTGAGCCACTTTTATTTGCATTTAGTGTTTAGTTTTGAGACTCATAAATGTTTATGCTTTGCAGTTTTAATTTCTTGTCCCAGGATAACATGGAAAGAAAAGAAAGGAAGAAACAGGAAAAGAAAAAGAATGAGAATAGAACATTCTAGCAAATAGATTCTTCTCAAATGTTCTTCCAACATTTTGAGTTGGACGCATCCCAAAAGTTGACGATTATGAGAATTTTAGCACATCATTCACTTAAAACAAGTAGTCTACCCTTGTATGAAGGCGGGCATCTAGACTTCAAGTGTAGCACTCTACTGTTAACATGGGGTTGATTGGTGTTCTAGGTGGATGGTCACCAACCTGGTGTTAGAATTTTAGACATAAAGGCACAAACAGAACATTCTGGTAAATTGGCTTTAATATTTGCCACCACATTTAAACCTGTTACTAAGAGCCATTAAACTTGAAAATATTTCAGAGCTCCCTGAAAAGGCAAACATTGGCGAACTATACCATGTTGAATGAAAAGCTCTGCACTTTGAACCATTCTTTAGTTGTTCTTTTGTTTGCAAGTCAAAATTTCTTGCAGAGCTACTGAGATAGATGCCATTATTTTTTTCCAAAGGAAGATTATTGTAAAAAACCAAAAGAGTATTAGGAAGCTCTTTAAAATTACTATTACATAATGACACAAGATGCCATGTAGGGTGTTAGAATCTTCTTTTTTTGTTGTTAAATCCTCTTATTCTCCTGGCAAGGAAATTGTCAAAGATAATAATCTTAAATCGTAGCCATGGCCACTCTTGCCCTGGAGGCGTGTTTAGGAAGAAAGAGCACACTTCGGCACTGACCAAAAAGAGGGAGAGAAGGAAAAGAAAAACAACTGAAAATAACTAGCCACGCAGTATTAAATGACTCATGACTTCATCATCCTAAAAGGCCATTTTACCTACCTCACTGTAATGATAGGGAAAGACCCACTTCATTAAGGACCACCGGCCTGTGTGTTGCAGGCTGTAAATCTACGGTTGGTCCTGAGTGTGGACCTGAAAACTGACATGTTCCCTGGCCCAGGTGGTAATGACCCTCCCAGACTCTCATCTGTGATGCGCACAGTCCAACTCAGGAGAGAATCTATTACTTCATCTTTGGGCAGAAAAAATGAAGTTCATTCTGCTAGATTGTTCTTCTGACAGCTGGAATAATCATGTGTGACCCAGCTTTAGAGCTAGTTATGTTATTTTAAGCAGTCACACCGATAACTATTTTATAATTTGCTGGGTTTTGATATTTTATTGGCACATAATAACTGTCCTCATTTATTAAGTTTATCACTGCTCTACAGAGGCATGAATACATTTCAATTAGATCTGTAAAAAATGCTGAATCGCAAATTCTTTTCAAATAGAATGAACCGGTCTATCATCTTAGTTCAACCCACTCAGATCATTTGATCCATTTGACTTAATACACATGTAAAACAAATTGCTCTAGTAAATTTGCATATAAAATAGTACCAGTCCTAAAGGCTCTAATATAAACAATTAGTTCCGTGTTTTTATCTCACAGAAACACTGGTTTCCCACGCAACAAAAAACAGCCTTGTAAAGTTTATATTTCAAAATTATGTTAGGGAGGAAGTGGTACATGACACAAATAGTCCTCCTTTTCTGCTTTGCTGTTCAGCAATGAAAAGTTCCCTAGACCATTTCGAATATATTCTAAAGATATATACATGCACTCATTAAAATCAGGAGCATTAAATGAAGTTGCTGTAATTCGGAGTTTAACTCATTATTCAAATTGAGCAAAAATTCTGCTGGAAGGAAATACCTTTTAATCTTGGAAAGATAGGCTTATCTTAATATGCAGGTCTGCATGAGCTACATTTAAAAACCAGAAGAGTTCATGCACCTTATTGAAAGAAACATATTAAAATTTGTTCTTGATAAACCTAGAAAGTCACAAAGCATGAATGGAATTTATTTTTAAAACCATGTTAGTACAGTATTTTTTTTTACTAAAATGTGTTCAGAATATTCGAGTCATTAAACAAACAATATCATGTTCTGTTATTTCAGTGTGCCAATAACAAACCCCCAGATCCTTGAAGCTGATTATAGGAGACACAGCGGAAATTTATTACATTAATTTCATCATTAATTTTTCTAACCTGGAATATGGTGTGGCATCTTGTGTGGCATGATGTTTTTTCTTACCAGCATTTATATGACTGTGGACAGCGTTGATATGCTTTAGAAATTAGTATTAGGAAATATTTTTAACAGTTAATGTGTCCTCTAAGCACACTTCCTTATTGTCCACAAATCTCAGTGCAACAAAGGCGCATAGTCAGTAGCCAATAAATAATTTACTGGTATACGTATGGAATCCAATCAGGCATTGGTATTATAGAGATGATACCGAAGCACTATGGGGGGATTCAAACATTTTTTAGATGCCAAACATGACCAATCCAACAAAACAGTGTTAGAATCTTGCTGTTTCATTCCACATGTTTGAATTAAAATATATTTGGAGTTTTACTCTGCTAGTGTGTGTGTGTGTGTGTGTGTGTGTGTGTGTGTGTGTGCGCGTGAGTGTTTATCTAGGACAGGGAGATAATCTGAAACGGATAAACAATAGCTATAGGATGATATTTATTTCTCTTGTCCAATGACTAAATTAAGCATCATACTAGTTTATACATCTGTTGGTGTGCATGTCAGCTCCAAGATGCTTTATGTAAACGTCCAGAGATAGCACTGACATTTTTAAGAAATTATTTCCTTTGCAGATATTGCTTTAAAAATATAAAGCTCAATGAATGAAGTAACCAAGATTTTTAGTTGTGAGACATTAAGCAAATAATCTAATATCACCTATGTGATACACCAGACAAGATGACTAAATATATAATCAGTTTATTTAAAAATCTGTCTTAAAAACCTAGTCACATTTTGCAGAAGCTAAGTCTTAAAAGTTATATATAATGTATTTATATTGTGGTAAGAACATTTAACATGAGGTCTACTCTCAAATTTTTAAGTGCACGGTACAACATTGTCAATTATGGGCCCAATATTGTACAGTGGCTCTCTCCAGAACTTAGCTATCCATAGTGATTAACTTCAGTGTATATATATATTTTTAGTATATTTTATTTTTTAAAATTATAAGTTTAAAGGAAATATTTCAGCTTATTTGACCAGGGATACTTTTTTGTTTGTTTTATTAATTTTTTTTAATGCGGTTGCTTTCTGTCCTCAGGATAAATTTGCTCGGTAGTGAATCATTGTTCTTATTGTTTGAAAATAGCTAGTAGCATGTCTTCCCATTGATACAGTGTGATGAGGCATATAATTTTTAGAGCCAGGTATCTTACAAACTTTTTAGTACCAATGTCCTGCAACACACACTTGTTTTGAGAATAAGTTTGTGGCAGGCAAATTATCCATCTAACCATCTGCTTTCATCCAAACTAGTGAAAGAGAAGAGTTGCCGTTGTTAAAAATACTATCAAAATTTTCCAACTGGGACACCTGGGTGGCTCAGCGATTGGGCACCTGCCTTAGGCTCAGGTTGTGATCCTGGGATCCGGGATTGAGTCTCGCATTGGGCTCCTTGCAAGGAACCTACTTCTCCCTCTGCCTGTGTCTCTGCCTCTCTCTGTGTGTCTCTCATGAATAAATAAATAAATCTTTAAGATTTTCCAACTCCCAAGTTTGCTTTCACAGGGCTTGAATAACTAAAACAGTTTCCTGGCAAAAACCAGTTCTGAGCCAGGTTCAACTGGCTGGCATTTGATGGTATCTTTGTGGTTGTTCAAATTTAAACTAGGAACCCCTCCTTCCCCAGGTCTAACCAGTTTTGCATAATGGCAAGAGAATCTTTTATAATCTAAAGTAAATAATGTTTAATTTCACCTTGAATACTTTGTCAAACATGGGGAGTTCAGTATATGCATAAAATTATTCAGTCCTTCTCTTACTAAACAGTAGGATTTAATATGTTTTTGATATAAGGCAGTGCTCTGCACAGGGTGCAATTAGCAAATGCTGGCGGGAATGATAGGGAAAGTGGTTATGGCAACCAGCTTGCTTGGGACTGCAGATAAAAACCGCTCAGGCTTTTTCCACAGCCAATATTTTTGTCTGCTAAATTAAACTAAAAACTCATGATGGCATTCACTGATCAATCCCTTGCTAGATTCTTACATGTTATTGGGGACACAACTTTAAGAGAAGCTTAAACATTTCTGAAAGATAACAGTTGACAATGATTTTTCACACTCTTTGATTCCCTTTCTCCCAAGGTAACACATAAAGAATATTTAATATCAGAAAGTGAGATCAAAAATAATTTACATTATTTGCACTACTTGTGTGATCAAATTGGTAGGTCCACTTGGATTTTTATATGGTCTGACAGGCAACAGACATTATGTCAGGACATAGATTAATTCCAGAAAGAACCAAGTGGGACTTTGGGCAAAACTTTGATTTATCAATCCAAAAGCCTTTTCCACACTGTGTTTCAATCAACACTAGAGCATTTCCTTATTCAAGTAAGATAGAAAACATTGGGCTAACTAAAGTTAGGCAAATTTCTATGCAGGACTTTTCAGAGCCTTTAAAACATGGGTACAAAAGGCAAATCTCTAAGGATGGCTTATGGTGTGCATCTACTGGTGCTGTCCTCAATTTGTCTTTTCGGATGCTAGTTTCTTTCCTAGCCACTGGCCATGCAAGCTTTCTTTTGGGGGATGTTTCCCAGAGGGTAGCGTTCCAAGAGGCTGACTTCTGATCCTTAAGCCACTGGCTTGCCTCTGTAAGTTTGCCGGTCGGCTGAGATCGTTGTTTTTTTTTTTTTTTTCTTCATAGTGTCTGCACAGAGTGGTCTACTTGCCATTTACAGTTGATAACTTTTAACCTAATTTAATTTTACTCCTGCTAATTCTCATATACGGCTGTCGTTCTTTGCAACTATTCTTGTTACTAAACTGTACAGAAAGAGGACCCCTACATCTTATGAGAAATAGTGCTGAGATGTGCTGCATCTGGCAAGGATAGGATATACTTGGTTTGATTGACATGTCTAAAAATTACACTGTCTTTTGATTTCTCTAGCAGAACATCATGAGAATTAGCATTCCTAGAACAAATTGTGCAGTGGTAATGCAAGGAAACTGTAATCACGCAAGTCAACAACCTGTGTCTATTTCTAATCAAAATGCGTATTTTAGGAATAAACAAATATAATCAATCTAGGGTCAAGGAAATGAGGTCCTTCTGTCTTAAGTCACAATGATGCTGAAAGCCAATGTTTTCCACACTTGAGAAATAACAAACAGAAACACTCTGAAAGGGACTGATGTTGCAGGAAATTGGTGAGGTAGGTAAAAAAGAACAGTCTTTTCATCATTAATTCTGAATGTGATTATATTGATGTCACCTATAATGTCCAAGGTATATCTCTTTAATGTCCATCTGTGAAGGAAAACTGCCTGGAACTTGCTAAATACTCTGTTCACATTTGCCTATAATTCTTAGTAGTTTCAACTGTAGGCTATTGATTTGATTATTTAGAATGAGTATCTATAGCACCGACATATTCAAGAGCCATATGAATATTGCACCCTGACCTTGGTGGTCGTGTTCATTGCTTATTAGAATTATTAGTGTAGGGGTACCTGGGTAGCCTAGTCGGTTAAGCAACTGCCTTCAGCTCAGGTCATGATCCCGGGGGACTGGGATCAAGCCCCACATTGGGTTCCCTGCTCAGCCAGGAGTCTGCTTCTCCCTCGCCTGTTTCTCCCCTAGCTTGTGCTCTCTCTCTGTCTCTTGCTTACTCTCTCTCTCTCTCTCTGATAAATAAATAAATATTTTTTTAAAAAAACTAATTATTAGTGTAAATTAAGTACTTAAGGGAAAAAAAGAAACCCACCAAATTTCTTACAGCACTATTCTAAAGATTCCATTTTTTCCCTCCTCGCCAAGTTCCACTTGAGACATTAGTCTCTTCTTGCCTGTGATTTCCAATATACCTGCCATCGAACACTACAAAGTGTAAAATAGATACATTTTACCCTACTTTTCAGGTGCATTGTTGCATCGCCTCCTATTTGCAACTGGTAGACTGCCCATGCTCTAAAATACACATGACTGGTTCTACTACCCAAAGAGTTAAGGACCTTTCCAAGATTTCTAAAGATGAAATGATAGACTCCAGTCAAGAGCAGGCCTCTGTTTAAAGTCATGAGTCCAATTCCTTATTATTGTCCTATCAAAACACAGCAGAAGGATACTTTTGCTGCATTAAAGAGCAGCAGCTATACTAAGAGGGAAATCAAATTGAGTATTGCAGGAGTAATTTATATCTGAGATCAAATAAGTTAATGTGACCGGGCCTGGGAACTTGGGGAAAGAATATATTTTACCGTCTATCTCAAAGTCTGAATTAAATTTCACCAATCAGGATTCAGGTCAAAAATGTGTTCTCCACATCCTTGGAGCACTGAGCGATCAGCCAACTGCTGCCAGTGACTTGGCCCCAAGAATTCGAAGGCAGCCCTACTGTCACCAGTATCTATTGTCTTCCCTAGAGTGTGAATTCTTTGTTTCCAGGGTGGCCTGCGTGTATGCTTTGATGAATTTTCTTTGTTTAGACTCCAGCAACTGTGCGTGTTTGAACTTCCTTTTCTTTTTTTCTTCCTTGTTAAAAAGAAAATAAACCCATCCTTAACTTCTTCAAATGCAAGTCTGTTATTGTTGCTATTCGACTGAACTAATAAAATGAGCGGTGAAGGGGATTATTCTGATGGGTGCCAGGTAAATTATTACTATTATCAAGTGCCTTAAATTTATGTTAAATGGGAATAGCATGCTATCAAACTCATTGCCATTTTTAGTGTTTATGGATACTGGATACGTAGGCTCAAAAAAGAAAAAGAAAGTTTCTTTTTCTTTGTAACTTAAAATAAAACCAGATTGTTTTGGCAGTTTTACTGTCCATTCATTTTTTTCCCTCTGTTGTCTAAAAACAAAATGAAACAGAACAAAAGAAAAACCTTCTCATCTCCACATATTGAGGATTTATCTTTACAGGTTTTCAGACTAGCTATTCTTTATGAATCTTCCAAAAATTTATTGTCAATATATATTGTTTTGACAGAGGAAAATTTATTAATATTTTTTCTAACATGCTTCCTTCATAATATTTATTCTCAAACTCATCACCACAATGCTCCTTCTTTAACAAAAAACAATGTAGATCAAACTATTATAAAAGTAACTTTTCTTGGGGTGCCTGGTGGCTCAGTCCATTAAGCATCTACCTTTGGCTCAGGTTATAATCTCAGGGTCATGGGATCGAGCCCCACGTTGGGCTCCCTGCTCAGCGGGGAGTCTGTTTCTCCCTCTCCCTCAGCAGCTCCTCCTGCTTGTGCTCCTTCTCCCTCTCTGTCAAATAAATAAATAAAATATTTAAACAAAAACAAAGTAACTTTTCCTTAAGTAATCACATTTACTTGGTAACTTTATAGATGTTTAAAATATTCACTGAGTATAATTTGTGGCTTGGCCATAGGTATACAGTAGGATTAACCAACTTACAAACAGATTTGAAACCATCGGAGCGTAGCATTGTTTTTACCAAATCACAAAAGCTGCAAATTAATTCCTATGAGGCACAGAAGTAATAAAAAGAATAAATGCCCCTGGTGTCAGTTATCAGCAGAGCTTGTCAACTCCACTTGGAGAACACATTCTAAGTCTATTGGACTCCACACTTCCACTACTTGCTTAGGTGCATCCTTCCTCCACTACTGCAATCCCTCTTCTCTGCTCTCCCTAATGTGACTCTTTCCCTACCCCAATTCTATCAGACACATAAATGAGGTCCTGTCACAGCCTGGGAAAAAACCCTCATTGATTTCCCTTTACACTTATAATATATCCCAAATCCCAAGTTTGAGCCACAGTAGAATTGAACCTGGACCTACACTGTGTGACAGGGCACTTCCTTGCTTCCCTGGATCATCTCCCCCATTCTCCACGCTGGGACTCCTCTGGGCTCCTTTGGGCTCTTCTTCTCAAATATGCTGAGATTCTTCCTTCTTTATGTCCATGGCTGAGGCTATTTTTCTCTGGACAGAACTCTTTATCCCCCCCCTCCCCCCAGAATTTCTGTGGCTCACTCTTTTTTGTCACTTTGTCTCAGCTCAATATGATCATGTGGGGGCTTTTCCTGGCCACTCAACCTAAAATAATACCCGTCACAATCATTCCCCATCATTCCCTATCTCAGCATTTGTTTCTATTTTCCTCATACTGTTTGCCATTATGTTCTCTGAATTGTTTGGAGTGTTACTTGTTTGCTCTATGACTATTGCTATGGAATGAATTCCAGAAGCCTTTTTCAATCCTGTATCCTCAGTGTTCAGATCAATGTCTTGTACCAGGATGAGTTCATTAGACTGAATCATTGTGACACAATGGATTACTCCTTTTTCCTTCAACCCTCTCTTGAGAATACTCTATAGTTTCTTGTCATTGGGGGGCAGTTTTTCTGTTTCACCCTTTCCGTCTTTGACAGTTGTTCCTCTTTGCTCTAGCTTTTCATGTTGGAACGTACCCAGGTTCAGAAGGTGATCTTCCTTTTTTCTCCTTACACTCATTCCTTGGGTGAACTCATCCAGTCCATGGCTTGATAGGCCACTTATGGTCTATCATATCAAGCTGAATAATGGCTTCTTAAAGATGGCCAATCTTAATACCAAAATATTTGACTGTGTTCCCCTCCTTGGAAAATAGGATTTTGTTGATATGATTAAATTAAAAATCTTGAGATGAGAAGAGTATCTCGGATTATCCATGTCAACCCAAATGTAATCATAGGGATCCTTATGAGAGGGAGGCAATAAAGTCACAGGCAGAAGCTGAGGAATTACAGGAGCAGAGACTGGAATGAAACACTTTGCAGATGGAAGAGAGGGCCATCACCTAGAAGAAGTAAAAAAAAAAAAAAAAAAAAAAAAAAAAAAAAAAACAGATAGAACATCCTACCAACACTTGATTTTAGCCCCATAAGGCTCATTTTAGATTTTTGACCTCTAGAACTGTATGAAACAAATTTGTGTTGATTTAAGCTACAAAATTTGTGGTACAAACTTGGATTATATTTTGAGCTCAAATCACACTCCAGATATATAGACATATATTTCACAGTCTGTGCAACTTTTTCACTCAGGTTTCTGAGAGAATCTTCCAACTTTCAACAACCCCCACCCCCCGGACATTATTATTTTTAAAAAGATTTTATTTATTTATTCATGAGAGACACACAGAGAAAGAGAGAAAGGCAGAGAGACAGGCAGAGGGAGAAGCAGGCTCCATGCAGGGAGTCTGACGTGGGACTCAATCCCAGGTCTCCAGGATCAGCCCTGGGCCGAAGGCGGGGCTAAACCGCTGAGCCACCGGGGCTGCCCACCCCCCACATTATTAAACTTCAATCACACGGTCTCTTCCTTGCCCTTAGCACACACAATTCCCCTTATATTACTAGTTTCCCTTTTTTTCTATAATATTTATCAGTATGTCTCAAACTAAACTTCTGATCTTTTCCCCCCAAACCTATTCCATATGAGTTTTACTCTTCTCAGGTGATTGCAAATCCATTCTTCCTGTTCCTCAAGCCAAAACAATGGACTCCCTCTTTTCTTTTCCCCCCTCCACATCCATTTTTTAAAAGGAAATTATATATCCTTCTACTTTCCAAATACATTTAGGAACCACATATTTCTTAGCACTGCCACTGTCACAGTCCCGAGCTACCATTCTCCTGGTTTGCCTTGATTATTTCAGTAGCTTCTTAGTTTTCCAGTACTTCTAGTCTTTCCTCTCCTGAAGTTTCAACACAACAGCCACAATCATCCTTGAAAAGTGTAGCACAAATCATGTCATTCCTCAGCTTAAACTCTCAGTGGGACCCCATTTCTCTTCACCTAAAAGTCCAAGAAATACAGTGGTTTGCAAGATGTCTAATGATCCACTCTGTCTCATATTTCCAAGTTAGTTTCTCTTCTCTTCCTCATCCTGTCACTTCAGCACAGGGTCCCTTTTGTTCCATGAAGAGTCACATTACCTCTGTAAGGGTTTTGCACTGGCTGTTGCCTCTCCTTACAATTATCTCTTCCTATCCTCACGGAAAATTTCTCAATTCTTTGTGTGTGTTTGTGTGTGCACATGCATATGTCTGTATTTCAATAAAACCCACCCCACCCATATTGTTGAACTTCAATAACACCATCCATTCTTTGCCCCCACCACTCCCAACTTCCCTTATTTGACTCATTTCCCATTATTGCTTATAATATTTATCACCATTAAGCATGTTTTGTTATGTATATTATTCATTTTTCCTCCTGAGAGTAGGATAGTGTGATCAATACATATTTGTGAATGAATGAATCCCACTTTTCTTTCTGATGAGTTATGTTTTATTATAAATTTAATATAAAAACAGTTTTATTATTTTACAGCCACAATTCTGTTTTTATTAATACATGTATATATAGCTCTAAAATGAGTCTCTTAAGTCTTTTCGATATTATTCAGAAATATATTTTAAGTGATGTCAGCAAAATGGCTAAGAGATTCCTTGCATGTACCCCCTGCCCTATACACACACAACAATAAATTGGTATCTATCCATGGATAAAAGTGCCTCTGTGGAGGTTTGGGAACCAGGTAGGGTATTGTGAAATCATAGGGCAGTCCAAGCCTGAGGAGAGCCATTTGAGAGGGCAGGCTTGCATCTTGGTCCAGGGGACAGAAATGGAAACAGCTCTGTACCCCTGGGGATTCAGTTATAACCTTGTTTGGCTTTGAATCTGTTACCAGCACTGTCTATCAAGTGATGTAGGCAGGCTGGTTCCAAGGTATCCAAAGAGGATCCCACAGGGCCAGCCAAGAGGGTCCTTGGCTATGCACAGGATAGAAATCAAATGCAAGCTGGGAGAGAATGAGAGCAAATCTATTGAAGATAAAAAGAGAGTGAAGATACAGATAAAGCATCTGGAAGACTCAGAAAGAAAAAGGAGAGTTTCATTTTCATTCAGTGTCTGGAGTTTTTATTGTGTATTGTAGTCTGATGCATGCATCCTTTCAGGCATTGAGGAACTGGTCAGAACAAAGAAAGGTCCAGGTGTCTTCCATAAGTCACTTATAGCTTGGATTCAGAGGACCTTGATGTTGAGATGTTTAGTGCCAGTAGTCTGGAATACACACAGAATGACTTTGTCTGGTAATTCTCATCCAGTCCTTCCTGAGATGTCACCTATTATGCTGGAAGACTCGGAAGAAATCAACTCCTTGTCCCTTACATGGAGGGAATACATTATTTTTACTATGAGGGTGCAGGTACTAGCAAGACAGAAGCAAGAAAAGGAGCAAAAAGCAGATTTTTACAGAGTCCTTCAGTGTTCCTATCTCCCAAAGGCCCTATAACTTGGCTCCAACTGTACCACAGCTGCAGCCCACTGACAGGCCTATCAGCCCAGGAACCCAGTGGGAGATACTCCTGTTTTTGCCCTGAAATCCTGGAAGGCCCCTACAGTTCTAGGCCTTCTCAACAGTAGTCCTTCCACCACTAGGACTAGGCAGGAAATGCACACCTGTGTCTCAGGAGACCTTGGAAAGACTCTATACTCAGGTCCAGCCCTTCCATTCATGGTAAGGGATCAGTCCAGCCCTCCCGGGAACCTGGCAGGAGTTACACCAGTGGAGAATCCAGTAATAGGCCCACTATCTGAGGACTCAAATGTGAGCCTTGAAGTGGACACTTGCCCCAGTGCTACCCTACTTAACAAGTTGCTGGAGGCAGTCTCATTGGCCGAGGAACAGGATAAAGATCCATGTCTGCCTGAGCCCCTGGTGCCATAAGCCCACTGACTCTGGGCCCCAGGACAGATCTAGCAGCAGCCTTATAACTGGTTCCAACCCAGAATGACTGAAATTCTAGAGGTAGACTAATCAACTCAGAGAATAGGCATAAAAAGTCTTTAATTGCTGAAACCAGTCTATAAAGACTGGAAGAGGTATTTAATAGTTCAGGTTCACAGACATGAATGCAAGGCTACACAGTCATGAAGAATCAAGCAAATATGATACCACCAAAGGAAACTAATAAAATTTGAGGATGAAAACTAAAAAAAAAATCACAGGTACATGGAAATTAAACAACACACTCTTGAACAACCAATGGGCTAAAAAGAAACCAAAAGGGAAATTAGAAAGCATCTTGAGACAAAAGAAAATTAAAACACAACATACCAACATGTATGGGATTCAGCAAGAGCAGATCTAAGAGGGACTTTTATAGTGATAAACGCCCACATTATGAAAAAAGAAGGATCTATGTAACTTTACACCTCAAGAAATTAGAAAAAGAAGAACAAACTAAGCCCAAAGTTAGCAGAAGGAAGGAAATAATAAATATCAGAACCAAACTAAATAGAGACTAGAAATACAATAGAAAAAAATCAATGAAAGTACAAGTTGTTTTTTTGAAAACACAAATTGACAAATCTTTAGCTAGACTAACCAAGAAAAAGACCTCAGATAAACAAAATTATAAATGAAAGAGGAGACATTTCAATTGACCACAGAAATATGAAGAATCATAAAAGACTACTATGAACAATATACACCAACAAATTGAACACCTGAGAATAGACGGATAAGTTCCTAGATGTATACAAACCTACCAAGACTGAATCAGAAAGAAGTGGAAAATCTGAACAGATCAATAACATTTAAGAAGATTGAAGCAGTAGTCAAAACCTTTAAACAAAGTAAATCCTAGGACCAGATGGTTTCACTGGTGAATTGCACCAAACATTTAAAGAAGAATGAATACAAATCCTTCTCAGAATCTCCCAAAAAAATTGAAGAGAAGAGAATGGTCTCAAAATCATTTTATGAGGCCAGCATTACATTGATTCCAAAGTCAAGGATGGACATATAGGAATAAAAACATACATATTAATAAACCTAATGAAATAGATGCAAAAATTCCCAACAAGAATCTAGCAAAGCAAATTCAACAGCACATCTAAAGGATTACACTATAATAAAATGGGATTTATTTCTGGGATGCAAGGAGAATCAACTTATGCAAATCAAGAAATGTGATATACCACATTAATGGAATGGAGGACAAAAATCATACTATCCAGGCAACCTGGGTGGCTCAACAATTTGGTGCCTGCCTTCGGCCCCGGGCGTGATCCTAGAGACCCAGGATCAAGTCCCATGTCGGGCTCCCTGCATGGAGCCTGCTTCTCTCTCTGACTGTCTCTTTCTCTGTGTGTGTGTGTGTCTCTCATAAATAAAAAAGAAAATCTTAAAAAAAAGAATCCTACTATCCTTTCAACAGAGTCAGATAAAGTGTTTGACAAAGTCAATACCCTTACAGGATAAAAGGTCTCAACAAACTCAGTATAGAAGAAATATATCTCAACCTAATAAAAGCCACATATGACAAACCCATAACTAACATCATCCTCAAAAACGAAAAGCTTTTTCTCTAAAATTATGATTAAGACAAGGGTGATTACTACTCCTATCTAACATGAATCTCCAGTCAGAGCAATTAGGCAAGGGAAAGAAATAAGAAGCATCCAAGTCAGAAAGAAAGAAAGAAGTAAAATTGTCTCTGCTCACATATGATGTGATCTTATATATGAAAAACCCTAAAGATTCCACCAAAATACTGTTAGAACTAATAAATGAATTCAGTGAAGTTGCAGGATACAAAGTCAACATGCAAAAATCAATATCATTTCTATATATTAACAGAGATATCTTAAAAAGAAATGAAGAACGCAATTCCATTTGCAGTTACATCAAAAAGAATGAAACACGTATGAATAAATTTAACGAGAGGAGTGAAAGGTCTGTATACAATGAAAACTGTAAGACATTGATGAAAAAAATTGAAGAAGAAATCAATTAATGGAATATATTTTGTGTTCATGGATTGGAAGAGTTAATATTGTTAAAATGTCCACACTACCGAAAGCCATCTAGAAATTCAGTGCTTTCCCCATCAAAATCTCAATGGCTTTTTCACAGAAATAGAAAAAAAATCCTATAATTTGTTTGGAACTACAAAAGACCCCAATAAGCCAAACCAATTTTAAGAAAGAACAAAACTAGAAGGATCATAGTTTCTGATTTCACACTATTCAGCAATGCTAGAGTAATCAAAACAGTATGAGACTACCAAAAAACAGACACACAGACCAATGGAATAGAATTAAAAATAGAAATACAATATGGTCCAGTAATCTCACTTCTGGGTATATCTGATGGAATGAAATCTCTACCTGGAAAAGATAGCTGCACTCCCATGTTTATTACAGCATTATTCACAATAGTCAAGACATGGAAACAACCTAAGCATTCATGTGTTCATTGACAGATGAGTGGAAAAGAAAATGTAGTATATGGAATATTAGTCAACCTTAAAAAAGAATGAAACCCTGCCATTTGAAACAACATGGATGGATCTTGAGGATGTTATGCTAAGTGAAATAACGTAGAGAAAGGCAAATACTATGTGATCTCAATTATATGTAGAATCTTTAAAAAAAAAGATGCCAAACTCATAGAAACAGAGAGTGAAATGGTGGTTGCCAGGGGCTATGGGGATGGGGAATATGAGGAGATGTTTGTTAAATGCCCAGTATTAAAATGAATACATTCTGGGGATCTAATGTATAGCATGGTGACTTTGGTTAAACAATACTGTATTGTGTATTTGAATTTGCTGGGAGAGTAGGTCTTTAATATTTTCTCCACAAAATTTCAAAAAAATTGTAATTTTGTAAGGTGGTAGATGTGTTAACTAATTTTATTGTAATAATCATTTCACAATGTATACATGTATCAAGTCATGCTATATACCTTAACCATATACCCTGTTATAGGTCAGTTATATCTGAGTAAAGCTGGAAAAAAAAAAGAAAGTCTAGCCAGGAATTCTGAAGATGACTTCAGAAAATGAACATTATGTCTAGAATGAAAAGTTTCTCATGAGTTCTTTGACATCTGAAAATAAGGGCCAAATTTGGAAATAGGAACACAGTTCCAAATATGTATTCTTATTCTATTTATGAAAAAAAATTGTATCCCAAAATATTAGGTCATTATAAAAAAGTGCATATCATAATCATGTGGGACCTCATTTACCATGCTTTCTAATGGCGAAAGAGGTCATTCATCAAGATTTCTAATTTCTATAGGGTTCTTATGCTAAATTCAATTGGCCTTTTGATCTAGTCTTTTCCTATTTTTTTATCCTTTATTGTTTTGAAGAAATAAGGCAAACCTGAGTCTCACTCTGAGTCTGTGGAGCTAAAATCCCAGACTTGAGCTTGAACATTAAATTCTATCAATCTAGGGACACCTGGGTGGCTCAGTCAGTTAGGTGTCCATCTCTTGATTTTATCTCAGGTCCTGAGATTTAGCCCCGGGTGCTCAGCACGGATTCTGCTTGCCCCTCTCTCTATTCTTCCCTTTGTGCACTCTCTCTCTCTTAAATAAATATAATCTTTAAAAAAGAATTATATTGATCTGTAAATTCCCAGTGAGTCATCTACTTAATGTTAGCACTGGAGGCTCTGATGCAGTAAACTTTGCCAAATCTCTAAACAATCTCTACATTTATACTGAATTTTTCCATGTAGATTTTTTGTTCACTAATGGACAAAAGTGAGCAGTATATTAATAAAAATACAAATAAAACTTGAATATTTTATAATCCTATGCCTTTATTAAGTGTGTAAAATTTTTGTTGCAGGGCCTGGATCTCGAGCTCTCATTCTTGGAAGAAATATCACATAGCTGCCTGGAATGCCTCTTAAGGTATGAGATCCTTCAGCCTTGGTGGTTCTTTTGCATGTACTGTCCAATTTAAAGTGAAATCATGACTCCAGTTTTATGATAAATGGCACTTATAAATCAATTAGTAGTTTATTGAAAATTATATGATTGAATATATGTATGAATGTTCATGGATAAGAGGTGTAAATGGCTGCATATATGAGATGAAGATTTGTTATCACTTATAATTTATTTAAAGTTCATATTTTCAGGAAATAAAATCTTGGTAGTACATATTGATACCTATTATCTACAACAGTGAATTTGAAATATCAGTTTAGAAATTCTGGCATTGCTAATGATGTCATCTCCTTTAAGGGGTGTATAACCTGAATTTTAATTAAATTCCAAAAGTGATTTACTACTATTTCATCTTCAAAGACAGTATAAAAAGTCAAATAGTTCCAGTTGAAACTTCAGCATTTACTTTAGACATGCTGATGAGCAGATTATCAGAGAGTCTAAGAAATCAGGAGGAACTTAATGTCTAGCTTCCCTGGCTGTCACAATGAGTTCCTGTTCAAATGCAGGCTTGAGTAGCTTTGCACCAAATAATTTTTGAAAATTGATATCATGGGAAGATGAGGCATAGGAGACATGCTCTGTTTCTGCTTTTTTCTTTTTTACATTTCTTTCAGAAAATGGTTTTGGCAAAGAAAAACAATAAGGCAAATGAAACTAGGACTTTATTTACTCTTGGGGCAGGAACATCCCAGGGACACAAGATACTCTAATTATAATTCAGGGGGATGACAGCATTTCTTTAGGACAAGAATAATTCAATATAATATTCACTGACACTATAGGCTGTACATACATCATTTCCTGAAGTAGCACATTTTATTTCCCAATTTTCATTTTGCCTAGAAATTTTTAAGCCAGCGCTGTTATACACGTGAGAGTAAAAATTTTGCCATAACAATCAAGATACTCTCAGAATCAGTTTGATTTCAGTAGTGTATATAATAGAAGCAGAAAAAGGGAGTCCTGAGTTCTAAAACTTGTGAGAAAGGCGAACCAACAACTGAAAATATATAGACAGTGCATTCAGAGCATGTGTCTCTTGCTGAAACTTATCCAGAAATAAGGAGGGAGGCTAGACCACAAGCTGCTTCTAGAGGATGTTTGCCTCACTGCCATTCCAGGGTAAGGACTATCCTCATGTGGTGGAGCCATGTGATATACCTAAGTCAAAACTTTAAAACTTTCCAGTCATTTCACTTAAGAGAAACTACTCAATATTAATAAGGGTAAACATCTTTAATCATTGAGCTGAACTTCTTCAAAAGGATTATGTCACTTTAAAATCTAAATAAGATCATTAAATAAGAGACTTAAGTAACAAATATATCTAACGTAGCCAGCACATAGTCAGGATGCAGTAGATGTTTCCCAGACTGCCCTATCCCTCATCTGTATTTACAGTAACCCTAAGGGACGCTCTGTCGTGTAGTGGTTAGGAGGGCAGGCTCTGGGAGTCTGTTAAACAAAACACACCAAAACTGAAACAAAAATAACAAGAGAAGCAAATTGGACTTAGACTTAAATCTAGAGTAGTTTTGCCACTGGAGTCATTTCGTTTTTCTGAGGCAGAGTCTCTTCACCAATAAGATCATGGTAGCCAAAAAAAAAAAAAAAAAAAAGATCATGGTAGCCACAGTTGTCGGTGCTCATCCAGCTCAAGTGCATCAGGAGACCAGCAGTGAGGCAAAGCTGGTTTACTGACACATTATGATGAAGAGAATGCACGCCATAGCCAACCATGGAGCACTCCAGGAAGAGAATAGTGGAAAGAAAGAAGTATTATAGGATTCCAGCTTCTGTGTACTGATTTTGGTGAGGGCTCAAAGAAGAAAAGTTTGCTCTGGATTGGATGCTTTGGGGAAGCAGGGGTAACTCTACGATGCATATCTTAGTAATTCTCATCTGGAAGACAGAAGGCCTGGTGGGTAGGCTAAAGCCATAATCTATATAAAGAGGCAGCAGCTACTCAGTTTAGTGAGGCTAAGAGGATGCTTGGTTACTTGTGTGGTTTGGAAACGTTCTTGTTTCTGACTGGGTTCAGACTTGATTATGGAGTGGTGATATTTTTGTGCTGACCCATCCGGGCTACTAGTGGATGATTCTCTGTGAAATGGTTTATGTTCCTCAGGAGAACATCAAGGCTTTGTTCATGGTACCAGGCCAACTGCCAGCTGCCAGGGGCTGCTTTCTCTTTCTCAGTAGGAGTAACCATAGTGTGTTTGATTTAAAAAGAAAATCCACTTAAATGGCATAAGATGGTGTCTCTTACCTCAAAATATGTTATGTATTGTTATTTTCATCCAGTAGCCCAAAGGTTTTTTTGGCAAGACGGTCCTATTTTATGCTATGTTTACATTACATTTGATTTCTCACTAGGAAACTAGGGTCACAATCCCTGCATCTTAAAGAAGCATTCAAGTAGGACAATGCCATCCACGATATCTCTATCTATATATTATATTATATTGTTATAATAATAATATGATGTACTAGTTCTCTGGTTCTGGTTCTCTAGCCCAATTTAGAAGCAGCTGAAAAGATGATAATATTAGGAGGTCCTATGGTGCTTTCAAATTCTCAGCTTAAATATTATGGATAATCTCTGGCCATATTATTAGACAGTATTGAGTAGAAGTTAGTGGAATGGTGTGTCTGTCTAGATGTAGTCTGCCTGGGTTTGAATCCTGCCTTAATCCTGTACTGACTATATAACCGTGGTGTAAATAAAAACCCCACATCCCTGTGTTTCTCCTTAATTACACACTTCATATTTTTGACACCAGATATGTAGGTTGTCTAAATATCAAACGATTCTCTGACACCAGCTGGGTGTCTTAAAATTTAATTCTATTCTCATACTACCTGGAGTTCTCCGCCTCTACTTCAGATGCCAGCAACAAGTCCCTAGTCACCTGTACTTCTGACTGACCAGTTATAAATTGGGTTCCCATGAACCTTCCTTGGCCCCAGTAATTTGCTAGAATGGCTCACAGAACTTGGGAAAACATTGACTTACATTTACCAGTTTACTATAAAGGATATGATAGAAGATACAGATGAACATCCAAATGGAAGAAACATGTAGGGAATATGGTAGATGATGAGGATATGAGGGAAGGGCTGTGGAGCTTCCATGTTCTCTCTGGCTGCACCACTCTCCCAGCACCTGCACTTGTTCAACAAACAGAAACTCTCTAAACCCCCATACTTCTTTTAAGATTTTATTTATCTATTCTTGGGGGGGAGGGGGGTTGGGCAGAGACACAGGCAGAGGAAGAAGCAGGCTCCATGCAGGGATCCTGATGTGGGACTCAATCCCGGGTCTCCAGGATCATGCCTTGGGCCAAAGGCAAGTGCTAAACTGTTGAGCCACCCAGAGATCCCTACTTTTGGGATTTTTATAGAAGTTTTGTCACGTAGGCACAATCTGTCATTAACTCCATTTCTAGTGCTCTCCCCTTCCAGTGAAATGGGGATGAGGCTGAAATTTCCAAGCTTCTTATTTTTTTTTCAAGATTTTATTTATTTAATTGACAAAGAGAGAAAGAGAGAGAGAGAGAGAGCAGGGGGAGTAGTAGAGGGAGAGAGAGAAGCAGGCTCCCCACTGAGGAGGGAGCCTGATGTGGGGCTCAATCCCAGAATCCTGGGATCATGACCTGAGCCAAAGACAGATGATTAACTGACTGAGCTTCCCAGGTGCCCCTGAAATTTCCAAGGTTCTAATCATGGCTTGGTTTTCCTGGTAAATAGCCACCATCTTGATGCTTCCCAGAAGCCCACCAGAAATTACCTCATTAGAACAAAAGGACTTCTATTACCCAAGAAATCCCAAGGGATTTAGGAGCTGTGTGGCAGGAACTGGAATCAAGGAGGAGATATTAGAACAAAGATGCTTCTGGCGCTCTTATCACTTAGGAAATCCCAAGGGTTTTATGAGTTCTGTGCCAGGAACTGGGACAGAGATGAATATGTATATATGCACTTTATTATTTCACACTAGCAAAAGATTTTTAAAACTTTTGTGCCTCAATATCTTAGATCTAAAGTGATTTAAAAAATACTTACCTCATAGAGTCCATGTGAGGATGGGAGGAAATAAAACATTAAAGTGTTTAGAACAATTGCCTGAGACATAATGAGCATTAATAGAAACATATAGTAAATGCTAGCTAATCACATTTTATAGCCATTTCATGCAACAATGAAAGCACTTTGGATTTACTGTATGTTGATTAGACAACGAATATTCATGGTTTTCAACTCTGCAAGAAACCGAATTAGGTATCTGGAAATAGTTATAGTACCTGCCTTCAAGAAGCTTGCTATACAGCTGAGAAATGCATGAAAGGATAAATACCTAAGTAAACCTGTAAGAATTAGGTGCAAATTAGGTCTGTCCCAGACCGCAACAATTGGCATGCCTTTAAGGAAGGAGAATTAACTTCTAGTTACAGTAGACTGGTAAATGTAGTGGTCTAGATGGTAAATGAGCTGAGTCTTGGGAGATTTATTGAATTTGCCCATCCAGGAAGATGACAAAATAACTCTCTAGTCAGATGGAACTTTGAGGACAAATAAGTGAGAAATCAGACAATAAAAATCCCAACAACAATAGTACAGCCTCCGAAAGCAAAGCAGAACACGTACTGAACATAAAACCAAGCACTGAGCTCAATACTTAAGTTCATTATCTTATTTAATCTTCTTTATGACCTTATAGAAAAGGTAGAAACATTATCCCCATTTAGTGAGGAAAACCAGGCTTTGACAGTTTAATGGGCTTAAGGTTACTAAACTAGCAAATGCTAGGCTACAATTTAACCAAGATCTAATGGACTCCAGGCCTTTTAGCTCTTAACCTATATTGTTCTGTTTCCCCTTAAATAATCTTTGTATATGTTATACCGGTTAAGATCCTCCATAACTAACCCAAATCCATGTGGGGTGATCAGATGATGCAAGACCTGTAATGCAGCATGTGGAAATTTCTACATTCTCTGTATAGAGAATGGTGAATCCATTGCTACTTGGAACAATGAAGTGGTGTGATTTTCTTAAAAATATATTTAACTCAACAATCCTATCTTTCTTATTGATACAAATATTCTTCAAACACTCCACCACTGCATGCCCTATTGATTTACATAGCCAGACTGAATTTGGTCTTATGAAGAGCCTGACAAAATGAGGGACAGATTGTATTAGAAAACATTGTCTTTCATTCACATTTGTAGAAAAGCACCCCACAGAATTAGAGTTTATATCTTCAATGTACACCTTTTTTCACGAGGCTGTGAAGCATGTTTTTCTCAGACTTCCTTACATATAGGACTCACATAGACTCATGCCACATAGCTAGTCTGTTGAAAAAAAAAACCCACCTTGAATCAATAGATTTAATGATGGCTATCAAAGACCAATACATAAACAATTATGCTCTTTGGCTAAATATTCACAAAGCAACAAAAGAGACCATATTGCTTAGTTAAAAAAAGAGACAGAGAGAAGATGAAATTTATTTCAACCAATAACCCATCTGTATACAAGCAACCAAGTACTTCCCTTCCATTTGCTGCTTTATTGAAATGTCAATAATTCCCTCATCTCAGGATACACTTATACATCTGTAGAATCATTACTTTGGCTTATCTAGTTGTCTTTGAAATTAAATAAACCAATAAATAAGAGAAAAAGATAAAACTCCAAGGAGAACTATGGATATAGGATAAATTGTTGATTAAAAAAATAAATAAACCCCAAACTAAAGGACTTCTGCCAAATGGTCAATAATTATCACTGCATATCTAAATCGTGAATTTAAACCCTCTAAATTTACACTTGTAGCTCTTTGGATTATACTGCTCACCTCCTGATGGTTCCTCCATATTTCAATTATTTGTTATAAAGTCACAGAAGCAAAGTTCTTTTAAAAAAAATAAAAATAGTATACTTCATCAGCAATTCTTAGCAACCAGGGCTGATTCTGAGATTTCAAATTTGAATTCCTTCTAAAGGCATTGCAACCAGAGTACAAGTCTGCATTCCACAGATTGCATGGGTGGCTCAGAACTTGTTCTTTTAAATTTAATTAGTATCTTTTTGATGAACTTCTTGAATTTCTTCTTTCTGGAACATTCAGCTCTGTGAAACATTTACTAGGCTCCCCAGCAACCAGTGATATAACTAGCTGCTGAGAAGGTGTCCAGTCTTCATAGACTCAGTTATGGGAAGGAGCCAAGTTGGTTATCACTTATGTTGGGGAGTCTCTTACCCTTGATAGATGGCATAGACCTTAGATAAGAAAGCCCTGAGTTTGGATCACTGCTCTGTCACTTGCTAACAGTGGGATCTTGGACAAGTTATTTAATTTTTCTGATTTTTAATTTCCTCATTTTGAAAAAAAAAATCTTGCCTCATGAAATTATGTGAACAGTGAATATAATCTTTCCAACACATATATTCAAAATACTTTGCACAGTGCCTGGCACAATAACACACATTTAGTAAATGTGAACTCTTAAAATGTGAACTCTTATCTTTAAAGTGGGTTAAAACATTAGTTATTTGGCCAGAAGATTTTTAGGTCCTTTCCAATCACAGTATCACATAGTCTTCTTATTCCTTAAATTACTGTATTTTTTAAAATTATTTATTTATTTATGATAGTCACACAGAGAGAGAGAGGCAGAGACACAGGCAGAGGGAAAAGCAGGCTCCATGCACTGGGAGCCCAACGTGGGATTCAATCCTGGGTCTCCAGGATCACACCCTGGGCCAAAGGCAGGTGCCAAACCACTGTGCCCCTTAAATTTAAATTTATCCCCTTTAAGGGGATAAAGTAATCCCCTTAAATTACTGTACTTGAAATTCTGCCCTCGATTTCAGTGCATAGGGGTTTTTCCCACACCACCAAGCAATTCTCTAACACCACCTGGGGGTCCTACAATTCAAATAAATTCTGATGCTTTCTACCTGGGGACAGTACCAGATTTGACAGGTTAAGGGCTCAGTCCCAGGAGATTGCCCCCATTTCAGATGCCAATCAAAAGGCTAGGTTGTTATCTATGCTTCTGATCCATTGGCTATAAATCAAAGGTTCCAAAGACTCTCCTTGGGTTTGGTTAATTTGCTAGAATGGCTCACAGAACTCAAGAAACTAGTTTACTCACTGGATTACTGGCTTATGACAAAAGATACTACAGTAAAACAATAGTCAGATGAAGAGATACATAGGGTGAGGTTGGAACAAAGGAGCCTATCTTCGTGAGGTTTGGGGCATGGTGGCATGTGCATGTTCTGGTTTCCTGTCCTGGAAGCTCTCTGAACTTCATCCTTTTAGGTTTTTTTTTTTAAAAAAAAAAACTTCATTACATAGGCATGATTGGTTAAATCATCAACCACTGGCAGTTGACTTAATACTCCCTCTCCTCTTTGAAAATCATGGAGTGGGATTAAAAGTAATCCCAATCACGTGGTAGGTTCCCCTGGCAATCAGCAACCATCCTTAGGTGCTTCCCTAAAGTCACCTTATTAACAAAACAAACGATTTTTTTAAAGATTTTATTTATTTATTCATGAGAGACACACACAGAAAGAGAGAAACAGGCAGAGACACAGGCAGAGGGGGAAGCAGGCTCCTTGGGGGAAGCCAGATGCGGGACTCGATCCCAGGACCCTGGGATTACGATTTGAGCCAAAAGCAGAGGCTCAACCACTAAGCCACCCAGGCATCCCCAAAAGATGCTTTTTAATCTCTCTCATCCCTTAAGAAATCCCAATGGTCCTAGGAGCTCTGTGTAGAAACGGGGACACAGGCCAAATATATATTTATTACTATAAATCACAATATCATTGTACCCTTCTTTTTACACGTAACTTATAGTCCTTTTGTTGTTGCTCTTTATCTTTTTGGATGTTTATTGTATCTTTGCCAAGATAACAAGTTCCTTGAAGCCAGGCACCATGTCATATGTTATTTTATTTTCTCCAGGGTACTGTGGAGCATGATCTCCTATACAGGGGAGATTTTCTAAATCTTGCTTCTGTTGATAATGTTGATAAATGCCTTCAAAAGACTTCTTTCAACTTGTCAGTATTAATTAATTCAGATTGCATGAATATTTCTGTTATTCCTAGGGAGTGAGGTAGGTGCTTTGGAATATGCAAAAGGAATTCAAAGTGTCCTAAAGATTCCTTTTATTCCCAAGGAATAATTTAGACACCAGAAACATCTGGCTCATTAAATGGGTATTTACACATTTTCTGCATGAATTTGCTTAAAGATTCATAGGGTGACAGCTTTGTGCCAAATTATACTTCAGTGGCTTCCAGCGTCTTTAACACTAGGGGAAAAAAAATCACTCATTTTTTTTGATAGTTTTAAAATACGCACAAAGGGGAATTTCAGTAGTGTTATGAGGAAAGGAGTAGGACCAACTGCAGAGTACAGGTGGACCCAAACAAATGTGCAGACTTTGCAAGACTAGACTAAGTTCCTAAGCATCCCAATAACTGTTTTACAGAGAAAGCTGGAGGTGGAAATTTGCTCTAGAGACATCTCCCTGAGCCTGTATTTTCATGGAGGAAGAGGAAAAAATTCACGCTTGAAGGGTCCCACAAGGAGTAATCTTCCTTTCTTCTTCCCCATGCTCCCCACCGTTATCAGCAATGGCAAGAACAGAAAATATCAAACTTGTCTGCCAGAATGTCATGCATTTCCTATACTGAAACATATCTGCAGAACTTGCTTTAGATAATTCTGTGTGAAATCCAAACTGTGCACTAAGTGTGTTCCCCTCGGCAATTAGCAGCTGGTTGTCCGATGTCCTGAGGTTTTCCTTTCCCCTGTGAAGCTCCCCTCCTGTACCTCAAAAGGAAAGATTTGGGGCGGAAGGAAAGGGACATTTTTACCTTACAGAAGATTTCCCCATTAGAGTTAATGGTTCACTTCAAATCATGATTGCATTTCTCTATTATGTGGTCAAATAGATGTGTATACTCAGTGCAGCTCAATGCAACCATAATGCCAAAAGAAATCACTGGAAGGGTGTCACTGAGTCTGTCCTTACATACTTACCTTTGCCCAATCTTTTTGTTCAATACTCATCTCTGAGTTTGCTCTCCAGTGTTATCTACTTTTCAGCACTGAATCCATTCAGAGTCTGCCCTTTCAGACACTCTAATTTTCAGGCATTTAACCTTTAAAAAATTGACAATTTTTCTCCTCTACAATTTTATGACTTTTGAGTCCATAGAAAGCAGGAAATAAAATGCCATTTTCTTTCTCCAAATTAAAAATAAGAGAAATCTGAAAAGAGAACAGAAAATGAATTGTTGGACTGTCAATGTCTTCCACGTTAAGACATTGGGTAATGAAATCAAAACGTATCATCAAGTATAGGTCAACTCAAATTTGCATTCAAGCATTTTTTAAAACATAATGTGACACAGGAAGATTTTCTGCAAACCCCAAATGCTTCTTATTTCAAAATCATCTTTTAAAACATGCTATTTATATTTAGCCATTGTTTAATGAATATTGACTTGCAGAGGAATGTAACAAAATATGAGTGGCTAAGAGTTTTGACCTTTAAATGATTACTATTCATTATATTTATTTAGAAATATTATAAAAGATTTTCAAACAATTCATCAGTCTGTGACTATTGGATTTAGGTGTACAGCAGTCTCTATCTCAGTAATTAGAACAAACATATTATGGAGTAGCCAGACTGGGACACATGGTTAGATATAGTGTAACAATGGAAAAGATATTTCAAATCAGAACTGTCTTGGAAAATTCTAGACTTTCTAAAACATTCAGTTACATAAAAAGATTGTGTGTGTGTGTGTATACCTGTGCAGCTCTGTTTTAAAACAAGCCATTCATTCTGCATAGAAGTCCTGTCAGCTTTGGGCAGTTAACCACCAAGGATGAAGGCTTTACTTGGAATCCAGGGATCCCAAAGGCCTGATTGCAGAGTCTGGTCCACTGTTTCTGTCAGATTTCAACAATCACAAATTACAGGGAACCACTTTCTGTTTCCCACATTGTCAAAAAATCATTATGAAGAAAGATAAACATATGATATTCCGACTGATTATTCTAAACGTTAAAAATTACCAGCAAAAGGAGTATGGAAATAGAACAAGATATTAGTAAACTGAGGTTCAGCTAAGAAAGAAACAAAGTTTGCAACTATGTTGCTCCAAGTTTTTCATCTCACCAGCTCATACTTAACCTACCTGGTTCCATTTTGTTGCTACTTCACTATTTTATTAACATGTCATTGTTTTTGTGGTATTTTCAGCAGGCAAAGATTATTGGGGTTGGGAAAAAGAGGGAGTTTCTTTTTTTTTTTTTTTACAAATTTATTTTTTATTGTTGTTCAATTTGCCAAGGGACAGAATAACACCCAGTGCTCATCCCATCAAGTGCCCCCCTCAGTGCCTGTCACCCAGTCACCCCCACCCCCCGCCCACCTCCCCTTCCAACACCCCTAGTTCGTTTTCCACAGTTAGGAGTCAAAGAGGGAGTTTCTTGAAATGGACTTTCTTATTCAATGCAATGTGTTAATTTTTGTAGAATACAACATTTTCCATAAAACTCTTGCAGTGAAATGAAGACTATTCCTCTATAATAACTTACCAATGTTCAGCTCTAATCTGATTCGTAGCAAGACAGTATTTGTCAAGTCTCTCCATATGGGTATAGAGAATTTTGTATAGGACAAATGCTCACCAAGTTTTCCAATTATCTGTGCACGTGTGCTATTAAATTTTTGGTCATGGGAGAAATATATATAATTATAGAAAACCAATGTTTGAAGACTTGGAGACTACGGGGCAGGCACACACACACTGGTACATACACATAGATATAGCATTAGCCCACCCAAGGCAGAAATCTTCCAGTAGTTGCTTTTCCACACAATCTTCTCCTTCTCCTTCTCCTTCTCCTTCTCCTTCTCCTTCTCCTTCTCCTTCTTCTCCTTCTCCTTCTCCTTCTCCTTCTCCTTCTCCTTCTCCTTCTCCTTCTCCTTCTCCTTCTCCTCCTCCTCCTCCTCCTCCTCCTCCTCCTCCTCCTCCTCCTCCTCCTCCTTCTTCTTCTTCTTCTTCTTCTTCTTCTTCTTCTTCTTCTTCTTCTTCTTCTCTTAGGATTTTATTTATTTATTCATGAGAGACACACAGAGAGAGGCAGAGACATAGGCAGAGGGAGCAGCAGGCTCCCTGCAGGGAGCCCAGTGTGGGTGGGACTCCATCACAGGACCCCAGATTCACCACCTGAGCTGAATGCAGACGCTCAATTACTGAGCCACCCAGGTGCCCCTTCCACACAATTTTCTGAATGAAATTAAATACAATGCATTTTTAGGCCTTCAGTAGTGGTAACTGATCATCCATTAAGCATCGTCTGCTCCAATTGTAAGTCCACTCCCTTCCCCTTCAAAAGCTCTCTGGGGAAAAATAAATGTACTGGGGCAGGAAAACCTGAGACCTAGGAGCCTAAGTATCTGCAAAGACTTAAGTTATTGGTGGAAAATCAATTCATGATGACATCTTTTTGAGGAAGAATTTGAGATTGATTGAATGCTATACTTGCTCCTGCTACTATTTTTGTTCTAAAGATGACATTCTGCTAAGGAAAGAGACACAAATCTAAAACCTTCAATCATTCAAGAATAAAAGCTCTCCTATTAGGCAGTGTTATCTAATCTTCCTTGGTGTCAGTTCCTACTTTCTTTGTCCCTTGCTGATATTTTTAATGAAATGCCTAATTATATTGTTCTAGGAAGCTAGTTCCTTTACGCTTCAATGAGTTGAAGAAGCTTAACTTTTCTTTTCTTTCTTTTATTTATTTATTTATTTATTATTTTTTAGCCAGGCCATATAAATGGTCCAGTAGTGGGGTTTTCATGAGTGTGTAGGGAATGATGAGTGGGTCCATTTAAAGGCAATTCCCCTGATCTCTCTTAGCTGAATAAGGGAGTGATGTCCTAGAAAAATCTGCTGGCTTGGCAGAGAAACTGCTATTAAAATAAATTGGTTACCAAGTGTTTATTACATTTTATGTTTTCCTCTCATCATAATCCTTCATAATGTGTTTAAACAATTAATTGCCACAATATCCAACCTTCTGAGGCTTGGAAAGGGACCCTGAGTAGATTGAAAGAGCTATGAATCCCTATTTGTGCAAGAGGGAGAAGAGGCTTTTTGCCGTCGTTAATTAATCACATATTAATTTTGCCTTTATTGAGTGTTCACAACATAATGTGAACAACAAAATGTACTTAGAGAGACATATTAGGCCATTACAGTCTTTTCATACACTGTGCATTCAAGAGTCAAGCAGTGTTTCTTGTTGGGGGCAAAGAGTATGAGGAAGTGACCCTTGGAAACTTTGCTGAGTGGGGAAAGTAAACATTCTTTTGTTCATAAAGAGCTTTCATGTATCCTAACACTAGTAGGTGTACTAGTCAATATATTTGACCATCTGGCTCCATATTCTCTTTCTACTCTATGTTCTCAGTAATTCAACCAAGCTGAAAAATTCTGTTTTTCAAGCATATACCTGCCATGTTTTACTCAATTATAATGAAAATATATGGGGTGCTTAGTCCTCCTGAAACACTTACTTTCATGTGATCATCACCTTTATTAGGTTGAAACTGTTGTTGGCCCCATTTCACAGTTGAGGAAGGTTAGGACTTAAAGATCTGAGTGACTTTTCAAGGATCACTCAGCAAAGAGCAGAGCCAGTGTTCCAGCTGAAATAGTCTGACTCCAGAATTCTATGGGCATCTGCTTATCTATGTATCTATCCATCCATCCATCCATCCCCTGTCATATCATTATCTACCTAGCTATCAAAGTATAAAGAGGTGTACTTTTCATCTTACATAGTAGAGGCTGTTCTCAAATGTCTAGTAATCATTGTTTTTCAGATCATTAATCAAATTTAAGAGTGAGATGGTAAAACCTTTTCAAATACTCTCTGTAGTTAGGTGGGCTTCTGGATTGATGGGTCTTATCATGTGTTGGTCAGTCATTTAGTTGATAGTTATTCAAATTCAGTATCCATAATTCCTTTTGAGCCTGAGAGATATTGTCTAGGAAGCCACTCTCAGGGTACAGGTACAGGTGTGAGAGTGGGGCTATCAATTTTCAGAATGCAGTCATGAACTGGATCCCACTATTTTCAGAGTAGCACCTTGTACCTTGTACCCACATACAGCTTCTCTGACAAAGCATCCCCAGAAAGAAAACTGACATCCTCCGGGGTAAAGAGAAGCAATCTCCTAAACTATATGGGTTTGAGGAGGCTTAACTGCTTCTAACACAAGCCTCCAATCCCATCCTATTAGTATCAGCTCATTTAGGATTTGTGGGGGGCAGGGAATGCCTGCAACCCTGACCTATTTATTCATAGCATTCCAGCTCACGTGGTTTCCTCCTACTGAAATGTCCTTTGCTTAACTCCTGCCAGTGTCACATGTCCAAATATCTTCTTCCATCAATCCACCACAAATGTTATACTTTCCATGAGGCCTTCGTTGATTGTCTCAGTCAGATATTACTGTTTACTGCACTTTGTGTGAAAGGTTATATTCATGCTTAATTATGTCCAAAAAATGTCATTTCTTTTCAAAATTGAACCTAAAAACTTCTTCATAGTTCTTTCTGTATATAGTACAAATCATTCAGAACATTTTGGGTAGCAACAACAATAATCTGGTGATGGTTACTTATACATTTCCTATGTATATGATCATTATAGTATAGGAAGAAAAAACCTTTCCCAGTAATTTTGTATTTTTCAAAACTTTGCTTCATAATTAATTAAAAAATAGAAGTAAGCCGAATAATCAAGACAAGTCTTACAATTCTTTAATTCCTACTTTGAGTTAGACCAACACCAATACTAATTTTTACAACAACACTGCAAGGCAGGTATTGCTATATCCATTTTTTTTTCAACTGATAAACCTAAAGCTTGTAGAAACTTGTATTTATGTAACACAAAATTAATAAAAACTCTTTCACCTTAAGTGACATCATTTTATATTGATCCTCCCAACAAATCTTTGGGATGATGATTATTTTTTTACAAGTGAGCAAAAGAGAACTTAGAAAAATGTTTCTCAGAATGAGTATGGTCTATGGAATCCTGGGGGTCCTCTAGATCTTTTCAGGGTGTTCTTGAGGTCAAAGTATCTTTTTTTTTTAAAAAGACTGATTGATTGATTTGAGATAGAGTGGGAAAGAGAACATGAGTAGGGAGAAGACCAGAGGGAGAAGCAGACTCTCCACTAAACAGGGAGCCTGAGGCCAAGGTGGCGCTCAATCCCAGGACTGCAGGATCATGACCTGAACTGAAAGTAGGTGCTTAACTGACTGAGCCACCCAGGCACCATTAAGGTCAACTATCTTAATAATGAGACGTTTGTTTGTCATTTCCCTTCTCCCACACTTGTACAGTGGAGTTTCCTAAGTGATTTTTGTCATCACTCTGACAGGTAATGGAATGTGTGCTTAGGTATTCTTCTATTTTAAAACCTTAGTTTTAATTTTTAATAGGGTAAATAGCAGAAGCTATAGCCCACATATACAAAAACTCCTTAGACTTCCTCAGTAATTTTCAAAAGTATAATGGATCCTGAGACCAAAACGTTTGACAACCACTGCCTTAAAGGAACACATTTCTTGTATTCCACAAGGAATACAACTCATTTTTAGTAGAAATGAATCGGTGATACAGGTATTCTGTGACCTTGGCATACTGTGGCTGTCTGACATTTTGGATAGCAGATTCTCCTCTATTTTAATAGAGAAATCCAACTTTCCTGGAGGATAGTCTTTATGTATCCAGCAGAAGAGCCCCAATTATATTTACCTTCATTAGTAAACAGTTTTTCATGAAGACCTATAGCTATTTCTTTTCTCTTTTGGATTCAGTATTATCACAGAAATCCACCTGGAATTCAATCGAATTTGAGATACTTGTTACAACTTCACTGTGTGGCCAGTAATGATCCTTGTACTACATACCTTTCTTGGAGGCCTTTTGTTTGCAGTATACTTTAACCAAACAAAGTGGCTTCTATCGGAGTTAATCTCTTTGATATTCATAATATAGAACAAAATCAAAGTTTCTTACAAGGCAGTCTTTGAAAAACCTAGATATAAGAATTTTTTAATCCTTTTAGGTTGCTGTCTGATGCTGATTATTGGAAAACTATCTAGAGAAAGCTGCCAAATTTGACATGTTTGCATGCGATACATACTACAGAAAATTTTCCAAAGAGATTTCTTCTTTTCCCCAAGATACCGGGCTTTGATCTAGGTTTCTGTGAACCACATAATGTGTTTTTAGACATTTAGGCTTTACTCTCTTGGAAATTATGGTAGAATTCTTCCTCTGAGTTTTATGTATGTGTTTCACATGATATGAATCATAATAAGTTACTGATAATATTTTAGGGAAATTATCAGTGATCATATTTTGAAGAGTTTATCCTGAATTTCAAATTAAATATAGAGACCCAATACTTGACTAAAAACTCTGTCAAACTTTGACTCTTTGGATTCAAAAAAGATTAAATTGCAAATTGTAAAAAAAAAAAATTAACTAAGTAGAAGTTCAACATTTTTAGTATGTCAAAGTTCCTTAAATCAAATACATATTTTATGTGACAAAAATTATAACAAATTATTAGTAATATTTCAGAGAAGTTATTAGTGATTACATTTCAAAGAGATCATCTTGAATAAAATTATGTAAAGACCCAAAATTTTGACTCAGATTAAATTACAAATTGTACATAAAATAAGTAATTTTTTTAATTTCATTTATGAGAGAGAAAAAGAGAGAGAGAGAGAGAGGCAGAGGCAAAGGGAGAAGCAGGCTCCCTGAAGAGCAGGGAGCCCAACTCAGAACTCCATCCCAAGATCCTAGGATCAGGACCTGAGCCAAAGGCAATCACTTTTGACTTGAGTGAGCCACTCAGGTGGCTGACTGAGACACTCAGGTGCCCCCCAAAATAAGTAAAATTTGATAGTTGTTAGTATCTCAAGTTTCCTTAAGTCAAGTATCTGATAAGTGAGAACACTTTCCAACATCCCAGCCATTTCATTTGCACCAAATTTCCTGGAGTTTGTGAATAATACTGATTACTGCAGTTGAATCGATTGTGCAACAATCCACATTGATCATTGAGACAGCTGAAATGAGCAGATCAGCCATGGGGCAGTTTGTTTATTTTATGTGTATAGATATAGCTTTAATTCCCAGCACAGAAGTCTCAGAGAAATATCTTAATACAAATATTTTTTCGACTGAGTACACATTAAAGGGTCATTTTCTTCCGTGCTGTAGGGGACAAGAGCTCAGGGGCATGGTCTCAGCATGTTGACACTGCACTTAAGGTTTGTAACAAAGTACTTTATTCTCTACCCTACGGGTTAGAACTGAGCTCTGGTAAATCTACACCAGGAAATCATCTGCAGGTGTTTTTATGGTGAAGAGGGAGTAAGCCTCTGTCCCCTGAATGGGGATAAAATGCCCTTGAGCATTATGATTATAATGCTTTTTGAATTTTTGCAATTTGCTCCTTCCACATCTGGTTGCAAGCAAGGTCTGGATTCTGTAAGACATGCATGCCTCTCTAAGGGGACTCTAAACTAAAATCTCTGACTCTCCTCTCGGAGTTTCTTGAACAAGTACAAAGTCTGAAAGCAACTAGCAACACAAAATAGCTATTGATTTTGACTGAACATTTGAGAAAGAGGTGAGCGATGTTTGCTATCTGTATTCAAAATTTCTGAAATATGACACAAAAAAGTTTGAAAGAATATTCATTCACAAAGTATCTAATAAGAGAAGCTCTACATAAGATGACTAACCCCAAGTCACAGCCCTAAATCATTAAACAATTAAAAAAATCCACTATGGAATCCAGAAACACAAAAGAATTTAGATAGCATGGCTGGAGTTTATAAAAATGAAATTTCCCTTTGATTTTTGTGAGCAACCAACTTGCCATAATGTAAGAGTTTTTATGTGACCTCGATATGCCACTGTTTCCATGAAATCTGCTAGATAGGTAGTCATCATTTGTTTCCCCTTGCAACTATATCTTTAGAGAAAAATGACTTATTTCTAGATTGTCAACTTGTCTTTGAACTTGTATTAGCCAAATATTCCTTGATGATTCGTTCTGTAGATGCTGGATTTTTATTTTCTTTTGTGTTTAATTGGCATAAAAGGGTTGCCTGCTATTTACATATGCAAATATATTTATATAATTACTTATATAATCATAAATATATATTTATATAATACTTAATATTTATATGAATAATGATATAATCTTAGTGAAGGGAAAAGTAGTGAGAAGAACAATGATACAAATAATTGATGAATATTCACTCTAGTCATGGCTTTCTCAATAGAATGTTGAGTCACATTAGAAAAAGAAATATCCCTTTCAGAAACCTTGTGCCTTTTCTGTGTGAATGTCCCTGCTATTCTTGGACTTGTCAGTTCTTTGAAGTTCTTTTGGAGCAGCCAGTCATCTGAAGGAGATTTGACTGGAGGCTCAGAGTCATTTAGAATAACTTTCTTATTTTGGACTCCTTATCAGTGCAGGATCACCCTTACATGTTGGTATGATGTGTGAATCTATTTGACAAAAGTGTCAAGGTTTCAGAGATAGTTTTTTGAAGACTGAAATCAAAGCTGCTCTGACAAATAATTCAATATTTGTTCCTTATAATAGCCAAATAATATTTTCCTATTTGATATATGTTAAATTTATTTCATATCTATCATCATACTACCACAATATAAGGGTATATATATAGCAAACAGTGCATGGTATCTGTAAGCCATTATAAATTGAATTTCTTTAAAATATTCTAAACATATATTCAGACACCAATAGTGCACACGTACAGAAGCACACTTTCAGATCTGAAGTCTTCTCTTTTGACTCTGGTGACTTTCATCACATTCAGTGTAAATGATCTATCACTTATATGCATTATTTCCAATAAAATACACCTTATGCTATTCATGTCCTATAGGCAAGGCACATTCTCCTACTTTATCTCCAGCCAAAAGCCCAGTGGTGCAATGGATGGCTCATGTATTCACATACTGGTGTGTGTGTGTGTGTGTGTGTGTGTGTGTGTGGATGTGAGTGTGTGTGTCATGTGTATGTGTGAGTTTTGCTCTGTCCCCCCTCTATACCCATCCATTCACCTTTCAGTCACAAAGATACCACAATGTTTCAGGAGAGAGCACGTCAGTCACAAAGCCTAAGTTCTTAAGAGAAATTAGTGTCTCGATAAAATAGAAGAATTGCAAGAGAATTCATGGGTTAAAGCAGCTTGGAGCAGCAAGTAGCAGGAAGGGCTGCTCCTCCACCACAAATTAGGAAAAAAAAAAAAAGTGTGCTGTGGTTGAGGGAAAAGGGGAAGACAGACATGCTTTCTGAAGTCCTTTGGTCAGGAGAGCTCTGGCTCTGAGCCTGCACAGAAGAGTGGCTACAGGAAGCAGCCAGGCAGAGGGAAGTAGCAGCAGTCCCAGAAAGATCTCCTCACCAGGTGGCAGGGAATTGGCTGAAACTGAGGCCTGGGATGGGGCTGTGTGGAGTGAGCCCACAGCAACCTCTGCTGTTAACGTGGATGCTGATGACTCGGAGCAGCTTCTCTTCTCACCCTCCACCCTCTCAACAACTGTAAGCCCCCCACATTGTGGCCTCGCATAGGAATGGACAGAAACCCCCAATGTGAAGGAGGCTAGGTGTTCGGTGGGCCGACACAACAGTTTAACATCAGAAATCTGTGCCCAGTTACATAATAAACAAATTTATAACCTTACACAGCAGATTTCGAAGTCGGTGATTCTCATCTGGGACAAGTATTTTATCTCCACAATAGAAAAGAAATAACCTGAGGTTGAGAGAATTTAGAGAACTTACTTAAGATCGTCGAAGGGGTAAAAGCCAGAGCCAGGATGCACATGCCCCAGTCCGACTGACTTGAAGGATCCGTGATCCACCTGCTGCACTTTGCTGTAATCCAGGATTAGGGCAGCAGGACCAGATCTTTCCATCCGAGCCGCATTTGGAGACAGGACAGGGACAGTTGTGCCTGTGGACTGGGAGCGTGTATCTAGTTTAAAAGAGGAAGAGGAGTCAGGAGCCTGAAGACCAACATCAAGTTCTCTTCATTCAATTTACAAGTCGTAAAGCTGATGTTTTTAAGTGTTGCAGGATTCCCCAGCTACTTCTCAACTGGATCAAAATCTTTAGGATGAAGTGATATGATGAACATAACAGTCAATCATTCACTGACCGGCACACAGAGGCACAGTACCAGGAAACAAAAGTAAAGACAGATTCATGGCTATAAAATTTATTCTTACTGTTATGCCTCAGCCAGGTAGTTCAGAAAAATGTATATAACAGTGAAAAATGTATTAAAGACCCACCAAATGCAATGCCTTTGAGAAGATCGTAAGATAAAGTTTTCACAGCTCCTTCAGTGCAGTTCCAAAGAACTTTTTTGCTTTATGGCAAGCTCATTTCGTATTCCCATCCTCTCTGGATTTTTTGAAGCATATTTCTAGTTTATATGTTAGTGCTTCGTTCCCTTCTGAATTTCTATTTTGCATTTTTCAAAGTTGTTTTTATTTTGGCTGATATTTATTCCTTATCTTAGCAAACACTTCTTTATGTTAATTTGACCTTTGCATTTCTCTTCAACTTGAGTAGTATCTATTTTGTTAACTTGATGGGGTCAATAAGTTTTTAACCTATGTCTCTGGGGATTTGTTGGCTTTGATTCCAAATCCCATTCCAAGTCTTTCTGTCAGAGACCTCAAGTGAGGAAGGATCATTCTTTGGGGAAAGGATGATTACAGAGAGAATGGAGCAGTAAATGAACATTATAATAGAACAATCTAGATCACTTCAAGTAAAAGAAAAAATATATTTCTACTGAGATATTATAAAACATTGCAGCATAAATTCTAAAAATGCTAATTATTATTATAATATTTAACAGTTACTGTGCCAGGAAACTAAGAGGTTTAATTATACCATGGAATATAATCTGTGTAACAACCCTAAATATCAGGTACTGTTATTAAGTTCCAACTTGTAAATGAGAAAACTGGGACAAAGATCACACAGGTAGGAAGTAGTGGTGCCAGGGATGCCCACATTGTGTGTCTGCGTGTGTGGCTTAAGGGTGTGGTTAGTGAAATCCTCTGCCAAAGCTTAATGGAAAACTTATTTAAGAGGCAGATGAAAAGATAAAGGTTTACGCCTGGTTTAGAATATAGGGTCATGTTTCTCCTCCAAACAAAAGTTGCCACAGTCATTCATGGATAATTAGAAGGACCCTTGCTGCTTTTGCAGAAGACTGGATATAACCACCCAGGGTGATGAGAACTCTCACCTTCTCCGGAAGATTATTATCATTTTTTAAAAGAATTTCTGCCACCAATTCCCACAATCAATAATAGTTTTATTTGTTTAGCCCTTATAGTTTACAAAGTGTTTTCATACATTTTCTCATTTGGATTTTCCCAACTCTTGAGGCAGGAAGCACATGCAATTTATTCCAGTTACCGATAAGCGAGGGAAAGCTCATTGGAAAACATGGCCAAGATCAAGTTGCTGATCAAGGCATGGAGTTGGGTCATTAATACAGGATTTCCAATACCTAGTTATTTCAGCCAAATTATGTTGACTCTGTGTAAATGCTGTCAAAAACTAGTTTTTGTTCTGAAACTAGATTTCTCATGCAATAGTGAAAATTCCATTTTTCTTTAATTGTAAACTTGTAAAATTGTAAAAATTGTAAAAAATGAAGATAGAGAATGTTACTGGCAGGATGAAATCAACCTAGACTTACAAAAAAAAAAAAAAAAGCATTAAAATCATCCAGTATAATTGCGTTAACCTTTCTACTTAGGCCACATTTTCTAACTCTTTAATCATGTTAGGTGGGTCTCATTTCACTGTCTGGTAGAATTTGTGGTAAGCAGTGAGATAAAGTTACTTTACTGTTTCTTGCAAAACACAGTCTTTCACAATAAGATAATTATGTGTAGAAAAAATGAACAGTTAAGAACATAACAGCATCCATCTTCTACAAATGAATGAATAAAAGAACTGCTGACAGTCAGAAAGATTATTAAAGTTGTTCTTTCAGAATACAGTGTAGCGAATTAGAAGCTAACAGTAAAAATGTGCTTGAAAATAAACTTGGCTCAGTCTCAAAGAAGCGTTATTGTTCTTTTAAGACGCTGGCTTTAAATTATGGGTCTTGTTTTCAGTTGTTAAAATTGGAAACTTTATATCCTGGGACCACATCCTTCAATATTTTACAATACTGTGCGGCCATATGAAGTAATGCATATAAAAGCATGTTAGGTGTAACACTGGGGAAATGCGAGTTAAGGATGATAACTGTAGAGTGAACGTTTTCTGTTTTCACATAAGCCTTGCATGTATTATTTGTCTGCTTTCCCTGTAAAATAGGTACTGTTATCTGCAGTTTATAGCCAAATAAACTAGGGTGCTAAGAAGTTAGGAATCTCCTCCAAGTATCAGACAGCTCTTTGCTGAACTCGGGGAACAGACTCAATCTTCTGATTTCAAATTTGGGACTCACTCCATTTTATTCACTTTACCTTTCCATCTATTCACATGATTCGTGCGGCAATTTTCTACCATCTATCCGAGCTAAAAATGTGGATGACATTCCATTTTAAAAGTCTTAGACTCTTTTTTTTAAAGTCTTAGACTCTTTTGTCTCCTCTGTGCTGACATAAGGTACAGAATAACCCTAATAATAAAAAAATCACCGTTTTAAAAACATATCCAGAATATTAACATTCATTAGCACACTACACTTTTCTATCTGCTATCTAACACTATCTCTCACGTCTACGTGTTGGACTTTATTATTTTCAGGAGGAATGTTGTTCATGGTCTGTGTTCAGTGTTGCAGCCACATTTGCCCCAAACACTGAATTCTTTCTGACAACATGTGGAGAAGGAAATCTTTACCTGTTGAAACACAGATGGGATTCAAGGAGCTGCAGGAGTTTACAATGACCACTGGTTGTTTCCCCGAGGGATTGCCAGCTTTGTAAATCCATAGTTGTAGAAGATTGTTTCAAGGTGTCTTAGTCAGTTGGGTTTCCATAACAAAGTACCCCAGATGGGGTGGTTTACCAACGACACAAACATTTATTATTACAGTTTTGGAGGCTGTAATAATCAGGATGCCCACAGGATCTAGTTCTGGTGAAGCTCTCTCCCAGGTGGCAGACTGCCAACCTCCCACCGTGTCTTCAAATGCTCAGAGTGAGGAGAGAAGCTCTCCTGTATCTCTTATGAGGGCACCAATCCCATTCACAGGGACTCTTCCTCATGACCTCATCTAATCCTGATTACCTCCTGAAGGCCCCACCCGCTAACACCATCCCATGTTGGGGCAAGGTTTCAACATATGAATTTTGGTGGGACACACACATCTACTCTGTAACAGAAGAGGTGGTGGAAATAGGTTGGATTTTGAGATTGCTCTGGCATAGATTTGAGCCCTAGCCCTGTGCTTCCACTTGCTGTGTGTAAACGATTTAATCATTTTATTTAATTTTTTAAATATTTTATTTATTTATTCATGAGGGAAACAGAGACAGAGGCAGAGACATAGGCAGAGGGAGAAGCAGGCTCCTTGGAAGGAGCCCAGTGTGGGACTCGATCCTGGGCCTCCAGGATCACGCCCTGAGCCAAAGGCAGACGCTCAACCGCTGAGCCACCCAGGCGTCCCAATCTTTTAAGAATTTTATGCCAGATTTCATATAGTAGAACACTTACTTCTTTTGGGAACAGATCACACGGAAGGTGATTAAAATTTTAAATTAAAATTAAAAATAATATTTTAATACGTGCATTAAAATACTCAACGTGCTTATATTTCTAATTGCAACCCTCTTCTTTAAATTGAGAATTGCATTTTCCTTTACACTTGCTTATTCCTTTAACAACTAAGCTTATTTGGGTTCAAAGACTGGATTGCTTACATTAGAATCCTGCCTTTGGTTAGACTTCCTGGCTGCGTGGTTTTGGAGAACTGACCGCAATGTGCTGAGTGTGTATCCCCAAATTCCTGTATTGAAATCTGAACCCCCAAGGTGATGGTATCCAGAAGTGGGGCCCTTGGGAGAGGACTAGGTCCTGAATTCCTATTCAGGATGGGATAATAAAAGAGGCCCCAGAGAGCTCCTTCGCCCCTTCCACCTGGTGAGGACACAGTGGGAAGAGAGCCACTCATCTGTGGACAAAGAGGCAGGCTCTCCATAGACATCAAATGTGCCGGCGACTTGATCCTGAATGTCTCATCGTCCACAACTGTGAAAAATGAGCTTCCGTCCTCGATGAGGCACCCAAGCTATGGCATTTTGCTATCACAGCCTGAGTGGACAGAACAGACTGACTTAATCTCCCCATGCTTCAGTTTTATTCTTTTTAAAGTGAGGATAATAGTAGCTCCTGCCACATAGGATTATTGCAATGATCACAGTAATACGATGGGTAAAGTAATGAGATAGATGAAGTGTGTAGAGTAATGCTGGACATGTAGCAAACATAGACTGGTTGACTATTAATATCATTAACATACAGTATTTTTATAATTTGTCTCATCCTTTCTTTTTTTTTAATCCTTTCTTTATAAAGATCATCCTCACCTTATTCTCCTTAATTGCTTCTTTCCCACCGCCCTCCTCATATTTTGCATTTTTACAAGAGATCTTTTTTTTTTCTTTCTTTTTTTTTTTTTTTTTTTTTTACAGAGGAACTCTATCTTCTCCACTGTCATCAGTGGTCCCCACAATGTGTAAAGTTCACTCTTTTTGTCTCTTTTAATGTGTCATCCTGAAATATCACTCTTCATTCTTCTCCCTGACCTTGAAGAATCTACAATGTGTTTGCTGAGTCTTTGATCATTTGGAACATTTGTGTGTTCTGATTTTTTTTTTTCCAACAGCATAGCAAATAATGAAAAAAGAAGAAAAAACCCAATTCTATGCTTTCATCCTTCTTAAAGGTTAGAAGGGAGGATATTTCAATGTTGTGACACAAGGCAGTACGTGTAATACAAGTATATGTAACACAGGTGTTAATGTAACACAAGGTAGTACAAGCAATACAAGTGTATATAATTAAGGTAGCATCGGTAATTCAAGGTAGTATATGCAATACAAGTATATGTAATACAAGGTGGCATATTCTAGATGGCAGATGAGCTGTGCACACATGGACCCTCAAGGGTTCAGGTGCTCAGGAGGCCAGTGTGGTCTGTGGCAGCTGGGAAAGGTGGCATGCAAGAAACAGGCAAAAAGCTGGCCTGTGCTCATAAAGGGTAGGGCCTCATTCTAGGTATTTGGAAATGCACAAAGAAATGGATCAAGTTTGTAATATTTGGAGGAACGTCTCTACTGAAATGTCTTGCAGGTGCTTCTAACTCTGACTGTAAATCATAAGTTATTGTCTCAGCCTCCCTGTCCCGAGTACCCACCCCCACCATCTTCACACACACACACACACACACACACACACACGCACTCAGCTCTCCTGATATAACTGTGCAGCACCACTGTGCATCCAATTTTCAGTCCAGAAACTGGTAAATTATCCGTGACTTTGCCCTCCTCTAGCTCTGGGTCTCTAATCGATCACAAATGCTATTGATTCTCCTCTTAAATATCTCTCAGATCACTCCACTTCTCTCCATCACAAGTGCCACTATGCAATTTGGGCACTATAATTTTGTGCCTGGATTAGGGAAACAAGTTCCTGATTGTTCTCCTTAAATTCGTCCCCACCCAGAAGCTGGAATGATGTTTCTGATGTGTAAATCTGGTTGCTCTTTCTGCACCTAAATGATGTGGCTGCTTGTTTCAAGGGAGCACGCTGCCACAGTGGAGTGCCTGAAGTCTCCATGCCCGGTTGAGTATACAGCAGGACTGACCGTGGGCTGGGTGACTAGTGTGGCTTGAGGGACAGTGCATGTCCACAGGGAAGTTGGAACAATGAGATATGAGTGGTTTCCTTTCTGAGCATTTAAAAAAAAATTTTTTTTTTTTTGCATCTTTGAAATTTTCCTGGAGATTCCCAGATCCAGGGCAGGCAAATGAGGACATCTGAGGCAAGGGCTGGCTGATGCTCTTCATTGGAGCTGGTAAGGGCCTTAGTGATTTGGCTATGAAAATGTCATTTGCATTCACCAGCTGCAGACAAATGAATATTTTTTTAATACAATATTTGTTTTTTTTTAATTTTTTATTTATTATGATAGTCACAGAGAGAGAGAGAGAGAGAGAGAGAGAGAGAGAGAGACAGGCAGAGACAGGCAGAGGGAGAAGCAGGCTCCATGCACCGGGAGCCCGACGTGGGATTCGATCCCGGGTCTCCAGGATCGCGCCCTGGGCCAAAGGCAGGCACTAAACCGCTGCGCCACCCAGGGATCCCGACAAATGAATATTATACACAAATATATACTTAGTAATTCGGCACTTTGTGATTTATTTCTCCTGCATGGGATATTCTCAAAATTCCTGATTTTCTAACAGTACTCAGTTTAAAAGATTTCTCTAGGAACTCTTTCTGCCTCACCCCTCCTACCCCCATGGCAGATTTATTTTAGGGGCTCCTGTTCTCTCTGTGCTCAACCAAACTGACAAACTTAGTCTCTGTGTGCTTTCCACATATTCTCCACATCTGCTTATTCGCTGAAACAAGGGAAGAGGCTAGTCTAAGTGAGAGAGAGAAGGACTTGTATGATAACTTGAGGGATGACATCTTCTGCTCCCCATGCTTGGTAAGTGTGTGTCTGTGTACAAGGTTAAGAGAAGGCATACTGGAGAGAAAAGAAATGCCTATAGCAGAATATATGGGACCTCTCTATCTTGTGCGGTGGCACAGGTGTGAGAGGAAACCTCTCCCCAACCATCTCCTCTCCACCAAGGGGACTGGAACCACTTCAAGTTTTTTCCACTAAGAAGGGTGAGCAAGAGACATATTTTATACTTTACACATATGTAATAGTGAAGCAATAATTTGGTAGCTACAGGGTCCTGAATATTATGTGAGCTGTTTTATCGATACTATTTCATTTCATTTAACTTTCACAAACACTTTCTAATGTAGGCATTTTACCCACATTTTAGGGATAAAGAACTGAGGCATATGGAAGCCAAACAACTTACCCAAGTGACATAAATCACAAAGGGTAGTTCTGAAACTCTACTTAGCCCACCAAGTCTAGACTCGATCATTTTTCTATTTTACCCTTTTGCTTTGATTCTTTTATATTGATTTGTGATTTTCTGTTCACAGAGATGTCTGTGTACTTGGACAAGAAGCAGTCACAGCTTCTTTATCTATATTCTATGTCCCCTCCCAAACTTACAAGATGTGTGGCTTGGTGTTGAGAGTACAACATGATGAAGGAATAAATGAGTGAATGAAAGAACAACTGGGGAGAGTAGAATGATCAAAAGAGAAGTAGTGAAGGGAGCTCTTTGTCTGGGGCTGGTCCTGGCCCTGGAGTTCCGGGGAAGTGTGATTATCTTTAATGAAAATGAGTGTTGATTTTGTCCTATTTGAGTTATTCTATATTGAATATTTCAAACAGGCATGAGCAAACATGGAGTTCACACACCTGCACACTCATGCTAGCACCTAGCAAGGCTGAAGTGCTCACCTGCTCACTGCTTCTCTAGTGCTTTTCTACTTGCTGAAATTCCGATGTTCAAAAGGTTACTGGCTCATTCTCCAGATTTCCTGTGAGTGTTACGTGAACTGAATTAAGATGTTTCAGTGTGGAAGGAACATGAGGAATTTTAAAACATGAATGGAAAGTATTAAGTGATAAGGTATATTGCTAGATGCATATGTTCCAGAGACCTGTGGTACAATATATGGACTATATTTAGCAATACAGTATTGTGCACTTCCAAATTTGTTATGAAGGTAGATCTCAGGTGTTCTTACCATCCTGCACACACCACACCCACTCCCCCAACAACCAAAAGGATATAAAGAAATTCTAGAAGGTGTTGGATATGTATATTTCTTTGTGCTGAGAGTATTGCTAGTATTTGCATATGTCCAGATTCATCAAACTGTACATATTAACTACGTACAGTTATTTGTATAGTGATGACACCTCAACAACGCTATTTAAAAGGATATATTTGCAATAATAACATGAATTGAAGAGGAAGATGAAAGGAAAAGAAAATTACTTATATGGTAACTCTCTGCCTAATGGCAACTGTGTCTTAATTTTTAAAGAGAAGATTCTACTTCTGTTCCTCCCTACATAGAGTCCACTGAATTAACTGAATTTTTTTTATGCAGAATCTTTAAGCCAATGCTTGCAGTTAAGCCGGATGCCAGCTACTGTTGCTTCTGTTTGTTCACTCACACCAGCCGCTCTCCTCCTTTATCTTTGATTTGAATTGTTTCCTGTGAAAGCAGCTATTTTTTTTCTTTCTCTATAAAAATTTAAAATTAATACTTCTTAATTCATGGCTCATTTGTATCCTGGATCCATAAAATGCTTTTTTTTTTCTGTTCAGTTACTTATGAATTACCTTTTCCACATGCTCCATCATTGCCAGTCTTAAGGCTTTCAAAGCAGATTGCCCAACTGTCCTTAAGAAATGCCTAATAATTTATATTATTAGCACAAATGTACTAGAATGTTTATCTCCCTTCTCACCCCCTATTCTATGGATAGCAATTCTTGGGTTTGGCAGATCAGGATTTATCTCCTAGGAAAAGCTGTGTGTCCCACATAACCAATTGCTAAATACATATAAATTATGTATCCATCAAATTACTCATGCCCCCCAAAACATTTAAGAGAGCACCTCAGAAACTCTCTTAAACAAAAATTTGTTTAAAATACTTTTCATTACCTTTCAATTATCATTTGAATTTAAAAATCTTCCTGATGCAAGAACAGAGGGATACATGATCAAAGATAGAAAACACTGTCAGCTTTTGTTTTCATTGCATTTGGGAATTAAAGAGAGATATGTATGGAAATATGCTAAGCATGTAAGAAGCTCTAAAGGATTGAAAGTTACATAGAAAAGTATAATAATGAGCCAAGAATTAGAAATGGAATCCATGGAAATGAAGGTGACCTGCATAGAGGATGGGTAGAAAACATACTGATTACAATTTCTGATGCACATTTCGAGGGCCACTGAGAAAGAGGCTGGATTCTGGGTGAATCTGCAGCAGAGGTGATATAAACACACACACACACACACACACACACACACACACATACCCCACATACTGAGTAACACTTTATATCTCTTTTCTTTCTTGTCTCTCTGTTGTGTGTGTGTGTGTGTGTGTTTGAGGTAGGGGATAGGGAAAAGAGGATGAAACGAATTTGATTAAGCAGTTATTTTGAAACTTCAGGATTCCTTTCTTTTCTGAATTGGTCTATCACTGAAAAGAAGTTCAAAAATACAAGTGTTTCTGACAGTTAAAGAATTGCTAGAACTCAGGTGAAGGATTCTATTCTGATAATAAACTGAATGTGCTGCAGATGAAGGTGAAGAGGAGAGACAGATAAGCACAAGTTAGCAGGAGGGGATCTTCTCATGGTGTTCTAGTAGAGCTGACCAATATCTTCCATATAATATATTTCTATTTTAAAAACCTAAAGTTCTTGCACTAAAGTTGAGTATTAGATAAAATCTTCGGGGGACCTACAATATTTTTAGGATAAAGACTGTATCTGGAAATTTCACTCTGCAGTTCCTTTGTAAGGGATTAGAATGAATGCTCTTGAAGATAGATTCTAAGTTCTAGAGTTCTATATCCTCCAAGAAAAGAACAGTGCATAATTCTAATTAGGAGCAAATGAGTATGGGAGAAATACTCTTCTGTATAATATAACCAATAGGTGTAATAGTCTTAATCCTGACATGTATGAACACTTTGAGTGTAGAGTTAATCTGCAAGAAATATTAGTGGCATTAATCATTTCCCCAAATGATCCTTTCAAAGAAGAAATCAAGCAAAAAATTACTTATGGCTGAAATCTATGATTTGGTTCTAACCCTGTAAAGAGCAGGATTGTAGCAGTATTTTCCTATCAAGCAGCTCGTTCATTTAGGTGTTCTCATTATCTCAATATCTGTGGCTCATGTCTGCTCATCAGTGACTATTGGAGGCCTTGTCCACTCCATAGAGGCCTTGGTCACCAGCTTAACCATATATTAGGGCACACCCAGAGATGCTTTTGAGGCAGATCTTAGCCTTGCCTTTATTTTTTTTTAAAGATGTATTTATTTATTTATGATAGACACACAGAGAGAGGGAGAAAGAGAGAGAGAGAGAGAGAGAGAGAGAGAGAGAGAGAGAGAGACAGGCAGAGGGAGAAGCAGGCTCCATGCTGGGAGCTCAACACGGGACTCGATCCTGGGATTCCAGGATTGCACCCTGGGCCAAAGGCAGGCACCAAACCACTGAGCCACCCAGGGATCTGCAGCCTTGCCTTTAATAGGCATCATCTCTAATGAGTTCACCTCTTTGTGTAGAGCACACGCGTGGCCATCCAGGATGTAGAGCACATTTGTGGCCATCCAGGATGCAACTGCCCAAGTCCACTGGATACCATTTACATTGAGCTGTAAAACATGGCTTGCCTATTTCTACAGAGGCTTGAAAGACCATGTCTTTGGGCATGTTTCTTGATTAATCTGATTATCTATCGGAAGAGAGTATTCACTATATCTTTTAATTGGTTGATTTCCAAAACTAATCGGCAATAATGCATGTGCAATGCAGATGTGAGCCCAAAATGAAAACCTTGAACTATCTGCTGTTTCTCTTGACATAGAAGAGAAAAGAGCTCCAAAGAGCCAACAGAATCTACCTGTACTTTCAAAAATGTGAAGAAAAATCAGAACAGATGAAATGTCCTACAATTATAAAGAAGGTGATGATTTAGTGGTTTTGAGAGCACATCCTTGGGAACATAGTGAGAAAATTACCCTGATTGTAGGAAGTTGAGAAGAGAGTAAGATGGGAGGAAATAGAGTCAATACTCATGAACCACTTATTTAAGATTATTAGTAACTTTTTTTAGCCAAAAAGGTTCAAAAGTACAGTAGGACCCTGGGATGGTATTTTTAAGTCTGGAAGGAATTTTGGGATGTTATTTCACATAAAGAAAGGAAAAAGAGAAGTTGAAGATATTGAAAAAGGAAGGATAACTTTGGATGGGTGAATGGATAGCAAGGTGCCTCCAGTATTGGGAGGGAATGTTGCTGTGAGCCCTAGAAGCATGGTGGACTTTGGAGAAGCACTTTACACCTCTCCTCTGGAAAGCCAGTTTTTGGGTAGCGTCCAGATGCCTCTGAGTCTGTCTTTTTTGGTGAAAAATGTATCAGTAACAGGTGGGTTCTTTACTAGTGTATTCAAATTTAGGGCTATTTTTCCCTGGGCATTTGGTTTCAGTGGATCACACAGAGCTACAAATTGAGCATTGTCACATGTCAGGTAAGTGAGTCGTGTTGTCCTAAAACATAAAAGAGATGTTTAAGGCTCCCATGCATATAATTTGCTCATAACTTTTCCATCTCTTTCCTCAAAACACCACGGGGACTCTATCTTCTTACTTTTGCATGTATCTTACACTATTTTCCCCTCCAGTATGACCTTTCATGGTAATTGTATTTATCCTGGTTCTGCCTGTAAACAACATTCTCGGGAGAAGAAGGTAGGAAGCACACACTGAGGACTGTCTTAGGACTTACACTGCCAAGGATGCACCCAGCTATAGCTATAGAACCCAGCTGTGCTCATAAGTCACAGTGCAAGGGAAAATAAAGCTCACTTTCACAAGATAAAAAATCTCCTTTTTGGAGAAATTGTAAACAGCCAAACAGGGGCTAACACATGGCTAGTCATGCTTGGTCTTTTCTTTATTTTTTTTTTAATTTTTAAAAATATTTTATTTATTTATTCATGAGAGAGAGAGAGAGAGAGAGAGAGAGAGAGAGAGGCAGAGACACAGGCAGAGGGAGAAGCAGGCTCCATGCAGGGAGCCCGATGTGGGACTCGATCCCGGGTCTTCAGGATCACGCCCTGGGCTGAAGGCAGATGCTCAACCCCCTGAGTCATCAGGCATCCCAATGCTTGGTCTTTTCAATGGATACAATTATTTCTAGCATTTTGAATGTATGAATCTTATAAAGGAGATAACTTATTTATTTGTTTGTTTATTTTTCCAAAATACATTTGATGTGATAGGCAAATGAGTGACATTGGTCTACTAGTCCAATTATAAAATGAAAAAGTTTTTTAACCTAGTAAGGCAGTCAGTTTTGATTATGTGGGAGACTACACTTTAAGGGTAAAGGGTTCCTCTTTGTGTTTGAAAGGAAGCAAAGTTTATTCTTAGTTCTAATTTTCATAAATAAATAGATTACTTATATAAACACAGAGGAAACTCTGTGTCATCACCATCAATATGTCAGAAATAGAGTCTAGAAAAAATCAAGTATGGTGACATAAAATTAAGGCTTTTGATGTCTGGACACCACAGCACCACTGTCTATGCATGAAAAAAGGTCCCTGCCTCCTGAACTTTCACTAGAAACTTGGTTTATCAAACATAATGGGTTAAAAGAAGGAAATGAAAAGTTAAAGAGTAGTGCGAATTATGAACTGCATGAAGTCCTACCCCCAAAGATTCATATATATATATATTTAGAGTTGTATTACTTCCAAGAAAAAACGAGAACACACATATAGTAGTCATTATTCTCAACCGCTTACAAAGTGATAGAAATAAACCTGACATAGTTTTAAAAGTAGTAGCCTGGGGGGGCGTCTGGGTGGCTCAGTCGGTGAGGTGCCCGACTTTTGGTTTTGGCTCAGGTCATGTCCTCAGCGTTGTGAGATAGAGCCCCTTGTCCATCTCTACACTCAGCAGGGAGTCTGCTTGAGATTCTTGTCTCCCTCTCTCTCCCTCTCTGTGCCTCCCACTGCTCTCTCTTTCTTTCTCTAAAATAGATGAATAAATCTTGAAAAAATAAATAAATAAAAGTAGCACCTTGCTATATTAGAATAATACCAGCTACCTCTGTGTGTCTATGATGGGCTAGACACTATGCCAAGCACTTGACTTCTGTTGGCACTAATTTTCACAATCATTTTAGACGATAGAAATGATTGACCCATTTCCTACATGAGGCCACTGGGCTTCAGAGAGGAGCTGTGCACGTGGAATTGCCTGGACCCTAAAGACCATGATCTTTCCCTCTGTTTCTTGATGCCTCATTCTATTGTAGGGATACTGCCATTTGACGACAGGTTAAGGTATGGTGTGACAATATTCAAAGCCAAGTAAGCAAGTTAAGTAGAAAATAGTTTACATAACAAGTGGATTAAACAATGTTTTTAATTGCACTTTGAGATAATTCAAAAAATGCACTTGGAGATAATTCAAATATTGAAAATGGTATTGATGTCTCCAGAAAAGCACTACACAGAGATAGATCTCAGGAGTCTTGAACAGGCAGAGGTTACCAGGGTAGAATAACTCTGGGCCCCTCGCCTTTTGGCTCCCCCTTAATTCACCCTTGAGGAATCTTTAACAAATCACCTATGCTGTGTGTCTGACCTTGAGATGCATTAAATATCTCTTCTCAGGCAGAGAGCATGAAGGCAAATCCTCCACAGAAAGGCGACATTCTAGAACATTCTAGAAATTCATACTAGAACAGTCTTCCATGACTTCCACAATTTTGCCTAAGCAAATAATCTTGCTTAAATTCCCTTTCCACTTTGTTCTTGAGTATAAATGAATAAGCTCTTCAATTGTTCAAGATATTGCTGGCAATAACTATGAAAAAATAGATAAGATTTACCAAATTTGGCCTATAATACTATTTGGATCTTTACAGAAACAGTTTGTCAATCCATGTTCTAGATAAATTAGCTGATTTTAGATTGGATCATTCTTTTTATGTTGAAAAATCTTAACATAAAAGTAAGTGATTTGGAAAGGCCACTTTTCCCAGTATCCATAAGTACAAGACAAAAGACAATGACTGAGCTTATGTCTGGTACCTGTTTTTTCATGGTCGAATCCCATTAAATGTCTTGGCTGGCATTTTTGAAGACACGGGTAGTAGTTTGCCAGTAGAAAATTAATGCTGACCAAGTTTCAGAGTTCTTAACTCTTATCTTTGTGTTCAAACATGAGATCACCTGATAAATTATTCTTTCCAGAGTCAGACTGGCAGGCCAATCTATTTTCTTCCTCAGAAAAACAACAAACAAAGACTGACTTGCCTCTTTCATTATTCACAAGTGAGACCTCATCAGCTGCCTTATTAAGACTGCTATACTGAGAGTCCTAACACTCTCTAAACTTAAATTCAGCATCAGGCTCATGTGAACAAGCTTCAAAGACAGCTTCCAACTTTACTGTCCTTTTACGATCACAGCCTAGAAAGCCTCAAGGGACACGATAGCTTCTCTTGGGAAAAATCAGGTTATGCTCTAAGTGTGAATGATGTCTAGAGAGACACTAAAGAATACTGGTGTTTGAAGTTGCAACCAAGCCTGCGCTTGCACTCTGTAGACAACCCTCAGGATTATCTATCTTGTTGAATGTTGCCAATAGGTCATCTCACGAGAAATCACAAGTTGGAGTCATGGTGCTGTTATTTTCAACTACTTCCTCACTTGCTGAAACACATGCAGGAACTTCACAAATAGAATTTCCTGAGGCTAAGCTGACAGGTGCACTGAAGGCAGCTGATGAGGTAAGAAAGACTGTGGGATCTGAATGACCCAGGTTTAAACTCAGTTACTGTCATTTCCTCGTCCATGTAGCAAAAGGCACCTAATTGCCCTGTGTCTCAATGCCTCACCTGGGGAAATAGGGTGTTTCTCACAAGACTGAAGATTAAATGTTATAATATAGAAAAATACCTAGTTGCATACCTACCTGGTATGCAATAAACACTATTTCCATCTACTAGAATTCTAAACTGTTTTTCATGTTCTGAAACACACAATACTTGCATGAGGCCCATAGAAACACTGTAATCTTAAAAAGTTCAAGAAAGCGCATGCACACATATCCACAGACCTGTGCTACTAACATAGCCTTGACATAACTTAATGGGGAAAGAATAATCAGTTTGGGTCTAATCGTGTTAAGATTCTCCTTTCTGGCTATCGTCTTCCTCTGCAAAGGGAGAGGGTGAGACCAAATGCTGAACCTGATCACATGTACACTTCTGTGATGTTAAGATCCTGATTCCTTTACGAGAATGTTTGTATAGAGCTCACAGGTCTCAATTATCCATTCTCCGTATCGGTGTGCTTGAAGTGCTACAGCGTACAAGATACAGTTACGGTTGGCTTGGGAGTGCTGTGTTGCACTTTAACATACATACAAATATGAGATCTTAGAAACGCCATTTCAACAAAATGATGAGGTCTCACTCCCAGACTTGTCCTCCTGCCTTCTGCTGAAAGTTGTCCCTGGCTTCCTACCCCATGTGGAACAGCTAAATCACACCTATTTCTTCCTCATGACTAGTGTGAGAGAATGGCAGTCTTCCCCCATTCTCTCTTTCTCTCTCACTCTCTTGCTCTCATTTCTCAGTGGGTTTCCTCACCACTATGTTCCTCATTTGAGGAGGGTAATGAAGTACTTGGGTTTAAACACATCCTGCTGATGTGTAAACTGCATGTGGGAATGAAATCCAGAGTTGCTGAACAATATTAACAATTAGCTTATTCTGTTTAATTGTATAAGTGTGAGCTGTGAAAGATAACTGAAGGTCGATCAAGTTCTTTTCCAGAGTATGATTGTTTCGACTTCTTGTGGCTGATTTCCTACACAGAACTGAAGTAGTATCTCTGTTCTCCTGAGACTGTGTGCTTCCCCCTCCTTTTTATACCATGCTGCAAGCTATTATTATAAGAACAGTAATGAATGAAATAAATCCTCTTACTGTAGGCAGATAATCTCTACTCCATGAGATAATTGTCAGATCTCGTGGGAATTTGTTTTTAAACTCACTTCATTATGATGGCTCTCTTCTCTGAAGATGCTTCATCACGTCTAATAGAATGTAATCACAAACCATGGTGGGATGTGGAGTAGTTGTTGAAAATCCATCTCCTAAGAAAAGGAATAGGAAAAGTTAATTATATCTAATGGTTCCTGATCTCCCAAGAGATTATTTCTTCCCACCTGACAGAAGACAGTAGTTTGAGAAGCCAGGAAATCTGATAAGTAGTCTAACTATTTTGGAAAAGGTGAGTGGTCCACTTGTATTATATGTCAAGACTACTATCTAAGTGAGAAGCACTTGGAATTGCAGATTCCTTAAAGAAAAACTGACAAGCAGAACAGGGTCAAAGCTAATACCGTGAAAGTACAAGCAGAAGAAAACCTTCTGAATCTCAAATCATATAACAGTCTGCAAACAGTAGATTTTTCATTTAGTTATAGCAACTATCCTGAACATTTTGCATATTGGCAAATATAACAGATAATGAATTATTGATCCAAAAAGAACTTCAGGATATGCAGAGCTTAAGTAAGTTGTCTGTTTTCCACTGCAAGGTACACTGATGTAGTAGGAGGAGGGGGGCAATCTATTGATCCACTCCCCAAATCCTTCTGACCCATGCTGATAAAAGAAAAGAAAAAAGGTGAACACATGCTAAGCCTGATTTATATCTAATAAATAATTCTGCAGAGATAGGAGTACTTGGACCTCCTAAAATCTGTTGTCATTGTCATGATACTCTGCCTTGTGACCCATTTTGTGACTTTTACCAGCACCACATGTGAAAAATAGTAGCTGAGTTGTTCACCTAGAAGCAGACACCTTACCATGTGGTTCTAAATGAAGCACAGTGGATTTATTCTTGTTGATAAAAGACAGGAGTACCGATAATCTTTCCTAAGATATTTTCCTTTACACTCATTTCTGAAATGGAGGGAACTGGGGCCAGGTAGTAGGGATGATTCTTATTTCTGAGAAACAGTGGACTACTTTCCCTCCTTCCCAACCAATCTTAAAATTTGAGGTTGGATCCTATGGGAATGAACCAAAATAAGTAAGGAGAAGAGTATTTCAGTGAGCTGGGAAAGACAAGTTTATTATCCCTGTAACAAAGGGTTCATTTTAACATATTTCCTCACTTAACAGAAAACCATTGTGCACCTACTATGTGCCAGTGACTAAAATTGTGGAATCAAATGATGAATTGGACATGATTTGATTACTCAGTAGAAATAAATAAGCAAATCACATCCACTTCAACATAGAATCTACAAGGAACATAAGCCATGATGCTAAGAGATAATTCAGGAGGATCTAAATTATCAAGGAAGTTTCCTTAAGATTTGAGTAGGCATTAACTTGATAAATGGGAACAACATATCTTACCTTATGCATCCAGGTGGAAGGTAGGGAGGCTTGATCTGCATGACTCACTGGAGGAACTCAAAGCAGTTGGGTCTGCCTGTAGCCGAATTTACAAATGTCGTATCAGAGATGATGTTTAGAGGAACAGTGGGCTAAGTAAGGATTTTGTTGTTTATCAAGAAAGCCCTTTATCAAGAAAGCCCTGGGAAGTCATTGAAGGGCTTGATGACATATGTGATTTGAATATGTACCACACAGCCTCTGCCAGCTGTGTGGAAGGTACATTTGGGGGAACCAAGACCAGAGCTGGAGAACATTTCAGAAAACAGAATCAAGGCAAGAAATGATCAGGGATCCCTGGGTGGCGCAGCGGTTTGGCGCCTGTCTTTGGCCCGGGGCGCGATCCTGGAGACCCAGGATCGAATCCCACATCGGGCTCCCGGTGTATGGAGCCTGCTTCTCCCTCTGCCTGTGTCTCTGCCTCTCTCTCTCTCTCTCTCTGTGACTATCATAAGTAAATAAAAAATATATATATATTAAAAAAAAAAGAAATGATCAGACCCTGAGTAATAAGCATTGCCCTTAACTGAATATGTGTCATAAGCCAGTAGTATGCTAAGTATTTTATAAACATCTCATGTACTCTTCATAAGAAACCTATAGAGTAGGTAGTAAATACCCATTTTAAAGACAAAGGACTGAGATTCAGAAAATTTAGATACCTTGGTTGAGATTCCATAGCTATGGATAAGCCAGAATTTGGATCCAGGGATGTTTGACTTCAGAATACATGCACTAGGGTGCATCAGGCAATACTTCCAAGGTCAATGGTATAGGAATCACTTAATAGGCAATTCTATCATTCATCAAAAAGAATTCAGATGTAGACACAGAGGTTTTCTTGTTTTTATTTTTGTTTTTGGTGGGGGAAACATAACAAGCTATGTTGTGGATATTTGAACTGCCAATTGGACATCTAAGGAGAGCTGCCACTGAGTAATTATATACTTATCTAGAGTTTAAAAGATACTTGGCTGGAGACTCATCCATGGTGCAGTCACAGAAAGCCACATAAATAGCTATTCACCCAGAGAGAAGTTGAAGGTAAAAAGAACAGTGGGTCAAGGCAAAACACAGGGAAAATACAAAGAAGAGCAGAAGTCCCTGAGTGGAGTTACAAGAGTATCCAGGTTGAGTCCAGGGTGAAGTCAATCCATCAGTATGAATTATGCATTTCATGTACACAAGGTAATGTGTTGGGCCCCAGAGCTATTGCAAGAAAGTAGCAAAACATCAGAATTTCCCCCTTAGGAACATTGGGAAGAAAACTGCATGCATACACATAAACAAAAGGTTAGAATTAATACAAATATTTACAAAACCACTAAGCAAAGTAAGAAATGTCACCAAGAAGAGTACCGGAAATCTCTTACAAGTGGTTTACAGGAGTAAGACCTTTAAGTTAGGAGGATGAAGAAATGGCTTAGTGAACAGGGTTAAGAAGAAGAGCTTTATGGAAAACATGAAACAACTGATTTCAAATGGAACTGCTTCAACAAGCCATCTTGTTTAAAATTCAGATTTATGTGCCTTGCCCTCAGTTGATCTGACTGAATAGGTTGGATTTGACTCTGGCCTGTTAACAAGAACTCCAGGTGATTCTGAAGCAGATGACCTATCAATACCAGACTGGAAAAATATCATTTTAAAGAATATTACAATGTGCATAGAGGTGTTGAGTGGTGTGTGGCATGTGTGCTCTGGGAAGGGCTGGGCATTTAAGGTAAGAAAAGGCAAGAATAAAATTAAGTAGTCATGATAAATGAAAAACTGTCTTCACAGATGGACCAAGAGCATCCAGGTTAGGAAACAATGATATATAAATGAAAGACACAGGCCATATTAGGAGAATCCCGAATATCTGTGTAAGGATTTCTTCTCAACTGAAGAGATTTAGTCATACTTTATAATTCAGGCTCAGTCAGTGGAGTTTTGTTTTCTCCAATAAAGAACATATATCACATTGCTCCTGTAGCTGGAAAGTCTAAAGGTTCTTCTCTAAATATGCTGACTTTGTGCTCCCTGGGAAGGGTGAAGGGGTGGGGGAAATAATAAGACATGAGAGAGAAGAAGGTTGGAGTGGTTTGGTCAAAATCATAAAATGCTCCACAGCAAGTAAGGTACAGAGATTTGATCAAGTTGCCCTGTAACTATCTGCCAACTAGGCAATCACAACATTGTGCATTGCTTAGGCTCTTGCTCTTTTGAGAATTATGACATTGTCAGAAAACCTTTTTTTTTTGTCCCTACAAAGTGGCACTTAACAACCCATGAAGTTACTCCTCCAAACTACAGATGTGTGAAACCAGAGGCAAAAAGTGGGAATTTAATCCAAGACTCTGACAATGAATTATTTCATGAACAATGAAGGATCAGCTGCTGGATCTTAGATGTATTAAATCTTTAAATGTATTTTTAAATGTATTTTTAAATTTAGTTTGTGAGATTTTTAAGTCGTTTGACTTATTTTTAAATTTAGTTTGTGAGATTTTAAGTCATTTGACTTTTATTTGTTTCAAAAAAGAACTTTATTTTGAATCACAGGGAAAAAAAGGAAAGGGAGGTAACAAGATTTGTGATTGACTATTGTGATTTTGTTTTAACTGTCCCAGCGGAGCCACAGCTCCTGTAAAGCTTCATTCTGCTGGGCTATCCAGTGAAGTGGCACACAGACTGCAAATCCCAGGACACACTGGACTCATCCACTTTCACTTTCATCTGAGAGCCATCACTGAGTGTTGTGGAAGTCCCATTCCCACTTTTACTGCTGGGTCCAGTGGTGCTGTCACGCAAGGCTATCATGAGAGAGGGATACCTAATATGGAAACAAATGCACACATACTTCATCAGATGGGCTGAGTATTATAGAGAAAAAAAATGATCTGGGGTGAGAAATAGAAAAAGCCCTTCTGTGAGGGCAGGAGTGGATATTTTATACAGGCCTTTCACAGAAGACCTCACCAATGTGCTGACTTCAGAGTAGGGTCTGAATAAAAGATAAGAAAGCACCATTCACACATCTGCAAGGAATGAGTTTGAGGTGGTGGCTTTACTAGAACTTTCGATTACAGTGTTTTGTTTGGAGGAGTAACTTCATGGGTTGTTACAAACAGTAATTAATGTCTGTTAGGACTCTTAAATCCATCACGATTCATTCTCTTTCAAATGTATATTCTTTAATTGCCTGGAATATTTGCCATCTCCTTTACGTCAAGGTGAGATTTTTAGCAAAATTCCCTCATATCCTAAGACAGCATTCTTTTTGGATGTACATCTTCTCCTAAAACAAAACCCTTCATTTTTTTTTTAATCTCTTACCTCCTACTTGATTTCAAGTTTCCTCTCAAACTCTCAATACATTTTAGCTTATCCTCTGTTAAATTGGAAAATGACTATCTCATAAAATTTTATGCATCAAGCATAGATAATGAATGTAGGCAATTAACAAAGAAGCTATCTTTTTGTAGACTCGATGCTGAGATAATCTCTAGTGCTGATAAACATATATACATGGGCATTTCAACACTTTGATTTCAAATATCTTATTAGTACACAAGATAGATTTATATCAGATGGGTCAGTCCTCTAAAGGCCAAACAAAGAAATAATTATAATTCCAGAGCAGTAGCAGTAAACATTTCCTTGTGGCCTTATTCCAATGTCAGCACTTCATTTTAATGGTAACTGGATATCTGCTGTTCATTGTGAAATCCTTGAGTATACTTAACAATCTGCTTAGAGTATATTGAGTTTATGGGGATGACCAAATGAAGCCTGAAAATTTACTGTAAGGAAATTATGCAGTTTATTTGAGAGATATTCATTCTCATTTAGGGTTGAGCAGGAGCATGCAAAATGTAAAGATTTGAATAGGTTTAGTGTTTAGACAAATATAGTTATGCCTGTTATCACTCTTCTTCATTGTCCTATTTTGTACGATTCTCTTAATTCTTGATTAGCAGCCGCCAGACCTGTCCCTAAAGTGTGACAACACTAATGTGATAATTCAGATAGCACTTTGCAATTAGCAGAGCATTTTTTTACATCTATTGTCTTTTTAATGTTCTCAATAATCCCAAGAAGCAGGCATTATTATGATTATGTCATGTATGAGGAAAAGGGCCTTGATTCAATTGACCCAGGATAGTTAAGTAAGAACAAGTTTCTTCTTCCCCAAAAATGCATGTATATTTGTGTTTGGTATTGTTTGGAAGTCTAGCATGTACTCCCCTTCCCTAATTAGTGGAGGGAGAAGTAAGCTATCACCTTGTATGGTCCTGTGGGTCAACAGGGTTCTGCTTCCCACTCTAGAAACTGTCAAGGGCCAGATCCTCTTCTCAATGCCTGGCAGCAAGAGTTGGCTTGCTAGCTGGGCTCGGTTAATTTAATTTCCAAGATGGAATCTTGAGGGGGGAAAAAAAAAGCAAAGATAAAGGAATGATAAGAATATATTTTTGTTAGATGTGTCTGACAATGGTAATATTTGCAAGGCCCAACAATACTCATAAAGTCCCACATGCCATGAAACTAAATATTTAAAAGTTATAAATCAGTCTAATGAATTGTTGAATAATATGCATAATACTTTTATTCTTATACCTTGACAAATGTTATGTTCATAAAAACAGGGTAACCAGGTTTGAATTTAGAATTCTCAGATCCCTTGGAGCGACATGCTGTATCCTGGAAGCTTGGGGAAATTGGACCTCTGGGGCTTGCTTGGCCTTAGTCTGCTGACCCTCACTCTTTCTCTTTGTATTGCTGGCTGTGTCCTATTCTGTTAGGGATTTTGTACCTATGCATGTGCACACCCTGGAGTGCAGATCCAAGCTCCATTTATATCCCTCAACAGAAAGTAGTACCTTGGCCACCCCCATATATGATCCTTTCTTGAGTGGATAGAGCTGGTGAAGAGGACTGAATAGTTCTGGAGGTGGGTTCAGAATGATTTATGCAAGGAATTATGGGGTCTTATGTATCCAGAGCATGGTCAAGAAGGCAGAACTTGGTGTTTCTTCTGTTTCATAGACTTTTGCTTCTTAGAGAAGGTCATATTCAGAAGAGGGCCACGGTGTGTCTTTTAAAACGAGATCTTAGGACAAGGTCTCTTCTTGCCTGGACATAGAGAGGTGCTGGGTGGTGATATCCCATCCAGGAATTTGTTACTTCTTGACTTCTAGATCCCCTTTGGTTCTTGCTGGTTTTCTAAGCAGGTCCTCTAACCACATATTCATTCTCTGAGCAGTCTACATACTTCCAGTCCATTCCTTTGACTAAAATAGCCAAACTCATTTCTTGTTGTTGTTGTTGTTGTTGTTTACAACTAGGAACCATGTTTGAAACATAGTCTGTCATTTATTCCACAGGATGAGAATAGTAGGGAGTTTTTAGTGATTACACAATGATAGGTGAAAACAGCCTGAATAATGTTAAGTACCATCTACTATCCTCATGGAAAAACAGGTAGAAAGGACAGCTCCTCTGCCTTTTTATATATTCTATCAGGTTCACCATTTTTTATTGTCTCTTTTTCAGGGTAATGTGAGCTAACCCCTCAGGTGAAATATTGGGGGAGTGATACAGTGCTTTTGCTGTAAATACTAAAATGCTATTTTTTTTTACTTAAAAAACAATTAAAAATATCATCCAGATTACCAAGCCAATAGATATCCATTTGCAAAAGACTTGTAAATATAGACAAATGAAAGTGAAGGCACACATCCATAATCATCCTACTCTTCAGAGATAATCACTGCTATTAACAGATCACTGTTTTGAGTATATCTTTAATAAAAAAGGATAATACTACACATGCTTATTTAAAACATGTTTTATTCACTATATCCTGTATTGCAAACATCTCCATTTCAATTATTATCTCCATAACTTTTTAAAAATGGGTGATTATTGTGTCATTAAACATTGTGATATTGTCTTACCTAATACTTATTGTTGGACATTTTGGTTGTCTTAAATTTTTACTATTAGAAATGATGTCAGTGAACAAACTTGAAATAATTATACATATGCTTAATTATTTTAAAGGATATACTTCTATAACTGGAACATTCATTTCAGAGGCTTTACATAACTATAGTATTTGAATACTATTTAAAAACCCATGCAAGGAATAATTATATACTAAACAGCATATATCTAGCATATATTGTGATTAAGAATTAGTAAAATATAATTATAACCCAGTATTGTTTAGGTCCTTTATATTAATTCAATGTGTTACACGCAATAGACTTTGGAAAGATCTTCATAAAAATCTAGAGGGAAAAGAAGAGTTTTTTCAATTTAATAGGGATTTACTTTGCTGTTTCTTAAAAAGAGAGAGAGAGAGAGAGAAGGAAAAACAAAACCAGCTTAGTTGTGATATAATTCACATACCATACAATTTACCAATTTAACAAGTACAATTTATTTATTTACTTATTTACTTACTTATCTATTTAAGATATTATTGATTTATTTGAGAGAGAGAGAAGGAGAGAGAGAGAGAGAGAGCACAAGCAAGAGGGAGGGTCAGAGGGAGAAGCAGACTCCCCACTGAGCATGGAGCCTGACTTGGGGCTCAATTCCAGGACCCTGAGATCATGACCTGAGCCAAAGGCAGATGCCTGAGCCACCCAGTCACCCCTTAAAGAGTATAATTTATTTTTATTTATTTTTTAAAAAAGATTTTATTTATTTATTCATGAGAGACACGGGAAGGGAGAGAGAGAGAAAAAAAGAGAGAGAGAGAGAGGAGGCGGAGGGAGAAACAGGCTCCATGCAGGGAGCTCGATTCCGGGACCCCAGGACCACCTGGGAGGAAGGCAGGCTCTAAACCACTGAGCCACCCTGGGATCCCCAAGGAGTGCAATTTAATTTCTTTTAGTATATTCGGAGAGTTGTACAACCATCACCAGGATCAATTTTAGAAAATTTTCATTATCCCAAAAGCAAGCACTGTATTCCTTTCCTTAGCCTCCACCCCAAACCCTCTCTTCCCCAATCCTAGACTACCACTTATATACTTTCTGACTATATATTTGCCTATTTTCAACATGATATAAATGAAATCACATATGTGGTCCTTTGTGATTGATTTCTTTCACTTAGCATGATGTTTTTCAGGTTCATTTATAATGTAACAGTAATTATTAGTTCCTTTTTATTGCTGAATAATATATCACTATATGGATATGTCTAATTGATTTGTCCATTAATCAGATGGGCATTAGGGTTGTTCCCACTTTGGGCTATTATGAATAATGTTTCTGTGAACATTTGTGTACAAATGTTTGTGTAGACATGTTTTCATTACTCTTGGGTATACACGTAGGAGTGAAATTGCTTGACCATATGGTAACTTTATGTTTAAACATGTGAGGAACTGCCAGATTCTGTTTTTCGAATCAGTTGTACCATTTTACATTTCCACCAGCAGTATAAGAGGGTTCCGATTTTTCTACATCCTTGTCAATACATGATATTTGTCTTTTATATTATAACCATTCTAGTAGCATCTTACGGTGGTTTTTATTTGAATATCCTGGTGGCTACTGCAGTTTCTCTATTTTTAAAAAATATTAGCCCTTAAAAAATCCAGACACATTAAAAATGATATTAACTCCATTTCACAATATTTTATGTTGATAATTAAATTGATTTTCCTTTTAAATTTGTTTTTAAAATAAAATAATCCATGAACCTATAGTTGTGACTTTAAAAAATGTCACATATTTTTAATAGATTATTATATAGCTAAGAATTATTCTCCTTTCTTATAAATGCTGACATTCATCATTATCTGTGGTTTCTAAGAATTTATCATTTATAGTTTTATCAAGCACTATGACTAAGTTTAGTAATTTTCTGTTAATGAAGAGGAACTAGATATTCCTCAGTTCAGAATGCTATATTCTCTGATTGGAAACTTGATGAAATACTCCTTTGAAAAACAGATTTTCGCAAATCAAGAAGTTATATTTAATAGATTTTTAATTTGGGGGCAGCCCGGTGGCTCAGCGGTTTAGCGCCGCCTTCAGCCCAGGGCCTGATCCTGAAGACCCAGGATCAAGTCTCATGTCAGCCTCCCTGCATGGAGCCTGCTTCTCCCTCTGCCTGTGTCTCTGCCTCTCTCTCTCTCTCTCTCTCTCTCTCTCTCTCTCTCTTTCTGTGTCTCTCATGAATAAAAAAATAAAATATTTTAAAACATAAAAAAATAGATTTTTAACTTTGTGTGTTTTAAAATTTTTTATTAAAAGATGAATTTTTACTGTAATTGACTCAGCTCAAAGGAGGATGTCTGATTCTGATACAAAGTAATACCGGTGCATGGGATCCCTGGGTGGCGCAGCAGTTTGGCGCCTGCCTTTGGCCCAGGGCCCGATCCTGGAGACCCGGGATCGAATACCACATCGGGCTCCCGGTGCATGGAGCCTGCTTCTCCCTCTGCCTATGTCTCTGCCTCTCTCTCTTTCTCTCTCTGTGACTATCATAAATAAATAAAAATTTAAAAAATTAAAAAACAAAAAAACAAAGCAAAGTAATACCTGTGCAATGTTAAATACAATGGGATGAACCGTCTAATTGGATCTTAAAAGTCAAATCTTGCTCTGGAGGAAATGACTCTGTGATAATACCTTGAGACTATATAGATATGCAGCTTTATTTTATAACACAGAAATGACATTCAACCAGTGAGGTAACAAAGTTTGATATTCTTAGACTTTGAGGAAAGGCTGAAGGGCAAAGTGGTGAATTTGTTTTTAATACAAATCCACATGCATATATTGTAGTCTCAGATGGATTTGCAGAAAATCTTGTTCTCAAATGAATAAAAGTGTGCAAACTCGTTTGAATAAAAAAAAATTCAGACAGCAGTATCTATGGTGTGAGCTAGAACAGGTATTTCATCAAATTCTGAGACAGCTCACGGGGCCTCTGAAAGAACCAAGCTTTATATTGATATATATTCTAAGAAAAGATTTCAGTTGCCTGTTGCATCAAAGACAAGATTGACTGAGATTCAGATCTAATCTTCTGACTTCTGGAAAATGGACCAAACAGATGACATGGCTAGATCAAAAGATTCATAATAAATCTGAGAGGGGAAAAAGGCTGTGAAGCAATACTAAAATAGCTGCCAGATTGTTCACTAGCTTTGAACTTGGCCACTTTAACCTGGCCACTGTGTAGCATTGTGACCTTGAACAAACTGCTCCATGTCTCTGGCCTTTGTTTTCCTCCTACGTAAGGAAGAGGCAGCTACATCTCAGGGTCATTGTGTGAATTACATGGGATAATGTTTAAGTAGTTATTCAAGTACAACTTTTCATTGTCCTACATATAATAGGCATTCAAAAACAATAATGGTTTGAGCACTTAACTCTGTGCCAAGCACTTTAAAAAATTTTTTGTGCAAACAAGTGGTGGGGTTGGGGTCAGAGGGAGAGGAAGAGACAGAAGCTCAAGCAGACTGTCTGCTAAGTGCAGAGCCTGACGTGGGGCTCGATCCCAGGGCCCTGATATCATGACCTGAGCTGAGATCAAGAGTCGGAATCTTAACCAACTGAGCCACCCTGGAGCCAAGCACTTTTTAAATGTCTTATATCTATTGATTCATATAATCTTCACATCAACCCTAAAAGGAAGGCATAGTATTTTTTTTAATTTCTACAAATATGAGATAGAAACTCAACACAGAAAGTTTCAGTGACTTGTCTAAGGTCACAGAGCCACTAAATTAGTGAGCCTAGGATATGAACCCAGGCAGCAGTTTGAAACATCATACAATTACTACCCAAATATGTTCAAACTAATATAACTTTAAATTCATAACACAAACTGAGTATATTTTAATGTCTAATTATTATTTTTATACCAAAAACTAAAATTACTTTCTTAAAAATTAGTTTGGAAAGAATAATAAATCCAGGACATATAAATTTAGAAAACAAGATCATTTCATGGTTTTTGTAGTCATCCTTAATAAAATGACTTCATGAAATGACATAATTCATTGTTTTAATAGAGTATTTGATATCTATTCCCATAGGTCACATAACATGATTATTGTAGTATTCGAGTGAAATGAATTATCTTCGACTTCACTCTCAGTGATTTCAGAGACAGGTAACTTCATGACTCTAACAAATACATCATCTAAAAGCCAGGAAGAGATAACACACTACTGTGTTATAATTAAAGGTGTTTGTAATGACTCAATCACAAGGTCTTTAGCCACTGCTTAACTGTATTAATCACCACAACACTGCAGGTCAAGCCCACACCCTAAAATGTAGGTCCCAAAGTGCACTCCAAATCAAATTCTAGACTCATGTTCAGAGGAAGTCTCCTGGTATAAGAAAGATTGGCATTTTAAAACAATACTCTGACTCTGAGCTAGGGCTTTAACTCTGTAATCATCCGTATATGAATATTGAGTCCTTTCTTCCTCAGAGACAGGTGATTGATTCAGCAAAGGTCCTAAAAAATCCACTGTTTAAAAGAGAAGCCACTAACCATGTGTGCCAACTAAGCATTGAAAATATGGCTAGCTGGAAATAAGATATGGTATACGAATAAAATACACACCAGATACAGTAAACTTAGTACTCCCTCAAAAAAAAAAAGAATGTGAACTATTCCATTAATATTTTTTGTAATAAGTACATGTTAAAATGATGACATTTTGGACATATTTGGTTAAATAAACTATATTATTAAAATTAGTCTCACATGTTTAATTATGAATGTAGATACTAGAAAATTATAAATTATGCATGTGATTTGCCCTGGATTTCTATTGGTCAGTGCTATTCTAAGAAAGCTGATAGAGAGATTTCTGATTTTTTATTTTTATTTTTTTGGAAGACAGAGAGCTGAAGTCTACAAGTTAGTGGTCTAGAAAGTATACTCCCAGTTAGAGAAATAGAGTCAAAACTTAGGCTGAGAAGAAAGAGCCCTTTGGAGTAGGTGTGTGATTTCAGAAGAGCCTTTGACCCCATAAAAAAGGAAAGCTTGCTATTTGTGTAGTCAGGGAATTTGAGTTAACTGGAGAGTGCTCCAAGATTAAGATGTTGCATTACTCAACTGCATAGTAGTCTAATAGCCAAAACCACTGATGCATGTCAGTTGTTGGGAAATAGACTCTGATGGGGACATGAGCAGGCAGGAAGCTTATTGGTGAATACTCTTAAAATTAACACCTGTGGGATAAGGAAAGAAAAATATTAGGAAGAGTGAAAAACTCAGCTTCTTCAGCTAACCCCATGAGGACCTCTGAAGTTGGGATGGACCTTTAGAGTTTTCAAGTTCAAGCAAAGGCAGTGTACATCAGATACACTCTTACATCAGTCAGTCATTTGATACAGGTGTCCCTGAGGCAGTGTGATCTTCACTGAGAGGCTCTCTTCAGTCAAGGGCAATCTTGGTGAGGCGCAAGTGCAGTCAGTGGGAAGGGAAAGCATAGGTCCTTCCATCTGAAATAGAGTCTAGGAAGCACAACAGCATCAAGTATGGTCCCTTCATATTCTACTTCTTTATATAAGTTTGGAGTAGGAACTTCAAGGATTCCAGTGGTATTCCTGGGGGAAAATTATAGACCTTATCACTGTAGCTGGTCTCAAGGTTACACCTGGTATCCAGTTTTTATCTTCTGCTATACATCCCAGATTCCCCTAACCCTTAAATATAACTTCTACTCTTCTAGATGGATCATCTGATGATATAAACTCTGGGCACTATACTTTCCTCAGGCTGTGGCTGTCAAACATGTTCATTTACTAAAACAAATTGTTAAAGATATTCTAAAAGTGGATTAACTGAGTGTCCAACGTGTGCCTCTTAGTCTGTTCAGAGTGCTACAGCAAAAGTACTGTGGTCTGGTATTGTGCCTTAAACAAGAAACATAGTTCTTAGTTCTGGAGACTGGGAAGTCCAAGATCAAGGTGGCAACAGATTTAGTTTCTGGTGAGGCTCTGCCTCCTGGTTCATACATGGACTCTGTCTTCCCCAAGTCCTCATTATGGTGGAAGGGATGAGGGGTCTCTCTAAGGTCTTCTTTGTAAGGACACTAATCCCATTTATGAGGGCCCCACCCTCATGATCTAGTTACCTTTTAAAGGCCCTATGTCCAAATACTATCACATTGGGCATTAGGATTTCAACATGTGAATTTGGGGTGTACACAGACATCCAGTCCACTGCACCCTCCCTGTAATGGAAGCTCTACCTCCTGTCATGGAGGATCCTGGACAATCAGGGTTAATTATGTCTATCAGGAGAGTGACTTCTTTATTATCTGCTGGTCCCTTGCCATAAGGAATTCAAAGTGCCCAGGCAGCTACCATATGTTAAATTTCAATGGGATGATGACATGCTTACGACAGAAACATTATCCCTTTGGGAACCAAGATCTTTAAAACCACAGACCCTGGAGTTTTAGGAAAAAGAACACATTTCTCAAAGAAGTAATTAAGAATGTTGATAAACACAGCACTTCTACTCTTGCTCCTTGGCTCTCACCTATGTATTCTACTTATTAAGGACTATAGCCATTTATAATGCTCATTGATTTAAGGTATATGCTGTATCCTGGAAGACATTATTATACCTCACAGGGAAACATACCTGAGTTTGTCCTCCATTGTGTTTAAACAGGCTGTTTTGCTACAACAAAAATTGGCATCTTTGGAGTGATGTGGAATGTGATAGGACCAGTAGATCCTATCATCATGTACCCCACCGATGGTCCTAATTTGCTTTAAAGTGGGTCCCTTGGACTGACATAATAAATGAAATGACTATCTTTGAATCTAATACTGTAAGCTCTCGGAAAGTCATATTAGCAGAGATCCTGTGGTATCCATATTCAGAATATATGTCAATTGCTGTCAAGATAAACCACTGTCCCTTCCAGGAAGAAAGGAATACACTTGCTGTTAATTCCATGTATAGTCTACATCCTTACACCAAAGTGACTCCCTTTATGTATCCTTTATACTACTACTCACATTGCCAATGACAGAAGCTGGCTGAGACATTTGGTTTTGTTGTCTCTTTCAGGATAGATGCTTTCAGGTGGATGTTAAAATGCAGTTCAAAGATTTTCATTTATTGTATACACTCCCGTAGTTCCATCTACATGTTACTACTTTAGATATCCTTGTCTGCAATCTAATCTCTCTCTCTCTCTCCATGCCTCTAACTATTTCTCCAGGTTATTTACCACCACCCACAAATCTGTATATTTATCAACCTGAAGCTACATCTTCTGTACAAACTAGATAGCCAGGAACTCTGGCTGAAGCTCTGCCCATTGAGACAATTTCCCCTAATAGTTGTTTCTGAAAGCCACACCTGAGTGGGAGAAGAAGCCAAACTCCATCAACCAATAATTGCAGAAAAACTGTCCTTAAGAAGGAATTGTGGCACTGGTGGGTTTTGATTGTCTCACCAAAAGCCAATTCTAAGACAGCTGATAATTGAGGGCTGTCCTCAGCAGTAAGTGAGGAGTAAGCCTGCAAGTGGCTGAGGGAATATCCCTCAGTGCTGGGAAGGGACCTGGGCCAAGTATAGCATCCAATATAAGTTATTTTTATCTTTGAATAATGTAAGCTATGAATCAGCATTGAATTATTATCTTAAAAGCTCAAGTTGAAGATGAACATGGAAATCAACTGTAGTGGAAAATTGGGAAATGAAAGAATATTTAGTATCCTGTAAGCTATTTGCAACCCTACTCATTTCCCCATCATTTTTCTTTCTTTGCATTTGAATATATTTTTGACTTTCTGGATATGCCAGATAGGGGTGGCTACCTAACTCTGAATTATTGAAAGAAGCATACAGAGTTATGGCTAAAAGCAGGTGGAAGATAAAGTGGGCTGGTCTAGCACATAAGTGGCAGAAAGGACATCTGTGGCATGTTTGGGTGCTACAGACTAGATGGATCATCATGACTGAGTCATTACATTCAGATGGACATCATCACATGTCTTTGGATCATCTGTGTACAGACTCCAGGACAATGCACAGACTACATGTAGATCCATGAGGTCTCTCAGGTTCCTGCATTACCAGCTAGTAAGTTCTGCATACAGTGTGTTATTTAGCCCGGATGAGTTCTTGCAGCTGCCGAAATACTTCTATCAACTCCCTGAGAGGAGCTCATGCAGTGAATGAATCCGGCTGGATTTGATCAGAATCTCAATCAAAATAGAAATCATAACTATTGTTTAACAAATCAAGCACTCTGGAGTTTGAGAAACTGACATGATTTTACATGCATTTATATTAATTTCATTTGCTGCTCATTTTAAAGAAGAGTATTATTATTACAACATCTTTTAGCAAAATAGCTTGGCAGACAAATTTACTGAAGCTGAATATTATTTTAGTAGTGCTATTAAATTTCTTTTGCTACCACAATGAGCTCAAATGGTACCACTGTCCTTTCAGGAATCCTTAATTCAGTAAGTTCTTTGAATGAATCACACTAATGATTCCTTAGAATTCCTTTAGTTTAAACTATTCAATATCTATATTACCCTAAAGCAAAAGTTTGGGTAAGGTATGTAACACTTACTTGTGTATTTTTATTTTTTTGAGAGATTTTATTTATTTCTTTGAGATAGAGTGAGAGAGATCATGAGCAAGGGGAAAGGTAGAGGGAGAAGCAGACTCCCCACTGAGCAGGGAGCTGGATGCAGGACTCAATGGGGACTCAATCCCAGAACCCTGAGATCATGACCTGAGCCCAAGGCAGACACTTACCCAACTGGGCCACCCAGGTGCCCTTTACTGGTGTATTTGCAATAGAAGTCTCAGATGGGATTTAATTAAAGTTTAAAGGCAATGAGTCTAAACAACACAATTTAAGGATTTTTCTATAAGAATTTTTATGATGATCACTTACATTTTAGTAACACTGATAGTAACATCATAAAAAATAAGACAAGTATTTAAAAAGTGGTAAAAAGTACCATTTTTTGATATATTACTAAAAAACCCTGTCATGCAAATTCTGCTTACAAAAATGATTCAAGCTTTAAGTATTCCCTATGGTAGCAGCACAGCCACAGATTGTGTTTTTAATCTCATTGACACCATACCCTTGGTTATCACCTGATCAAACAAGAATGGACTTCCGTTAACAAGACACTATCCTCTAGGAAAAATCCACAGCTTACATCAAACTACAGAAAGTCTGAAACTGCTGCAACACAGCATATAACTGTTCCCTTCAGTTTTCTTAGAAGGACCTTCTGCTGATAAGAGGCAATTGGCTGGTCCTCTTGGGAAAAATCTGAGTTAATAGAAAAGTGATGAATGAAGATCTCAGTAAACATTTGTGCTAGACTCCTCTGTGGCTCCCACATTCCTTAATATTTTGGAACATTTTATGATACTTGAAATACACTCTCAGAGTAAAAAAAAAATAATCAAAGACAAAAACCATAAAGAGAATATTTTAAAAATTATTTTTCCCAGGGCGATGAAACCTGTGAATCAGATTGAATGTTAGTGAATACTCTTTTTTTTATAATGATATAGGAAATACATAAGTATAATTTAACATATGAAATCATATGCATACTATTTGGCAATATTTTTGGCTGTTATATATACATCATTAAAATTTCATCTTATTTCATACCAATTATTTCATACCAATTAAAATTTCATAGTGTTTCATACCAATAAATCCATTTCTAAAATGTTTTTCTTGTTTAGTTTAGTTCATTATATGAATGTAGCATACATTAATAAATCCTGTATTATTGATCATTTAAACTGTTCACAACTTTCACCATTATAAAAATCCTGTGTAATTAAATTTTGATGTTAGTTCTTAATTATTCCACCAGCATCAACTCCCAGAATTAGAATTACTGTATGCATATTTGAAGGCTTTGTGATAGTTTTTAAGGTCTTACTGTTCTTAAGCACAGTTCTACTAAATTTGGGTCACATTCCTGGAATAAGAGCAGAAATTATGTGGACACACACCTGACATCTTTGGGGTTGTTTTGCTTCCCTTAGAGTGCACCTGAAATTTCATTTACTGACAAGAAACAATCTGATTTAAAAAATGGACAGAGGACCTAAATAGACATTTTTCCAAAGAAGACATCCAGATGGCCAACAGACATGAAAATATATTCAACAATACTAATTGTCAGGGAAATGAAAATTGAAATCATAATGAGACATCATCCTGTAGGAGTTAGAATGGCTAGTATCAAAATGACAAGAAATAATAAGGGTCGGTGAGGATGTGGAGAAAAAGGAAACCTAGGGCCCTACTGGTGGGAATGTAAAATGGTACAACCACTGTAGAAAACACTGGCAGTCCCTCAAAAAATTAAAAATAGATATACCATATGACCCATAATTTCACTGTTGGGTATTTACCCAAAGAAAATAAAAACACTAATTTGAAAAGATATTTGCTCTTCTATGTTTATTGCAGCATTATTTATAATGGCCAAGATATGGAAGCAACCTACTTTGTGTCCATCAATAGAGAGTTGGATAAGGAAAATGTGGGGTGTTTGTGTGTGCGAGCATATACTTACACACACACACACACACACACACACAATCACTACACACACACATCACATATATATATATAATGAAATACCACACAGCTATAAAAAGGATGAGATTGTACCACTTGAGACAACATGGATGGGTCTAAAGAGTATTATGCTGAGTGTGGTATGTCCGACTGAGAAAGAAATACCATATGATTCCACTCATAAGGGGAATATAAAAAAATAAATAAAAGGCAGAATCATACCTATAATTATAGAGAATAAACTGATGGTTGCCCGAAGGAAGGGGGGTTGGAAGTTGGGGAAAATGAATGATGAGGAGTAGGAGATACAGGCTTCTAGCTATGGAATGAATAAATCATGAGAATAAAAGTCACAGCATAAGGAATACAGTTCAATGATATCGTAATAGTGATGTAATGAGACAGATGGTATCTATACTTGTGGTGAACATAGCATAAGGTACAAACTTGTGAAATCAGTAAGTTGTACACCTGAAATTAATGTAACATTGTGTGTCAACTATACAGAAAGAAAGAGAGAGAGAGAGAAGAAAAAAGAGGTGGGGTTAGAAAGGTAAGACTGGGCAGACTGTAGGAATTGTAAACCTTCTCAAGTACATTTTACTTAGAGCCATGAGAAATCATTGATGGGTATGAAGCAAGGGAATGGCACGATCAGATTTGAAATTTACAAGGATCTCTTGAACTACATTATGGTAAGTGGATTGGAGCAGGGTCAAGTTAGAAGCAGGAGGGAAAATAACAGTGTGGCTACAAGAAATGATGGCAGCATGACATGTGGTGATGCCAGTGGGGAAGAAGGACTGAGGCTGGTTTATATACTGATGATAAGATGTTGTGATTCCTGGAACAGAGAGTGTGGGATGAGAAAGAGCAAAGAACAGGCCCCAGAAATCTGACTTAAGCAGGTAAGATACCCCTCCCTGAGACAGGGAACCCTTTCAGAGAAGCAAGTGTAGAGAGGGAGGCAGAAGGTATTGCATTTAGCTTGGACAGATTGAGGTTGAAATACATGCAGGATAATCCCATGCTTGCCTGAGCAAGCAGATGCATCTGAAGCTTAGAAAAAAAAAAGGGAATAGGTAAAGATAAAGATTGGGATGTTGCCGTTAATAATATACACAGTCATCAAAACCAATTAAGTGGAAAACACCTAGGGAGAATGTAAAGACTGGGAAAATAATACAGTTTAGATTAGAACTCCCAAAGATACCAATATATAAAAGGTAGAAGATTACAGCAAAGAAATATGAAATGGAGCAACCAGAAAAAAAAATAAGAGTGCAGGTCAGATAAATCAAGGCAGGAAGATTATCATACCCATTTGATAAAGCTTACGGATAAGATCAGAAATCTCCATAAATGTATTTTTGAAGATAGTCTTTTGAACAGTTAAAACTTAGGTTACAAAATCCTCATTTCTTAACTATGATGAACTCTTTTACAGTATGAAGAATATCCTCAAACTAATAAAATCAAGAGCAATTTATGAAACATTTATAATCTTTGACATACTCGGTGAAAAGGGGAATATATAAACTAGTGAGAAGTAGATAATTGGGTTGAAATGAGTCACTTGAATGTTCAGTAAGCAAATTCCACGCGGGTAAAAATGATCTGAGTCATAAACAGTAGAGTCCCTGAATCAGGAACAGTAAATCAACTTGGCATATGGGTGACTGTGAATTTAAGAAAAGCCTGAGTAAAGATTCTCTACTTGCACAAACACAACATTTTTTGCTTGGTATTTCTGTCACACACAAAAAAGTACTACACAGATTTTATATAAATGTTAAAGGATGTGTTTGGAATCATTTGACTTAAAATATAAACTACATGGCAGAGAGCAAGTTCTTGTGGGAAAGGGGCCTCAGACGGGCTGGCAGTCAGCTCCCCAACCCAGGGTAGATGCAGTCATGGATTGCTGATGGAGCTGTAACCTGCCAGCCATGACCAACCGTGACAGCAGAGCTCCAAAACTAGAAAAACAAGAGCGATTGATTAATTTACTTATTAAATGGTTAATAAATCTCCTGAACAATGCTGGAGATGAAGTGAGGACTTAGAATAATTAAAGTTATACGAGGCTGAAGTTATCATTCTTTGTGAATAATGCAGTGCAAAGAAGATATGTTCTGCCTTTCAAAAAAGAAAGAAAGAGAAAGAAAGAAAAAGAAAGAAAGAAAGAAAGAAAGAAAGAAAGAAAGAAAGAAAGAAAGAAAAAGAAGAAAAAGAAAGAAAGAAGAAAGAAAGAAAGAAAGAAAGAAAGAAAGAAAGAAAGAAAAGAAAAAAAGAAAGAAAGAAGAAAGAAAGAAAGAAAAAAAGAAAAAGACAGGTGTCAGTAATGATCAACTTTGGGTGTGCTGTCCTTTACTGCTTTAAAAACAGAGGTATAGGGCAGCCCAGGTGGCTCAGTGATTTAGTGCCGCCTTCAGCCCAGGGCATGATCCTGGAGACCCGGGATCGAATCCCATGTTGGGTTCCCTGCCTGGAGCCTGCTTCTCCCTCTGTCTCAGACTCTCTCTGTGTCTCTCATGAATAAATAAATAAAATCTTAAAAACAAAACAAAAGAGGTATAGAAAGGTTTTCTCTTCTCTACACATTGACTGAAGATCATTGGCACAAAAAGTTAATTTTGATCAACTTTTCATTCAAATTTATGGTTCACTTACTCTTAGGGAAACTTCTCACTGACTGCTCCATTCAGCAGTGCTTTGGTCATTGTTTCTTTGTCTATAAGGAAAATCTACCCCAAGAATCTACATGTTCGTTTTCTTCAGCAGCATAAGTGCCATGCCAAACCTTTAAAAGTCCTACTTATGTTTTCTCTTCTATTTGTGTTTATTTTTTCCCCTTCTGAGAAGTCATCAATTTTTCCCATCATAATTTTTAAGTAAACCTGAGAACAGTGACTAAACTAACGGTGTGGCAACAGGTGTGTGTTAGCCTTGGCCACATTTCCAAGTCAGCAAAATAAATATTTGTTTTATGACACAGAATCTTCTACACCAGAGCATAAGTTGAACAAATAATTCAATAACTTTGTCATGTATGTGCTAATGGTAGCTCATTAATATATGGGAGATCTTGTGTTTCAACTCACAAACCTGTGTTTAAATTTGGCTTTGCTCAACCTAAGCCATATTGTAGTGTATTATGTTAGGACTTTTGGTTTGCTGTTTCTCTCTTCCTACAACATTTTACATTGCCTCATATAACTTTGATCTTTATCAGAATTGTTTTGGAGATCTTAGGTTTGTTATTTCTCCATGAATTTTAGAATTGATTCGTCAGTTTCTTAAAAAAAAAATAAAACAAAAAAACCTTCCAGGATTTTTATTGGCATTGAACTGATTCAGTAGATCTATTTGATCTGAATTGACATCAAAACAATATTGAGTCTCTGGTCCAGTATCTCTTCATTTATAAGCTCTTTGAAATCTTTCATCTTTTTTTTTAATAGCTTTTGGTGTAAAAATCTTACACATATGTGTTAGATTTATCCCTACATGGTTGGAATTTATTTTATGTTATTGTAAATGGTACTTATTTAAAATTCATTTTAAATAATGAATTTATGTTGTTCATTGTTATCACATAAAGATAAAATTGATATTTGAATTCTTCTATCCTGTGATCTTGCTAATTTGCATATTAATTCTTACCATTCACCTATTAATTCTAATAGCTCTTTTGTAGATACTTTGTAATTTCCTATATAAATAGTCATATTGTCTGAGAGAAAGGGCCATTTTATACATTTTTTTCCCATCTAGCATTCTTAATTTCTCTTTCTGGCCTAGTGCACAACATTAGCAACATGCTGAGTAGGAGTGATAAGAGCATCTGTCTTTGGTTCCTAATTTAAGGGAGAAATCACATAATTTTTCAACATTAAGTGTGATGTTAGCTGAAGTTTTGTTTTGTTTTGTTTTTATAGATATCTCTCATTAGTTTGCTGGGAGATTTTTGGGGTTGTTTTTTTAAAATCAGGAATGGGTATTAAATTTTGTCAAATGCCCCTTTCTTGCAGCTCTTGAGATAATTATATGTTTTTTCTTACACAGTCTGTTAATGTGGTGAATTACATTGATTGATTTTCAAATATTGAGATAGTCTTTCCTTCTCGGAATAAGCTTCCTTTGAATGTGGTATATTACCATTTTTATGTTTGCTTGTGTCAATTTCCTAATAGTTTATTGAGGACTTTGTGTCTATGTTTCTGAAAGATATGGTGGGTCTTTAATATTCTTACAAAATTTTTACATTTTTCAACTTAAAGAATGCATCGAGAAGTATATTTTCTTGAATAGTTCATGTACAACTAATTTTATTTCTTTTTAAAATATATTTTGTTTTATTTCTTTGTTTTATTTCTTTTAAAAATGTATTCACCACTGAATCCACCCTGGCCTGGAATTTTATTTTTGGAAAGATTTTTAACCACAAATTTAATTCATTTAAAGGAAATGCAGCTATTCAGGTTTTCTATCTTGTTTTTTTTCTCTCTCTCAAGCAGGAGGTGTGGAGGAGAGGGAGAAGGAAAGACAGAAAATCCTAAGCAGACTCCCTGCGGAGCATGGAGCCTGATTCTGGGCAGAGCTCAATCTCTGGACTCTAAGATCATGACCTAAGCCAAAATTAAGAGTCAACTGACTCAACTGACTGAGCCACTAAGGCGCCCGACTGTTTTTTTGTTTTGTTTTGTTTTGTTTTCCTCAATGATTTAACTCCTTATGAATTCAACCTCTTTATCTTTGATAATAAACTTTGCTCTGAAATCCACATTTTTTGATTTTTTTAACCTTTTCTGATATTAATATAGCTGTTCCAGCTCTTTTTTGACTAATTTTAGCATGCTATATTTTTTTCCCGACATTCAGTTTTAACATATGGTATATCTTTTTCCATAATTTGTGTTACTTCATATATGGTCTTTATATCTAAAATGGATTTCTTGTCTTTTTTTTTTTTTATCCCACCTGACAATCTCTGCTTTGTAATTGGAGGAGTATTTAAACTATTACATGTAATGTCATTATGATAGAATTAGATTGAAACCTGTCATTTCGTAGTCTGTTTCAATTTGTCTCACATGTTTTTATTGCTGGTGTTTTGCTTATTTTCTTTCCCTTGGATTGATTACATTTTATTATCCTAACTTATCTCCAATTGCTTATTAGCTATAGGGTTTTTTTTAATAGTATTAATGGTTACTCTGGAGTTTTTAATATACATCTTTACCTTCATAGTCTAACTTGATATGATACCGTAGTCTATATATTATATACTATACAAAATATTATATTTCTCTAAATATAGTGATCTGTTTACTGGGATACAATTAATTCTCATAATCAGTTTAGACTCTTCAGGGCTACTTCTAAGCTTTGTTAAGGCAGTATCAGACAGAAAAGTCTTTGGTTTATGGCTAATTTATCCCCATTACTGAGGGAATTCCCTCTGAGGAGTCTGCCTAATGCCCTCTCAATTAGCAAGCTTTTACACTCTGGTTTTGTGAGTTCTCAGAACTGCTATACTACTCTCTTTTGGTGGTTGTTTCTGTAACTAGTATAATTTCTGTGCATGCCATGTGCAGACCTATACTCGGTAGGAGTCTGAGGAGACCCTTCTACAGCTCTCCAGAATTCTCTTCCTTTGCAGCACGTTCTTCTTTCAAGTCTTCCCTGAATGACAAAACCTGCTCCTCAACTCAGCGAAACCACTAGACTCCATTTTGTCTTTACTCTTTGCATTCTAGCTTTGACACTCTCCAGGCATTGATCTGGGGCTCTCATTACAGTATCCACCTTTGTTTTTCTTTTCTTAAGGTTGACTGTCCTTGCTACCTGCTGTTTAAAGTCTGAAACTGTTTAAAAAAAAAGTCAAACTGTTTTTAAAAACGTATTTTTTATGCCTTCTAGTGATTTTAGGTAGAGGGTTAATCTAGTTCTAGCATTTTCCATTGTTGTGAAAGTATAAGTCCTTTTTCAATTATACAGGCACATAAAAAGACTATTTGCTATATAATATCATTTCATATAGTCATATAATAACCCAGCAACCATGTCAAAACTTCTTATAAACTTTAGTATTTTACCTTTATATTCTCTTGGATTATCTATTTCAAAAATTAAATTGAATGTTAATTATAGTCTATTTTGTCTCTTCCTTTCTAATTCTTTTTTCTATTTCTTTTTACTTTACTAATATTTTACATAAATTAGATAATGCTTACTAGTCAGGAAAAAAACATTTAAAATGAGCTTTAAAACAAAATGAAATTAGAAAAAAAAGTTGTAAGCCTGTTAAAGCTTTTGGTGGTTTGTTTCTTTGCTTTTTGTTTTTTTGGTTTTGTGTACTGTGCTAAAAATCAAAAATATTTTACACTAAGTGTGCTGTCAACCTTAAAAATTAAATAACAATGGTTATCAAGCTGGAAATAAGTTTATCTAAGAATAGTAAAGAAATTGTAATTCAGGACATGCAAATTGTGGCAAACCACAGGCAAGTCTGGAGAACAAAAGAAGGGCACATCCTTTTATAGAGGAAAGAAAGAAGCTGGAAGAAGTAATTTTGAACAAAAGTTCATGTGAGAAAAATGAAAATTCAAAGTGGTGGTGTGCCCAACACTGAAGATAAAATGGGGAAAGGAACTGTCCATCTAGAATCCAGGGTCCTGTCTAATCAAGTACATGCTTTTAGGTCCGTTAGCAATCAGGCTTTCTACCTGATTGGACCTTGAACAGTTGTTACTCTCAACTGGAAGTGAAATCAGAATTTTATTTAGCTTCTCATTGGCTGCCAGGGAGGGCAGCTTGTTGTTGCCAGGCAGATAGAAAATCTTCCTTCTTCCTCCTTGACTGTGTAAGTGCTAACAAGTGATAGTAGGTGAGGCCTCCCTCTTCATGTCTTCCTGACTCTATGTTGAATGAGGTTTTCTTTACTCATTTCCACATTTTCCTTTTTTAGATAAAAATTGTTCCCTGAAAGCATCACTGAGGAAGGGTCTGTCTTTTTGTATTTCATGGTTTTGTCCCTTGGTGCCCAGAAGGACAGTTCCTGATTGTCATGTCCCATGTTGAAGAAAGGGCATAGCAAATGGAAAATATTTAAGGACACCCTGAATAACAAGCAAGGGCAGGAGGGAGAACTCTCAGACATTTCACATGTAAAGTCTACATTTTATCAAGACTGTTAAGTATTAGAAATCACCTTGAAGAAATGAGTCAGAATCACACTATCGGGTATATTGTTTTTACCAAGGTTTGACAGGCAGAGTTTTTCAATGATTATAAGAAGCAAAAGGTAGACTAGAATAATAATAGTCCTAAACCAGGAAGCCAAACTTGAAGGTAATCAGCTAAACAGATCAAAAGACCAAGGGTCTGGGCACCTGGTGGCTCAGTCAGTTAAATGTCCTGATCTTGTTTTTGGCTCAGTTCAGGATCTCTGGGTCATGAAATTGAGCCCTGCTTCAGGCTCCACATCCAGCACAAACAGCTTGGTTGGGATTCTTTTCCGCTTTCCCTCTTTCTTCACCTACCCCTCTAACTACCCGCGCCCCTGCCCCCACCCCCCATGCTCACAAGTGCATGTAGGTGCAGTCTCTCTCTGTCTCATAAATAAATAAATAAATAAATAAATAAATAAATAAATAAATAAAATCTTAAAAACAAAACAAGACACCAAGGAGTCAGGTTTTCTCCTAACCTGGGATTAAAAATATAAAAATAAGTTATTCTAAGTTTTAGAGGTTACCTCCTAACTGGTGGCTTAAGAGATAAGAAGGAAGGCATAGTCCTTCCAGGCTAATGCCAAAATAAAGGAAAGAACTGGAAGAAGAGGTTTTATGTTAGTTAAAGTAGGAAGTCTTGATTGGGTATCTTGGGCACCATATAGACAAAAGACACATGAAATAATAAGTCCTTCATGGGAGATTTGGGAGCTTTAGCTTTCTACAGGCATATACAACATTATACTAACATGAAAAGCATAAGTTTTATCAAAACCTTCCAGTAACCAATGTACAGAGCATCCCGTTGGTTTTACAGCGATCTAAGAATTAAGGAAAATTCATTACTACAAAGAGTCCTTGCTGGTTTCATGTTCTCCACAAGAGTCTTTAGTGAAAACTGGCTTTAAACTGCATATAAGCCATCTCTAATAGTAATTTAATGACATATCTCACCATGACATAACACTTGAGGTTTGCTTTCTTTTTAAATATGAACAGCAATCATGTCACTAGGCAACTAAAAAATTAAGCTTCAAAGAATAAACATTCTTTTGAAAATACATTTAATTTCATTTTAACCTGCAGACAGAAGATGCTATTTGATAAAGAAAACAAAAGTTGTTGTGTATGCTTTGAATAATTTCACTTGTGGGTATTAACATTTTGAATAGTTTTTAAAAATATCACTGTTGTATTTAAAATTGGGAATTTACTGACAGACCCACAGAAAAAGCCTTTTTAATTCTTTTTCTTCTTAATATGCCAGCTTCCCTTTGAACAGTCAGGTGATAATTTATATGAAGAGTCAATCCAATTTGTATACGTTGTTCTTTATACGTATCATGAAATCTATATTATCTATTGTAGCTTCTGCCTTTTAAAAGACATTAAAAATAATTCAAATGACTTTATATTTAAGTAAATTGTGCTCTGTTATTTTGATGAAGCAAGGTTATGGAAATTACTTGTTGAACTTTACGTTTTAATGATTGTAAAGAGGATGGTGACTAATATTCTTAAGTAAAGAATGTTTAAACAGAAACTTAGAAAATTGAGATTGGGATTCCTGGGTGGCTCAGAGGTTTAATGCCTGCCTTTCACCCAGGGCATGATCCTGGAGTCCCGGGATCGAGTCTCATATTGGGCTCCTGCATGGAGCCTGCTTCTCTCTCTGCCTGTGTCTCTGCCTCTGTGTGTGTGTGTGTGTGTGTCTCCCATGAATAAATAAATAAAATCTTAAAAGAAAAAAGAAAATTGAAATTAATAAAGTGGGAGAACATCCTGACCAAAAGAAGTTTGATATTGAGTTTCATTTGGGTCTCAGCAGATGTATGTTAATAGTTAGGTATTTACCTAGCTTAGATGAGTATCCCAATTTAGAATCTCATAGGGAGAGCTGGCACATTTAAATTTGTGTGAATAGCTACATATTGAAATGTAAGTGTAAATTTGAAACTTATTTAAGTTGATTGAAATCTTTAAAAGATACATATTTTTAAATTTCAGTATAAATGATGGGTTCCAGAGATTATCTAGACACTAAAATATAGAAATTTAAAACTACAAAAATCATCTAAGACATTACAAACTCCTCAGGTTTAGATAAGGAATGTGAAGTTCAGAAGTCTCAGAAACTCGTCCCAAATGATTTATCTGGTTTTAAGTAAGATTCACGTTAAAATTGCACATTGCATTTTCTATCATTATTCCACATTTAAAGAGAAGAGTGGACCAGATAAATTTGTAGCTCTGAGTCCGCAAATCAGTTTCATAAAATATACTCTCCTTTATTGGATTTTGAATTGTTAATACATTTTCAGGTACTGTTATACTGGGAGTCCAAATGCCATTGCCAGCTCTTTCCCTTTAAACATTCAGCTTCTTGGGGCACCTGAGTGGCTCTGTAGGTTAAGCATCTGCCTTTGGCTCAGGTCATGATCCTGGGTCCTGGGATCAAGCCCCCTGTTGGGCTCCCTACTCAGTGGGGAGTCTGCTTCTCCCTCTCCCTCTGCTCCTGCTTCTGCTTGTGTTCTCTCTCTCTTTCAAATAAATATATAAACTCTTTAAAAAATAAATAATCATTCAGCTTCTTGATACAATTGTGTGATTTAGAATGAAAGCCTACATCTGAAGATCAACCTAAGTCTGAATTTAGTCTTAGAGATTGGTGGAACATATCTCTGAATGACCTTGGATATTCAAATATTACTGTTAGAAAACATTATTTCTGGTGCCAGTTGGAAGCTTTCACACAACATAAACTGTGGTCTCTCACTGTTTTTGGATGGCTTGATTTTTATTTTAGTTGTTTTTGAGCATCGGTTGACCAGTAAAAAGAGCTATCTGGCATAATTTTCTTCAAGAAAGACAAAGTTCAAACCTTAAGGAAATACTGGTAGTTTAGGAAGAAGATAGTTTCTTGAATTGACTTGAAGGAGGGGACACAGCTGTCAAGCGCGATGTTAACTATATTTAACATAAGTGATGCACTGGGTTAAACAGAAGGCTGATGATTGTTTTAGTTTCTATGTGAATCCTTTATCAGGCACAGGCAAATTGTTTAATTTGACGGTGGTTGAGCAATCTGTGATTCATAGCTCTGCACATAAGAGAGGATATAATTTTCTGATCTTCATTGTTGAGATCAATAGGCAAATTGTATAGAAGGCCATGCATGTCTGAAATAATGAAATAGAGTTGCAAGATCTATTTTCTTTATTCCTTCTCTTTATTTCACAAAAGACCCCAAGAAAGCTGGGAGTTGAAAATAAATAAATAAAAACAAATCAGCCCCACTAGTTATTTATTTTGGGTGAAGCATACCACACACCACTTGAGTTGTGTGAAAGAAAAGTGCATAATAAGAAGCCATTACTTTTCTAAGGCTGGAAAAAAAATGAATACAGAAAGCAATAGAGAAAATGTATAAGATGTGATGGTATGTGTGTCTGTAGGGGGTTGAATGCTGGTGATGGGAGGGAGCAAAGGAAGACAGATATTTTATTGAAATATGGCATAAACTAGAAGCTGAATTATTATGCTTAAATCCTCTTTTCCAAACCAAGTCACCATATGCTGACTATATTCCACTTTTTTGCTTCATAAATTATGCAACAAAAAATGCTTTGCACATAAATCATATTTTGTTAAACTCAGCTCCAAGTGGGTGCATGTAAATTATTTTAAATCCAATCTTAACTTCTTTCCCCCCCTCAGAATGAATTCTTTATTTTTTACCACAATCTATTTCTTAGTGCTTTAATTTCTTTTTCTTGGAGTTTGTCAGTTACCTAACATGCTTTCATGAACAATTCTTAAGGAAATAAGAAGTATTCTTCATGTATTAAACACATCAACTCTCAAATTACATGAGAAAATATTTGAAAATGGATTCCGTTTCACTCAAATGACTTATAGATGTTTCACGGATATGGATTTTAAAGTGATTATTAATACCACTTATTTTAATCACAATGTTACATTTAACATTATCCATTCATACAACATAATGTGAATCTGCCCTAATAGTACAATCCTAGGATAATTTTAATATGATAACAGTGCAGAAGAAAATGGCTCTGTGATATAGCATACTCTCTAGAGAGGATAGCAGGCTGCCCAGGCAAACAGTTAAGAGGAAATGTGCATACCACTTTTTTCCTTTCTCCTCTCTTCCTTCAAGGATTTAGTGAGTAGCACAAGACAAGTACATTGTAAACAAAGCAATAAGCATTGAATCTGCATTTCAAATTAGAAGAGATGTTTGGCATGACTTAGCCTGACCACATTCTCTTATTCTTAAAGAAACAAAGGGCTAAATAAATAAAATGATTAATTCCAGGTCACAACAGTCCTAGAACTCAGGTGTCCCAATCTCTGCTTTTGATGAAAAGAACAGAGCCTGAGGATTCAGAGGTAGATTTGGATGTTGGCTGTGTGACCTCAGACACAACTTGCCTAACTTCTCTGGACCAATCTTTCCTCATCAGTGATAAAAAAAGAAAAAAAATAGAGATAGTAGTTCCTGTATTTTAGGTTTGCTGCAAAGATTAGAAATGTACTAAAACAGGCCCCAGTGCATGTCACGTGCCCCAGAAGCAGTACCTGTGACAGCATATCAGCTTGATGTAAACTTGGTTAGAGGAAGAGAAATGCTTGCATATGAATTAGCCTTTTTTCTTAGCTGCTGATTTTATTTATTATTATTTTTAATTGAATTATATTTGACACATAAATTTATATTAGTTTCAGGTATACAATATAGTGATTCAACCAGTCTATGCTATGCTCGCCACAGGTGTAGCTCCCATCTGTCACCATATAACACCATTACAATGCCATTGACTATTCGCTGAGCTGTGCTTTTTATTCATGTGATTTGCTCATGTCATAACGGGAAGCCTGTACCTCCCATTCCCCTTCATCCTCTTTGCCTACCCCCTACTTCCCTTCCCTCTGACAACCATCAGTTTGTTCTCTGTATTTATGGGTCCATTTCTGCTTTAGTTTGTTCATTAGTTTTTGTTTTTCAATTCCACATATAAGTGAGATCATACAATATATGTCTCTTTCTGACTTATTTCACTTAGCATAATACCCAGCAGGTCCATCCATGTTTTTGCAAATGGCAAAGTGTCATTTTACTATTTTGCCATAAAATATGCCTCAATACACGGGAGTGCAGGTATCTTTTCAGATGAGTGTTTTTGTTTTCTTTGGATAAACATCCAGCCCTTAGCTACTTATTTTAAAACCATTAATTAAGGCTGGCCATTTTCCAGGCTTACTGGACAAATAGGCATACTGAATAACTAAAATTATAATTCGCTTCCTCATATTTTCCCCATGATATTGATTTAGCCTGGATAATTTTTGTCAGAGACTAAAGGGCATTTCAAAAGACTGAGTCAAAGAAAATAGACAATGAGATGAAACATTTTAGACTAAAAGTGCCCTCAAACTCTTTTAAATTGGTAGAAGAATGAACCAATCCCCAGGCCCTCACAATTATGCTATTATATTTCTCTCAGCTATCATTGTGATGTAAATAGCACATGAGTCTCAGCTACAGAATTGAGGAGAATTTCAAATTTAACAGGAAAATCCATTGTCCACCACTTGAGGGACATTTTACTAATATAGAATTAATATGAAACATAAGATGTTCTGGTTATGAACAGGCACAAGAATCTATGTAGTCTGAGGAAGAAGAATTGAGTCTTGGTTATAGAAAGGTGTTAAACTTCAAAATGCTACCTGGGAGAACTTTAAGGAAAGAATTAGCTTTGAGAATGTCGTAATGAACAATTCCACTATACAGAAAAAAAAAAAAAAAAAAAAAAAGACCAACAAAGTGAAAAGGAAACCAGCATAATGGAAGAAAATGTTGTAAACCATTTATCAAATAAAGGATTAATATCCAAAGTATATAAATAATTCATATAGCTCAATAACAAAAAACATCTGATTTAAAAAATGAGCAGAGAAACTAAATAGATATTTTTCAAAAAAATGCTCAACATTATTCATTATCAGGGAAATGGAAAGCAAAAGCACCATGACATATCACCTCACGCCATTAGAATGGCTAGTAACAAGAAGACAAGAGCTAAAACATTTGGCGAAAAATGTGGAGAAAAGGAAATTATATACTGTTGGTGAGAATGTAAATTGGTTCAACCACTATGGAAAACAATGTAGAGATTCCTCAAAAAGATTACAGACAGAAAGAGCATATGATCCAGCAATTCCACTCCTGGGTAGATATCCAAAGGAAATGAAAATCAGATATTCAAGATATATCACCACTCTCATGTTTATTGCAGCGTTGTTCACAATAGCCAAAAATATGGAAACAACCTAAGAAGAATGGGTAAAGATGATGAAGTGATGAGTGTGGTGTGTGTGTGTGTGTGTGTGTGTGTGTGTGTACATAGATACCCACACACACATACAATGGAATTATTATTCAGCTTTGAGGGAAAAGAAAATCCCTTGAGGACATTATGCTGAAATATGACAGACCAAAGAAAGTCAAATACTGTGTGATATTACTTATATATGAAATCTAAAGAAGCCAAATTCATCAAAACAGGAGAACTGTTGTTTAACTATACAAACTTGTAACTATTATACATACAAGTCCTGGAGATCAAGTGCATAGTATAGTAGAAACAACAATATTGTCTTAGAATCATTATAATCATTGTATTATAACATAATCAATATTGTATTACAATCATTAAACCTGTTAAGAGACGGAATATTGTTTCCACTACAAAAAAAGAAATAATTATGTGATGTGATAGAAGTACTATCACTACAATGGGAATTATATTATAATATATAAATTTATCAAATCAACATATGAATACCTTAAATTTACACAATGTTACATGCCAAATATAAGTCAATAAAAATATGTTTAAAAACTATTACATATGTGTTCAAATTATCAACTACATTAGGGTCCTAGGACATTTAGAAAAAATTTACTGATCAATTTCCACACAAGTTCTGTCAACATTGTCATTGTTAACATTAGCTCTCACTATGCTTCCTTATTTTTCCTTTCTTAGAAATACTGTTATGTGGAAAGCTTATAACATGTGTTTTCCTTATCTTCCTGTTAAATTTCCCAACTTCCCCTAGAACAGTGCTTAAATTCCCATTATATATTATATTGATGCTAATAAAAACCATACATTGATAACAATAAAGATATTAAAAATGAAAACAAAAGTTGATTCCTTTTTTTTTAAAGATTTTATTTATTTATTCATGAGAGAGACACAGAGAGAGAGGCAGAGACACAGCCTGAGGGAGAAGCAGGCTTCATGCAGGGAGCCCGAGGGGGGACTCGATCCCAGATTCCAGGATCATGCCCTGGGCGAAAGGCAGACGCTCAACTGCTGAGCCACCCAGGCATCCCAAAAGTTGATTTCTATCAGGCGACATTTCAAAATCATCAAGGCCTTTTTCCTGTCAACCTTTATATAGCTCTTATTTATCCTGTACCTGTTTATTCAGAAGTTGGAATAACTTTTTGTTACATTTATTATTTGTTTTTCACTAATAAGTCTAATTTGGCACATCCTCCAATTTTCATCCCTAAAAGTAATATGTTAAGCTTGTCCAATTATAACAATGCTTTAAAAAAGTTAAAAATATGATTCATCCAAATATAAAATGAATATATGTCAATAATTTGTTAACTCAAGAATGAGCAAACTAGTAGAATATAAAGTGTTTCTAAAAGCATCTGAAGGACAAGGTATTTACAGACATTTTTAAAAAGTTTGACATAGGTTGCTAGGTTAGTACAAAACCAGTTATGGGGCATTGAAACCACAACCTTTGGTGATATATTTTCTAACAACAACAAAAAAACTACCAAGTTAGTATGTTATGTCACAGAATCTGAATTCGTAATAAAATTAGCAGACTCAAAATGGGTGCACTGTTCTAGAATGATCCAGTGTAACATTGAAAGAACATGTCCGGGATCCCTGGGTGGCGCAGCGGTTTGGCGCCTGCCTTTGGCCCAGGGCGCGATCCTGGAGACGCGGGATCGAATCCCACGTCGGGCTCCCGGTGCATGGAGCCTGCTTCTCCCTCTGCCTGTGTCTCTGCCTCTCTCTCTCTCTCTCTCTCTGTGACTATCATAAATAAATTAAAAAAAAAAAAGAAAGAACATGTCCATCTTTTTTGCCCTTTCTCTAGTTTTATATGGTTCACATAAGTCCTTATATAATTATTTTTAAACATTTCTCCTATTTGTACAGTATTTGTCTATGATGCCTTAACAAATCTACCACAAATTTAGGGGTTTTAAATAACACAAATTTATTATCTTACATTTCCATAGATGAAAAGTCTGATATGGGTCCCATCAAACTAAAATTGCAATGTCCCCAAGCTGTATTCCTTTCTGGAGGTTTTAGGGGACAATCTCATGGAGTTTAGTGTCAGAAATGAATTCATTATGGTTATAGGAATATAGCCTCCATTTTCTTATTGTCAGCTGAGAAGCATTCTCAGTTTCTCCAGGTTGTCACAGTTCTGGTATGTGGGTCCCTCTCTTCATCTGTTTTCTAAAGATTTCATTTATTTATTTATTCATTCATTCATTCATTCATTCATTCATCTACTTATTTGAGAGAGAGAGACTGCAAGTGTAAGCAGGGAGAGGCAAAGAAGAGGGAGAAAGAATCTGAAGTAGACTCCACACTGAGGATAAAGACCAATGTGGGGCTCGATTCTAGGACCCACAGATCATGACCTGAGCTGACTTAACTGACTGAGCCACCCAGGTGCCCATGTCTTTTCATCTTTAAATGATCCTCAAGAAATGGAGGATCAAGGATCAAATATGTTGCATCTCTGACTCACTGTACTGCTTTCCTTTTTCAACTTTTGAGGACTTGATCAGTTAGATGGACCCATCCAGAAGATGGGAATTTAAGATAATATAGCCATTTGGGGGGGGGGGGGATAAAAGACCATTTCTTACAAATTAAACATGAAATTATCTTATGACCCAGTCCTAGGAATTTATGTAAGAAAAATGAAAATATACTTTTATACAAAGACATGTATGGAAATATTTATTGTAGGCTTATGTATAATAGTCAACAACTGTATACAATCCAAATGTCTATACACTGGTAAATGGATAAATAAAACATAGTACCTACAACAAGGGGAATATAATCAATAATAAAGAGAACAACTAGAACTACAGGATAAGAATGGATGAACCTCAAAAATATTATGTCAAATGAAAACATCCCGATGTAAAAGACTAAATATTTGTTTTACTTATAAGAAATGTCCTGAGAAGGCAAATTTTAAGGCCAGAAAGCAAATCAATGGCTGCCTAGAGCTGGGTCCAGAGCATATCTAGAAACTGGCACAAGGAAAATTTGGGGGAGAGATGAAATGTATTCTATAATTTATTTGGGTGATGGTTGCACAACGTTATAAATTTATTAATATTAATAATCATTAAGTTGTGCACTTTTAAATGTGTGATAGTTAGACTCCTCAAAGACGTCTACTTTCTAATCCCCTGAATCTGTGACTATGTTACCTTATATGGCAAAAAGAATTTTGTAGATATGATTAAGGGGACAGACCTTGAGATGGAGAGTTATCCTAGACCCCCTTTAGCAGTGTGTAAGGGATCCAGTTTTTCTACTTGTTATTGTCTGCCTTTTGATTATTACCCATCTGGTGGGTATAAAGTAGTATAGTTTTAGTTTATATTTGCCTAATGACTTGCAATGTTAAGCATGTTTTCATGTGCTTTTCAGATATATATATATATATATGATATATATAATATATATATATTATTTTCCTTTTCTTTTGTGCATGTATCTAAAGCACAAAACTTTAAATTTTGATGAAGTGCAATGTATCAATGTTTTCTTGTTATTAACTGTGTTTTTTGGTCATATCAAAGAACTCTTTGCTCCACCTGAAGTCACAGGGATTTTCCCCTATGTTTTCCACTAGAGGATTTGTAGTTTTAGGTCTGAGGTTTAGGTAAGACCCATTCGGAGTTAATTTTTGCACACTGTGTGAGGTATGGAAATACCTTTTTTTTTTTTTTTTTTTTTTTTTTTGTGGACAACCAGTGGTTCCAGTGATATTTGTTGAAAAGACTATGCTTTCCCCATTGAATGGTTTCGTAACTTTTGAGGTTAAGTCAATTTTCCATAAATACATAAATTTATTTCTAGATTCCATTTTTTTCTTTGATCTATATGACTATGCCTGTGCCGATATCACATTGGCTAGGTTACTGTGGATTTATTTATTTACTTACTTATTGTGGTTTTAAAGTAAATTTTCAAAGTCAGGTAGTTCTATGTTTTCAAGACTTTTGGATAACCTGGGATCTGGAAATATGCCAATAAATTTTAGGATCAGCTTGTCAATTACTGCCCCTCAAAAAACCCAAAACAAAACAACAAGCTTGATGTATTTTAATAGAAATTCTATTGAATTTCTAGGGGCTTTGGGTGGCTCAGTTGGTTAAGCATCCCACTCTTGATTTTGGCTCAGGACATGATCTCAGGGTCATGAGAGCAAGGCCCATGTCTGGCTCCATGTTCAGTGGGGAGTTGTCCTGACTCTCTCCCTCTCCCTCTGCCCATCTCCTACTCATGCACATACACACACTCTCTCTCAAATAAATAAAAAAATCTTTAAAAATAAAATATATTGTGTTAAATTTCTAAATTCATTTGGGGAATATTGCCATCTTGACAATATTAGCCTTCTGGCTCACTAACATGGAATGTCTCTATTTACCTAGATCTCCTTTAATATCTTTCAGCAATGGGTTATACTTTTCAGTAAATAAATATTAAATTTCTACTGTTAATGTTTTTTAAATATTTAATACTTTTATACAAGTGTAAATGGGATTGTTTTCTTAAATTAATTTTTGTACTTTTCATTGTTAGTATATAGAAATACAATTGATTTTTATGCATTGATTTTGTATCCCAAGACCTTTCCAAACTCATTGATTACTCCTTAGTAGATTTTTTATGCATTTAAGGAGAGCTTACTTCTTTATTTCCAATATAGATGCATTTAATTAGCTAATTAATTAATTGGTTGGTTGATAATTTCTTTCTCTCTCTCTCTCTCTCTCTCTCTCTCTCTCTCTTTTTTTTGCCTTCTTGAACTGGCTAGAAAAGCCAGTAAAACTGTGAATAGAAATAGTGAACATGACGTCCTTGCCTTGCTAGCAATGTTAGGGGCCAACTTTCAGTCCTCCACCATTAAGTATGATGTCTGTAGTGTTTTCATAATTTTTTTTTGTCAATTTGGTGAAATTTCCTTCTACTTCTAGCTTTATAAGTCTTCTTTTTTTCCTTAAATCATGAATAAGTCTTAAATTGTGTCAGATTCATTTCCTGTATCTATTGAAATAATTATGCATTTTTTGTCCTTTATGACTTCAATATGATTGATATATTACATTAAATTAGTTTTGGGATGTCGGACTAACCTTGCATTTCTGGGGAAAACCTCATTTGGTCATGGTCTATAACCTTTTTATATTTTGCTGGGTTCACTTCATAAACATTTTGCTAGGGTTTTTTTTTTTTTTAAGATTTTATTTATTTTTTGACAGAGAGAGAGCATGCAAACAAACAGGGGGAGTGGCAGGCAGACAGAAAGAAAGTAGACTCCCTGATGAGCAGGTAGTCTCAGGACCCTGGGATCATGACCTGAGCCAAAGGTAGACACCCAACTGACTGAGCCATGTAGGCACCCCTTGTTGGGGATTTTAATATCCATGTTAATAATGTGGTTTTCTTTTCTAGTGATGTCTCTGGCTTTGCTAGGTTAATACTAGCTTCATAAAATGATTTGGGAATTGTTCTTCCCTCTACTATATTTCTGAAACATCATGCTAAGTGATGGAGTTAAAAATTCTGTAAATATTTGACAATTTACCATTGAAGCTATTGGGTTTAGGCTTTCCTTTGTGGGAAGATTTTTAATTTCTAATTCAATTTCTGTATTTCCCATGCTTGTATTCAGATTTTCCATTTTTTCTTGACTCAATTTTGGTAATTTTTATCTTTTTTAGAAATGTATACATTTTATCTAAGTAGTTGAATTCATTACCGTAAGGTCGTTCACATTTCATGGTATTTCTGTTTTAGGAAGACTTTCTGCCTTGCCATTGTATCTGTGAGTTGGTAAAGAAACACACTCGAGTTCAAATAATTTTTAAGCCTACTTTGGCTTTCACTGTTTTTAATACCTTTTCACATCTCCTCTGTCATGCTTGCTCATCCTGGGGATCAGCAATGAGTCTTTGGCTAGTTTGACTCCTCTCTGGTGTCTGCTGTGCCTGCAGGCAACTTTGCACATTGATTGTGCCAACCTCAGGCCAAAAGAGTAGCAGTAGGTAAATTATGGCCCATGGGCCAAATCCAGCCAGTGGCTTGTTTTTTTATGACCTGTGCACTAAAAACTGTTTTCACATTTTTAAAGTGATGAGAAAAAGAAATAAGAAGGAGAAGGAAAAGATGAAGACTAGTAAGAGGGAAGGGGAAGGGGCACCTGGGTGGCTCAGTTCTCAAGCATCAGATTTTTAATTTTGGCTCAAGTCATGATCTCAGGGTCGTGAGATTGAGCCCTGTAACAGACTCTGTGCTCAGTGCAGAGTCTGCTCAAGATTGTCCTTTTCCCTCTGCCCCTCCACCTGTGCTGTCTTGATCTCTCTCTTTCTTGTTCTTGCAAATAAATAAATAAATCTTTCAAAAAAAAGAGAGAGAGAGAGAAGAGGAGGAGGAAAAGGAAATGGGGAGAAAAGACTATGTGGCTCACAAAACACAGAATATATCTACCATCTGGCTCTTTGAGAAAAAGATTGCCTACCCCTGTGGTAGAGCTGTTATGTATCAATAACACTACTGGATGTGGGTGCCACCCAGTGCTCCAAATGTAGGGAACCCCTTTCAACCATAGCAAAAACTCTGCCAGCCTTTACAATGTGCCCACACTGGGGGACATGAGAGCAGTCCCAGGCCGAAATGACATAGCTTCCCACTGTTCTTACTAGTTCAGCAGTATTTTAAACACCAATGCCTCTTAAAATTTGCAAGCCTTTGGTCAGTTTCTAGATGACAGAAATGGAGGTTTTTGTCAATTTCGTTCAGCTTTCAAGTTGATTTTTTTGGAGAGGATTTCCTGATCTCACTTAGCTGTGGTGAAAAGGCTCACCTTTTTTGTAACTTAAAAATAACAACAACAACAAAAAAAAAAACCACTAAATGCCATACTGAAAAGAAAAAAAAATCAAATACTAATTTCTCCCTATACCATATTCTTTGCTGTTTGTCAGCCAGAACAATTTGGTATGTAGAATTTTGGAGACTGGAGAGCTAACAAAGCAAGAGTGTTACAACTTTATTTATTTTCAGGATTTAAAAAGGTCAGAAGATAGCAAAACCGCCAAGTGGCTGACTAGGGCAGCAGTACATTATTACAAGCCTGGGCAGATCATTCGATTGATAGATTGAAACTGGAGACTAAGTAATTGGTGGCAAATTTTCCAAAAGATCATGTTTCTTCTAAATGTGAAGTCTGCAGCCAAAGCACCTTTTCTGGTAGAGAATAAATAAGTCAACCACTGATACTGAATCCTTCTTCAGCACCGTGGTTACAAAGATGAACAAGTCCCTGTTATGTGATGTTTATCTATCCTGTCACTATACCTAAATTTGCTCAAAGATAATATTGCTGCCACTCTCTTCTGACATCTTGTATAGGAGCGAGCCAGGAGGCCCACAAGAGAAGACCTATGAGTTTTGAAAGCATGTAGAGTGTGGGCCTGATCCCTGCAGTTTGTCACTCTGTTTCTTCCAGGACACACTGTGTAAACTAATTTTAAATCACATTACTTTGTGATTCTGCTACAGTTACCTGCCCATGAATTTCTTTTAGAAAAAAAGAAAGAAAAAGAGAAAGAAAGAAAAAGAAAGAAAGAAAGAAAGAAAGAAAGAAAGAAAGAAAGAAAGAAAGAATCTACTTAAAATGGCCTCTTCTGTTTTCACCAATTAATCTTTTTCCTTGCCTCTCCTTACCCTCTATTCCTTAACACACCCCTAAATGACCCATCCCCTAAGATTCTAGATCATCAATGTTCCCCCATAAGGAAATAGGCTGAATCAACCTACAGGGTTGAGGTGTATTGTGAAACTATCGTAAATATATCTTCTTTCATTGGTTCAACGTTTGGCTGAGCAAATGTGCGTAGAGAGTCTGGACACAGTGCCTGAGGCAAATCACGGCTCTGGAGAAATGAGCACCCAAATGAATGACCAAGAAATGAAGACACCAATTTTCTGTCAGAGAATCACCAGCAGTCATTTAAACTCATGTTTACACAGCAAAGTGGGGAAGAAATTTGGAAGACAAGATCGCCTCAGCTACAAATTTGCTTCATTATTTCCTCCCTCCAATTTATGCTCAGCTATATGTTGTTGTTTAAGTTCAAATACTTTAAGTAGCAGAATTTGCTTTCAGTAATTTTTTCTCTCAATCCACCTGTGTTGATTTTCTTTTATCAATAAAAGTCTTAGCTATTTGATATGCTCTGCATCAAAGGCACAACCTGATTACTTCTACATGCTTCCCTTCAACTTCTGATTTTGTACTACTCTTTACTTAAGAATTTCTTTAAGAAATTGTACAGAGAAAATGACTCCCCCCAGGATCTAATCAAATTTTCATATCAATTAAGACATTTGACAAGCAGTTTTAACAGAGTTCCCAATTACGAATACAAGCACTTTGTTAGAACAACTATTCTTTGCTTCCTCCAGCCCTTTAGAAATTCTTCCCTAGGGTTACTTTCAATAAAAAATGAACAAACAATTCAACCATTATCTATACAGCAATCTTTTTTTTTTAACAAGCAAACCTAGAGATTTTAAGATAAGTAACTGATCATCCCACCAAAAACAATAAAATATTCAAAGAAAACTTTTCTATAAAATAAAAGAAAGCAATAATATTTTTGATGGGGCGTGAAAGAAGTATTTTATTTGCAAAAGTGGCTTTTTAATGTAGCTATCAGTAAGTTTCCACTTGTTCCAGGGCACAAAAAATAATCACTGTTTCCTGCTCAAATACCACATCATTTTTGCTGATCTGCTAATATAAAATCAGTAAAGAAAAAAAAAAGGTGTTATGAAGTAAAACTTGAAATAAAGTTGTAGGATGCATTTTTATGAGATTTTGCAAATTAAAGAGCAAAGAAATTATAAATCTAAATTTTGTAGATTTTATAGAGTTTGACCTATTATGAGTTTGCAACAAAAATAGTATGTATATGTGTATGTGTGTATCTATACATATATATGTACATATATATAGTTATGTAGTGTTCAGGTTTTTATGTCTTATGATCTTAAAATTCAATATGATCATCACTGTATGATGATAATATTTGATAATAACTTTGAATGACTTGTTAAGAACAATTTTATATTTGAGGAAGACTAATATTTGATCATCAAAAGTTAGAGGAAAATATGAAAATTTGAGAAAAATAAAATGTTCAGACAAGATGTTCTCTTTTAAAGGAGAGTTAAGACTTAAGTGTCAAAGATATGGTATTTATCGGATAGCTTTGTAAAGAAAAGATTACTTAAGACAAAATACGAATAAACACGCATTTAAAAATGTACTTATATTCACATACTTATTTTCAAGAGAAACTTTCCTCCCCTTCTTGTTTTCCAGATGAAATCTATTGTCTAGTCTCTAACTCTTGGCACCTCATGGCACCTCCAGTTGTTTGCTATAAACTTCTTTCCAGTCAAGAGGGAAGGCGAGCTGCCGACTTTACAGCAGAACCCAGTGCTGTAGCCAATGGGAGTGTTAAAATATAAAGCAAACGTTTTTCTGTCACCCTCCCACCACTCATGCCTCTGTTCTTCTGCACCAGGTGCTTCTGACTGCCAGCCCCAGTAAAAATCCTTCCCACTCTAACTTAGCTTTCATCATCTTGTGTGGCCATTGGCTGTCTTGGCCATCACTCCTTTCCTGTGACTAATATGCCAACTGCTAACAGAACAGTTACCTTCATTTGGACTCAGTCTGAATCATTATAAATATTTCATGTACTTTAAAGGATTCCAAGATGTGTGTATAACATCAGATTTTCACTGCTTTTTTTTTTTCTCCTGCTGTGAGCTATTAGAGCAGAAATATTACGATATTGAGTTAGTCTTCCAAGAAAGTATGATTCTGGTTAATACACTGCAGAAATGCAGCTTTGTTGCAATTTTCCTAGCTTTGCCAAAGAACCAACTGCGTCCTTGGGGGAGATACTTAAACATTCTCCTCAAGATTCTTCAGCTAAAAAGTGGGGATACTATAAAATATAAACTTAAAACATAGGACTATTAGAAACCCCACCAAAAATATAAAATACAAATGAGACTTGAATCATGGTCATTATATCAGAAACTTCTCTTTAAGATCTAACTTAATTCATCATTCTTGGAACATAACCTGTGCTAGGGATTTCTGCCTCTTAATTTTAGAACTTCTCTCCATTTTATGAAATTTCCATAGACTTCCTAACTTGAATAAATTTCCTCCTACTCCATGGAGCAGTCACTATTTAATCATTTAAAATATTCTCTGGTCATTTTATGTTCACTTAAAAATATTAACATTTATTCAAATAGGGAAGGAAGGGGGTCAGTTCCATTAGAAAAACACGCTAATTTAGAGCAGAAATAATAGAATGTGACATAATGCCAAATCTCCAGGAGCAAGGATCCTGATGTAATCTTGATTAAGTGTATGCAGCCACAGGCTCTTAATAAGAGCAGAAATTATAGACAGGCAAAGACCTTGGGGCTATAGTTGTAGGAAGGAAGGAAGGAAGGAAGGAAGGAAGGAAGGAAGGAAGGAAGGAAGGAAGGAAGGAAGAAAGGAAGGAAGGAAGGAAGGAGAAAAAAGAAAGAAAGAAAGAAAGAAACAAAAAGAAAGAAAAAGAAAGAAAAGAAAGAAAGAAAGAAAGAAAGAAAGAAAGAAAGAAAGAAAGAAAGAAAGTTAAACAATTAACTCCATTGTTTCAGAATGTTGGATGGAGTTCATAAAGCCATTAATGGAAAAGCAAATAGCCCTGAATTATCACTTATCTTTTATCAGTGTGACCGTATCAGATAAAGAGAATGTCACCAAACTAGAGTGGCAGCATGCCTCCTTGAAGGATAAGGAACTCCTGGGGCCATCTGGAGATCCTGAGAACCTGCTATTTTTCTGTTTACTGTGCAGATTCTGGGTTGGGGTATGGGAAGGGACGGTTAACTCCAGGGTTTTGATATAAGAGGGGAGACTACTGAGGTAGAGAGTAAAGACGGTTGAGCCTCTCTGATTCAATTAAATCTGAATTTATTTTGCCTTTAGTGAAACTGTCATTGGTAAGATCTATAGATTCAGTGATTTCATGACTTGGGGCCGCAAGGCAAATGCAGAGTCCATAAAATGAGGTACCTAATCAAACTCATTGTGAGGAGAAAACAGAACTTTAGGATTTTTCTCTTTTAATATTGACTTTCGGTTTCCAAGTATTGTTTTCTTTACCTGATTGCTTGATTAATCTATTTCCTAGGCTAGGCTATTTGTCTAGCCCTGTTCCTGAGTCCTCTGTCATCAATAGCCCAACCTCCAAGAGAAAGATTTTGCAGAAATGAGGCTCCACGAGAAAAGCACTGCCACCTACTGGTATTTATCCCAAATTGCGGTTCAGTTTAGCATAGACTCTAGGATTACAAAACCAGACCATTCACTTGGTGGGATGAGCATTGGGTGTTATACTGTATGTTGGCAAATCAAATCTAAATAAAAAATATAAGGACGCCTGGGTGGCTGGGCGGTTGAGCATCTGCCTGTGGCTCAGGGCGTGATCCCGGGATCTGGGATCGGGTCCCACATCGGGTTCCCTGCATGGAGCCTGCTTCTTCCTCTGCCTGAGTCTCTGCCTCCCTCTCTCTGTGTCTCTCATGAATAAATACATAAAATATTTTTTTAAATAAATAAATACATCACACCATTGCAGAATGAACAAGAACTTTGAGAGTTGTCAGTCATTGATTCAATACTCTAGTGCTGATACCCAGAGTGAAGGATACACATCATTTATAAAGTAACTGTGCTCCCCTTGCCCAGAATCAGAATGTATGTCTATTCACTTAATTTTTTTAAAAAATAATTTTATTTTCAGAGCATTAAACTCTATGATGCATAAAGACTTTAAAAATATTTTTATCCTATCTTTAGTAATCTATAATTTTAGAAAACAAACCGTATTTTAGGCAGATATATTGTTGGATAAATTCACATCCAGAGTAACCATAGAAAAGAAATAGCATTTCATTTTAAAGGTTCAGTTATATATTTGAATTCTAGCCTCAAAGGATTCAAACTGTTTTCCTCAGCATGATTTTACTTTTTCAAGAAAGTCTTGTCCAAAATTTAAACATTATAAATACCTACATGGTTTAATTGGAGAATTTCCTCAAAATATAAGAAAAATAGACTTCTCAACCTTCACTCCATACACAGCCCCATAAGACTGTTCATTTTCCAAGACGGAACCCAGCCATCATTTCCCTGTCTCCACTCTTCTAAATGATGATATGGTGAACTCTACTCGCCTCTAGTAAAGCCTCTGCAATGAAAAGGCCCACCTCACCTGAACCTGATTATTTCAAAATCTCTACAAATACCTGATCTTTGTTACCCGCTTCCAAGGAGTTAATAATATTCTTTCAAGTTAGTGATATTCTTGGGGTGCGTGGGTGGCTCAGTCAGTGGAACTTCTGGCTCTTGATTTCGGCTCAAGTCAGATCTCTGGGTCCTGGGATCTAGTCCAGCCTCTGTGACTCCACTGTCAGCAGGGAGTTGACTTGAGGATTTCTCTCCCTTTCCCTCTGCCCCTCCCCTAACTTGAGCACACCTGTTCTCTCTCTCTCTCTCAAATCAATCAATCAATCAATCAATCAATCAATATTTTTAAAAAATGAGCACAGGTTATTATGGTGATATTTTAAAGCAGCATGTTCAATGATAGGTAGATCTATATAGCGATAGATGTTTGGAAACATATTTTTGAAACAAAGAGTTGTATTTTTGAAAAATGACCTTGAATTACAATGCCCTAAGTCATTGTTATATACCTGACAGTAAGCTATAATGACAGCACATACTCTAAAATTGAAACATAATAGAAAGGAAATTACTTGGGTCAGCTGACAAAGTAGTATTAAAATACGCCCCAGATAACATAAAAACAAAAGGAGAGTAGCTTAATTGTTGTCTGGAATAACTAAGTTAATTTATATTTCTCAAGTGAAAATTGAATAGACAATAGGACTAAAAATGATGAAAATATCTGTGGGTAATGTCCATTAATAAGGTGAAGTTACAACTCAAATTTAGAAACTCCTCTAATTTGGTGAAAAAAAGATCCCAAAATAGATAGCTGACGTTTTTGTTACTGTTGCTGGGTAACAAATGGCGGAACATAAGAAAAATTTTCCAAATCATGAAAAACTGAATTTATTTCTTTATACTAATTAAAATCCAGCAAATTGTTCTTTTAAAAAAATCACACTGCTTGATTTGAATATCAGATGGCAGCATTTATTTAAATACATAGAAGAGACAGCTGGAGAACCGGCAATCATCTGCCATGAAGGCCAAGGTTATGGTAAATGTTACTGTATAAAATGCAAACAAACAAACAGGAAAGCACAGACATTCAAGGCACTTTGCCCAGGCATTGCTATTTAAAGACATAAAACATGATTTCCAAAATAGCAAGTAAAAATTTGAGAGTAAAGGAATAATATAGTAAGCAAAGCTATCATAATCTCAGAAAAGCGGGATTTATTTTTTAAAGTAAAAAGAGTCATTATGTTTATCATAATGAAGAAAAGAGAGAAAAAAATAAAATATTTTTTGATGGTTGTACTGCCTTTTTCTCTTGAAGGCAACATATCAGCCATACTAATGTCTTTAGCCAAAAACTTTAAATTGTATATTATATGGTTCTACAAGAAGGAAGGTCATGCATCATATATATTGAAAATTAATCCTGTGGGGAAGGTTTTGAATGTCATACTATGAGAAATAACTTAAAAATAGCAGGCTCTGGGGTTCCAGACTAGAGAAAACTTATAGAATGAGCAGTTCTTGCTGTAGACACTTTCATACTTTATGAATCACACGTGCAATGTCATTACTAATGGCCACTGAAATCATTTCCTGGGGGAACTCTCTTACACTATGGCCCGTGGACACACTTTGATCCTTCAATCAAAACCTTTTCTCCATAGCCCAAATAATAACCTGCAAAATTCTGCGATTTGATTTATTTCATATCTCTAAGCTGAAATTTATGTTACTAAAAACTGGCATTATCTGGCTACTGAAATAATGCATTCACTTTTAAAATTTGTTTTCTCCCCAAGCAAGAGATCTCCTTGATATATCCAATGTCATATATGCAAGGCATTCATTTTCAAGCTAGCAACTTACTATTAAGTATATATTTATATTTCTCACTGTACCAGCACTTTATGTAGAAGCTTACCACAAATATAGATCACATCAGGGCATTTTAAGAAAGTATTTGGGGCCATTTAAAGTCAGTGGTGTACCGCACAATTTTGTGAATTCCTGTGGGAGCCCACCTTTCAGCAGCAACATTTGTGGCTTTTGCAAATACTGGAAATAAACGGATGACTCTGTTAGCATTTTTAGACACTCACATTACATGAAACAGGAACAATTCAAATAAGGCTTAATTGGCAGGAAGAATCAAGGAACAGCTAATGCTCCTTTTTGCCAGAATTATCTAGGGAAAACAAGTTCTTTTCTACCTTTGAACTTCCAACTCATCAAAATAATATATCGTCGCAGTTGCTCCTAAATTGAAGAGTAGACAAATTTCAAATCATCGTTTTGCCAAAATTGTTCAATGCTGAGTGTAGCGTCAAATGCTTCAAAGTCTCTATTTCCTCCCCAAGTATTTTACGAAGTCTTGCTGCAGGCACAACAGAAGCTTTAAGCATGGTAAGCTGGCAAACACACCGATGACAACAGGATGGTATTTTGTGGAAAGAACTTATGATATGAGAGCAGAGAGGTTATTTAGCCCAAAGGGTAGTAGGTAAGAGCAGGACTCCCCAGGCATGCAGCTTCAGAATTGATAGGGAGTCAAGTTCTCAACAAGTTAGAGACGAGGTGAAGGAGCGAGGTGGGAGAGAGACACATGCACTGGCTTCAGTGTGTTCATCACGGATGCACAGCATTCCCTGGAAAAGAGAAACAACATCCTGCATCTCATTTCCTCTTTTGTCAGAAATCCTGATGCTGCAGAAGCAAATAGTGATGTGTTCACACTGGAAAACTAGGTGGCATTGACAAGTAGCAAATGATTACCACTTCCTCTGGTGTTCATTTTGCTCACATTAATCAGTATATATATAGATGTGGTGGTATTTCTTCTTCTTTGATCCCACAAGCAAACCTCAAGTAACAGGTCATTTGCCAAACAAACCAGTAAAGGGGGATGCTTTATTTATTTATTTTTCCTCATTCTGGTCATAAGTGATTTTAAATGAAGATTTATCAAGTCTAAGAAAAAAGTAGGCACGATGGTAGTTTGAACTGTGTTAAGCCTTGCTTCCTGCCCTATTTTACCCAAATATAACCATCACTGACATTCAGATGTAAGGTCTGCCAAGTGGCAGTAGTGTATACACAACTACATAAAAATCTTTCTGGAGTTTAATAGTGTTTACAACCTTGCTTAGGTGATCATAAAATTATTTTCCACAATACATTTTCTGTGAAGTTCAACCGCTTTCTCCTTCTTCCACTCCATATCTTATTCTTGTGATAATAGGACACATAGTTCAAGGCATTAAAACTAGTTCCTGTGTTACAGTTTTAACGAATCTTGGTTTGAGAGCTTAAAAAATAACTCTTGAGTACCTACAGTAACAGTTTTATATCACAGTCCATTTATTTAAATTGGCTCAATTTTAAATAAAGAAATTTTGAAGTTTAAACTTCTTGGGATGCCTAGGTGACTCAGTTGGTTAATTGTCTGCCTTCAGCTCAGGTCATAATTCAAGCATCCTAGGATGGAGTCCAGCATCTGGCTCCTTGCTCAGCAAGAAGCCTGTTTCTCCCTCTTCCTGATGTTCCCCCCTGCTTGTGCTCTCTCTCTCTCTGACAAATAAATAAATAAAATCTAAAAATAAACAAAAAACCAAACTACTTTCTTCTTTCAAAAGAGGATACATCTGTTTTTTCTTTATACAGGCATTAGGAATTTCATGATAGTTTCATAATGGAAGATTCTTTGCATTTGGCACAGTTTTATTTATTATTGTCACCTGCCTTTAATAACTGCCTACTGCCAACTGTAGTAATGCCCAATCAGGTTTTCTTGTTATTATGTAGCTGTAATGTTGATTCAGATACTACTCAACTGTGTCGATGCACATGTCATTGTCAACTAAGAAGTAAATATTGTCCACTTTGATTTGGATGTTTTGTTGTTTGTTTTTCAAATAACAAATCACTAACCAGTATGTTGCTTGGATAGTCCATTTTCCTTGTTTTTTAGTTTCAAAGCTTTTGGCAGTTTTTTTTAAATTGTTTTTTAAATTTATTTATGATAGTCACAGAGAGAGAGAGAGAGAGGCAGAGACATAGGCAGAGGGAGAAGCAGGCTCCAGGCACCGGGGGCCCGACGTGGGATTCGATCCCGGGTCTCCAGGATCATGCCCTGGGCCAAAAACAGGCGCTAAACCGCTGAGCCACCCAGGGATCCCCTTTTGGCAGGTTTTTTAAATTTTTTTTTTTTTAATTCATGAGAGACACACAGAGAGAGGCAGAGACAAAGGCAGAAGGAGAATCAGGCTCCCTGTGGGGAGCCCAATGCAGGATTTGATTCCAGGACACTGGGATCAAGCCCTGAGCCAAAGGCAGATGCTCAACCACTGAGCCACCCAGGTGTCCTGGTGGATTTTTTTTTTTAATTGAGAGATTTTACATTGCTTCAATAAAGTACTTACACACTGACGTTACAAATTAAGTACCAAAATATTGTGTATTCACAGAAGTTAAACAACTAGACATTTATGCCTATATATCCAGGTATAAGTCATATAGGATTAGTTAGAATGTCTTTTAAAACCTCCTTAAAAGCACATTATAGAAGTTACTATCAATAATTTAAAATATAAATAAGCCTGTACACTGCCAAAAAGGAAGCAAAAAAAGTAAATAATCTTTGAGAGGTCAGGATTAATTTATTCTTTCATTTTTTCTTTTTTTTTAAATTTTTTAAAGATTTTATTTATTTATTCATTCATGATAGAGAGAGAGAGAGGAGGCAGAGACAGGCAGAGACATAGAGGGAGAAGCAGGCTCCATGCCGGGAGCCCGATGTGGGACTCGATCCTGGGACTCCAGGATCACACCCTGGGCCAAAGGCAGGCGCTGAACCGCTGAGCCACCCAGGGATTCCCCATTCTTTCATTTTTTCATTAAAATTGTTGAATACTGATTATTGTTCTCGGGCTAGTTACTGGGAGTAAATATGGCCCTTGCTTTCATGGAGCTCATAGTCTATGGAAATGATCTATTTTAACCAACTGATAACATACAGATCATGCAAATATGTAATTTAAAGTGGGATCCAAAAAGTAATTAGAGGTAAGTCAGACAAATAGCAAGGGAAAGAGTATTCCTGGCTGAAGAGTAATTATTCAAAGTCTTGAGAGAAAGAAGTACAAAGATGAGAGTTTAGAGTAGGCAAGACTGAGATATATGTACATATATATGTATATATGTATATATTTAAACCAGTTATATGTTTATTAAAACTGAGAAATATTGCAGATCATTTTCATATACTCCAAACTGATCCCACCGTTATAAAAATCCTACATTAGTATGGTACATTTGATTAACATTCAGTTTTTTGTTTTGCTTTGCTTTGCTTTGTTTTGTTTTGTTTTGTTTTGTTTTAAGCAGGCTTCATGCCCAGCATGGAACCCAATGCTGGGGTTGAATTCATGACCCTGAGATCAAGACCTGAGCTGAGATCAAGAGTTGGACACTTAACCAACTGAACCACCCAGGCGCCCCTTCAATTCTTACTAAATTTCATAGTTTATTAAGACTTCCTTTGTTTTTGCCTAATGTCCATTTTGTGTTCCAGAATTCTAACCAAGATACCACATTATATTTTTTTGTCTTATTGCCTTAGGCTCCTCTCAGGTGTAATAGTTTCTCAGACTCCCTTGTTCTGGATAACCTTAACAGTTTTAAGGTGGGCTTTTCAGGTATTGTAAAGGATGCCTTCTGGAATGTTTCCAATGTTTTTCTCACAACTAGACTGGGGTTATATTTGGGGGGGGGAATTCATACAAGTAGAGTGCTAAATTTTGATCACATTTTATCATAGGCATTTACTCTCAACATGATTTATGATTGTTGATTGTGACTTTGATCACCTGACTGAGGTGGTTTTGTCAATTTTTCTTTTTCCTCTGTAAAGTTACTCTTCTCTTGCCCCCGATTCCCATAATCCACTCTTTGGAATTTCATTTATTAGCATTATTATTTTTCATTTATTTTTTTTCTTGCATTGATTATGCTTTGGTCCTGTATCTAAAAACTCAAGTAACATGGATTTTTTTTTTTTATGAACTTTATTTTTTTTTAGGCTCACAGCAATGTTGAAGTGGAGACACAGATATTTCTCAGATACTCCCTGCCCCTACACATCATAGACTGCCTTATTATCATCATCCTCATTCCCCAGCGTGGTATATTTGTTATAGCTGATAAACCTACATAAGAATTACCCAGGGTCCATGGTTTACATTATGGTTCACTCTTGGTGTTGTATATTCTATGGATTTGGGTGCATGTATAATATCTGTCCATCATTATGGGGTCATACAGAGTGGTTTCACTGCTCTTAAAATTCTCTGTGCTGCACTTATTCATCCCTCCCTTCCCAACTCCTGGCAACCACTGATCTTTTTACTGTCTCCATAGTTTTGTCTTTCAAGAATGTCATTTAGTTGGACTCCTATAAAATATGTAGCCTTTTCAGATTCAATTATTTTCACTTATTTCATATGCATTTAAGGTTCCTCATGTATTTTCATGGCTTGGTAGTTTATTTCTAGAAGTTTTATATCATTTTGTTTTATATTAGGTTGAAGATTCCTTTGGAGTTAACTTCTGTGAAAAGTTATTCACTATTCATATTCCTTTAATGAATGTCTATTCAAAGTTTGCTCACTTTTAACTGCATTACTTATGTTCTTATAGATTTGTTAAGAGTCTTTTATATACCCTGGAAAAAAGTTCTGTATCAGATATATGCTTTGCAAATATTTTTTTTCCTGCCTGTAGCTTGCCTTTCATTTTCTAATAGTGAGGGGTTTTTTTTAAGATTTTATTTCATTTATTTATTTATTTATTTATCTATTTATCTATTTATTTATTTATCATGTATTTATGTATGTATGTATGTATGTATTTGACAGAGAGATAGAGAGCACAAGCAGACAGATTGGCAGGCAGAGGGAAAGGGAGAAGTAGGCTCCTCGCTGAGCAGAGAGCTTGATTTGGGGATTGATCCCAGGACCTGAGATCATGACCTGAGCTGAAGGCAGACACTTACTGACTGAGCCACCCAAGCGTCCCCTAGTAGTGAATTTTGAAAGCATAAAAGTTTTTAATTTTGATGAAGATCAATTTGTCATTTTTTTCTTTTATATGGGTTGTGCTTTTAGTGTCACATCCCAGAACTCTGCCCAACCCATGTTTACAAAAATTTTCTTCTAGAAATTTTATGATCTTTGTTTTTACATTTAGATCTATTTCATTTTCAATTAGTTGATGTGAGTAGAATGTCTAAATTCCTTTTCTTACATGAAGTTATCCAGTTGTTCCAACACATTTATAAAGAAACCATCCTTTCCTCATGAATAACAGTGGCAAAAAATAATTGATCCTATATGTAAGAGTTTATTTCCAGATTCTCAAATCTATTTCATTGATTTTTATTTCTTATTTACACAAGTATTACACTTTACTAGTTACTATACCTTTTTGGAAGTATTGAATTCAGGAGTGTAAATTCTTTAACTTTATTCTTACTTTTCAAAATTATGTTGACTTTTGGCCACACCAGATTGATCTTCCTCAGAGCTCCCTGTCTTTACTAATGACTCACTAGTTACACAATTTTCACACCAAAACATTTCTTTTTCTTTCTTTCTTTCTTTCTTTCTTTCTTTCTTTCTTTCTTTCTTTTTCTTTCCTTTCTTCTTTCTTTTTTTTTTTTTGTAATACTTCACGATTGACCCATCAACAAATCTTGAGAGCTCTACAAGACAGATCTACAGGCCAAGAGTGGAAAGAATGGATACTGGGAGATTAATTAAGAAGCAAATACAGTCATTCCTGAAGAAGAGGATATGGTACACACAGGATGGTGGACAGTAAAGATGGGAAGAAAGGAATAGACCTGAAACATATTTTGGAACGTAGAACCCATGATTTGTAGTGTACTGAATATGGGCAAATGGGTCAGCAAGAGCTTTTCACTGAGACAGAAAAACTGAATGAACAGTGGGTTTGGAAGAAAGTTCACATTATGTGTAATAAATATCACACATTTTAAATATTAAGTCTTATGTGTGAACTCTTCAGACTCAGATTCTGTAACACAGAGCAATGGTCATTTTCATAGGCTCATCTTATTCATTCTCTTAGCAGTAGATGACACACTTCTGGTTTCCCCTTCTCTAACAGATTTCTTCACTTTGCTTAAAGGACCTCACATTCTGTTGGATTTTTTCCTATCCCATTAGAATCTTCTCCATCTCCTTTAATGGATGTTTCTTCTCCTTATTCATCTAAATAATAGACTGTTCAAGTTTTGTGTTGTTTTTTCCCCCTATACTTTGATTTTCTCTCTTTACTTACCTCTAGCTGATAGCATCCAATCTTACAGGTTTTAATTCTATTACTAATATGATAATTCCTCAACTGATACCTCCCGTCTTCACTTTTGGTTGGCCTGCAGAATTGTGCCTTCAACTCTGCCCATATGTCTGGCAGGCACCTGACATTTAACATATCAAAATCTGAACCCTCAATTTCCTATTAGCTTCTTCCCATTCAAATTCACTTCCTCACTGCATCCCCTTCAGTAAGTGGCACCACTATTAATCTGACGAAAGACCTGGGCAGCATCTTTTTTCCTTTTTTACTATCCTATCTAATGGCTAATCCAGTGGAGTCTTATGGGTATGATTTCCAAAATATAAGATATATGGTAGTACTTATCGTCGTAGTAATGGTAGTAATGACCATTATTTTTATCCCTGTTTCATGTCTACCGCTCTCATTTCATTAAAATATATTTACTGTAGAACGGTCACAGTGGTGTTTAGAAACATACATCAGACATACCACTTCCTGGTCTAAGACTGTTCAGTACCTCCCAATTCGGAGTTAAAACCAAAATCCTTACATGGACTTATGATGCACCACATAATGTGGGATTTATTTCATCTCTGATCATCTACTACACCACCACCCTGTCTGTACTTTTCTCTGGCCACTCAGACTTTCTCAAGCATAGTCTGCTCCTATTCACAGCTGATTAATGACCTTCAAGTCTGCCTGGCCCTAGAAGATATTTATTGATGACTACATTAATCATGCTATTATTAAAGACAACCATAAACAATATTAACTTATTTTTCACACCATAAAGTATTAGAAATCATAATCAGGGGAAGGTGAAGGAGAAAGAGGAGAAGGCTAGAGAAAGATATGGTAATAGTAGTAATATTTAATAAGAATTAATATTATCTACTAAATAGTCATATCTAATACAGAAACTGTAAAGAAAAAACACCTTTAACCAAAAAACTAAAGTCTTGATAATTAATGCCCCCCTACACCATAGCAGGCACCGAGTGCCTCAGTGCAGAGTCACTGAAAGTCACAAAGCTCTCTCTGAATCATTAAGAGGAAGTTGAAAGACATTGATCACATCAAGAAAGCAAGAAGGAAGCTTAAAATGATTTATTTAAAAAAAACTTTATAAATTCATTAATTCCATGACTTTACTACTTAGAAATGACTTTACTAATTCGGAGAATCCAGTTTAGTGAGATAATTAATTTCCTATTGATGCTGAGTGTCACTCTGCCCAGGTCCTTTTAAGATGTGTACTTGGAGAAATTTTTATCCATTTCACATAAAAAGATTCAAGTCAAATAACAATTTTGTAGATAGTATAAAAATCAATATTTCACTTTTTTAGACAGATTATTGCTGTGTGGGCAACCCCGGTGGCTCAACGGTTTAGCGCTGTCCTCAGCCCAGGGCTGATCCTGGGGACTCAGGATCGAGTCTCATGTGGGGCTCCCTGCATGGAGCCTGCTTCTCCCTCTGCCTGTGTGTCTCTCTATGTCTCTCGTGATTAAATAAATAAAATATTTTTTTAAAAAAAATCTTTTTATTTATTGCTGTGTTATTTTACTCTTATCTATAAAGGTTTTCTATAAAAAAAGTAAACCATTTTTACCGTTTGTTAAAATAGTTGAAGCTCATCGTAGAAATGTAGAAAGAATGAGAAAAAAATCACCCATAGTCCCACCAACAAAAGAAACACCATTAAACTGTATATGTGTCATGTCAATCTTTTTTTTTTTACATAATTATTCTCTTCTAAGGCTCCTGAGATTACTGATTTTTGTTTGATATGAATTCAAGTTACTATCTTTTGTATATCCAAACCTATGTGACATCCCAATAATGTACCTGAAAAAATATTTTCAATATCCCATGGAATATGGTTAGACCTTTGTTTATCTAAGTTATATCTCCCTTGTTCAGCTAATGATATCTGTAAAGTTTTGTTTTTAATACTTGAACAAAAATTTTCTTTATTAAAAAATTAAAACTAATAGTGCATAACATTTGAGTTATAGCATTAAAATGTAATGAAAAAAATAAAATGCAATGAAAGAACTTAAATAAGTATGAAATAGAAGTAGCTATTATTCATAGCAGTTACTTCTCTAGGACAGAAATAAAATAAAACACAACGTATTTAAATACCTTTAAAATGTATTAAAGCTACATGGTAACTTAAGATCCCAAATGAAATACAGATATATTGTTTTAAAATATTGTAATTTAATTGCTATGTATATTGCAAAACTTAGAAAGGATTCAGTAGTTCATGAAAAATGTGGAATAGTACATTGCCATTCAAATTAAATAGTTTTCGGTAAGGCATTCTAATTTTGCAAATAGAATTAAATCAACATAATCCACTTACATAACCTAAGGCTCTACCAAGCTTTTACTTTCCAGAAATCTTAACTTGTTTTACATTTTTATATCACTCTCCCCTTGATAGATGAGTTTGTTTTCCAAGTTTCTCTGAAGAAGTTCTAATGCTTAAGCTGTAGTAATAATCAGAACTGTAGAAAATAATTACTTATTTGATCTCTTAAATAATTTTACAAGTAAAAGGCATCCTAAGGGTCATCTAGGCCTATCTTTTTTTTTTTTTTTTAAGAACTTGTTCTATGAGATCCCTGATAGATAGCTACCCAGCTTTGCTTGGGACATTTCTAGTGACTGGACCTCGCAAGTCATTCACTCCATAATTACATATTCATTATTTCATTATTGATTCATTTGACCACCAGTATTCACTGTCTATCTACCATTTGCCTGTCAATATACGTGACACTGAATACATAAAGATGAATAAGCCTGAAGAACCATGAACACTATTAGAATGTTTTGTTTTGATTTTATTAAGCCTATATATCTCTTCTTGTCACTTCTCTCTTCATGATTGTAAAAATGGGGAGGCTGTGAAGAATAATCCTAATATTTCTTTATTTCTTTGTTAAGTGTTTCTATTTTTAAAAAGGACAGGAGAAAAAAGAAGTTAATATAAAACAAATTTGTTTTCTAAGATTCCTATAAATATTGAAATAGTCAGACTCCCTTTACTTCTCTTCCAAAGGCATGCAAACACCTTACATTTCTGAGTTAAAACCATCTTTAATTCTTTCATGTGACACAGTTCCCAATGGTTACTATATTTAAACTTACCTTTTGTCTAGAAGTGTTTCTAATATGCTTTTAAATTTGGTACCCAGAACTAAAAAGGTAACCATTACCTTTTAAATATGGTAACCAGAACTAAACAAAGATTTCCAATGTAGACTAACTAAACAAGTGCCTCTGTATACTTATGTTTTCAACCCTAGTAGCTGAATTTAAATTGCAGTCATTTTGGAAGAGAAGGAAGGGCAGTCAATCACATATACTGACTCATACTGAGATTGTTTTCTACATGTAAAGAACTACATCTTGGGGTGCCTGGGTGGTTCATGTAGTTAAATGTCTGCCTTTGGCTCAGGTTGTGATCTCAGGGTCCTGGGATAGAGCCCTGTATTAGGCTCCCTTTCAGTGGGGAGCCTGCTTCTCACTCTCTCTCTCCCACTCCCTTTGATTGTGCTCTCTCTCTCTCTCTCTGTCAAGTAAGTAAGTAAAATCTTAAAAAAAAAAAAAGCCCAAAAAACAAAGAAAAAACTACATCTTATTCCTAGGGAATATTTATCCCCTAGATTTTTATTTCCCTGCTAGGCAAGATTTTTATCTTTGCTACATTTCATCTCATTGTTTTAATCTCATCATTTTAACCCATTAAACTTTTAGTGTCACAGTTTTGTCACTGGATGTACACATAGTTAGTCATGCTTCTTTGATTTAAGTGATTTATAAATTTGATACTCTCTGTATCTACAAGCTTGTGATTTATAAAAATATGAACTTGATCAGGACCATGGGCAAGAATTTCAGAAGAAAAAAGGTAATGGACCAATTACTAACCCTTGAAAACGAAAATGGACTTCAACTTGATAAAGAACTAACAATCTTTTTGTCTCCTAAACCACAAGAAGACCTCAGTGGCTGCATTTTTCAATCTTTGAGTATCTTCATAACAACCTGAAGACAGGTAATAAGTCCAACATTTTCTTCATAGATTAATCCAGTTACCCTGCTTCAAAAGGAAACTATTGTTTGACAAAGTTTCTTATGCAACTCTTGCTAAGTCATTACCATTATTATTTTACCTTTTATAAAGTATTAATGGGCCACATCTTTGATAATCTGTATTAGAATTTCATCAAGGATATATCTATTTTCTATTTACTTCTTTAACATTTATTTACAATCACATAGTTGTGATTTTATATAGAATGATTTCAATAGGAAATCACATATTTAGAATTAGATATTTTTTTGTAACTGGAAGATAGGATTAGATCATCTAATCCATCTCATTTTACAATTGAATAAATTGAGGAATAGAGAAATACATTTATGTCAGCGCAAATCTAATTATGCATTTCATTTAGTGAGGTCCTTCACCATTTGCCAAGGACAATCCTCATTTACTCAAAGAAGTTAACTTGCAAGTTGAAGATACCCTCGGAAATTCCAGATACGACTTTCCATCATTATGAAGTTGAGCATATTTCATAACTACAGTCAGGGGAGTTCAGGAATGGCCTGACTCCATCTATTCCACATAACTTACATTAATAAGAATTAGCATTAGATGAGAAAGGGATAAATTGGATACAACCATTACATTAAGTATAATATACCAAACTGTTGACCTTATATCTATTACTGAAGGACAAACCAAGAAAAGATGGAGATTTCTATGAGGTGAGCTGAAGGGCAGACCCACAGTTACTGATGCTTCTGTGATATAAACTTGTCAAAGGGAATTTAACATTTTATCTGAATATCATTTGAATTTTGCAGATCCTGTTTTCTGAGGTTTCAAATCAGCATTAACCATATTGTATTTTTAACAATCAAAATTAGAACACTATGGCAATTTGCTTTTGCCTTTCTCAGATATATTACATCTCTGTCAGCTACACAGATAGAACATCATAACGGGATTCCTTTTTTTAAATGAAGATAAAATGAAAGTAAATAAGACAAAAAAAAAAAAGACACAGCCTTCAAAATGTAAAGTTTCTTTTTGCTCTTTGTATCTCAAGGTGTACTTCTCTCTGCAAGTAGCAAGCTCTTTGTTAGTTGGGCCAAGTCTACTGAAGGAAAAAGGAGAACTGAGATTTTTTTCTCTCCTCTTAAATCAATCTAGACAGCTATTCTTGGTCACTTGGAAACTATGCAAGCTTCCACTTTGCTTTAGTGATCCAATACTGCTTAAAAAGATGTATTTGGAGCTGTGAGTGGCATTCTGGAAGTTAGAAAAGTAGGCTCTTGGTGCCTTGAGAGCAAGAGACTAGTATACAATTTCAACTGTTACATTCATATCTACAAGTATTTATTGAGTGCTTCCTAAATGACAGATCTCATTTTTATTAATTTTTAAAACTTCACAATCAAGAAGTGAATTTATTCACGTTGTAAATTCTTCAGTTAATACATATAAAATAGAAGTCAATCTCGAAAAATACTTTTCCTACAACCCACATCAATATGCTTATTCCCCAGAATTAACCAACCCTCATATGTTTTATACATGCACATGTTTGGCAAATATCACCAATTTTGATAATATACGTCTTTTTTATGATTCATACAACTAAATATTTATGTTGTTCATTATTGTTGTGAAATATCCTTCTAACCATTGTGTGTGTGTGTGGGGGGGTGGCCATCATTATCCATTTTCTCTGAAATTTTTCTATTTTTCTGTGAGAATTTTGTTTTTAATATTTGCAATGTTTCAATATTTAAATGTTTCCATAAAAGTGCCTCTTTTTTTAGATGAAAAACATATCTTCACTTTTAGAAAAATGTAAAGTTATGTTTGATAATCAAAACCAAAATTATTCTTAAGAAAGCAGAATTTCTAATGGCTCTAAAAGAGTTCTCTTGTTCTGTTCTAGTGTCCTTTCACAATAAATTTTTACTTTAGTTTTACTTAGTTCAAAGCCCTACTTCGACCCTCTCTGAAAAGAAGCCAATAATCCTAAGATTTTTATCAATTTTATCATGTATCAGAAGCACATTATAGGAAAGGAAAAAAATCCTCTTTTCTTTTTCCATCTTTGATCTAAATCATGCCTGTAAGTACTTACATTTTACAAAAAAGAAAAAAGGAATTAAGGTTTGTTTGGTTTTTATTACCAAGAAGAGAATCTTTCTAAAAATTCTGTTGTCTTTCACTAAGCACTAAGTACTAGTGCTAGGACAGTGGCATTCCTACAAATATATATTATTATCTTACCCCCTACAATATCTTTCCTTCTTTTTTAATTTTTTTAAATTTAAATTCAATTTACCAACATATAGTAGAACACCCATGCTCATCTCATCATCAGTCGTCCTTAATGTCTGTCACCCAGTTACTCCATCCCCCACCCACCTCTCCTTCTTCAACCTTTGTTTCCCAGAGTTAGGAGTCTCTCATAGTTTGTCTTCCTCTCTAATTGTTCCTCACTCAGTTTCTCCCCCTTCCCTTATAGTCTCTATCACTATTACTTATATTCCACATATGAGTGAAACCACATGATAATTGTCTTTCTCCCATTGGCTTATGTCATTCAGCATAATACCCTCGTTCCATCTTTGTCAATATAAATGGTAGGCATTCACCCTTTCTGATGTCTGAGTACTATTCCATTGTGTATATATATCCCACATCTTCTTTATCCATTCATCTGTAGAAGGACATCGTGGTTCCTTCCACAGTTTGGCTATTGTGGACATTGCTGCTATGAACATTGGGGTGCAGGTGTCCTGTCATTTCACTGCATCTGTATCTCTGGGGTAAATACCCAGTAGTGCAATTGCTGGGTCACAGAATACCCTTTCCTTTCTGCTGGCAGAAATGCAACTGGAGAGACTGATGTGACACATGAGCATCCTGTCATCAGAAAATGCCATTGGGATGAATTCGCAAAACTATAAACCATTCCACAGAGAAGAAATTATAAGTGGTAAATGTATGGGAGAATATTTTGTCAAAATTAAAAAGATTCAACTTTAAAAGATAGATATTATTTTATATTTATTAATCCTGCATTTAATCTTGCATTTTAACAAATAACATCTAATTTTTGTAAAAAGACATGCTCTTATGCCACCGATAGTGAATAAGCGTTGTGCAATCTCTTTAGAAAGCAGTTTGGTAATACATATCAAGAGCTAAATAATTCACAGCCACTGGCCCATATACCTCATAATTGGTATTTATTTCAAGTTTATAATTCAAAATTATGAAATATCTATCTTATAAAATTATGGTTATTTCAATGTCATTGATCATGATTATAAAAATAAATAAAACACCCAGAGTGGTCACAAATAGGGTTTGATTAAGCAAGTTATGGCACTTACATGAAATCTTCAACAGTCTTATTTGTGAAAATTTATCCAAATGATACATACAAAAAAAAGTAAAATTTAATTGCAAAACAATTTTTTATTATAGTCTGTTATTTTGGAGGAACAAGGTTCATGGGTTATAATCAGATATCAAATTATTGAATCCATTCTGTGAGACTAACTTTTGCCATCTTCTTGGAGGGCAATTAGCTCAGGTCCCTTGATTTCCCAGCCATTCTTAGATAATGAAGTCCTACTGACTTTACAAAAACAAATAAAAATAATTTCAAAGTTACATTTTAAAAAATTCTCACATTTTATTTTATAAAATTACAACTTGATATTTATTCAAAACTATTATTCCTTTTCTCCCCGATCTCAGTCCTGAGTATGGAAAGTAAAGAGCATGTCAGATTTCTTCTTTCTTTCCCTCTTTTTCACATCTAGTTTTCCTCTCCTGTCCACACATTACCTTTCACTTAAAAAGGGGAGTTAGGGGTACCTGGATGGCTCAGTGGTTGGGCATCTACCTTTTGCCTAGGTCATGATCCCAGGGTCCTGGGATTGAGTCCTGCCTCAGCTTCTGCAGGCTCCTGCTCTCCCTGCCTCTGTCTCTGCTCTCTCTCTGTGCCTCTCATGAATAAATAAATAAAATCTTAAAAAAATAAGGGGGAAACAAAATGTCTTCCTTGACTGGTAATGTTATGAGAATACATAGATGCTCCTTGGCCTTGGCAGGCATTCAATTGGCACATCCCATGGTGAGTATTCATGTGGCTTCTTGGAAGACCCCTTTACATCTAAAGTTCTCTTATTTATATTTCTCTTGATATTAGTGAAGCACCTTTATTTTTTTAAATGACAGATTGCTGATTATTTTCTTAACCTTTGAAGCATCCAGCAGTCTTTCTCTTTTTGATATTCTCTAGAGAGCACTTAATTCTCACATATCCTTTACCCAGCAATGCAAGAACCTTTCCTTGCCAGTCATAGTCTCCTGTATTTTTGATTGTTCACATCTGAGTCGGATCAGGCCACTGGATCCCAAACACCAGGGACTGCATAGCAAGCTCTTCAGGCCCTTTCCATGGCTTAAGGTGAGGAGAAAACACTCTCACCCTCATTCATGCAGTGTGGGGAGATGACAGCTCATGGCAGCTCTTTCCACTTCCAAAAATTCACCTTCCAATCCCTTTGGCACTTTGCTTGTAAGTCATTTGTGGTTTCTTGCACCTCATTTTGGAATATGATCACTATTATTTGAGGATCTCAGTGAAATTACATCTAAAATAGTCTCATTTTAAAACTCTGTACAGTTACATTGTTCATTATAATTAAAAAGCAGAATTCTAAATATTCAATAATAAAGAGATCTTAAGTAAATAACTATTCAAATTGATTATAGTGCAGACTTTAATAAAAAAAGTACAGTAATTTATCACTTGGAGACATATTTGGAATAAAACACTAGGTGTATAACAAGTGACACAAAATTACATGCACTCTATGACTATAATTATGGAAAATATATGTACCAAATCTGAGACTCTGAAATAATATTTTAGTGACAAAAGAAATTTTTATGTTAATATTTTTTGTGAATAATTTATTGTGAAAGACTATTAACTCAAGACATCTGAAAACCCCTATGCTTACTAGAAAAATGATATTTGTTGGAGTTTGGGTGTGAAAATATGAGTATTTATTTTCTTTTTAAAATACGTTCTGATTTGTATGACCTTTGACAGTGGCATTGCAATATTGGCAGAAAGACTATAGCACAGAAGGCTCACCAGGAAAATATCTATATTTTATTAAAACATTGTATTTTATTCATTTTTATAGTTCCCAGACTTGGACAATTATGGCACAAAGAAGGGAGTCAATAAATACATATTAAAAATTAATAAATGAATTAATAATCAATTAGATATTTATCTTGTGTCCCATTGTTAGATTTCTATTTTTATTATCTTTTATATGGTCTTTTTTTCAGGCTATGTAATACACAGCAGATCTAATTAACTTATGATCTTAAAATATCATATATATGTTTATATATATTCCTTAAGGTATCAGACAGATGTAGGATAATCAGTAACTAAAAAATTATTTTGTTTTTCTTCTAACTTGGGGTTCAAACTTCTCTTTACTTATTTAGTATAGTTCTTGGTTAATGTCCAAAGAAACTAGTTATTCTATTCTCATCTCATGAACTGATAAGACATTTGTATTTGGGAATATAAGTTTTCCTCTTATTTCACTAAATAAGTGAAGTATGAAGCACCAACTGTACAGTTCATATGAAAAGCCAATTTGAATGCATTAGAAAATGTCAACCTTATGATTTTGTTTATGAAATTCTCCTCCTCTAGTTTGCTTCTTGATCAAGTATCTGACAAATTTTTACCTCACATTTTGCTCCTCAGTAACCACCTTAGAGTATGACATTGGAAGGAAAAACATGACATGCGGGGTGCAGCTTGGAACAGTGGGAACATCAAATGTTCCTCATGTATTATTTTATTTGATCTTCACATCTGATGGATGTGCCTTTACCATTGCCATTTTAAAGATGAAAAAAAACCAAGGGTCAAGGAAGTAACTTGCTCATGTTCACATGTTAAATGCAAAAGTCAGTTTTAAAACTAGATCTTTCTGGGGAACCTGGGTGGCTCAGTCGATTAAGCATCTGACTCTTGAATTCTGCTCAGGTCATAATCTCAGGATCCTGAGTACCAGCCCAGCAGTGTTGGGCTCTGTTCTGCCTCACAGGGAGTCTGCTTCACTCCTCCTTCCTCTCCTTCTGCCAAACCACGGGCCCCACTGCTCATGCACACATGCTCTCTCTCTCTCTCTCAAATAAATAAATGAATAAATCTTTAAAAAAATAAATAAAGCAGATCTTTCTGACTTGAAACATTTAGAGGTCACTAGAGTTGATTTTCCTCCCATGTAGTGCAGGATTTGTTATAGGATAGGCAAAACCATTTAGGCTCCCTGGGTGTTAGATTCCTCATTCATAAAAAAAGACCCAGTTAGGTCATATCCTCAAGTTCTCTTCCACTTTATTCATTTTGAATCTTCAGAATTTAGAAAGTAATGCCTTTGCTTTTAGAATCTTTGAACACCAGGAGTCACACACAACTCATCAACTTTCCACACTGTCACTTATATACTAGAGTATATACTGTTTGGGAAAGTACTTACTACCGTGCTTAGAAAGAAATGCTGCGTGAAGGGTTAGTGAGCTCATAGCGTTGTAGTAAGACTCAACATCAGGTGCCAAGAGCAAGCCTATATTTAGGAATTCAGGAATATTGGCTCCTGGCTCTTTCTAAGACATTTCTTTAAAGTACATGCTGATGAATGAAGCAGATTGATCAAAGTGCTATCCTTAAAACTCTTTGTAGTATGATTTTTGCAAACTGTTCTTGGGGGAACACTGAGAGCCAGATTTCTGTCATCTATACTTTATAATATCCATGGATTGATAATTCTTTGTTATTCTCCCTTTTAAGTACATTACAAGCAGCTACAGTGGGAGAAATATAAGCCTATTGCAATTTGGAGGAAGACCTTTAAAAGACTTTTTTTCTTTTTAATGCAAAGGCATTAGGTACAGGATTAACAGTATAATTAGAGTAAATCAAAATGTTCTTGCATTGGCTTCATTTTTAGGAAATGTTAATTGCATGTTGCTTTATGCTCTGTCTATATGATGGACTTCCTTAATTAGATTATGAGTTTTTGGTTTGAAGGTCCAAACTCACGGTAATTAAAACACTGGGTAATTAAGCATATTTCCTAAAACATACACTCTGAATATATTTTGGTAGCTATATCTCCATGTCTTACCTCTTTTAATGGATGTATAGTTTTTACCTTTTTTTTTCTTTCTTGTGAAAGAATTGTGTGGAGGATTGTCATTGATGGGCTGATATTATAATAAGACGTGGACTTTAATTGGGATGATCATATTCCTGGTATATTGGCTGAGTTGTATCCATCAGAGAGAGAGGCTGGCAGTGGTCATTTAAAAATCCTGCCTCTGTCTGCCAGACCGAGCTTGGGCAGCAGGAGCCTCTACTTTTGCCAAGAAATAAAGTGTCATTTAATTGTTGGCATATTTCTAGTAAATTCCTGAGAACTTGTAGATGTTGTAGAGTAATACCCTAGACTTTTGGTTAAATAGCAATTTTTGTAAATAACAGCAAAGTCTTACTTGCTTGGAGAAAGAAGACAAAGAGAGAGGGAAAAAGAGAATAAACATGAAGCAAGTGACTATAAGGTTAAACACAAAAAAACCCAGGAATATGTAGTTTCTAAGAAAAAAACAACAAAGGAAGGGAGTATATAAAATTGTGGCCACTTTTGAAATCAAATGAGGGGAGAAATTTTGGGCAGTGCAGTCTATATAAGAGTATGTGATAGACGTGGATTTTATCTGAGAGGAAAACTGATTAATCAAGATGATCAATGGATTACAGAGAACGGGGCTGTCTCACAACTTATCAAAGCCTCAGAAGTGTTCTGTCCTCACACATTTGGCTTTCATATTCCTGAGGCCCAGAAGAAACAGAGGCAGCCACACTCTGCAAGCCCAAGCCTCCCAATACCCAAGGAATGGTGAACATGGATCTCTTTCCACATCCCCAACGCAGCCTCCTTTCTAGAAGGAATGATGGTGCATCAGGATGTACCAATTCCTACTTTGCAGCTTACTCTTCCTCAGGACAAGTTAGCTCACATCACACAGTGAGGTGAAATGGAGGTAACAATAAAAGCCCTATAGTAAGCAGAAATAAATAAATATTTTTAAGATAATAAATATAAATCCCTTTGGCCATGATAGATCTTCCTCAGGACTTGTTACTTCTTTTACTAACAAGTTCCTCTGCTCACTTTCTTTTTTAAAGACTTTTTAAAAAAAATTTATTTTTTCATGAGAGACACACAGAGAGAGAAAGGCAGAGGGAGAAGCAGGCTTCATGCAGAGTACTTGATGTGGGACTCAGTCCCCAGACTCCAGGATCACACCCTGGGCCAAAGGCAGGAATTAAACCGCTGAGCCATCCAGGGATCCCATCCTCCGTTCACTTTCAAGGTGGTTAACATTTCTTCTTCCAGGCATTAGTTTCCTACTGGCTTTACCTATGCCTTGACTCCACCATGGTAATGATGGCCTTTCTAGAACATTAAGAAGCCCTGGCCCCTCCACAGTCTTTTTTTTTTTTTTTTTTGCAAGGACCATAAAACACGTCAACTACTTTTCCCCCTTTGTGACTGATGTGCTGTATGTTAATTGCTCTCTCCACATTTTAAACTCCAACTGACATAATTATAGTTTTATATACTTGATGTTTATATAAATATTCTACATATATACCAGTATTATGTTTTTTATTCCTTTCTGTAACTACAGCTTTCCAATCGGAATCATTTTCCTTCTACCAGGAAAACTTTCTTTAGTGGTGAGCTCTCTCCACACTATCTGAAAATCTTTACTGTACCTTCATTCCTATTAAAGGATTTTTGCTGGATATGGATTTCTGAGTTTTAACAATTTGAGAATACAATCCATTATTTTCCAGCTCCTAGAATTTCTACTGAGAAATTTGTTTTTGGTTTATACAGTGTTTACCTGTGATCTTTTATCTCTGTCTGCTTTTAAGAGTTCCATGTATTTGATACTACACAGTTTCAGTAAAGTGTGGATTTTTTTAAATTGTTTGTAATTTCTTGTGATTCTCATTTTGTGATTCTCTCATCTATTAGTTGATGTCTTTCAACAATCCTGGAAAATTCTCAGCATTCACTCTTCAAATATTGCCCTTTTCTCCCTCTACCCTCTTAAGCTTTAATTCTATCTTTCCCCTTCATTCCTTTGATAATATTTATGAAAGAAGAATTTATATTCACTGCCTCCACTTGCTTTCCAAATATCATTATTTATTGCTCTATATCTTAAATTTACTCTATCATAACAAAACTGATTTCTTCATGCTTTTTGTTTATTCATGTTCACTAAATCCAAATGCCTTGCCGTGCTTCTCATTGTCTTCGGTTTCCCTGTAGAATTCAGCAATATTTGTCATCCTTTTCGTCCCTCTTAAAATTTCTTCTGTTCTTGACTTTAAGAGAAAATCAATTTCTTAACACATTCCTATCTTTTCAATATCCCTGTTGCTGTTCTTCACTTGAAATCTGCAAAATATGGGTGGTTCAAAAGAGTTTTTTCCTTAAACTCCTTCTTTTCTTTCTGTCATCTCTCCCCCAGAGATCCCACTGTCCCCACCCATCCCCAACCCCTACACATGGTCTAAAACCTGCTGGTGGGCACTGACAGTAACATATGTTTATGTCCTTGTATATTCAGGCTTCTTGGAACAATGCTCCACTGGGTGTTAGATACTGTGATGATGATGATGATGATGATGATGATGATGATGATTTATCCCCAACTTCTAGCTCTCTAATAAGTTCCAGGCCTGTATTTTCAACTGGCTTGGGGACATCGTCATTTGATTTGTTTCAAACATTTTAAAATCAACATGCTGTACAACGAAAATCATTATCCCCTTGCCACACACACATACAGACACACACACACCCTGCACTCCTCTCCCCAATTTTTCTTACTAATATCCACATCTCTTAATAGTAGCAGCACTTAATTTTTCTGTCTCTCAAGCATGAAATATCAGAAACAGTTTATATTTGATTATTTATTTTATCCTAAATTATGCTATTTTGAATTTTTCTTCTTTGTATATTTCTGACTCCTTTCTCTCTTCTTCCTGTTACCATTGGCCTAACCGAGTCCAAGTACATCCTATCACTTGGCCTTACTTGCCCTCACTCTCCTCTGTCCAATATGGCAAGCCTCATTAACGGGAAAGCACCACTTTCAAAACACTGTTTCATATTCACAGCAGACACTGTGGCTCAGAGCAACACATCTTAAATTGTCTGCATTGAAGCCCGGTTTTGTTTCTGTTTTTAATTTCCAATTTGTAAGAAGAAATAACTTTATAAAATACAACAAGGTGAATTATACAAGAATAAGAAAGGACAAAGTACAGCACCACTTTTTAAGTTATGGGCTGTAACAGAAATAACTCTATTAAATTGTCCTACAGTTTTTACACTTCCATTCTCAGTGCTCAGCACGGATGGTAAGTTTGATGACGAGCACCATCCACAGCACGTAGAGTGTAACCCTCTGAGGTGCCCATGTCACCGATCTCTGCTATGCCGAGAGCAGAGTCAATAGGCGAGTTCTAAAATATGCAGATGTCTATGCCCCTGAGAACTAATGAATAGAATCTCTGGGAGATTTGCCAGAGCATGGGCATTTCAAAAAAGCTATAAAATTGATTCTGATATTCAGCCAGGGCTGAGAACTATTGGCTTGTAGAGAAAAGTGCACACTTTCAATTCTCTGTAATCTGGCTCCAATCTATCTTTGAAATCTTATCAAAATAGCCTCTTTCGTATGTCCTGTGTTTCAGTTAGTCAGGACCTTTGGCTTTCTAGATAAGATCTGTTCTTTCCCATCTCTGCTGTCAAGTCCCAGTCTGGAATGTCCTTCCTACCCCTTCCACTATCAACATCCAATTCATCCTTTGAGTGCCCGAATACTGAAAAATACATATGAAACCATTGCTAATTAATTACAAAAACTAATTTTGCCCTCATCTAAATGTCTTTACTACTTTGTTATTTATGATACTTATTTAGATTCTAGTTGTAGAGGGATTGTGGTCTACAAGGAGAGAGAAAATAAAAAGAACTTTTATTCAGGAAAACCACTTTCAAGTACAGACTTTACTTCTTCCTAACTGTGCGACCTGAGGTAACTCCATAATTTCTCCAAATATGCAAATTGTTAATAAAATTTGCAACCTTCATCACAAGTGTTATAAGTAAACAAGATAATGTATGTTAAAGCAGTACAAGGTGTTATTATCTGTTCTATTACATTATAAGCATGTTTGGGGACAGGAATAAGTAATACAAATCTTTATATTTCCACACCCCTGATAGGATATTTGATACAGCAGGAATTCAGTACATATTTTCAACTAAATGAATAAATGCATAAGCAGATACCTTAAGTGGTAAAATTTCTTGTGTGAGTCCCAACAGGCCATCTTGCCCAAAACTATTTCCAGTAGCTCATTTAAAATTGATGCTTGAGGGATCCCTGGGTGGCGCAGCGGTTTGGCGCCTGCCTTTGGCCCAGGGCGCGATCCTGGAGACCAGGGATCGAGTCCCACGTCGGGCTCCCGGTGCATGGAGCCTGCTTCTCCCTCTGCCTGTGTCTCTCCCTCTCTCTCTCTCTCTCTCCCTCTGTGACTATCATAAATTAAAAAAAATAAAATAAAATAAAATAAAATAAAATAAAATAAAATAAAATAGATGCTTGAAATTCCAGTGTTAGGTATTTTCTCCTTTGGATTAGCACTGACTCTATGAACAAAGACAATTTATTAAGTCATTTTCATTCACACCTTTATATAAATTTAATCTTTTTTATCAGATTATTTTCTCCTCTGAGAAAAAGTGTCTAGAGTCCCACAAAAACACAGAGAAGTTGCTGAAAAGATGGGAAAGGGGATTTGAGAATACCAAAAATTAATCTAATCAATTTCACTTTTTTTTCATGGAAGGACCTTGAGTGAATCAAATGATAATAGCTAATCTTTACTGATAACTTACTATGTTACAGATCGAAATGCTTAGCACTTTACATGGATTATCTTTTAATCCTTATAGTTTGGTTATAGTAAATCTATTGGCCTCATTTTGCTTTTGAGAAAATGCAAACTCAGAGAGTTGACTAAGATTAAGTAACATAACCATACAGTTATTTAACTACTAAGCAAAGGAGGAGTGACTTGAACACCGACTTGACACTAGAGCCTAAGCTCTTAGTCATTAAACTCAACTGCGTTTTAGAACAGACTTCCAGTGAAACCCTAAAAATGGTTACTACCTTTCAGTAATTGCCCAGGAACTATTTGTGGCTAAGGATGGGCGTAAAAGTGTAAAAATCACACAGCCTTCAAATTTCAAAGACTCTGCCTTCTTATGGAAGAAAAGTAAAAAAAAAAATACTTTAGGAAATCATATAGAATAGGATGGTAACATACAGGGAGACCCTACTGTAAAACCCAACGGGAAAGATGGATGAGGGTATGCATACTGGAGGAGGCCACATAAAAAAGTAAGCAAAGAGTCTCTTCAGCATGAGCAGATGATAGGCAGAAAAATGAAGTAACACTGAGAAAACTGTAGTATTCCACGCAGAAGGAGAATCTGCAAGCACTTGGAAGTAAGAAAATCAATTGTTTAGGGAAACCATTTAGGGATTATACCTGGGGGATAGAGTTAGAGACTCCAAGTAGTGAAAGACAAAACAGAACACATAAGTAGGGACCAGGGAAGGCTCCAAACCAAAAGTTATTTTATGGATTATTTATTTTGTAGTTTAGAAAAACAAAGAAGAAAGGTACCAGTATTGTCTGATCTTAATTGGGATTTCTGGACAAAGAAAATATATATTTCAGCTTGCATTTGAAGATAATATGATCCAAAACTTAACTTAGTCTTCTATATGCTTTAAGCTCTCCAGTTGCTTTCAACAAGACCCATGCTAGTACTCACCAAAATTAGATGCTGGAAGCCTAGAAAAGTTCTATGATTTGGCTTCCTGCATAACTATGAAACTTGCTCCAGTGGTATAATTTCTAGACCAAAATCATTGCACTGAATATTAAAATCAAGAGGATTCTAGGAATATGATAGTTTGAATGCGTTCTGATTATAATTTCATTCTAATGCCAACCAACTGATTAAAAATGTCTCCTGGGCCCAGCAGCTGTGGGTTCTACAGGTATGCAGGGTCTGGTATCTTTCCCAAAACCAATCCATGAGAACTATAGATGCAGAGGGAAAAAAAAAAACAAGATACAAGATATCAAAATAAAAAAGAAAGTGAGAGAGAAAAGAAAGAAGAAAGTGAAAGAAAAAGAAAGAAAGAAAGAAAGAAGAGAAGAGAGAAAGAAAGAATCAGAAGGAAGAGAAAGGAAGAAAGGAAGGAAGAAAAAGAGGACAGAGAAAAAAAAACATGGAATACATCAGAAGACTAAAGACTTTCACCACTGCTATTCAGCATAGTACTAGAAGTCCTAGCCTCAGCAATCAGACAACAAAAAGATATTAAAGGCATTCAAATTGGCAAAGAAAAAGTCAAACTCTCCCTCTTCGCCGATGACATGATACTCTACATAGAAAACCCAAAAGCCTCCACCCCAAGATTGCTAGAACTCATACAGCAATTTGGCAGTGTGGCAGGATACAAAATCAAATTGATATGAGTTTGAAAAGTGAGTAGTAGAATCCTGGACTGGGGGATGGCTGAAAGTTTTAGCAAGAGAACAAAGGAATGAGTTGTAAAAGAAATACTTCCTTTTTTTCTCATGTAGTGGCAGAAATTAGCAACAACCCACATTCCTACACATATATCCTGAAGTTATATCAAGGCAGATCAAAACTTCTGCTAGGATGGAGGATTTTTAAACATTGTTAAGTTTACGATAACTGGTCCCCAAGACATTCCCTCCTCTCACTTCCTGCTAACTACCCTCAGGCCTGGCAGACTAGATCCTAGGGAGACTACCATCTCCCTGTGGGGTTGCATCTCAAGTTTTAAAGCATAAACCTGATCTGAAGGACTGTCTAGTAAACAGTCACTGGTGTTACTGATTCGATGGTATTAGGCTGTCTGATCTCACTCTTACTTAAGACTAGCACAGAATATGGCTTGGCCTTACACATTGCATGCATTTATAAGCTCAAATAAAAAAAAAGAAATAGATACTCTATACTCCGTAAATGAGAATTATTAGAGTCGGTAAACCAAGAGTTTTTTAACTGATAATTTAATTAAGACAATAAGCTATTATCAATATGAAACAAGAACAAGAAACCATAAAATAGAATTCAGGGGAAATATTAGGTAAGAAAACATAATAAATGTTATAAAGAACACAATACATGGGACAAATACTTTGATGAGTATAGCAGAACAAATAAGTGAGCTTAAAGATCATATTAGAAACTCTCGAAAGTAAACTACAGGTAACAATAAAGAGAAAATATAAAAGAAAAATTAAAAGGTGTAGAGAATAAGTGAAATTTTGGATGAGTTCCCAAAGGAGAGAGAAATGACAAAAGAAAACATGTGAAGAATTAATAGATATTTTTCAAAATTAAAGTTGAGGTGGCTCAGCGGTTTAGTGCCTCCTTCAGCCCAGGGCCTGATCCTGGAGTCCCAGGATCCAGTCCCACATCAGGCTCCCTGCATGGATCCTGCCTCTCCCTCTGCCTGTCTCTCTCTCTCTCTCTCTCTGTGTGTGTGTGTCTCTCATGAATAAATAAATAAAATCTTTTAAAAATAATAAAATAAAATAAAATAGATTTTGAGGAACAAAATTATGAGATGCTGAAAGAAATGGAAAGTAAGCAGGAAGAATTATCTTGGTTAAGATTATTTTTGTTAGGTAAATAAAAGTAAGAATTAAAAAAGGAAAAGTATACTGACAACAATCTAAAACTGAAATTCTAAGTAATAATAACAGAATAGTGAGAGGCAAGACAAAAATATTGGAAATCATCCAGTTTTTATTGTGTTAGGAAGAAGATATCAATATTTATAAATTTAGGAAATCAATAAAAAAAGAGTATAAATCTTAGGATAAAGATAACAGTCAAAATTATAAATATAGAATATATAACTTTTAACTCAGAAGGAGAAAATTTTATTTTATTGAAAAGAGAAAAGATGGGGGGAAGGTATAGAAGGGGAAGAATGAATGAAAACACAAGATGGCAGAAAGAAGTCTTAATTGAACGATAATTACAATTTACATTTAAATTGAAAATGTAGTTTAAGATAGCAGAAATAGGATCTAATTTTGTAATAACTACATCCATTAAAACACAGAGTAAACTTACTAATTAAAAGACCAAGAGTCCATAATTGGATGAAGAATTATGTTGTCTGGAAAAGACAAACAAAAACCAAAAATACTCACTGAAAAAAGACGGTTGGAAAATATACACCAGGCAAATTTGTATCAAAGAAAGCTGGGCATTTTCTTACAATTCACACGAAGCTGACAGACAGGAGTCAACACTGCAATGGAACTACATCAAGAGAGTCAGACAGGATAGAGACAAAAGAATTTAGCAACAACCAAGGGAGGCACATGTGAGTCCAGATAAGGACCCAGGAGCATCAGAAGGGGCAGGACTATACTTGATGTGAGAGTCACTGGGCTGGAGAAGGCAGCTGTAGGGTAGGAAGCAGGTGGATGTGATGCAGCAGCTCTGGAAAGTAAACCTTGAGATCCATTTGTGGAGTGATTATTATGAGAAGTATAGAGGCTCTGAGCTGATTTGCTACAGAATATCTAATACCTATTGTAACTGGAAAGTAAGAATTAAAAAATATGTGACTATGGGAGCAACTGGGTGGTTCAGTTGGTTAAGCATGTGACTCTTGATTTCACCTTGGGTTATGATCTCAGGGTCATGAGATCAGCCCCATGTAGGGCTCTGTGCTGGGTTTGGAGTCTGCTTAAGACTCTCTCCCGTTCCCTCTGCTGCTCCCCTGCCTCTCTTTTTCTCTCTCCCTAAATAATAATAATAATAATAATATAATAATAATAATAATAAAATAATAATAATGTGACTATGTTTGTTGATCCTTGAACATTAGTTTGAACTACAGGTTGACTTATATGTGTATTTTTTCCCCATTAGTATAGTATACTACTGTGAACATGTTTTCTCTTTCTTAAAGTTTCTTAACATTTTCTTTTCACTAGCTTACTGTATTGTAAGAATACAATATATAATACACAGAGCATACAAGACACGTGTTAATCGACTTTATTGATCAGTAAGGCTTCCAGTCAACAGTAATCTATTAGTAGTTAAGTTTGGGGAGAGTCAAAAGTTATATGCAGGTTTTTTACTGCATGGGGGTGGGGACGAGGGAACAGCATCTCTGACTCCTGTGTTGTTCAAGGGCAGCTATCGTCCTAACTGAAAAAGAAAGGAGGGCTGTCTGGGTGGCTCAGGGGTTGAGCGTCTGCCTTTGGCTCAGGGCGTGATCCTGGAGTCACGGGATCGAGTCCCACATCAGGCTCCCTGCACGGAGCCTGCTTCTCCCTCTGTCTGTGTCTCTGCCTCTCTCTGTCTCTCATGAATAAATAAATAAAATCTTAAAAAAAAAAGAAAAGGAAGAAAAAGATAAAAAATGAAGATAGTAAGCAAGCAAAAGAAGAAAGGGAGGAGGAGGAAGAAGTAAAGATAGGTTATAATCAAGAATAAAATATGGCACGAATAAAAGGCAAAAACTCAGGTTTTTTTTTTAAACTAGTAGAATTATGTGCTTTGCTTTGCCTATAAAACAGCATTATATCTGCTTTAGATGAAAACAGATTGCCTTGCATGTACTCCTAAATATTTGAATGTTTGCATTTTTCTTATTTTGTTTATAAATACATCTGAGGTTATAGGATTTCATTATAAGTAAAACAAAACAGTTTTTTTTTAATTAGATAACCAAAGGTGCCAGTACTTGGTTTCTTTCCCTGGGGTCAGCCGTGGGACAGAAACGCAGACTTTTAGTTCATATAACCTTTCTCCCACCTGTTATGAAAGTTCCAAAGTAGCTGTTTTGTGTGACTGGACATTGCTGTCACCAGAAATGACACCAGCCTCATTTTGCAATGCGTCTATAACTGACATCCCAGAGGAGAGAAAATTCAAAAAATTTGTACTTTCTGGGATAGAACAGAGGAAAACAGATGCAAAGATTGACTCTAGTTTTCCTCCAAGAAGGTAATTTATAGAGGATATATCATCCTTCCTCATTATAAGAAATTTCCCCTTGAATATTGAAGACTGAAGCTCATTCTAAAATGGATCTTGAAAGGTTAGTACAGGAAGTCTACCCACATAGAGATAGCAATATCATTCTGTATCATTTTTGTTATTATGTTAATATTAATTTTTCACAAGCCTTTCATTTGGTGTGTGGAGAAAATCTATCCCATGTTGTCTTTTTGCATCCAACATCAAGGTAAAAAAATAAAAGACCCTACCTTGATCTGTCTGTTTTTCATCATTGCCTCTATTAATTGAATTTTTCTCTTTTAAGAGTCCATGGATGTTTTCAAGCTAGCAACTTTGGAATCATTACATTTATTACTGGGAATTGTTAATACTTATTTTTCTATTTAATATTGCATAAGAGAATTATGTTGCTCTTTCAAAGTAAAAACCTGAAAGTAAATTTAATTTCTAATGGTTTTTAATTTTTTCATGGGAAGATGTTTCAAAGGCTATCTCATGCATGGAGGAAGATATTAAATGTGATATTTAATAAAGACAAATGGACACAGGGAAGGAAGTTTGTCAGTAATGCTTTGTTGGGCTCTGCCCTTTTTAAAATGAGTTAATGACTTTTGCTTCATGACCCATTTCTAATGGTGGCTTGGTCTTTTCAAAGAGGACGCCACTGTCATAGTTCAGAGGTATTAGGCAGTCAGATCGTTGTGGTAAATTAAAAGCAAGTGGATAAGAATTAATGTTACACACCTCTAGAATAAAAGGCCACAAACTAGTTAAATAAAGTATTTTCAGACAATGGATTGTAAAGATGTACTTGGTAAGAAAATGTTTTGATCATCAAATTCTGTTTTAAAGAGTATAACTAGACTAAGCATTTTGAAGTGCACAGCTTTTCTAATTTACTACTATCTTCCTGTGTATTATATGTTTTAATACAGATGGTGCTTCATTTATATAAAAGCAGTGCTTTGTCTTTCTTCACTCTGAAGGCAACCATTTTGCTTTATCTGATTTGGCTTCACTTGAGTTTTGATTGTAAGACTACAAAAAGCTCTAGGGTGATTTCTCATTTGTGATTATAGAGTATTCCTATGTAATCTAGGTTGAAAGTCAAGTTCAGTTAATAAAATTATTTATTTAGAGTTACCTTTAGGATCTGTACAAAACAAAACAAAAAACAAACAAAAAAACCAGATGTAAGAATCAAAATTCTGTTTTCTATTCCTATCACTGAACTGGATTCGAGTTATTTAATATCTTTAATCAAGAGCTTTCTCTTCAGAAAAAAATGTCATTTTTTAAAGATTATTTATTTATTTATTCATGAGAGACACAGACAGAAAGAGAGAGGCAGAGACATAGACAGAGGGAGAAGCAGGCTTCCAGCAAGGAGCCTAATGTGTGACTTGATCCCAGACGGAATCACACCCTGAGCCCAAGGCAGATGCTCAATGGGGGGCGTCCCCATAAAAACAAACAAACAAACAAACAAACAAAAATCAATTATAAGATAATAAATTCAATTAAGGATATTCATTTAGTGTTTTCTTTAATATATTGCTACATTGTGGATTGTTACAGAGAGGTACAGAATTTTCGAGTAAGTAAAATAGACAAGATCAGCACATGTGAGCAAACCATGGTAATAATTGAACAAAAATTATTGCTCATCATAGAGCTTCTATAGCAGGAGAATGTTTTGCATAGGTGCATATTAGTCAGAGATAGCTTTATACAGGAAGTGTTTTGGGGTGCTGGAAATATTATTTACTTTTCATATCTTATATTCTTTTTCTTTTAAGATTTTATTTTTGAGAGAGAGAGAGAGAGAGAGAGAGAGAGAGAGAATGTGTGTGCATAAGCAGGGGTAAGCAGAGAGGGAGAGAGAGAATCTCAAGCAGACTCCCTGCTGAGTGTGGAGCCCAAAGTGGGGCTCAATCCCACAATCTCAAGATCATGACCTGAGCCTAAATCAAGATTTGGATGCTTGGGCATGTGGGTGGCTTAGTTGGTTAAGCATCTGTCTTCAGCTCAGGTCATGATCCCAGGGCCCTGAGACTGAGTACCTCATCGGGTTCCCTGCTCACTGGGGAGTCTGCTCCTCCCTCTTCCTCTGCCCCTCCCCTGGTATGTGCTCACTTCTCTCTTGCTCACTTTCTCACTCAAATAAATAAATAACTGGTGGCTCCGTTGGTTAAGCATCCATGTTTTCCCTAAAGATTTTATTTATTTTACCTCTAATCTGCCATTTGATCTTACCATGTACCTCTTCTAAGTGGATCTACTATTTCTTTTCCTGGCCATCCACCATGTTTCTAAGGTATCTAACTCTGTGTCAAGACAGAGCGAGTTAGAATCCTGACCCTATTACTTATTTTCTATGACCAGGTACATAATTTACATAGTTTATTTTGAAGACAACATAGAGAAGACACTAGCAGAAGGAAGGAACTGGATATAGAAAGAGCAATTTTGAGATCATTATAAAAGCCTGGGTGAGAAATTAAATGTACTGGAATTAAGTCATAAAGATGAAGGAGGAGATGAACCCAATAAGCATTTACGGAAGACTCCCCAAATTTGAACAACTAGATGTGAAGGGGCAATATTTGTTTACTCACAACTATAGTTGGTCCAACATAGCTATGGGAGCTCCATAGTCATCAGGAACCTCAACTTTTGTTGCTTTACCTCTTCAGACATAATGTCCGTGCTGCAATAGGAAGGAGCCGCTCCATCTCTTCCATTGCATATGTGTTCCTGCCAACAGGAAAGAAAAAAGGAAAGAAAGAGCATATTCCTTTTTTCAGAACACAGGTTTTGGCAGTTGTAAACATTACTGCTATTGATTTCAAGGAAAAAAAAAGCAGATACAGTCTTTATGCTGAGTAGACATATGCCTATAGGAAAGTCAGGGTTTATTAATGAGGAAAAAGGAGAGAACAGTTATTGAAAACAAATCCTAGTTGTTTTACTCCCGGGCTAGGTTGTCTCTATCCCCAGGCACCCAAAAGTAGAATAATGAAATGAAACATGGATGTTTTCCTCTGTTTTGTCAGCCCAATAGATAGAAGATAAATTGAAGATATGGATACGGATATGGATACTGATGCATACACATTTACACAGATACACAAGCGTGTGTGTGCAGAGGTGTGTGCGTTTGATGCAACAATGTCTGTGCAAACCATTCTACAACCTACCTACATGTTGGCTTATCACATTTATATGCAATGTTGTAAAGGGAACTAAACATTTTGGTTGAGTTATAAGTACTCCATGAGCAAGATAAATTCTCAACCAAATGGTGTTTTAAATCCTCATTAAGTTTTCATGTTATTAATGGAATATTAGTCAAGCATCAGAAAGGATGAATATCTACTATTTACATTGATGTGGATGGAACTGGAGGGTATTATGCTGAGTGAAATAAGTTAATCAGAAAAAGACAATTATCATATGGTTTCACCATATGTGTAATATAAGAAATAGTGCAAGAGACGATAAGGGAAGGAGGGGAAACTGAATGGGGAAAAATTAGAGGGGAAGGCAAAACATGAGAGACTGTTAACTCTGGGAAACAAACTGGGTCTCTCTGGAGGAGAGAGGGGTGAAGGGATGGGATAACTGGGTGATGGGCATTAAGGAGGGCATGTGATGTGATGAGCACTGGGCATTATACTATACGTTGGCAAGTTGAATTTAAATAAAAAAGATTAAACGTTATTAAAAAAAGACTTCACATTATTTCTTATGAGTTAGAGTAGAAATGGAGCTATTTGGGAGAGAACAGAGCTGCTGGATCATTACTATACACTTGAAGAGCTCATAAAACATATAATTAGAAGTAATATTTCAATCATAAATTATTACTTAAGAAATTATGTTTCCTGATATATCTTAAAAATTGTTTAGTATATGGCTTTTCATCATTTCAGTTTCCATGCTGCTCTATTATTTGAAAATGCAACCATTTAATTTTCAAATCCATAATTAGTATACCAAACATTCCATAAATAATATAATAATCTGACAATTTTCTCTTTGTAAAAATCAATTTCACACATATCATAACAGAGGAATAAACCAGGACCTCTTCTCTACTATATCCTATTGTATATCCTACTGTTATGGTTCTACAATTTTATGGGTTAGTTTTTTGGGTTTTTGGTTTTGTTTTGTTTTTTAAACACAGTTATTGCTTTGGGCCATTTCCTGTGTGAAGAATCATGAAGTATGAAAAAGAAAATGTTGAGTGGATCTCTAACATCAGAACCCAGCACATTTGGGGAAGTAGCTGAGGTGTATAAGCCTTAGATATTTTAAGGCAGATATCTTTAGAAAAAACAGCCAAACTTTAAATCGTAGGTGGCAGAGATAATAAGGAGACAGATCTCTTACAACATTTTTTTCAGAGAGATAAGAATGTTAATGAGGTCAGGGCGCAGCTCAGTGATGGCATAATAAGTCATGCAAATATTGCACTGAAGAAAACATGAAGTTTAAGGAAGGAAATAAGATTTTAAGCTTTGGGTTTGAAAGGCCTTCACTATTATTCAAACTAAGGTTACTCATTTTGAACTAAATAACAGAACCAATAGCATTTGATTTAAACTATATTCCATTAGTACTGATATTAAATTACTACATTTCAATCTTCTGAAATTGCGTATAAATATACATTCTGGGTTGCTTTGGTATAAAAGGTCCCAGAATATTTATGACATGTTTTGGGGAGGAAAGGAGAAGACATGTTTTAGCTCAGAGCATCTACGTTCTAACAGCTCTGAAGCAGAACCACTTTGTCAACATAGACATGCTTCTTCATTGCCATCAAGATGGTCTTAGGTTTTTACATCTGTTGTTTTTATGCATTGTAAGAACAGAAAATCACAGTATTTGGAATTCACTACCTAGTCAGTGAAACTCTGCCAGCATTTTACATTTGTCATTTCCAAAGGCTATTTGGGGAGCCCTTTTAGGATATGTCCAATTTTTATCTGATGATTTTGATCAGTAATGTATGCTTCTATTTACCAGAACACATTTTGTGTTCAGACTATGAGTTCATGTATATAAAAGCATTTCATAGACTATGTGCTATCTGAAAATGATACTATCCAAAATATTACTATTATTTTGGAGTAGATCCTATAGGATGCCAGCCTTGTTGAATAATGGGGCAGAAGCTGGACACAGGTAAAAGTGTAACGCTAGACACTCAAACAATCCAAACTTCCCTTTCTTCAAATTTAAAAGGTGGTAGAATTAATGATCTTCAAGATTCTTTTCATCTTTAATACTCAGATGTTAGTATAGGTAAATCCAGTGGCAATTCAAGCAGCACTGAGGTGGAATGCTTAAAAAATATATAGCCAATTCAACTATGAAAGTAAATGAAGTACTGGCACGTGCTACAGCATGGGGCACCTCAAATACGTGATGCTAAGTGAAAGGAAGCAGACGCAAAACACTACAAGGCTGTACAATTCCATTTATGTGCAATGTTCTGAATAGGCAAATCTATAGAGACATAAAGTGGAGGAGGGGTTGCCCAGAGTCATGGCTAAAGAACGTATAAGATTTCTTTTTGAGGTAATGAGAATATTCTAAAACTGTGGTGACAGATGCACAACTTAGTGTGTCCACTAAAAGCCAGCCATGGAATTGGGAATTTAAATGGGTGAATTGTGCAACAGGTTAATTATATCTCAAGAAAACTGTTTAAAAAGCCATGTAGCTTTAGTGGTACCAAGAATACACATTGGAAGTATCTCCATAGTTCTCTTACAGTGATGCTAGTCTGGTTAAAAATTACTTGATTGTCCTCACCAAAGAAAATGATTAGTGTAGGAAATACAAGATAGGGATAAATTGATCTCAGGTGCTTTCTTACTGACTCCTATCAACCATTTGCAGGGCTTTTATCTGCTATTAGCATTATTGTTTTCACTCACTCTCATATGACAATGAAGTCTTTATTGTCTCGGCCTCTTACTTTCTAACCCATACTCCTATCTGTAGTCACTCCCACCTATCACAACCATGGAACTGGATTTTATCTGAGCAATAAACACTGATCTGCAGAAAGGCTGATTCACAGCTAACCATGGTAGCACATGTATTTCCACAGCATATGCATCGCTGAATTTTGCTCTTATAGTTCTGTGATTGGAGTAGATATTGTCCTCAATTTACAGAGAAGATACCAGGGACCAACGAAGTTAAATGTTTTGTGTAAGGTCAACAGCTATTAAGTTGCAAATCCTGGATCAGAATTTAATCCTACCTGATATCAAAAGCCAAGTTCTTTACTTCACATTGTGCTGATTCTTTTACCAAAATGAAATACAGCTACTCTTTTGGAATGCTCTGTACTTTTAAAATAGCGTTGTTATATAAAACCTCATAGTGATAGGAATAATCCAGGAAGCTTGGAGAGAAACTGAAACTTGAAAAATCTACCTAACAAAGATCTAGGGAAAAAAAAATCTACCTAAGTGAAGGATTTTCAGTTTTACAGAAAGAGTCCACACAGAGTGTCTTTACAAGTGTTCTCATAGACAGAGTACAATTCAATTTACAGAAATTAGAGGCAGTTGCTATGTTGAAATATTAGTCAGAGAACCTAATTTTAAGTCCTAATTCTTCCACTAACTTCTTGAGTATTGTGAAGCATCTGCTTCAATTTCCTCAATAATAAAACATGAGTTATGACATTATCTTTTATTCATTCATCTATACACTCACTCACTCATTCATTAATTCATCAACGACATGCCCAAGTTTTCTTCTAAGTGATATGAATTCCAGAGTGAGGAAGAGAACAAAACCCTTCTGTGAGGGTCAACCACTAATTTGCTCTCAGCTCTGTTTCCAATTTTCTCATATTCTGCAGGGTAGGGCTAAACACTTCCTCAGGCTCTCTTGCTGTCTGACTTCTGGGTAAGTTCAGCATATAGGAGGTACTGGCAGAGTAAAGAGTAGGAGGTGTGGATAAACCAAAGTATTTCTCTCACAGTTATTCTTCTTTGATGAGCCCTGTTCCTTCCAGGAAACCCCACTCTGATTCTGCTTCTAGAAATACTACTTCTTTCCACTATCTCTACAGCCATAGGAGTCATAACAGCTTCCCACCATTGTTAATATCTCAGCTCCTCATGATATTATTTTCTGAAGAAGAAATATAGTCTGTAGTTCCAAGGAACTCTGCAAAACCAAGCAAGATAAACACGAAGGAAAACACATCCATGTGTATTGTAACCAAACTATGGAAAACTGACTATAACGAGAAATTCTTGAAACAGAGATCAGTGCTCGCTTCGGCAGCACATATACTAAAATTGAAACAGAGATCAAAGAAAAACAAAGATAAGAAATGTTGCTAAATTTTGGTCAGAAGCAATGAAAGCTAGAAAACAATACATTTTTAAAGTACTGAAAAATAACAAGAGCAAAAGACCCTCTCAACCTAGAATTCTATATCTATCAAAAATATTCTTCAACACTGAAGGTGAAAAAAAAAAACTGAAGGTGAAATAAAGACATTTTCAAAAGAGAACTGAGAGAACCAGCCACCAGTTGACCAGCCCTGTAAGAAATTTTATGGGAAGTTCTTCAGGCTGAAGGAAAATCATACTGGATGAAAAATTAATTCTGTACAGGTGAATGAAGAATGACAGAAATGGTAGATATATAGGTAAATATAAAATACTCTTTTGTTTTTAAAATGTCTTTATAAAGTGGATTTAAAAATAAAGATAGTAACAACATATTTGGGGCTTTCTAAAATACTAAGAAAAGTATGAAAACATAGCCCAAGTGATGAAGTTAGAGGGCTGGAATGGTCAGAAGTATAATTCCATGAGATTCTTATGTTCTATGCAAAGTGTTAGAATATTATTTAAAGTTATGCTGTGAGAAGATAAAGATGCATATTGTAAATCTTATAGCAAACACTAAAAAAGAGAAAAAAACAGGATTATAGCTAATAAACAATAGCAAAAATTTAAAACCTTTATGATTCTACAAGTAGTATCTCCACAACAAATCCATTGTTTTCTAAAATACATCTGCTTAGGTTTCATTCAATAACTTGCTTAATTCTTGCTTCTTCTATAACTTGAATATTTCTATTTGGAAAGAAAAACTACAAGAAATATATAGGTAAGAATTGGAGAAACTTCAATACCCTTCATGTAGTTTACCTCCACCTCCTGAAAGAATGCTGGTCACTTGACCATTTCAGCTGTATTCATGGAGGTGCTTCTTCAATGACATGAGAACCTTGGGATTCTCATAGCTACTGTGTGATACTATGCTGTCAGCACTAGCCCTATTAGCTTTTCTAAGGTCTTTGGTGTTTCCATGACACTGTTGGTAAAATATTCAAGTGTTCTTTGTTGGATAGGCTTCATTTTATTCAAGTAGAGGTGTTATGAATTTCAAGTTTCAGTGTTAAGCATACAGCACACACTAGAATTTTGTCTTCTATCGGCACATTTTCACAGGGTTGGAGAGCTTCTATGTTTTTAAGAACTTAAGATCAGAAAGATGAGATGTGTGTTCTCAAAACTTTGCTGGGGAAACAAGTAACAATATCAATATTACAAATTATTTGGCTGATATTACAAAAGAAAAAGTTTTGTAGAATGTCTATGGAATTCTTCTGTTGCTCTTACAAAGTTGAGGAATGCATAGCTATACATTGAGATTCCTTTTTGAAATATAGTAGTGATTATATTATTCTTAGTATGTTTTGTTTTGAAATTTCACTAAGACTTTAACAAATACAGACTACACTTTTAGATGCAACACCTTAAAACTTTGATGTTTTTGATGCTATTTATCATGTTTTGAAGAAGTTTGTGAATAGGAGAGTATTAACTTTGGCAACACAAAGACTTTCAAAATGAATTCTAGGCCAATCATCTACCAAGACAACATTCATTCATAATAGAACAAGCACTTATTAAAAGTCTCATTTATGCTAAGTGCTGTAAGGGGCACCTTCATGCACTATAGGCTCATATCTACATATGTTTATTAGAATTTGTATGGAAGTATATTTGAGAAAGAATATTCAAGGTAAAAAAAGATGGAGTATGATTGGGATGAGAGAGAGAGACTTGAGACAGTGTTAGAGAGAGAGATAACAATTGCAAAGTAATTGCCAAAGTAATTGAACAATACTTTTACTTTTTTTACACTTTCTGACTTGGGGCTTAGCTAATTAAACCAAAGGAATATGGATTGAGTCATTGTAACAAATTTAGTATAACCTTTTGATATTTCCTTTGAGGGTTAAATGTACATTGACATCTTAACAATTGCTGGGTGTGCTTGCCAACTTTGGCTCACAAATTTGGTTAGAGAGAGACAGATGAAAAGAAAGGAAAGGACATTGAAGGAGGCAGGAACAAAAGAGAAACACATAATTTGTTCTTTCCCACCCATAAAATGAAGGACAAGTTTACATTAAGTTTTCTTAAGAGAAAAATTAATCACTATATCGTCTTAAAGCTCTTTATAATTTTCAGGTGGTTGTGGTTGATATTTCAACTATGAAATAAAAACTGTACATCCATTTACACACATGGAGATGTGCTGAAGACATTGAACAGAGAGATGAATTTGATTCCAAATATATTTTCAGAGAGGAGATAATTCTTTTTCTTTAAATTTTATTTATTTATTCATGAGAGACACACAGAGAAAGGCAGAGACACAGGCAGAGGGAGAAGCAAGCTTCATGCAGGGAGCCCGATGTGGAACTCAATCCCGGACCCTGGGATCACACCCTGAGCTGAAGGTAGAAGTTCAACCACTGACTGAGTCAGCCAGGCCCCCCCTAGAGGAGATAATTCAATGAGCAGAATAAATGTAAATATATCATTTGCAAAGTCATAACAACAAAAATTATATTGTTTCAGAGAATATGGAAATTGGAGACTTTCTTATATTTTTATTGATGCAAAACAGAGAATTAATTCTTTTCTATTCTGCATTTGATTGATCAATTCATTCAATCACATTTATACTGTATCTTGAGATTAAGCATGACTCATGCTCATATTTTTTTAAAGCAAAAGTCCAGCAAATAGTCTTTTTTTTTTTTCCTTGAGATTTTATTTTACATGGGGGAGAGAGAGAGAGAGAGAGAGCAAGCAAGCATGGGGTGGAAGGAAGGGCAAAGGGAGGGGAAGAAGCAGACTCCCCACTGAGAAGGGAGCTTGATGCAGGGCTCCATCCCAGGATCCTGATATCATGACTTGAGCCAAAGGCAGACACTTAACTCACTGAGCCACCCAGGTACCCCTCCCCTCCATGTCATCTTACATGTGCTAACAGCATGAATTTTTCTAAAGAGGCCCTAGAAATAGGAAAGACCACTATTCTGAGATCAGCTACCTCATACTAGTTGCATGTTGTCACACATACACAAAATGCTATGTGACAAGCACTCAAACTCAATGGCTTTAAACATTTTTTTTTCTTACTAGTTTGCAGGATTGGTGGATCCAGATGAGACCAGGAAGGAAGGTTCTAGTTTAGCTCACATATATGCAACAGGCCCAAGGTTGGCCAGCTTGGTTGGGTTGGAATACCTGAGTGGGGATCTTTTCTATGAGTCTGTTAATCCTCCTCTTGGGACCCAAGGACTGGCTGAAGTGGAAGCACAAAAGAGCAAGGAGAAACATGCAGACACAGTGTCAGTTCCATCTCATTCTAGCAGCTAGAGTTGATTCTATTGCTGAATTGAATCATCTACTGTGTAAGGAATTGCAAAGTCACAGGGCAAGGAAGGTGGAAACACGGAAGGGTGAATAATTGAAGTAATTAGTGAAATCTATCTTGGCTATGCTACAAATGGAAAGACCTGGAAGACGCATTTGAGAGTGTGTCAACCCTGAATAGTCCATTGATATCAAGAGGATCTACTTCTCAAAACTCTGTAACTGGATCCTCACATTTAAGGCCTTCACAGGGCATGTCTTTGCTTTTTGTCTATTATTTTCAAGTTGCCTTTGGAAATAGTGCCATGCCCTGTGAGCGGAATGACCACTAAACTGTATGGGATTGTAATATATATGGTATTGGGGGTGTTATTTGTACATTGCATTTTGCTACTGTATACTGACCCATGCTTCTTGTATGCTGGTGTTTGTGCTAGTTTCATGACTATATTTTATTGCCTTTCTATTAATTCTGTTATAAATGGAAAATATGAAAATAATTACATCTAAAGAAAAGTTTATTTTATGGTTATCCTTACCTTTCCCTCTAATTCTTCTAGGAAACAATATCAAGACAAGAAGTCAAGATGTTGAGATTAGAAAGCAATAAAGAAATGTTTTTCCTTAAGAGGTTGGTGAAATGTTAAGGACAAAATTGGGCAAAGGAAGGGAGGTTCCCCCAAGAATTACATTTTCATTTATATTTTAGTTCCTTTCCCATATTTATCTTGTAACACATAAGGTTTCAAAGTTCTTTTTGTTGTTCAGATCTGTTACTTTTATGTGTTCCCAGAATAAATAGCAGTTGTTAAAAATAGTCTAACTGAAAAACCATCAGTATATGCTGGCTCTCTTATTCACAAACTCTCTGCTCTAATTATGCCAATAAAATATTTTAAGATAAATCATCTTATGAAATATATTCTCTTTTTTACTGTATACCTTATTTTCTTCATTTTTTCAGCAAATGAAATCTAAAACTGCAGAAAAAAACAATACTATGATGCTGACTACTACTTTCTGGACTTTTAAATTAAAATTTCTCTACTGTAATAGTTTTCAATAGATTAAAATATTATCTTCTATGGTAGCTAAACAGTTTTATATTTAATTAGCTTTCAAGCAGCCAAGGATGAGTGTTAAGATTGTTTTTCTTTTTTCCTTTTTTCTTCAATTATAAAAATGAGGCAGTATCATGATCAATTCATTTAGCAACATTCTTTCAGTTGGACCTTTTTCTTTTCTTTTTCATCATACATCTTAAAATTACTGAATAACACACAGAAGTGAAACATGAATTAAAATGTTTCATAAAAAATGTCAGGAAGATGTTAGCATTAAATGTATAGTTACACTCTTATAATTCACTCAAACAGAATTCTTTTCTGCTTAAAGCTGCAGGAGGTAATCTCTAAATAATCACTAACATTTGAGCTATCTTTTGCATTTTGTAAAGCACTTTTAGCTCTACTTGGCTGTAGTTCAGAGAAAATAATTGTTTAAAGGTGCCTAACAAATAAGATACAGAGTCCCCGGCTTTATTTATTTATTATTATTTTTGGTAAAGATTTTATTTATTTATTTAACAGAGAAAGAGCACAAGTAGGCAGAGGGCCGGCAGAGGGAGAGGAGAAGCAGGCTCCCCGCTGAGCAGGATGCCTGAGGTGGGGCTAGATCCTAGGACCCCAGGATCACTACCTGAGTTGAAGGCAGATGCTTAACCCACTGAGCCATCCAATCGCCCCCATATTTTCTGCTTTTGAAATTTCATGTCTCTGAAGGCAGTCTGTAATCTCCATAACCTTGCGATATCTCTCTACTCCTTATCCTTTTTTTTTTCTCAAATTTATATAAACTCAGCTTTTACACATTGGCAAGACTTTCCTTAATTGTTATTTGGATGATATGTTTGTTCTTCATAACTAAACTGAGAATAGTATTCCAAACTGAGATCTCTTGTGCTATTTCTTTCATTTCTCCCTTCTGTGCCCACACACTCTTACCCTCTCCGGGCTTATTATATGCTCGCTAACATTTGGTGACTGGATATAAAGAGATGTTTTGTCATTAATGTAATTTATAGCATTTCATACTTGAAACTAATTTGAAGTTTCTTTGATTTAAGTACATGTGTGCATGTCCCTAAACCAAGGATTCCTTAGTAATAAATGACATGGAGTGTCTGGAATATATAGAAAGAAAATGATTAAAGCAGGGTTTGAAGAATTTTGTTGATCTGAACTATCTTTCCCAAGATTTAGATTAATTTTCTCACTTTCCATTCAGTAAAGTTCCTAAATCTCCTTCTTAAAAAATAAATTTATGCTTTTTTCTGCTCAAATGTTGAAAGGCTTCCAACAGGTCCTGAAAGCACTGTATTTCATCTCCTAGCGTTTCAATGAACTTTTTTTTCCCCTTAATAGCTCAGTGAAACTGGAGAATAATTACTTTTTCAGTTAATGTTAAACTGATGGCATTTTTAAACAAAAAGCTGGCAGCAAATATTATGTCAAGCTATAGTGCATTGAAGAGTGGTTTGGCCACTTTGCAACTCACCTCTGAGACATCAGACTTCCTTTGTCCTGCCAAGTGAAGCATTAAGGAATAACACAATGGAGATGAAGGGGGGATGCTGGCTTTTTTTTTCCTCTAGGTGAAGTGTTCTGTATCTCTATACACTGCTGCCTGAGACTGACTTTCTAATCTTTTTCTAACCAGGCAATCCTTTTGCAAAAACCTTAAAGATCCATTTTTTAACAACCTAAAAAAATAGCTTGATTTTTTTTAAAAATTAACATTAATAAAGCCACTAAAGTGCTTAACTTTTCTCTCATTTGTTTAAAACTTGGGGATCAATTCACAGTCTTTTGTCACACTTTTGAAATGCCTTAAAGAGACAAGAAAGCAACTTTTTCCAGCAGTAGATGAAACAGCCATGCACACCGTACTGGTGGCAACAAGAATGACCCACAGAGCCAACCCATTCATATAATCATAACAGATAATTCAGCGCACATCTGAAAATACATTTTTTTTTCCTGTGAGCTAAGCTCGGTATTGAATGCTGGGGGAACATCCAGTAAGGATGAAGCAGTTGGAATTAAGAGATTACACAAATAACAAGATTTAATACATGGTAGAAAACATCATGCTTAATAGTAAATGTGCAGATGAAATACCTTGTGTGTGGAAAAGAAGAGGATTTCTTCTTTGAAGGGGCTAAGAGATGGTAAGACAGGAGCGGGGGCAGAGCCAGAAGACCTGGGTCAGGATGGCCTGAGGTGACCAGAGCTGCGGATTTCTACCAGAGACAGACATACAGGAGACAAGCAATTCAAAGTGAGGGAGGGTGATCTTAAGCCATAAGTGCAGGGTCAGGATTCAAGATTGGGGGAGGGGAGGTCTCTGAGTTGGGAGTTCAGAGCTGAGTACATCAGACTCAGGACTGAGAGAGGATTAGAACGAGAATGGTTTTGGAACAAGTAAAGGTTGACGCCAAAGAGAAAAACCACCAATGCTGAGTGAGTTTTATTGGACACCAGATTTGAGGAGCTTGGCTTGGGCTGGCTCCTTTATGGGGCAGGAGAATCCCATGGTGGAGATGATGTGTGATTAGAGAAAGGTTATACCTAATTTTTTTTTCTGGCTGTCTTATGTGCCTGTATGTATATGTGTTGAAGAAGGACTGGATCATTTGTGCTACAGATTATGTGATTACCACCATATTTGTGGGTGGAATATAGCTTTCTGTGATCTAGGAAACAGTTAACAAGTAAATATGTCGGGATCCCTGGGTGGCGCAGCGGTTTGGCGCCTGCCTTTGGCCCAGGGCGCGATCCTGGAGACCTGGGATCGAATCCCACATCGGGCTCCCGGTGCATGGAGCCTGCTTCTCCCTCTGCCTGTGTCTCTGCCTCTCTCTCTCTCTGTATGACTATCGTAAATAAAAAAAAAAAAATTAAAAAAAAAAAAACAAGTAAATATGTCATTCAGAATCCGAAAATCACTTAAAGCCTAAATTATGCATTTTGGTTAGGTTGAGGTAGTCTACTGGATTACATAATTTTGTAGTCCTAAATTTGACAGTGTAAATGCGATTATAGTGGACATAACTTCTCTAAATATATAAAAGAGACAATGATAAATTTGACATACATTGGCCCTAGTTCTGTTACTCTATTTCTTTTTTAAAGAACTTTATTGTGGTATATTTTGCATATTATAAACTTTACCCATTTCATATATACAATTTGATGATTTTTGGTCACTGACAAGTAGCATTAACATCACCTAAGTCAGTTTTAGGACATTTCTTTATCCCACCTAAAATCCCTCCTGCTAATTTACAGTTAATCCTTCTTCCCACCCTCAACCCCAGGTAATCACTAATATACTATCTATCTTCATAAATTTGCCATTTCTGGGCTTTTCATATAAGTGGAATCATAAGTCTTTTAATCTCTTGTGTCTGAGTTCTTTCACATAGCATGTTTTTGAGGTTCATGTATGAGGTAACATGCATCTGTAGCTCATTCTTTTTTTTATTATTCAATAATATTCCATCGTGTGGACATTCCACATTTTGCTTATCCACTCACCAATTGATGTGTAGCTCATTCTTTTTTTATTATTCAATAATATTCCATCGTGTGGACATTCCACATTTTGCTTATCCACTCACCAATTGATGGATAGTTAGGTTGTTTCCAGGTTTTGGCAATTATGAATAATGCTACTATGAACCTTTATGTGTAAGTCTTTGTGCGGATATATATTTCATTTTTCTTGGGTAGATACCTAGAAGTGGAATTAGTGTGTAATATGATAGTTTTATGTTTAATATTTTGATAAAAAAAAGCCCAACTGCTTTTCAAAGTGGCTGTAGTGATCCTGTTATCTTGATGTTGACAATGAAGACCATATCTGCTATTACTACTTCTATGTGATATTTGTTTCACCAGTAGGTCGAAATCATGTTAAATTACATAGATATAGATATATAGATAATCAGATAATCTATGGATATATATTCATTCTTTCAGTCCTCACAAAAATCCCATGGGTAGGCACCAATATTAATATTTTCATACCTATCTTGAATGCTTTCACTATGTTCATCTATTCAATTGCTCCAATAGTAGTAGCCCAGAATTTAACAGGCACACCTAATACATCACACCTAATACATCAAGAGAAATTAGCTCACACAGTCTAAGAGAAGACAGGGAAGTATCAATATTTGTTGATATTAGGAGGCTAGGTAATTTACGAATAATCTAAAATCATGTATGGATGAATTGAATGAAATGCAGGAAGAATTGAATGAAATGCATTTCTTTAATAGATGGTCCACTTAAGCAAGAAATGGATGAGTGTATGTTTGAAGGTGAAAAATCACACTGATACCTAAGAAGTATCCCATGATTGATACTGTCCCATGCGGACTGTAACTCACACTTACTTCATGCCAACCCATACATAAGTGGGCGAATTCTTTCAGGGCAGAGACTAGTTCTATTTATTGGTTTATCCTTGATGACTACATCATACTAGAGACACAATGCATCCTTCATTGATCAAATGTGGCAACAAATAAATATATACTTTCCAGAAATATTCTCAGAGGTATTAGAGTTCTACCACAGTGAGCACACAGCGAATAGCAGCAGCAATGAGGGGCATCCAAATCACAGGACTTATAGGTTATCATTCTTTACACTAAAGCCATCTCAGCGAGGTGGCTTCACCTCTGTGCTTAAAATTTGCTATTACGAAGTTCCTTCCAAGGTCAAGCTAAGTCTTTGGGGATAATGTAATTGTGCATATCATGTGTACTTGGTCTCACAGAAAAAAAAAAAAAACAATGATAAAGATGGCCCAATGATGTGGAATTTAGGGTATAGCAAGCTTTTATTGAAGGGAAAAAAGGCTTATCCCCACCTGTGTGTGTTCTATTAACCGAAACAAAATAGTATCTAGATAAAGACAGCAGTTCTCATGCCAGTTAAGATTTAGGTTTAGGTCCAAAGAGCTTCTCCAATATTTATTTATTTATTATATTAAGGAGTTTTAACTTAATAAATACTTAATAATCTTCTCTATTTCTTTCTCTAATTGACTTTGAATGAAGACAGACAAAAGCAGATAAATATTTAAAGCAAAGATGCTGATTAATGCCATTAACTTATTTTGGGATTAAAGCTAGAATAAATCTGATGGTGGTAAGACAGTACCTGACTGATATTTTCATACACTGCCTCAGAACTGACTCAGAAAACAATTGGCAGCAACCATCAAAAGCCTTAAAAGTGCTTGCCTGTGACTAAGTAATCCCTCTTCTTGAAATTTACCATATGAATTTAAAGATAAATGTAGGAAATATGAAAATATTTGGAAAAAGCTATCTGCAGAAAAATATTAATCCCTGGCTCTACTTTCTGTTTTTAGACCCTGGAAACAACTTATATAAACAATTGGGAGTGATTAGGTGTTTCTAAAATGACCCATTTAGTGGCTTATAAAGTAGCCATTAATAATATTGGTGATTACAGCTTTGTAGCACACGAGAAGATGCTCATGATAAAGCTGCACATAAAACTGATACAAAATCTTTCATGCATTTTGATATATGTATTCACTTATTTTTTAAAATGCATAGAGGAAAAATATCCTGGTGAAAAAACATATTAATAAAATCAGGCTCCTATGTTAAGCATACTTTGTTTTATTTTTGTTTCTGTACGTGCTTATGTTATATCCAGGATAAGAAAAATGACAATGAAATTACTCATTAAGCTTTTAGTTAAAAAATAAAGCTTCACCTTTTTTTTTTTTTTTTTTTTTAGCGTAAGTAAAATCTATTGACTGCTAATCCTGGGCTGTATCAGAGGCTTCTATATATCATATTATTTATTTTGATTACTATTTCATAGTATAGACACTAGTCTTCATTTCATTGAGTGGGAAATTCTAGCTTATAGAGTTAATCGTGTTAAGTGAGGTAAAGTAAGAGTATTAAGTGTAGCATTGAGTGAAATCCTAATCCTGACCATTTCCCTTCAGAGCATAACCTCTTAACCAATACACTGTCTACCTCAAAAAATGGGAACTGGGGATTGGGAGATATACTTGAGACTTTACAGATTAAGTGTCTGAAAAGAAAGGAAAGGTATGCTCCTTCTAGATTTTGATTTTGTATGAAAAGAATTTTCAAGTCTGAATTTTTCACTTACAGTCTGGACAGTTGGCAACATGAGCTCAGATGCGAGGGATCGAAAGTCAGAACAAGCAAAAGTCTTTGGCATGTTTCCTCACGACAGGTTTTACTACTTTTCCACCTGACTCAACTCCAAACTGCCATCAGAGTCCTGCTTAATCTCAGGGATCACTCAGGTTTTGGGGGGGACAGGAGCAACTGCTGGCCATATTTGGTACTCCTGGACACCTTGTCTTCTAAAAAGGAAAATCTGGGAGGACATGCAGTCTGGACCGAGGAAACAGGAGTAATATTTCCTGCCCAGTAAATGTAAAGACAAAGCACTGCTGTGGCCTCCACCCTGATTCAAGGGCCAGAGAGAGCAACCTTTCATATGAGACTTTCTAGGAGTCAGTGGGTGGTATTTCCTTTCTCTTTCCTTGAGATTATCTGACTCACCCTGTCTGATCAGCTGAGACAATCCTCTGAGAGCAACTCTGAATGAGAATTACAGTAACAGCCTTTGTCTGACAGCAAAGAGATTTCCCTGAGCCACTGTGTTTGGCCTGGAGATGAGCCCAAAGCAGTTTTACACTAGAGCAGTTGAATGTGTCTCGGAAAAAAATATTTGTTTGCACTGACTGTTTGGAATTTGAATGGGGAGTGGGAGGATCCAGCTGGTGGCTGCGAAGTGTGACAGTGTTTATTCGAATTAGATGGCTAAAAAGGGAGTATCTATTCAAGGGAAGAACTCCTTTCTCTGTGAAATGTCCCTGCATCCAATCTCTGTGTGACTCTCCCACTCTCGCAGTTAGAATGGATTTGACACTCTTGTTTGGGTTTAAACAAAAACAAAAACAAATGCAGAGAGGAAGCCACTATCACATCTCCCACTCTCTTCCTATCACATCAGCACAGTAGCCAGGAGTGCCTTATGGGATTACAGAAAGGGAACAGCTCAGTTTCTATGTTGTTTGGAACAGTTTATGCAAGAGCCCAAAGGCACATAATTTAGAAAAATGAGGAACTGGGTAGATTTGAGTGATATAATGTCCAGAACTGGTACCATCAGATCACAACATTGGACTGTGTGATGAGTAAAAGCACTGCCTTCTGTTTGTGCCTGTGCCTTACTCAACCTTCTCCTTAAGTTGCTAGAATTTCACCCAGTAAAGGAGACTCAGCCTTAATCTCCAAGTTCATATATCCATGTTCTTCTTGCCCCAAAGTGAGCAATTTGTAATAATTTACCCAGTAATAAATAAATGATCGCATTGTGATGAAACAAATGGCCTTTAATCACTGAATGTTTGTTGTGGCCTTAATAAATATTGATTACCATCTTGATTATAATGATGTGATCTGTTACAATAATTTTTTAAGTAAATACTACTACACCTGCACGCAACCGGAGGAAGGCTTGATATCAGTCCAGCAACAAGAGTTCTCTTTCCAACCTTCCACATTCTCAACTGCCATTTGTTTTGAAAGGGATTTTAAAGGAACATTAAACATTTCGCAAACTTGCTTTTTGTGCTCAGTGATTTATTTCTTGTTAGAACAGTTTTTCAAGCTAATTAAGATAAATTGTTTGTAATGAACAGAAACCTGGCATTCACCGACTGGCTTGAAGTCTGAGTTCTCAGTGAGTGAAAGAAGAGGAACCTTGAAATTAAGTAGTGATTACTTATTCTGTAATTTGTTGGTCAAAAAGAGTACATATTCACGATTCAGTTTACTGTCCACAGGAGGTTGTGTTTTCTAAAGCAGTGCCAATATGTAAAACAAAACGTGCTGGCTAATTGTTAAAAATCTTTTTACAAGGTCAGAAGTCCAATCTGAGTGCAACTGGAAAGAGTAGGACTTTTCTCTGAAATGGGTCAGTTGACTTTCTTCAGAGATGTTTCTTTGTGCTTCCTACTTTCAGATTGTCTTCATTTCCTCGAAATGCCTCAGCTAAATGTCATTTTAGAAGGAAAAGGATGCTCAACAGACTGAACTTGTGACCCTTATGAAATGACACATTTTTTCCTCTTATATAAAGGTATGGGATTGAACTAGATGATCTTTTCAGACCCTGGCAACCCCGAAATTCCATAATTCTTACTAGTTTTTCTTCATTTTCACGTATTCTCATTGCATTCTGAGTAATTTCCCATGCCTACATTTGCAGTACAGAAGGATCTAAGCCGGTGGTTCTTGGACCAAATTATAGCCAACAAAGGAGCACAAGTGGTATTAACATTCAGATTTCTTGCTTCTCTCCCTAGTGCTTAGGTTTAATAGATCTGGGGTGGGCTTAAGAATTAGTGTGTTGAGAGAATACCTATGTCAGTTCTGCAGCATATATCCTGTGGACCCTTCCTTATGAAAAGAAAAATAGTTTGGTAGCTTATTTATCAGTTTTATTTAATACCAAACCATTCAATTGCAGGCTGTGTGAACACCAGCTAACTTCATGCTGATCATCATCTATTATAAGCACACAAAACTTACTACTTAATATCAAGAAAGCCAATTTTTATAGAACTTTGCTGTATTAAGCTGTCTCTTTTTCTTTAAATAGCTTTTTATAAAGGGATATAAAAGGGAGAGGATATTGAGACAAAGATAAAAACTTCATTCTAACTACAAGAAAATCATTTCTCAGTCTTTGTGTGGAGAAAAATATGGCTCAAGATCTAGGATTCCATGTAGCTTAGCCAGGTATAAATTAAGACGGCTGATGAATTGAATGCATGGTTATTTTAAGCCATAAAAAAAAAGAGCTAGGTTATTTTGTTTACATTTTATCACATTACATTCCAAAGCACTTTAAGACATCTGGAGTGGAGCTCCTTGAGTTTACTGCATGTCAGCACAACCCTTCTTGCTGCCCCTTGGACAACTAAATGAATTTGGCAGCCTGTGAATCAGAGGCTCCCAGCACAGATTCTTCTGTGCCTTGTCCATACAGGTTGTCTCCATGGCCACTTGTGTTGGTCTGTCCTTAGCTGTTTTCCTAGGAAACCCACTATCTTTGACATTTTCCTGATTTTAAAGACTTTTACTGAATATTTGAAGAGACCAGGGAAAGGCATGTGACATGCATTCATTGACTTCTTTACCCACCTCTCCACTGTTGTCTCTCACCTTTTTAAGTCTGTAAAGTAGAAACTGCCCTGTTTCAGAAACTGCCCTGTTTCAGTAGATACACAATTCACAATTCAGGGATACACAATTTCCTTTTGTCATGACATGTTTTCTAGAAAACTGTGTCAGATGAATATTTCTCCTTGCCTACCTGGTTACCTATGGGACCTCTGCCATGTTAATACATATTTCATATAAAAAGTTTAGAATGCTAGTTTATTATTTGTTTGATTCTAAAACTTTTCAAACCTTTAACGGGCTGTTGGATTCTGTATTTTTCCATGGATGAGGGAGTGAGAACTATAATAATCTACTTGGCCAAACACATGATTATTTTTTCCTCCCATGGAACCCTTAATGACATCTCATAGTGCATTAGTGTCCTGTGGAGCAGTTTTAGAAACTTACTCTCAGGAAAGATGGTGTTGATTTTCCATTGTGTGCTGGTGAGGAATGTGAACCAGAGAGAAGACAGCAGCCTGTCGGGCTGCACTTGAATTTCAGGCAAAGGAACAGGGCATAGCCGGAAGGTAAAATGGTACGTTTTTACACACGTACTTCGAAATATCCAATTTTCCCATCAGGATCCTCTTTTAAGTGGTTCTCAACTCAACCTTTGTGAATATCAGGACCCTTCTTTCATATCAAAATCTTGAGTTTTCCCACATGATTAAGTTATTATGCTTTGGTTCTATGATTCAGAAAATATATAATAATAAGAGCTACTAAGATAAAGCAAGATAAACCTATTCACCTATAAGAAAGTTAAAATCCAGAACACTGATGACGCCAAATGCCAGTAGGGATATAGAACAACCAGAACTTTCTCATTGCTGGTGGGAATGCAAAATGGTATAGCCACTCTGGAAGTACTTAAAAAATTAAACAATTTCTTACAAAATTAAACAGATTCTTACCATATGACCCAGTTGTCACCCTCCTTGATACTTACCCGAACAAACTTAAAACATATCCACACAAAGACCTGCACACTAATGGCTATAGTAGCTTTATTCATAATTGCCAAAACTTTGAAGGCATCTTGACTGCCTTAGGTGAATGGATACATAAACTGTGGTGTAGGCAACAATGGGGTATTATTCAGCAATAAAAAGAAAGGGACTATCAAGCTATGAAACCTAGGCGCATAGTCCTAAATTAAAGAAGGCAATCTGTAAAGGCTGCATTCTACTGTATGATTCCAGCTATATGACATGCTAGAAAAGGCAAATCTATGGGATCAGTGAAAAGGTCAGTGGTTGTCAGGTGTTCAGGGGGACGCAGAGATGCATAGACAGAGCACAGAGGATTTTTAGGGCAGTAAAACTACTCTGTATGATACTACAAATGGTGGATACATATCATTATACATCGATCAAAGCTCAAAGACTGTACCAAAGCATGAGTGAACCCTAATGTGAATTATAGACTTTAGGGGGTAATGATATGTCAGTGTACACTCATTGTTTGGAACTCTGGTGCAGGATATTGATAGTGAAGAAAACTGTACATGTGTGGAAGTAGAGGGGAAATGGGAACTCTCCGTACTTGTTGTGAACTAAAAACTGCTCCAAAAAAAAAAAGTTGATTAAAAATTAAATCATTACAAAATACAGTTACTGTTTGATCTAGCAAATACATCCTTGGGCATTTATCCCAGCGAAATAAAAACTTATGTACACAACATGCACACACACACATAAGCTATAAGCTCTAAGTTACTTTACAGTCTATTATTCAGAATAGCAGCTTGTGATTCTTTTGAAAAAGAGTACCTGGTGCAGTTGTCGAATGAGGGACGTCTTGAAGGTTGTTGGGGATTGGCAGGTTAGGTACCACTGCCTTCTGATGAAGTGGCGAAATTTGGAGCTTTTGTGATTCTAGCATCAGTCTCCATCTTACACAGGTTATTTGCATCATATAAGCATCATTTTGCGTTTCTGCACACATATGCTCCTTGAATATTGATATTTTCAGCCAAACTCTTCAATTTAGAAGAATGGTCACACTGCAGTTCAGCATAAATGTCAGCACCAAGCACATATTGAACATCTTTCTTGGACTCCCCCTATTGTCATATTCAGGATATGAAGTTGGAACTCAGGCCTCTCTTAGCACATCAGTTGCTGTTCACTTAATCCCATGTGCTCTACAATAGCAAAGCCCTTCAACTAATGGGCAGTTTTTCAAAATGACCTAACAAGTTGTTTGGAATATTTCGTTGAGATATTTATTACTTTGCATTTACATCGCTTGTTTGTGGTCAGACTGTACCTGCTTAACCACTTGGTAGATATTTAATTTAGTGTACATTAGCATGTGTTTATTGGTCTCACTGTCATGCTTATAATATGGATATGCTTTGTAGAGTATCTTCTATGGGCTGGGAAACTATGTTGGTGGGTTTTCTTTGTAACTAACATATACTGACAATCTCATAATAATCTTGCAAAATAGTTGTACCATTTTACAGATTAAAATACTACAAGGCCCAACAAGGTGAAGAAATTTGAGAATGGTGACTGAGCTCATAAGTAGCAGAACTATGATTTGAACCCAAATTACCTAGAATTTAAATGATAGATTTGATGGTGTGAGGATTAACTTCTATAGCATTAGACAAGGACTAATTTTTTATGGCATGTTTCTTTGTCATAACACCTGGTGGTTAAGAGCCTTGGCTCTAAACTGCCAGGATTAGAATCCTGGTTACATGCTATGATTGTGAGCAAGCTACTAATTTCTTTGTGCTTGCATTACCCATTTTACTATGGAATAACAATACACTTGTATTATAAAATTGCTATGAAAATCAAATGAACCGACATATGTAAATCTGTTTAAAATAGTGACTAGTACATAGTAAGCAATCAATTTATATTAGTTATTATTATTATTAAATATTTTAAAAATAAACATTTTAGGTGATATTATCACATTATCATTGTAGAATGTGTACAAGCTTTCAGTGCCAATGACCAATGCGTGAGACTCTGATTACTCTATTTTCTCCTTTCACCATGGAATGCACTGGAACCGACAAGGTCCCTGACCCAAACTGGACTGTTGGATTCGTCCCCGAACATCTCTATTAGCAGCCTCAGATTGTTGGCCTGCCACCATCTCTCTGATTGTAGAAATGGCACATATTTGGAAGATGCTTAAAATGAAGGCTGTGAGACCAGAATTTTCTATTTTGGAAAATGCTATGAAGCATAAACCATATAGCATCCTTTTATTGCAGGGAATATGATATTATTTTTATTTCTTTATTTATAATTTGGTACCTGGGATAACTTAGTGTCAGGGTTGATAAGGACTCAAGGTATTACAAAGTAGGTTTAGAAATGCATTTGCAAGTCCTGATGTTCTGTAAGAAAAATGTCTTAAAACATCAAGGTTGTTCTATGTTAGGTTACATAGTTTAAAATTACATTAATTGTAGAAACATCAACTTTGCTGACATCAGATACATTTCTCCCTGAGAGGAAGATTGAAAACAGCCTTATGAGACAGTTAACCAGGGCAGGAGGCTGTATTTTTGACACAACTTGATATTCATTCATTGGGCTAATATGATTATATTCAGCATCTCACACAAAGAAAACACTTATTCATACACATTAAAAATATATATGAACTTGTTTGTTGTAGAATCCAGTACACAAACTCTTTCCTTCACTGGTCTTTTAAGGTCAGAATTCGTATTTCTACGATATGCATTCAAACCATGACTGTTTACCATGGGGTTGACGTTTCTTTGTTCTTAAAAAGAATTTTTTTTTCCCAACAGTGACATGAGAACACTCAAATACAATTGAGTTCCAACTCTGTATCCCAAGACTATGATTTTACATAGGCTAGATCTAATGCTATCAGGGTAAATAGTATAAGGAAGTGGTTCATTTTGTGTCAGGTCATTAGTAACCATATGTATGAAAGAAATTAGGATCTTTTAAGTTAGGACCCAGTATACTATTTTATAATTAACCTATAATTTATTTCAAAAGTAGAAGTTTACAGAGTAATTTGGATAAAACATTCCAGAGATTTAGGTTAACAGTTGCCATGAATAAGCGTTAGTTATTTCATCTTCCATATGGTGGACAAAACACATATGCCATGTGAGATATATTTAATGAGGAAAACAATAACAGAGACCAAGAATCCCTAAAATGAAAAACACTCCACAAAGACTTATCAGGTGAGAACTTGCAAGAGATGCAGACAGAATGCTTTTCCTGTTGCTTCCAAAAGCCTGAGGTGAGGAGAGGTAAGGTTTAAGTCAGAAACAGAATGCAGGGGATCCCTGGGTGGCTCAGCGGTTTGGTGCCTGCCTTCGGGCCAGGGTGTGATCCTGGAGTCCCGGGATCGAGTCCCCGTATTGGGCTCCCTGCATGGAGCCTGCTTCTCCCTCTGCCTGCTTCTCCCTCTGCCTGTGTCTCTGCCTCTCTCCCTCTCTGTGTCTCTCATGAATAAATAAATAAAATCTTAAAAAAAAGAAAGAAACAGAATGCACATCTCATTAAAAAACTGGTCTTAAACAGTTGAAAGTCTTTAATTTCCAGCTTATGAATGTAGTCCTCTTGTAGCCTGGCAGAGAAAGAGAAAAGAAACATGGTTTTTCTTCCTTTCTTAAGGTAATCAAAGGTCTGGTGTATCTGTAAACTGTTTTATTCTTACAAAGAAAGAAAATGATGGAAACTGTGTTTAAAAAATGTAATAGATGCTTCTCAAAGAAATGAACATAATACATTTGGGGATAAGATCACAGCAAAATGAATGAAAATTTTAGCTCTCACATTTTAAACTTGCATAGCCAGAGGAGCGTGGCTAGAGAATATGAACTTAAATAATTTTCTGTTAGTACCTGCAGCATTTGTGGAAATTTCTGAATACATTAAGCGAATCATTTAGATAGAGTGTTGAAAAAAATAGAGGGTTGAAGCATAATATTTCTATTTGATTGGACTCTGAGTTGGTTAAACCAAAATGGAGCATTATGATAAAAATGAACCTGAGGATGCTTAGTAGATATATGTCATCAGTAAAAAATGCCATTTACAGCAACAAAATACTACAAGACAATTACTACAAAATAATGAGTAATGAATTCAGGAAATAGTGGTTGGGCTCCATGAAAAGAATTGATGGACTCAATCTGGTTCTTACTGCTTTTTCTAAGGGTGTCCACCATATGAAAAACTCACAAAGGAAGCACCAAAGAGGCCTGAACAGAACCATTGGTTGATTTATCTACTTTTTTTCTCACTCCCTCTAGAAAATCTGTAAAAGTCTTGCCAATTAGGCCTGCAAAGGAAACAAACACATGTGTGGTCCAATTGGAGGAGCGAGAAAGCATTGGTGGCAAAGAAGAGCACATTCCACATGTTTGCTAAGTGCCATGTCTGTTAGTAATTATATTACAATCCATTTGGAACATATTAAAAAAAATCCAGAATAACGCCTAAACTACTTAGTACCAGCCCCCAAAACTCTTTAGTATGTTTTACCACTAGATAAACATAAAAACTAAAATTAGTCTTGAGAAAATTTTACAGTGATTTAACAGGATAATTTTATGTTTATTGATTATAATAATACAGAAATTAGGGGTTGTGTTTTGCGTGTTTTTTGAATTTCAGTTTTCTAGTGATCCAGTTTTTATTCTATTTAATGAAATATTGATTCTGCAACAAACTGGAAAAAAAAAAACAAAAAACAAAAAAACCCTGATTCTTTACCATAGATAGTTGAGAAATCCAAGTTTGGATTGTAGCTAAATGAAAGAGCCAAATAGAAAAACTACAATGTGCACTCCTGAACCTGTCCACTGCCTGTTCTGGATTTTGTTTTGGTTTGTTTTGTATTTAATTGGCCCACAAACAAACCTGCTTTCACATATGAAAGTTTGCAATTGATCTGATGATAGGGAGTACTAACTTTGAACCTCAACTGGGCAAAATATTACCAGCTCTTCAAAAAAAAAAAACTCCATTCTTCTCATTAGTAGGTTTTCTTTTTTTCCACGAGTGGATTTATATTAGAAAAATGTGTACTCAATTTTTATTATATTCTGAATTTCAACAATAAAAATTTGTGGAAATTTGTTTTCTCCCTTATTATATATGTATCTACTTGGTGTCCTTGAATTTTCTCATGTTGACCCACAAAGCCTAAAATATTTTACAACCTGGTCCTTTAAGGAAAAACTTTGTCAACCACTGAGATAGAGACAGGTTTCAACTCATAAGCATTCTTGCAAATGCAAATATGTGCATGTTCTTTAAGCTCAAACAGTAAATATTTTATATATATCTGCATGTGATATAATTCAAATACATACAGATACAATTATAAACACATTCAAATTAAGTTTTATAAATGTGTAACTTTTTAATTAGGCATTTTATTTTTGTGTATTTATATATACATTTGTATCATAAAATAATGCATGAAACTTATTTTTTTAAAAAAATAGGGAAGGATATCAAATGAAAGCCAGAAGATTCCCTTTGATTTCTTTCCAAACTCAATCTAGCTCTCTAGATAAAGCATTGAACCATTTCTTTTTAAAAATTCTGCTGATGGTTGCTACTATAATTATAAATAATATGCTTCTTTACAATTTCTGGTTTTAGATATTACCTCTTAACTCCCTTCCATGCAGGAAGAAGGATTCAGCTTATTTAATATGACTTCTGCTTTCCCTCTTCTTGTAGACTAAGGAAAGCTAATATTTTAGTTCTTCCACTGATATCATTAGACTTTTAAATAATTTACATAAATGTTTCATTTTCTCCCCCCGCAAGTTTTAAACCTCTCTTGATGCCCCAATGTATTAAGGCCCCTATCTCTTGCTGCATACCCCCCTTCCCTAATTTTTTTTCTCATCTTCTATTAGCTGTGCTTTCTTATAGGCAAAACTGGTAACATTTGCTTTCAGATCTGTAAGTATTAGATCTTTTTTTTTTTTAAGCCAGTCTTAATATTTGAAAATAAATACATGGCCTTGTATTTTTTTTCTCCATATCCTCAGTTTGGTAATTGCTTAAAATGCAAGTTATTCCAATAATTAAAGGGTTTTTGTTTTAACTATTGTACAAGAGATACTTTTCAATAGTCCCAGTCCTTTCCTTTAAAAACTCCCATTAGATGTTTACTGGACCATTTTCATCTAGCCTTAATTTCTTTGGCTTTTTCCCTCATGCTCTATCTTTGCCTTTTTATTTCATATTCTGGAAAATTTCCTGTACTTTTTTTTCCCATCTGACTCATGATCTTTAGCTCAGTGCATAATTACCTAACAATCTGAGTTTTAATTTCCAATATCTATGTCTTATTTTTCTGATGTTCTTTTCTCATAGCAACCTCTTCTTATTTTATGTTTATACATGTTCTTGAACCCCCTAAGAAATTAGAATTGTTTGAAGTTCTTTCCTTATTTTTTACAGTATCATTTTTGTTGCCCCCAGGATCAGTTATTCTCATTGTTTATGGTGGTGTTTCTCTTTCATAATCCTATTGTACCACAAATGTGTGGTGTCCTTGCAGCCTGGATATGTGATGTCTCCTACAGTGCCTTCTACCTTCTTCCTGGCCAATGGCACATCATAGATAAGATTTTGGAGCTGGAGCAGAGGCTATATGGGACATGGAGAAATGACAAAGTGAAAGCTCCTTTAAAGCACCCACAAGTCAGAGGGCATTTCTGAGACAATGGAAATAAAGAAATTCCTCACTCTCACACTTCACCTAGACAGTGGTCTTCATTTGGATGTATTCCAGAAAGAAGAAGGTACATAGAAAATACAAAACTATAATAAACATCCTAATTGCCTAAAATATAATGACCATTTAGACAGACTAACCTTCTAGATAGATAGTTTATAGACCAACATGTTCAGATGCAATGATATATTTGGGCTCTACTGATCAACTTTACATAATAACAGAATAGGGATACTGGTTATTCTAGATGGGATGCTTTAAATCTACCAAGAGACTCTGTAACCTCAACCCTTAATACAAAATGTCACTTCTTAACACAAAAAGAAAGACCACTCTAGACTTACTGTGCACATTCTAAAACCTGTGGAGTTCCCTGCCCACACTTCCCTGGCTATTTTCATAGGGGGAGAGGTTGGACTGAGACCATTAGGACTCTATGGACCACCTTTTATTTCCTCCATTTATAAAATATTTAGAAATACTTCCCTAAGTTCCAGCTTGGCAAGGATTTCACTTGTTCATGCAAGCCAATGTGCATTTAAGCATTCATTGCTCAGAAGAAAACCATGCCAATTTAGGAATGTTGGCAATGACAGACAAAAGGTCAATAATGATTTCAAGTATACGGGGTTTACTTAGTCTTTTGAAATTAATCTAACAATTTCTACCAGCATGCAAGTTTTTAACAATTTTGTTCCTAAGAAGGCATTTAATAACAATTTTATAACCCTTATTCTTAGTCTGCATAACCCTTATTCTCAGGCTACTTCAGCAATATTTGCTGGTTTCTTCTAAAACTGTTTTAGTCATTGACTTAATCTTACTCACCAAATATTATATTGAAAGAACAAAATGGTTAATCAGATTACAAATAAAATATGTGAATAATTATATTAATATTGTGTTAATAATAAATATTGGATAAAACTAACATCCATAAAGGTCTAATGACTGACCTGATTAAGGCAGCTGAAATTACTTTACTTCACATGGCAGATAGTGAGAATCTGTTAGAAATGATTAATTTTTATGAACAAAATATTATAGATTCCAAGTCATACTATTAAAAATTGTATTTAATAAAACAAACATTGGAAAGGAACAATATTTTTAAGGCAATATGTATATCATCTAAAATGAAGTTAAAAAGAGTAAGTTGAATAAACCATTCATTGTGTTTGTTTTTATTTCTTCATATTTAAAATGATTAGAATTTTAGTTGAGGCCTTAAATACTTACTGTGTCAGTAAACATATGTAACCAAATAACTTTTGGTATGAAAAAGCATGGATGGATATACAACTCAACAAAAATGCATTTTATGCTTCTCATTTCATATATGAACCTGACACTCTTATGGTATCTATTTCCCATGTTCTATATCTCTAGCATCTGTCCCAATTCCACAACCTTCAGCTTCTCTTTTTTTTTATTTAAAATATCTGTGTAAGATAAATTCTCAATACCCTCATTCATTCAACACAATGCCTACTATGTACCAAATACACTGGAATTTGGAATTTCCAAAAAGTTCTAATTTGTGTTGGTTTGTTTGGTTGGTTTGCTTTGTGAAAATTCTCTTTGATATTGCTTAAACTTGTGAGCTTCTAAAAAGAAAAAAAAATATTTTTCATATTGTTTAATGGAATGCTTTGCATGAGGAAGATAAAATAAAGGTTTACAGATTTAACTAAATATGCTACAGCCATCTATTCAAGACTTGGTTGTGAAACAGAAAGATTCTCCATTCCCTGGAATCTTATTTTCTTTCTAATCACCTATCTTGGGGTCATACCTCTCCAAGTATCACCTTTACCTTTAATTTTACTGAAATCTCCTTCTCTCCTGAGAGCTTCTTCCCCTGAAGTGCTTTCAGGCATTTTTTCCACAACCCAGTTATATTGGTCCCTTTTGGGGGTGGTTGTTATCCTTCTCCTTTCTTATTGCCATATTCTCACTGGGAGAGTAGTAGGAGATGAGGACAGAGAAGTAACTCCTGGTCTTTTTCTCCAACCCCTGTTATCATTTTTGGAGATTTCAGTATCCATTAATCTTAGCTTCTCAGTTCCATTATTTAGATTTTTTTCTCCAATAATTGCATCCTCCTCTCCACTCCCATGATCCTAATCTAGACCATAACTTTTCCAAATTAAAACATCAAGCTTCAAAGTCTCTGATGACCACCTGGCATCTTTCCAAGTTACTCCATTAATGCTTCAAGCCCACCTCACCAGGACCTCAAATCCATGTCCCCTTTTTATGGCTCATTGTTCTCCTCACATTCTCACTTCCCTTCTTACTTAGCTTAGAATTGATGGCTCAAAAAGACAGGACCACAATCCCTTTTGTAAAATCCTTGGAAACAAATGTGCTTCAGAATTCAAGATTTCTTTTACAAAATGTGAGAAAATATGCATAAAATTCATCCTTGTAACCTTATTTAAGTATTCAGTTAATTTGTATTAAATACACTCACATGGTAGCACAATCATTCTCCAGAACTCTTTTCATCTTGCAAAACTCAAATATTATACCCATAAGGCAAGAACTGTCCACCCCTCAGCTCGTCTTAGCCCCTGGCAACAACCTGTATAGTTTCCGTTTATTTGAATTTGATTATTCTAGGTACCTAATATAAGTGGAATCATACAGTATTTGTCTTTTCGTGACTGGTTTATTTTACTTAACATAATGTCCTCAAAATTTATCCATATTGCAGCATGTGTCAGAATTTTCTATCTTCTTAAGGTTGAATGATTTTCCATTATAGGTGTAAACCACATTTTTTTAATCCATTCACCTGTTCATAGACCCTTGGGTTGCTAACAAGTTTTGGCTATTGTGAATAATGCTGCTATGAACAGGAGTATAATATATTTCTTCAATAGTCTGCTTCAGGTCTTTTGGGTGTGTCCTCAAAAATGGAATTGCTGGGTCATATGGTAATTCTAATTTTAATGTTCTGAGGAACTGCAATATTGTTTTCCACAGCAGCTACACCATTTTACATTCCAACTAACAATGCCCCAAGGTTCCAATTTCTTCACATTTTCACAAACATTTGTTTTCTGGGTTTTTGTTTGTTTGTTTTTTATAGTAATCATCCCATTGTGTGAGGTGGTATCTCCTTGTGTTTTTGATTTGCATTTCCTAATAGTTAGTGATATGGAGCATCTTTTTACATTCTTATCCATTTTCTGTTTAATCATTTCCATGATGCCTTACAATCTCTATAATCACTTAAAACTATACTTGTGAATCCAGCTATTATTGTATACAACTTACTACTCTTATTAAACTAAACCACAATACTATGGATGATTATTTGAAATTCCATATGTATAATGTTATCTGGGACTGAATGACTTACTTTCATGGTATTAAAATTGTTGTAATCTAAGTTTTAAAGGAAAGGAAATGTTCTAATGACTAGTTTTATTTATTTTTGACAGATTGTCAAATTTTTAGGAGCCACATGATGACTATAAGTATATAGCAGTCAAGAATTACAGAAATGCCTTCATTTTAAATATGTAATTTGTTTGGTTTCATTACAAAATTTATCTAGACAACTAAAAAAGAAAGTAAAATCAGTACAATTTTCAACATTTGTGAACTCTGTTTAAGTTGAATGAATATTTTCATTTTGTGATGTATAAAATCAAATAAAATATAAAAATAATAAGCTCATGATGCAACATAATCTTAAAATTCCACTAGTGCAAAATTACACAAGTCATATATTTTTCAATGAGTGCTTAAAAACAATAAATCCTTAGTAGGTCAGAAATTTATCCCCAAAGATATTAAAAAGAAAACTATTAATAAAGAACTCTTGTTTAATTAGATTTTAGCTTAATTTGAAATTAGGGAGATACCTAATACGCAATATTTCTGACATAATTTTACTTTGAAAACCAGTATTTTCATTACATTTTCAAAGTCTAAATTGTGACTTCCTATAATGTTTATGTTGAACAAAACAAAGTTGTTTGGGAATTTACATGTAAGGTTGTTTGGGAATTTACATGTAAGGTTGTTTGGGAATTTACATGTAAGTAAGTATATGTAAGATACTTATATTTATTTATTTATTTATTTATTTATTTATTTTTATTTTAAAAAATTTTTAGATACTTATATTTATATGTAAGTATAAATATCCTGAAAGAATTATACAAGATAAAACAGGATGTAAAATGCTCTACATTACCAACTTATTTTTTCACACACCACTTATAAATGTAGTTGGGCCTTTTTTTTTTTTAAGATTTTATTTATTTATTCATGAAGACACAAAGAGAGAGAGAGACAGAGACAAAGGCAGAGGGAGAAGCAGGCTCCAAGCAGGCTCCATGCTGATGTGGGACTTGACCCCAGGACTCCAGGTTCACACCCTGGGCTGAAGGCAGGCGCTAAACCGCTGAGCCACCCAGAGATTCCTGAGTTGGGCCTTTTATAAGGAACAAAATTCTCAAACAACACAGCAGTGTTCATGAAGACTTGAATAAAAAGGAGACTCATTCACATGGTAGGAAGAAATAGACTGACTAAAAATCAAATAACATATTATTATAAGATCTAGGATTATAAAGAGCAGACCTTAAATTTCCAAGGAGTTATTTAGGTCCTGCTCACACTATTCCCATATATCTGGAGGTAGCTCTACTAGTAGGCAGGCAACAGATACTGACTCTGATTACATTAAGCAGAAAATAAGAAAGTGGAAGACTATTGGAGAGTTCACAGAATCAAGGTGCAGTCTGGAAATTCAGGCTCTATAACCAGAGAAAAACCAAAGGATTAGCAAACTCAGCAAAGGTCAACACATGAGAACACTGTGGTTAAGATGGCTGTCTAGGACACTTGATGCTCTTGCTTGCCAGTAGACTCAGGACTCCAGGGCTAGTGCTGGAATTTTTTTTAATCTACTTTATTGTCCAACTAATTTTAAATAAGTTTTGATAACTGTGTATACCTCTGAAATTACCATCTTGATCAAGATAGAACATTTTCATGTCCCAGAATGTTCCCTTCATAGTCAACCTCCATTCTCATATCTGAATCAAAAATTGATCTATTTTTATCATTTTTGATTGATTTTGCCTGTTCTAGAAGGTCATTTAAATGCAAGGAAAACACTATGTCGTCTTTTGCATGTGGCTATTTTTCACTTGGCATAGTGTTTTGGGATTTGTCCATATTGTTGTGTTCATTATTGTCAATTGTTTCATTTTAGTGCTCAGTTGTAGTCCTTGTAAATAATAATACATAAAAGTTAATCTTATATAAAAAATAAAATAAATAAATATATCACTATTATTATTATTATTATTCAGTTGATGGGATTTGGGTTGAAATATTATTAACTATGCTGCTATCAACATTCTTGTAAAAGCCTTTGTATAGATATGTTTTCATTTCTCTTGAACAAATATGTAAAAGTGGAATTTCTGCATCATATTGTAAATGTGTGCTTTACATGAAACTGACAAAGTGTTCTCAAAGGCCACTGTATCATTTCACAGTTTTGCTGGCAATGTTTCAAATTCCATTTTCACCAGCATTTCATACCATCACTTTTTTAAAATTTTATCCATCCTGAAGACTGCTAAGTAATATATTATTAGGGTTTTAGTTTGTCTTTCACTGATAACTGAGATGGAACATATTTTCACATGTTTCATGTGCTTGTGTTCATTGGCCTTTGTCCATCTTTTTGGTGTGTCTGTTTAAGCCTCTTGGTTATCTTCTATTTGAGTTGGTTTGTTTCATGATTGGGTTGTAAGAGTTTTCTTAGTATTCTGGACACTAACACTTTGTCAAATATATGATTGTAGATATTTCTCCTAGTCTGGCTAGAATTTTTATTCTCTTTATGGTGATTTTTAAAGAGTGGAGTTAATTTGAAGTCCATTTTATGATTAAAAAAATGTTTAGTGTTTTTTGTGTAGTCTCTACAAGAAACTGTTGCCTATGTCAAGGTCACGGCATTTTTTTTTTCTATTTCCTTTTTAAAATTTTGTTGTTTAGGATTCACACTTAGGTCTATGATCCATTTTGAATTGATGTTTGTATTGGTATGAGATAGTGTCAGGGTTTTATTTTTGTTTTTGTTTTTGTTTCTTATTTGGATGTTTAATTTTTCCACTATTGCTGAAAATAGCTTATTTTTTGTTCTTACTAAATTACTTTGATATCTTTATTAAAAAAAATCAGTTGCTCATGTGTATAGGCCCATGTTGGACTCCATGGTGTATTTCGGTGATCGCTATGCCAACATAAAATTATCTTGCTTACTGTAGCCATCTAATAAGTCCTGAAATCAGGTAGGTTAAATCTTTAACTTTATTGTTCTTATTCTTCATCTTCCTTTTTTCATTTTAATAGGAAATTTGGGTTTATTAGATTCTTTGATTTTATCTGAAATTTAAAATCAGTTTACCAATTTAAAAAATAAATTAATAAGAGCCTGGCTGATTTTTGATTGACATTGCATTGAATTTCTAGACATGAAAGAATGGGCATCTTGTTAATATTGAGTCTCTCTAGTACTTTGCCCTGCAGATACCAGATGCTTCAGCAGTCTCAGACTCTGATCTGCACTTCTCAGTTCAATGAGATGCACTCTTTGCATGGACTCTAGCTACTTGTGTTTTGGTCAGAAAATTGTTCCCGGCTGAAAGCTGGGGCAAGAGGTGGTAACCAGGTTTCATCTCCTGGACTTCCCCCTGTCTCAGGGATCATTTTCTTTTGCTCCTGTTATCCAATGCCTGGAAACCATTTTATTGTGTATTCTATCCAGTTTTAGAATTGTTCATAGAGACTGTTACTTTAGCATGGCTGGCAGCAGGAATGAACTGATGCTCAAATCTTAGTGCCTAGCTTGTCAGTGGACTTTCAAAGTTGATTGCCAAGGGCACCTGGGTGACTCAGTGGTTGAGCATCTGCTTTTGGCTCAAGTTGTGATCCCTGGGTCCTGGGATGGAGTCCCACGTCAGGCTCCCTGCATGGAGCCTGCTTCTCCCTCTGCCTGTGTCTCTGCCTCTTTCTCTGTATCTCTCATGAATAAATAATAAAATGTTAAAAAAAGTTGATTGCCATTAATACTAAACCAACTGGGCTTTTGTCTTTGGGCTTCCATTTCTGTAGTCTGCAAAATGTGGAAAATAAGTCTCTACTTTATAAAGTTGTAAAGATTAAATGAGTATAACTTTTAAAACATGGTCTGAAACATAAAAAGTATGTGAATATTAGCTATCTTATTATTTTTGAATCACTCCCTTAAGACTCAAAAGTCTGGAATAGAACCATGCAATTGGAAGACTCTAGTTTATATGTTCTGCTGGTTCCTTTGATGCTAAGAGGGTAGGATAGCTAGTGCTTTTAACCTCATAATCAGGAAATCTCTTGAGAAAGAAAGGGCTTGAGATGTTGAGTAGCAGAAAATTTAAAAAAATATCCTCTAGTACATTGAGTCAGGGGTATGGACATTGAACCATGGAAAGGTAAAATCAATGAAGGTGCCTATGAAGGTTCTATTTAGCATAGTTTATGATCTAGCCATAAAAATATAATGAAACATGTATAGAATACAGTAACATGTATAATAAAAAAACCTCAAAGGCATTTTGCCATAATCTACCAATCTATCTTTTGTATGTTTTGCAAATTCCTTTTAAAAATGATATGTGTGCATGTGTCTGTGTTTTTTAACACAAAGCAGAGTTCTTATGTTTTATAAACAAAAATGTCCCTCATAGAACAAATAATCACGTTAATGTTTACTAAATGAATAAGATTTTTTTTAGAATTCATGTAATTCAAAGCACTTTTCTCATTAAATATATATCATATTAATGCATGTATTTATCCATTAATCTTCTCAACCCCAAAATGTTTAAAAGCTATTTTGAAAGAATCCTAAGATACTTAATTTTTCAAAATACTGCAAATTAGTGGAAGATACAGAAGAACAAAGACATGATCAGACACTAGAGATAGCAGACAAGGAAGAAAATATGAAAAAGAATTATCAAAACAATTGAGTAGATTCAAAGGAACCATATTAGTTATTTCTATACTTTTGGTTTGTGATTCTATTATTTGAAGGTGTGTATGTGCTGAAAGTGAGGATTGAGTGGGAAAGGAACAGAGAGGGAGAGGAACATAAACTTAGCTTTAAAGATATCGGATTCCTTTATCATTAGTAGATAAAGCTCACCATTCCCTCTCAAGTTCAGGTAGACAGCTTTCTCTGAAAGACCTCAGTCACAGAACTTGCCCTGTTCTAAGTGAGCTCCCAGTGACAATGGCAAAAACCAGGATAAATCCCATTGTCTTTTGCAAAAGTAAAAAAAAAAACCTCCCACAGGCAAATATTTGCCACAATGGATTTCTCAGGATCCTTTCATCTTTCATCTTGTTCACTATATCCCAATTGTTTGTATCCCCTTGTCCATGAAGCACAGGTACTTTGTGGAAACTGACTGCCTTGCCTTCCTCCATTGGAATCAGAACACAATTTGGGCAAATGCAAATTATGACATTTTGTGCAGATTTCTTGGAAAGAAGTTGGATTGTTTTTCTAAGAAATATACTGGAAGAAACTATCTTTTTTCCTACTGAGTATAATTAAGTAAGCGTGTCTCTCCTGTTAGCAGCTGGTCTCCATCTTTTGACCAGAAGGAGAGTTTTAGATTAAAGTTAGAGCCAATTTTGAATTGAAATAATACCACTGAAGACAGAGAAAGAAGAGATCGAAGAAGTTTGTCTTTGGTAATATCATTGTGCCACTTGACCAAGTCTTCTGAGCCAGTGATTCAATGATAATTTGAGTTTCATTTATCACTGCATACAAAAGGTTCCTAAATAATACACTCCCGTAGAATGACAACTTCTAGTCATTCTCTACCTGAAAATATTTATCTACAGAGAATTCTTATTCCCATTTGTCTAACATTAAAAAAAAAACAATTTGAAATCATAGCTCTGTCTACTCAAGTTCAGCCATTTTCTCACCAGATAATGTAAATTCAGTTATTTGAACTGGATCCCATATGTCCATTTTTAAATTTAAATTGCCTTCTTTGTTTTTCATATTTCCCTTACATAACCAGATATTTCTGAGTCAACACTGGTCATTTCTTCTCCAACTATCTTAGTACATATGGATTTCCCTTGCATACTCTTCATTCATCAATGTTACAATCTCAAATACCAGAGGGAATCAGAGAGCTTACCAAAGCTACCATTTATCTTAAAAGGACGAGTGACCTAATGTCTAGTGAAAGTAAGTATACATGACGGAGGAGATTAATATTAGAAAATTAACATTAAGGAGTTCTCTTAAGTAGAAAATAAAAATAATCACTTTAATGACATTTATCATAGAGATTGGAGGTACTACTTACTCCCTTTTGATTACTAAAGAAATAATTATTTTTGGACTTTTTCTCCAAATCTTTTCAAGTCTTTCTTAATACCTTAGATTTTCATTATCTAAAATTGGGGTATACAATTGGAATACAAAACTTGCTGGTTTTGTGCATTTTCATTAAAAATATGTTTTGAAAAAGTTGTGATTAAAAAGTTAGACTAAAACCTTTGGCATTAGGCAGAGGAATAAACAATGACACAAAACTACTAATAATAGCTTCCATAAGGCAATGATTCATGAATTCATAGGGACTCATGAGTCTTCTTGGTTCTAGAAACTGATCACTTAATTTATTAACTTTATAGCAGTTTATCCTTACATTTCTATTGTGAATATTTACTTTGTGATATTATGAAAACAAGCATCTTTATTATATTTCATCAAAGGTAATTTTATTCCTTATCAAAAGTATCCCTACTCTTCATCTAATTCAGATTTTTTCTTTTCTCAATAGAATCAGCGCTAAGTGGAGATAGGTGGTCTACAGATTCATCTGTTGGAATAAAATATAACACTAGTTGGAGAAAGTTGAAGATCCTTTGCATTAGAGACAGCTAATGCCTGTCCAAATAAATGCAAAGTGAGAACAAAATTAAGGAGGCAGCAGCATGCTTCTATGATTTGGTGTTTATGTGTTTGTGAGTATGAGTTTAAGTATAGCTTCGTTTAGAGAAAGGGATAATTTTTTAAATGCATAAGAAGGTCTTTTTTTTTAAGATTTTATTTATTTATTCATGAGAGACACACACACACAGAGGCAGAGACACAGGCAGAGGGAGGAAAAGCAGGCTACATGCAAGGAGCCCCATAAGGGACTTAATCCCAGGACTCCAGGATCCTCTTAGGCCCTGAGCCAAAGGCAGAAGCTCAATGGCTGATCCACCCAGGGGTCCCACATAAGAAGGTCTTAAATACCTGAAGAAATAAAAGAAAATATTTGCTTTAGGTCTATATTTATGACTTTTTCTCATTATTAAGTTTCCTGGTACATGGAAAAATATTAAAAGGTGAGATATATTCTCAATTTTTTTTAGGTATACTTTATGCAGAGCATCAGACATTTTAGCAATAATAATGAAGAGCTATCTATTGTAGATGGAAAAAGTCTAAATTCAATAGAAAATATAGACTAAGTGCTTTTGCAGTCATATGGATGGATTTGTGTTAAACACTGTAGTTTCTCACCTCTTGGTCCCTGAATGATACATTACACATATTTCAAGTAGATGGTCAGGATGGAAGAAGGCTCTAGAAACAAGTGACCCAAAGACCAACAGAATTACCTTGGTGAGCTGAAGTAAATGAAACACATGGGCACCTCTTTTGGATGCAGGTATAGAAAAATGCATGCAAATACAGTGAGACATTCTCCAGAAAAGAAATGTCTTCTGGGAAGGCATTAATCTTTTCCAATATAGGATATTGGGTCCCCTTGCTCTCTTTTCTTTCTTCAATTTCTGGATTTTGCAATTAAAATAAAGAGATTAGCCATGACAGATAGGAGTTCTTTTTAATAAGAGTAAGATATATTATTATAAAATCACACAACCCCTCATATGCTAGCAGACTTTTGAAAAAAGAACAGTACTTTTTCAATCAAGTCAAAATATTTCTTAATTAAAATATGTTTGTGATAAATGCCCTTTTCCGTTCGTGTGTACGCACCCAATCCTGGTTGATCTTCTATTTATTGCCAGTCATAAAACTTCCGGCATATTTGGGAGGAATTCTTAATGCTGGCAGGTCTTTGCAAAAGAATGCATTAGTGTTTGACAGGGACAGCCGAGCTGACCTTGGAAGGCCACTGAAAAATGTTTCACTAAACCAAATAGGAGTCCAAAGAGCAATTGAAGGGTAGAGATTGAATAATGAGAAAATGGGGAAGGAAAGTAAGGTGAAAACAGGGAAGAGTTGGGGAGAGAGCCTATTAGCAGAAACAAATTAAAATAAATCATTAGGCACCCAGTGTGATTGTAAAGAAATGAGATAAATGTTCCTGCGTGGCTTATGGAAATGTCTTCTTCCTTCAGAATCACACCATGCTCTTAAATCTGCTCACATTTGTCTCCTGCTGATCCCCATAGCAACGAATTTCCCATTAAGCAAACTTTGAAAATATGAAAAGTCTTAATTTATGAACTTCTCAAGGACAAAAAATCATGTCCTTCATAATTGCATAGCCAGTCCTTAACACAGTGTGTGGCACGTTGGGTACATGCAGGAAATATTTAGTGAGCAAATATATTAATAAAAAGAATTACACTTTTTTTTTTAAAGATTTTATTTATTTATTCATGATAGTCACACAGAGAGAGAGAGAGAGAGGCAGAGACACAGGCAGAGGGAGAAGCAGGCTCCATGCACCGGGAGCCCGACGTGGGATTCGATCCTGGGTCTCCAGGATCGCGCCCTGGGCCAAAGGCAGGCGCTAAACCACTGTGCCACCCAGGGATCCCAAGAATTACACTTTAAATAGAAATTTAAATATAATTAAAGTCTTAATTACACTTAAAACTTAATATTTATAAGTTCTCTCAACTTTCCATTTTTCCCTGAGTTTGAGCTAATTTATTTCACATAGTTAATTTATCTTTGAAACTGTTTATTAAAGATTAGCAAATTTTAATTAGTTTTTTAGAAAATATAAATAAAACATTTTCTTTTTTTAAAATTTATTTATTTATTCATGAGAGACACAGAGAGAAACAGAGAGGCAGAGACACAGGCAGAGGGAGAAGCAGGCTCCACACAGGAATCCTGATGTGAGACTTGATCCTGGGTCTCCAGGATCATGCCCTGGGCTGAAGGCAGATACTAAACCACTGAGCCACCCAGGGATCCCAATAAAACATTTTCAAAAATTATTGAGCACTATTATTTCTCCTAACACTAAATATTGTAGCAAAAAAAGGCCTTGACTTTGAATTCCTCTTTCCTGGTTCAGATTTCCACTCATGTCATCTGGGGCAAATCATTCAACATTTCTGAACCTTTAAATCCATACAAAATTATCTATAATATTGCTATTGTTAGGATCAAATAAGATCATGGGTGAGATGATATTTAAGTATCAATTCTTCTCTTCTGAATTTTGAGTGAATTGATTGACTTAGAGGTAAGAACTGACCTCATAATATTCTGAACAGGAATTAGTTTATATTTAGGTGAAAACTATATTTCTCTACTTCCTTAAGGATGTGTCAGAAATGAGTTCTCCTCTCTTCAGTGAATCTCCATTGATCAAATTTCTATTACTATTCTTTTTAAATTCAAATGTGTATTTATTTGAAGAATATAGATTTATCTAGTGGAAAAGAGTGGTTTGGATTTATATTCCTGTGGAAATATATTTAAAGAGCTTTCTAGAAGTAAAAAAGCAAAGTTTTGAAAACCAGATGTTATAATATATTGTCTTTCCTTGTCATTACCTATTTGCCCTTCAACACCCAACTCAAGTACATCATTTCCCACAAAGAAGCCCTCATCTACCTGGCCAAGATTTCCTTGATTTCCCACTCAGTTTGTCTTCAGCCATATGTGATAATATTTTAATTTAATAACACATGCAAAGACAAAAAATGAGGCTAGGAATACAGAGGTAAATAAAACAGGGGAGAGACAAGTCTAACCATTCTAGAATATGATATTTACAATGAAGCTACATGTATTTTAGTCCTTCTTTATAATTTACCACCTTATCTTTACTACACACTTTTATGTGTAAGACTTTGATATATACAATTTTCCCTTTATATTTCACAATTTAAAAAATTTTTAATGTTATAGACAATAGTACTTATGATTAAATTTCCTTCTGAATCAGATTTGTTGGCTGTCTAGCAGTTGTATAGAATGAGACCAAATTTTCAGTCTTAGAACTTAATCTTACCAAGGTCAAAAGTAAAATGCTCAAAAACACATCACATGATTATCAACCTTATTCTGTTCTTTTCAGATGCAATTAATTATTCTGTTACTCTTCCTCTCTGTTCATATAGAATGAATTCTCAAATTCAAAATTGAAACCAGTATTATACTGCACGCATTGTATTCTAGCAGAGTCTTTCATTTGCCCTAACAGACTTTGAGAATCATTTAAAATTCTTTAAATTAGTTTGAAGTCAACCTCCTCCTCATTCCAGCCTGAATCTCAATATTATCCCCTTTAAGTCAAATGCAACAGATTAATGCACATTCTATCCATTCTTCAAAAGTAGATTCTCTACTATATGATTATTCATTTATACTTGTGCTTTTTGTAAACACAAAATACATCTCTTTCATGTTCATCACTCTCAAAGTCATAATGAATATAGAATGACTGTTAGTAGCTATTGATAATGAAGGATCCATTAGTTCCTTGGTCATGCTTGCCTGATGTAGTTACTTTAAAATATTTACTATGTAAATAATGCACTGTTTTCATTTAATATAGCTTTTAAAAAATCCTTTTAAAAATATACTACCAAAATAAATAAATAAAATAAAAATAGACTACCGTAACTCATTACACTCCCAGTCTGGTTCTGCTCTAATAGTAGAAAATGAGTGGCCACTAAATCTTCCTTTTGTGCAAGTTTCCATGCAACTCTCCTTATTTTCTTTAATAATTAAAAATGGCAATGTAACTATTAAATGATGCAGTTCAGATAAGCAGATAAAGACACTGGAGATATTAGAAACAAAATTGGAATTTACATGAAGGGACACGACTGACAGTGTCGCACATTTCCTCTGGAATTTGTTCCATGATAAAAGAAATGTGGTCAAGAAGCATCATCTTAAGTGAAGTCCAGTGGAAAATTTATTGAAATCAACTATTTTGCGGAACAGTAAATGGAAATCTGATTAATGAATTTATGGATTACTTAAACACAGACCTTAATCCTTTGTCACCAGCTTTTAAGTGAAATTCATATATTAAGTTCTAGGTTATTAGAATACATTGATTATTGATTTGTTCAAGGAGAAGATTTGCAGGCTAATCTACAATATTTGCAATATCCAAATCAATATTAGGGAGAGACAGAAATAGGCAAATAATTTTCTTTTCTTCACAAAAGTAGAGACAAATAGTCAATGTTGAGCTACTTTCAATGCAAAAGGCCTATGCAATGTTTTCTAGGCATAAGATAATCTTTCAAGAAAGTTACATATGGGTACATCTACATCATCATAATAACAGTTTCCTTTTTAATAGACTTGCAGAGACCTGTTGGTGCTTCTGAAGTTCACACTCCTCCAAAATGATAAAAAAAAAAAAAGAGAGAGAGAAAGTACTAATTTTTGCCTTATTTAAATATATAATTATTATTGTTACTAAAACTTGATTGTTATAGGCAAAAAAAATCCTGTTTATCATTAACAAAGTAGTTATATATGTATGTGTGTGTGTGTAAATTATTTTAGTACACCAGCATCACCCTCTATAGAATTTGTGACATTCTTCCAACAGTTGTCACCCTATTACAACAGACTGAGAAAGGAAGAAAATAAGCCTCTGCATTGCAAAACATCAGTACAGAAATATTTAACAAGTGGAAACTAACTGTGGCATAGGGGGATTCTTCAAATGGCTTTCAAAGTGGTGTCCATGCAGAATCTTCCTGGGCATTATCATCTGCCCCAAATAATTAAACCTTTCTCTTCCAGCAGTAACTGGAAGAGAAACAGTCTAAAGCAGAACACTTTAATTGCTGATTGGTCCCAGGAAAGGTCTGAGCCAGAAAAGTAAAGAGATAAGGAAATTCTGCTCCAGGCTCCTGTTTCTCATCAGTATGTTAAGTGATGCATCCTATTTTCGGGGGTGAATCCTGAGAAAGGGTGGAATACTGAAGAGAAGGAGACAGGTCTGATGGAAGAGGCATCCTTTCAGCTCTTCCCAATAAATCTTTCACAGTTTGCTTTTGTCATTTACATAGAATAGCTAAACATCAACCATGCTTACATTCAAATGTAAATATTAAAGTGTATTCCCAAGTGAAATGTAAAATGCATTTTAGTCCATTTGGTAACTTAATTATCTGCTCAATTGCTTCCATCCATTAGTGTGGATAAGAGAGAATGGATCAAACATCTCTATGCAAGAACAGTCTTATTAGGCCTTCCATCTACAAAGGTGACTATCACAATTACTGAATGTGCATATTGCCCACCAAAAATCCTTCCTGAAAGTAGGTAAAGAATAAATAATAACTCTTTGAGGAATTTAATAGCTGGGAAAAGGGAAATGAAATACCATTATTGCTCAAAATTATAAGAAAAAAAAATTGTGGTCTACCCAAACTAGAAGAGCCACAGCTTTGCTTTACTAAGTAAACCATAAGCTAGAGTTTCCAAACCATAGTTTAGCTACACCACACCTTAACTTTTAAATATTTATAAAATTTTATAAGAGAGTAAGATAAATGTAGTCCACCCAAAAAAAATTCTTTACAAAGATTCTACTCTAGAAAACCCTCGTAGCATATTCTCGAAAGATCATCTTTTTATTAGGACCTATAAAGTTTCCATGACCAGTAAAGGCATAGTAATCCAATCTCTACAACACACATGGTTGTACTTGAAGACAACTCCTCGGGGGGGGGGGGATTTGAATAAAATTAAAAATTAACTATAGTTTCTGGTTAGCCTTCTCTCTCTCTGTGGGTGTCTAAGATTATATTTGACATCTGTGTTAAAAAATACAGCAAGGACTAAGATATGGAGGTGGTTTAAGTATTTCTTTCATATCTACAGATTAATATTTAAAAGACAAGTAAGTTATGTATTAAATATGTCATAGAAAAATTCTCCAACGGCCTGACTTCCACAGTCCTATAGTATATTTGACCCCACTCTTTGTTTTATAAAAGGTGGAGAATTCAAGGTTCATAGAGAAGATTCACTTTGAGTCATTCAAAGTCAAACAGCTAGATGATAGAAAAGCCCAGCTTAGAATACAAAGTCTGAGCTCTGTCAAAATTATTTTAGGGAACATCTTAAAACACTGGGAAAACAAATGTCTTGATCAAAAACCTACTTATTCTATTTTGTTGTTTAATCATTTACTGGCTATGCACTTTTTTTTGGGGGGGGGGCGTCCCATCTTGAGTCTCCTAATCAATTGATGCATGTGTAATTTACTTTATATATCCTGACCTTCTACTATATCCATACCTACCATATCCATCTTATCCTTTCTACCATATTTACCATACCCAAACTCATATGCAATAAGGAACATTATACTTGCCAACTCCACAAACCTCCAGATATCCAGGGCAAAGTGTCAATACCAATGCCCTGGAATGTGATAGTTCAGAGGGTCAGGGTTGCATTTTGTTGCTATTTGTATCCTAGCCACTTAGCCAATTTGGCTCTTTAAATATAAGCTTAAGTTAATTAAAATCGAATAGTTAAAATTCATTTTATTAGTGACACAAGCCACATTTGAAGTATTCCATAGCTTGCCAGAGCTCAACAGCTCCAGTGTGGCTAGAGGTTATTGGATTGGATAGGGCAGATATGGAACGCTGCCAGCCTTGAAGAAAGTTCTATTGGACATGGACAGTGTTGGTACAGATGAGTACTAAAGATGACAACAATATGTTAGGGAAAGATTAGAGAGAGATAAACATAGAGGGAGATGGTTGACAGATTAGATAGATGGCAGATAAAGATGGAGGGAAGGAAGGAGGGTGAAAGAAAGAAAGGGAGAGAGGGAAGAAAAGAAGGAGGAAAGGAAGAACATGACAAAGGCAAGAGAGATAACAAGCTGAGATTCTGAAGAATTCTAGATATGTTCTGCTGCCAGGTAATTGTGGAGGAAGTTGGCTCGACAACACTTTTCTAAGCCTTATAAACTGTGAATCAAATCCTCAATACACAGTGCAGAGGACCCATGACTTATTACAGGCACCCCCTTCACTTCAATTAATTCAGTATACGCACCATGAGGTAGGTGCTTTGAAGCAGAGTAAAACATAGCAGCTTTCAAATTCTTAAGGCAAAAAGAGACAAAAACAGCAGTAATGATAATTTAGGACATGGAGCCTCTGACATTTACATTAGTGACATAGGGATGCAAAGATTATAAAAATGTCTGTATATCTGTGGTTTAAATCCACATTTATAAGGTTTCCTTGAAGATTGTATACTGCATTCCCATTGCACCCATCTTCCTGTCATTTTCTACTTGTTTTAAATTCACATTATTATATCATCCATAGAATTAACATCTTACAAGCCATTTACCAGAGCTAATATGCATCTGTCATTAAGTATCACATATTACCAATGAAGATTATGATCCTTGTCTAATGACTACATGCAGAATTTTTTTTTATTACTTAGAAATATGTAAAATGAAAATTTTATATATGAATGAATCGCTCTCCAAAGAATAGTCTCAGTGGTTTATTGTCAGCCCTGTTTTGAATGGCCTATATGTTGGGATGGCTGCTTCTTTCCTGGGGAAGCCATAGTATCTAGAATTCAAGCTCAAGTCATCATAGAATCCCTTTTTGAACTTGGCCACAGTAACCGGAGAAGGACAAACAGTGTATGTTCTCATTCATTTGGGGAATATGAATAATAGTGAAAGGGAATATAAGGGAAGGGAGAAGAAATGTGTGAGAAATATCAGAAAGGGAGACAGAACATAAAGACTTCTAACTCTGGGAAATGAACTAGGGGTGGTGGAGGGGGAGGAGGGCGGGGGGTGGGGGTGAATGGGTGACGGGCACTGAGGGGTACACTTGACGGGATGAGCACTGGGTGTTATTCTGTATGTTGGTAAATTGAACACCAATAAAAATTAATTTATAAAATAAAAAAAAAGAATCCTGGGAATTCGAGTGGGGTTTTCCCATTATGCAATAAAAAAGGAACTACCTACAAGCAAAACACATTTAAAAAGCTTTTATTAAATATTCCACTACACTACATCTATATTTACTTTTTGCCCTGAACTTATATATATATTTTTATTTTAATTCAAAGTGTTAAGTCATTTGAACAGGAAAGCATCTTACCTTTTCTTCAGGAATGGTGGCACTCACATGTAACTATAGCCAACTTAAGAAAGACATTTTCCATTTAGATATGTCAGTATACTGAAATATTTTCAAAAGTCAACAATATGACCCACAAAGCAACTTACACCGATATTAATGGGCTACTATCCAGACTCAAGATCAATTTCCCTTCATAGGAAAGGATGCTCTCAATCCAAGGAAAACTTCCAACTGATCTCTTTCTGTAAGTAGGCAAAATTTATTTTAGTTTCCAAAAAACACAAGTTTTTTTTTCTTTTTTCTATATGACTTGTATGTTACTTATTATTTATTTATTTATTTATTTATTTATTTATTTATTTAGAGCATGTGTGTAGGGGATGAGGGGCAGAGGGAGAGAAAGAATCTTAAGCAAGCTCCACACTGAGCGTGGAGCCTGACATGGTGCTGGATCTCACAACCCTGACAGCGTAAGCTGAGCTGAAATCAAGAGTTGAATGCTTAACCTACTGATGCCCCTAGAATTTTTTTTGTCTATTCAATTAACAAATATTTTGGCATGCTGACTATATGCTAATTCTGTGGTAGTGAATAAAAATCATAGTTTCTCATTCTATAGAGCTTAGAATTTAGTTGTGAATATAAAGATGAAATATATAATATATCCTACAATATACTATATATGATATAGCCTACTATATACAATATATATTTATATTTTATACATATATATTTTTTTAAAAATGAGGAAAGATTACTGGCTGCCAGGAGATTATTTAAAGGTGGATCTAAATAAAAAAATAAATAAATAAAGGTGTATCTAACTAGTTGAGGGGTCAGACGGGGCCTCCTGAGCAAGTAGTGTTTAAGCTGAGTAGATATATCTGTATGAAAGACTAGGGAAGAGCATTCCAAAGAGAAGGAACAGCATGCGAAAAAGAGTCTTGAATATTCTAGGAACTGAAAGGACATGTGCCTAGAATGAAAGAGAAAGTGTACATTGTGAGACTGGAGAGGAAGGCCGAGGCTGGCAACGGAAACTGAGGAGATAGCAGACCTGGGGAGGAAAGAAAGAAGCCTGATGTGCTGTGGTGGAGCACGGAGAAAATGCTTCTGAGAGGTTCAGGGGGGAAAGACTCAGAGATGCCATGTGGAAAATGGCATGTGCCATCTGCAGATGCAAGTTTTGGTGCAGGTGGATGAACGTGGTGAACCAAAATGAAATGGGTTGGTGGTGAATGGGAGGTGGAGAAGAGGAGATGCAAACTGTAATTGAGGCTTTTGAAAAAACTTGGCTTTGAAAAGCAGAGATAAAACAACAGTTGCAGGGAGTAGTTTTGTTTTTATTTTTTAAAATGACAGATAGTAAATTTGACTTACATGATGATGGAAAAGGTCCAGTAGACAGGGAAGAAAAATGGAGATAGACAAGAGAGGATAGTCACTGGCATAAGGAAATACAAGAAGCATGAGATTTTGAATAGTTATGTTTCTTTACGATATTATATATATATATCAATCTGGGGAGAGTAGTCTACTCTGTGCTAGCCCATGGAAAATCTTTTTGTAGTTATCTCTCTTAATATTAATTAAATTCATTTTAATATTTAATCATTTGTCATTGAATTATTTACTATGCTTTGTCCTGAAAGTATTCATTACACTTTTTACTAGTAATCTCTTATATTAACTTAACATTCTCCTATTACTAATAAATTTTAGGTCATATCAGCTTGTATGACTAATACAATTTTGACTTCATTGACAACTTTGATTAGTAGGTATCTATTCTCAGCTGGAACCTTGTTCTTGGGACTGAAGGAGCTTACGTTATACACGGTGTGCATCTCTTGATCCTCTGAATAGAGAGGGAAAAGAAAGAGTAGAGGCAGAGGGAAGGAAGATATGGCAGGTCAGGCCAATCACCAGTTGTGGCTAGCGGGGCCACAGAGAAACTCGGGAGGGAGCAAGGAGCAGAAAAGGCCAAGGGCTCCTCTGGGTACAGTTGCAACAAGCTTTTCCCTTTGAGCTAAAGCAAACCAAAGAAACAGTGTCTAAGAGCTCTGGGTGACAGTCCTAGCGAGAGCTCAACAAGGAGTTTTTCTGATCCATGAGATGCAAAGATGGTGTCTGCTCATTTGAGGAAGGTCATGTTAATCTTCCAGAAACATGAAGAAGTCACAGGATCACAAGAGATAATCAGAGTCCTGTCTACCCTTGACATCAGAACATCAGAAGATGTTCAGGATGTTCACCTTTGAATCTGGAATATTAAAGCAAAAAAGAAAAAAAAATCAATTGAATTTTTAGGTAACAGCAATGAATATCAAGAATATATTACTTAAAAATATCCCATTGGCTAAAGCAGAAGCAAGAGAAGAGCAATGGGAGGAGGAAGGAGAGAAGGGATGTGGGAGGGAATAGGGGAAAAACTTAATTCCATTCTTAATGATGAATTAAGCCCCACCACTCAATGGAAGAATCCATAAAACTTGTAAGATCTTATTTGGAATTGACATTCCTTATTGTAATTTCGTTTCTGTTTATTTTCAAATTTTCTTTTTGTTTCCCTGGAAAGGAAAGATGATGTTCACTTTTAAACATGTAAAGTGTACAAGTTGCTTTGTTGAAACAGTACTAAGTATGTACACACACAGAGAAATTTATAACAAATTTATCTTAAAACTTTATTAAAATAGATTAAAGAAGACCCAAATGGATGGTAAGCTGAAATATATCTTGGATAGGAAAACTCTGGTGAATATTTTGGAAAGAAAAGTTGAATTTATACAAATCCTGTGACGCACCAATTCCGTTTCTAGTTATACAGGTCAGAGAAACTCTTAAATACATCTACACAAAGAGATACCCTCATTATAATCATCATCATTACTATCAGCACAGTTAATATTACTGAGTATTTATTGTATAGTTACAATATAAAACATGTGTATTAACTCATTTATTAATTTGTACCATATGAAAATGCTGATAGCTGACTGTCTTTGGCCTACAGCAATCACAATTACTTATGCTTCAATCGAATGTTAATCTCAATATTCTTATGAAGTAGATTTTATCTCTATTTTAAAATGGGAAACTGGGACACCTGGGTGGCTCAGCAGTTGGGCGTGTGCCTTCAGCTCAGGGTGTGATCCCAGGATCTGAGATCAAGTCCCATATCAGGCTCCTTGCAGGAAGCCTGCTTCTGCCTCTGCCTGTCTCTGCCTCTCTGTGTCGCTCATGAATAAATAAATAAAAACTTTATAAAAAAAATAAAAAATAAAATAAAATGGGAAACTGAGACATGAAAAGATTAAATAACTTTTTCAAGGCTTTTTAGCTATTAAATGGACTGTCGTGTCAAATTCATGCAGCTGGAGTCCATGTTCAAACTGCTGTGCTATACTGCCTCTTGACTTGAAAAGAATATTCAGGGCAACGTGTCTCAGGATAGCAAAAAAAAAAAAAAAAGCTGAAAAATAATACCAATGTCCATTAACAGGGGAATAGATAAACAACAGTCACATTTATAGACTAGAATGCTACAAAATGGCAAACATAAATAAGCTAGAGTTACTCCTATCTAATTGAGTGACAAAAAGAGAAGTTCCAGAAAAATATATAAAGTATGATCATTTGTATGAAGGTGAAAAAACATATGAAATGGTTATATATTGTTGAGGGACAAAGATGTATATGACCCACGGTTGAAGATATTCATGCGAGGGACAAATACCAAATCATGATGGTGATTAACACATGGGAGAAGGAGAGGAGGAGATATAAGATGTGTGGTGATATTTTAGTTTTAGTGAGATGTTGGGTACATGGATGTTTGTGGTCTCATTCTTAAGACAATTCTGCAGTCAGAGAAAGAGAAAGAAATTCAATAAGCAGCTCTAGCCAAACGATATGAAGGATAAAAAAAAATAAGAGGACTTACAAGGAGCATGATAAAAAAAGTCAACATTAAAAATTTCTAAGATGGGGATCCCTGGGTGGCGCAGCGGTTTGGCGCCTGCCTTTGGCCCAGGGCGCGATCCTGGAGACCCGGGATCGAATCCCACATCGGGCTCCCGGTGCATGGAGCCTGCTTCTCCCTCTGCCTGTGTCTCTGCCTCTCTCTCTTTCTCTCTGTGACTATCATAAATAAATAAAAATTAAAAAAAAATTTCTAAGATGTAAACAGGAAGTGTGATATGATCCCATTTGTGTAAATATAGTCTACATTTGCATATATGTTCAAAAGAGGGACATGAAATAGTGATGACAACATCTTAACAGTGGTTGTCTCAGTGTGACAAGATTTCAGAGTGATTTATACATGTGCAATTTTCAAATGTTTTACAGAGTGCTTGCACGCAGTCAGAAAAATATACGGCACTGCAGACAAATGATAAAAACAAGGTCTAGTCCACACTTAACTTCCCTTCTAGCTAGGCAAATGCAGGTTTTGCTCTCATTCAGGGTGATAAAGAAGTAATCAGTATCTCCCACCAAGTTCATGCATCAGGTTCAAGTTCTGGGTCTGGCGGGTCAATCTGATTATTTAATATGGCCCCTAGGAATGGGAAGGCGGGATCCCTATCTTCTTCTAAGATATGCTTATATATTTATCAACAGTGGAAACCATTTTTTTTTAATTTTTATTTATTTATGATAGTCACACACAGGGAGAGAGAGAGAGAGAGAGAGGTAGAGACACAGGCAGAGGGAGAAGCAGGCTCCATGCACTGGGAGCCCGATGTGGGATTCGATCCCGGGTCTCCAGGATCGCGCCCTGGGCCAAAGGCAGGCGCCAAACTGCTGCGCCACCCAGGGATCCCCATTTTTTTTTTTTAATTTTTTTTTTTAAATTTTTATTTATTTATGATAGTCACAGAGAGAGAGAGGCAGAGACAGAGGCAGAGGGAGAAGCAGGCTCCATGCACCGGGAGCCCGACGTGGGATTCGATCCCGGGTCTCCAGGATCGCGCCCTGGGCCAAAGGCAAGCGCCAAACCGCTGCGCCACCCAGGGATCCCCACCATTTTTTTTTTTTTAACTAGAATGATTGGAGGAGGGAGAAGCAGTTTTGGTAACTGGGAGAAAGAATTTTAAATTCCAAATTGGTAATATAGTTAAGGAAGATGAATAGCATGAGAAATGGATTATTGGGAAGACAGCATGGGAGAAGAGAATTGACATTCTACATGAGAGCACAATTTAGGGGGACAACAGGAGGCTCTATCCCTCTCTCATGGAAAGGCATCCGTTCCACACATGCCCCTTGAACCATGAGTGAGACTTGGGCTACCCCAGAGAGGACCAGAACATGGCAATGCCCTTTTTCATGAAGAATTGAGATAAGCATAGATGCAAAACCACCCCATTGCCCTGATAATGAAGTAGAGTATTTGTTAGAGAAATAGCCATTGTCCCTACCTTTACTGGGAATCTAGAGATCCTTTTTCACCACAAGGCTGGGATTTCACCAGCATCTGGAGTCAGCGTCTTGCAGGGTCAGCGACCTTCTCTAGAAGGGCAGATGAGAGGCAAAGCTGTCCAGATGGCTTCCCGGGGAGCCAGAGCCAAAGTGCAAGTGAAGTGACTGGGAGGCTTGGGGTCTCCTGCTGACAGACCAGGTGGGGAGCAATTGCTTTGAGACCTCCTAAAAATTCCTGGAAGACTTGAGGAAGCTAATTTTTGATAACAGGAAGATGGATCATCTGTTCTTTACTAGTGAATATATCTCATTGTAAAAGACCATGGTTCCAAAGAGAATATGGGTTATTCTAACTTTGTTAAGTTCATAACTGTGTATTGTACACTAAAGCAGGGGAGCAGTGCTTTTAGTGTTGTGAAGGATGACTTTTTAGACAGTACAAGTTTCTGATTTGGTTTATTTTATTTAATTTTATTTGTAATCATGGAGTGAGAGAGAGCGAGAAAGCAATAGAATATGAGGGATGACAGCTAGAGAGAGAGGCAGCGGAAGAAGGGGAGAGGGAAAAGACTAACTTCTCTTAGACCCAGAAGCAGAGAGGATGGGAAGAGGGACGGAGATCCATAATAGCTCTTCAATCTGTTTTTATAGAAGTAAACAGTCCTTCACAGTGAAAACACAGAGCCGAAACTTGAAAGCTGAATGGAACTTTAGATTTCATAAATTCCAGAAAGCTCATTATACTGATTAGGAGACACATCTAAAGACTTCCTCAGAAGAAGTGTATGAGTGAACAGATTCCTGTCGAGTGTCATGTGTTAACGAAAGCCTTAAAATATATGTATTGTTAGCATTTTCTGAAATGAGTTTCCAGCAAATTAGTAGCAAATGAATCATCCATAATTACCCGTGTTGGATTAAAGGAGAATGTTTTCCTACTTAAAAGGTAAGCTGGGGTCAGTTTTATGGCAGCATTATTTATGTTTATGCATAAAGACACCTGGTGGCCTGAAATTTCCATTTCCACTTCCATTCCTTTAATGTTTTCACAGGTTTGTACATGTTGAACCGAAATGTCTGCTTCCTGCTAAATCCATTAGAAACTGATACAAGGGTGAGAAGAAAGGATGTAATGGAACAGGTAAGGCATTAGAATTTAAAAGAATGTAGAACAGCAGACCAGACTGTGACAAACATGGGTGAAGAGAATTCTCATCCTCGGAATGGAAAAACTAAGGCACAGAGAGTTAAATCGGTTACACATTCTACTATTCAGTAAGGCAGACCCCTCAGGTCGATGTGAAATACTGGCTTACTTTACTTCCAACAGGCATTCTTGTGATTGCTGTAGAGGTGCAGCATGTTTTCATATGTTATGCATCAGTTGTGCTTCATTCGCTGATAAATTCCTACTCATATCTTTTGTCAATTGGAATGTAATTTGTTACTTTTTAAATTTATTTGTAAGAATTCTTTATATGCGCTTCCTACAAAACCTTTGCTGGTGTACCTTTGTTTTGCAAACACAGTCTTCCTACTTGTCCGCTCATTTTATTTTTTTCTTGAGATGTGAGAACCAAAATTCACGTTCAAGTTCAGAACTGATCCAAAGTTCTTATTTTTATTATTCATATATTTGCATAAATGAAACTACCCATTGCCTCCCACGGATAGAGAGCAGTTCTTCCAGCCTGGGGGGCTGTGGTTGGCTGACCTCGGAGTATGTCCACCAGATTCCCTGTTCAGTAAGGATGATGAGTAGACACAGGGGTGTGGGCTGTGTGGCGGAGTTGATTGCCCTGAAGGGGTCCCTGCCCAGGTGAATGCAGGGAAGGACAATGCAATTAGGAAGAGAATTGGACCTTCCCTCACACGGTGGACAAAACCTGAGCTCTCTTATACATCAGACGGGCAGAAAATAAAAGTCAGCCCCCAGTTATTGCTTGGGAATGGAAAGAGAAAGAGTAGAAGGACTTCAAGCTTGTCTTGAGGGGAAAGTTCCCACTCCTCTTACTGAAATGGAGTCCAGAACAACTCTGGTGCTCTGAGGGGAAGAGAAAATAAGGGGAGGGAGTGAAAACGGGGCTGAAGTTCTTGTCCTCAAAACCACCTGCTCAGGAACCCTGCATCTAGATTAGACTAAATCTTTCTTCCTTGAGCTGATCTGAAATTACCTGCCATACCCAGAGGGTATGACAACATTTGCTAGTTTATATTTGTGTCAGTCCTTCTCATGGCTACTTGTGCAGCAGCCATGACTTTCAGTTTGCATTGTAATCATCGTTATGTGTCTTATCTGCTCTAGTAGAGTGAACATTTTCTAAGGATGTGGTTCATGCCTCATATATGTTTCTTCCCCTGCACATAAACCACTACGGTATCTTGTGAAGAACCATGGTCAAAAGTCATATTGACCTCAAAGGGCCCCCTGTACGGAAGTCCACATGCAAGTCTCTGGACTAACGCATCCTAATGAAAGTGAGGTTATGGCAAACAAAAACTATATATATACATATATATATTTTTTAGCATCACCATTCTAAAAGAGCAAGGGTAGATCTGAGGGTCTAGTTCTGATTGTTCTCCAATTTAGTATACATGGAATTTACAGACAGGATAAGGCTATGGGAAAAATTAAAAAATAAAAAATTAACAAAGCAAATGGAACCGAGGTGGACACAAGTATATCTCTGTGGTGTAAAGGGTATAGGATATTTCTGTCTGTCATGGAATACTAAATGCTTTCACCGAAGGTGGGGGGGTGGCTTCAGAGGTTGCAGCATGGTTTCATCCAGCAAATCCAGAGTCCTGGTGCTTCTATGACTGGAGGCACACCAATTATCAGAGAGACCACCATCACCTGAGTCAATACCTTGAGTATAAGGTGACCCCATTCTTGGCACCGATGTCAAATCCATGACCAGTTTCAAATGCTACCTGAACTCAGGAGATGCTTTGTATGTTCTTAAATAGAAATTGCCTCGGGCATTAGAAGAAACTAAGAAAATTATTCATGCACTTACTTGAAACATTTATGTTTCTAGATGTAGGATATTTTAAAGAGATCTCAGGACTAGAGATCCACAGTGGTGGCAAAGAGGTCTCTGCCTCTCTCTGTGTGTGTCTCTCATGAATAAATAAAATCTTTAAGAGGAAACACTGCCCATGGGGTTGTAGTACATGGGTGTAGTAGCTAGAGGAAAACTCGCTTACTTATGCAGAGTAGAGGCACAACAAATATTTGTTGAATAATAGCCAACCTCCAAAATTTTATTTCTGTAGGAAACCAATTCAGAATTTTCAGAAAACCATTGAAAAACATAGAGTTATAAAGAAATGGAGAGAGTTTTATTTCTTACATTATGTTTTCTTTACCTCTTGACTGTCTTCATCAGCTTCGAATTTGGATTTCCAGAATTTGATTTATAGAAGCTCATTTTCTCCTTCTGATTTTATAGCTACAATCTATCCAACAAGCATAAACCTTGGATTATGACTCTATGATTCCACTATGTATATGTGGCTAGAATTGCTAGACCTGAGAACCTTTATCTTGTATTTAATTCAGCTTTTTCTATGAAATATCATTATTTACTAAGGTAGTAAATATAAAATGTTTATCAATCTTAAATTATATGCTATAAACAAGTGCACAGAACATAGGATAAAGTTAAACAAATATCTATAGTTAAGTTAATGACATCTTTTGCAGTGAATGTGAAATGATTTCTTTCACTACTTCATCCAACCCTAACATTCCTTAAAAATTAAAGAAAACGGGATGCCCGGGTGGCTCAGTGGTTGAGTGTCTGCCTTTGGCTCAGGTCATGATTCTGGGGTCCTGGGTCAAGTTCCGCATTGGGCTCCCCTCAAGGAGCCTGCTTCTCCCTCTGCCTGTGTCTCTGCCTCTCTCTCTCGGTGTCTCTCATGAATAAATAAAAACTTTAAAAAATTAAAGAACACTATTTAACTTTTTCTCACTCTTCAGGCAACAACAATACCAGAGATTTGGGATATAATAAAGCTTCTTGAGTGCTCATGAATTTTGCCTTCTTCAAATAAGTGAGATTTCACAGCAGTTTAATGGTATTTCATGGCCTTGTTAGATTTATCTGAAAGATGATTTTGATTTGCTCAGGTGATATTCCCATTTAGCTCTGGCACGTTCTGTTTACTCCATTTCAGCAAAAAGACCAAAACCTACCCCTTCCTCTTTTCATGTTTATTGCATTATTTGGCTGCTTCCTTTCATTTCAGAACAAAACTAGGAAAATAAAAAAAAAACAAAGCGAACACACACCAAAAAACCGGATAAAATCCCAACTGTTCAAGCATGTTCCTAAATCATAGACCTTTATCAATTTTTTTTCATCACAATCAGCAGACTTTTATTCCTGACACCCAAAGTACCTTATTACTGGCTTAGGACTTTCTTTCTTTTCTTTTTTTTTTTTTTTTGGCTTAGGACTTTCATATGCTCCACTTCAATAATTAAGATTATGAAACAACCAGCCGAAGAGATTCATAACATATCTTTAAGCTTCATTCTTAACAGAGCTCTGCATTTTTCTCTCTCTGGCTGTTGTAAAATTCAATTAAACAGAAGTATTTATAAATGTTATACCCGGAGAGTTTCCTCTGCTTTCTCACTCTGCTTTAGGACCTCACTTGATATACCTAATTTTGGTCAAAATTGGATAGAAAAGATAGCTAACTTCTGTGTAGGCCAGAAAATATTAATTGTGCTTTTTACAGGTTAAATGATAGCCACACAGAATTATAAATTACAAATAGGTGTTTGTGATGTAACTGAGCAGATTATTTCAAGAAAGGACTTTGGCTTTAACATTATGTCAATTGCTAAAGTAGAACAAAATAGTTTTTGGCTTTAGTTGTAGAAAAACAATTATACATGAACCACTATTACTTCTTAAGAAAACATTTGTCTACGACAAATCAACAGCACAAACACAACATATGGAAGCACTATCTCTATTTTAGCAAAATACACATTTCAAAATCTAATGTTTATGTTGTTTTTTTTATTTTAATGATAATGAAGTGGCTCTTAGGCCTTGTAAGAAACTCTCTTTAAATGGTCTATATCCTTAGAAATGCTTTAAAACATCAGTATTCTCTGCAGAAATCTGATCTTTGAAAACTGAAAATTGGAAAGGCATACAAATGTGATGGTCAAACTTTAGGGAAAATGAAAATCTTAAGGTAAGTATATTGTAGTACTAATCCAACCGTGATGTTTTTAATCCTTATATTCCATATATACAACTCTTTTTAAAGGCTAAAAGATATATTATTTCGATTAGAAATAAAGTTCTAAGGCAGATATTTATCTTTCCCACAGGGAGATATTGTGAAAATAAGAAAGAAAATATTCATGAATTCAGTCTAGCACTGAACTAAACCCATCACTTGGTCTCAACAGTCAAGAGATATTTAACAGTACAATATCCTTGTTGTTTGTTTTTTCTCATTAGTTGCATCATTGTTTTTCAAAAAGTGAAATCACCTGAGTCCAGAATGTCTTCCCTCAACCCTTTAGAACTCCAACAGGTATGTCCATTTCAGCGATTTATGAATTCAGGACACATGATTTGCCTTCTTATGACCAATCTTTTCTTTCATATGACCAATCTTTTTGTGATGGCAAAATCGGGAGTTGTCTTTTGTATTTTGGTTTCCTCCTCTAAGTAGCTTTAGTCTGGATGCCTAGAGACCATCATGTTGCCCACCACCACTACCTGTTATTCTGATCTTTCTAGGGAAGCCTGCCCCCCACCTTGCCAGTGCTGATGGAGAGTGGGAAAACTGTACTGTCCTGGAAATAGGAGGCTCTTTATTCCACTATTATTCAAGATAAACGTTGAGTGCCCTACTATTTCTCATTATATACTTACCTTTTAGAGGGATAATTTTAGGACCCGGCCCATTCCTAACTCTCTGGAGACCAAACATCTTGGTTTGTCCAGGACTGTCCCAACATAACTATTAATACTGCCCCTTCCACTTTCCGAAGTGTCCCCATTTAGACGATAATTTATATAGCTGCCTTAGCTATGGATGTATACTTATCTTCAATTTTTGCAAAAGAGCTAGTGGGTTGAGGCCTGAAAAGAGAACATTGGTTCAGTGACTGGAATAATTTTGTCCATTTTTGAAAAAGCCACTTATTTATCTGGGGATTTGTGGGGCTTGAAATTAAAGAGTGTGAAACTGAATAAAGGAAATCTCATTTTAAATGGAGATGGGAAGCCTAAAGGAGGGGCTCTCCTGCACCACCACTCCTGCAGCCCTGGGCAGACCAATAGGAAGGAGCCTATCCTTTACTACCACAGTAGGGGGAAGAAATCTCTTCTCTTTTCCTGTAACAGCCCAGCCAATGAGCCCATCACAACTCAGCCAATGAGAAGTGACTACACTTTGAACTCCCAGTTTACTCTTTTTGTTTGTTTGCAACAGCCCCTCCCAAACCCGTACTCCCCAACCTTCCTCTATAAAACATTGTTCCTCTCCTTTATTCTCTGGACTTTCCTATGGTTTTGCCTTAACTTTCATACACAGAATTGCAGTTCTCCACTATTCCTGAATAAACCCATTTTGCTGGTTTAATAACTGGCGGTTTTATTAAGGTTGACAAGAGTGAATGAGATGTGAGGAGAGGATCATAGCTGGTAGGATCTTTCACAGTGAATCAAAGCAATTCAGACTCGACATTTCCAAAATAAACCCCATCATTTCCTCCCCACCATATCCTATCAGGGGCTCAAAACAGTTTTCTTTGTTGAATCTCATTTCTTTTTGCAATCATCCTTTACTCCATCCCCACCAATTTCTACCCAGGCTGTGCCTAGATCTGCAGCATCCTCCTTCATTTTTCCACCACTTATAATTACTCTTCCATTTCTGTCTGTTCCAACACTGTCATAAGATCTGAATCAAAGATTCTCATTGGTTTTGGCACCGTTTGGACTATTATCATAGCCTTATACCAACTGGTTTCTCCTCCCTTCTCATCATCCACACTATCAATAGACTCCTGGAAAAATATTTATCCTGTCCTAGCCTACTTTAAAACTTCTGTCTGCTTTCTAATGACAATAAGATAAAGATCAAATTGCTTGACATAGCTTGGGAGATCTTTCAAAATCAATCTCAGTGTAAGTTTTCCATTGTAGTCCTTGCCCTTTGTTCATTGAGCTGAAATTCTGACCATGCTAACATCTCTTAGTTCCCAAACACACAGATCCTTTCTTTTCTCTGTTTTTCTACTGTTCCCTTTGTTAGAATGTTCTCTTCTTTTTCATTCCACCCCACCCTCTTCTATGCCTCACAAATATCCCTATATCCTTCAAGACCCAACTCAAATGCCAACTTCTATCCAAAGCGTTTTCCAACTTTTTTAAAGAAGAAGTTTATGCTACCTTCCTTCTGTCCCATTGCACTTTAAAAAATGCCTCTATTCCACCACTTAGGGCATAAGTGACTACCTTACTTTGAGTTGTTAAGCCTTTCAGGGCAGTGGCCAAGCTTTTTATTTGTCTCTACAGTGAGAAAACTTAACAATAATTAGCAGTGAGTCTGTATTTATTGGTAAAGATGAAGACTTGCCATAAATTTCGGACCTGAGAGTTCTCTGTATCTATTTTCTACCTTCTGTTGGAAAACATGTATGTTGTCCAGAAATTCTCTGAAAAAAATATCCATGTATTATAGGAAAAAAAACAAACAGACAAAAATCAAACCACGTATTCTGTTTAGTGTTCTACAGAAATTTGTTAGTAAAGACTGATTTCTTTTTTAGCTATCTGTAATCTTCAGAGGTATGAGAAATTGAGGCTGTGACCCATAACAACAGCTACAACAAATATAATAATATATAACATTTGTTAGAAGCTTCAGTGCTGTGGGGGGATGTTCTGCTTATTTCACATATATGAAATCATTTAGCCCATAAAATTACCTTATGAATTAGATGCTATTGTAAGTATCATTTTAGAGATGGGGAAACTGCCAAACATCACATCTATTGATTTTGCCATTATGTTCATCCAGTCTTCTTTTCAAGAAAGCCTCTGTTTGTGAATAGGGCTAAAAGTGAGGACAAAATGATGCAGAAGAAACACATCTCTACAGTTAGAAGTAAATTTTAAGCAAATGCCCAATGGAATATGAATATTTTTAATCAATTTGATTATAAAAAAATTTGAAAATAAACATTCATTCAGTGTAAATGTGTTAAGCTCAAACTTATAGGCATGGAGCTGGGAGCTGAGAATAGATAGATGTGATATAAATAAAAATTGAGAAATATATGTGAAGACATCTTATATATGGAAAGCAATCTCTTTTCAGGAGCAACATTTTATGCATAAAACTTTCAGGACCATGCCATTTGCTAAGCTTTTAGTCTATTCTTTCTAGCCCCACCAAAGAATGTACCAAGCAAAAGCATTTTTACTTCAAAATAGGTTCCTTCTACTCCTTTGTGTCTGAAGAGCAAAACTATTGCCTGACCAGAGAATGTTGCACTGTATTTATTTAATAGAATACACCAGAGAATAGAATAGAATTGACCAGAGAATGTTGCACTGTATTTATTTACTTATTAATTTTAAAGATTTTATTTTATTTATTTGAGAGAGAGTACGAGCATGTGCACCTGTGTGACCAGGGGAGGGATTGGGGTGGGGGTGGGGGTGGGCAGGGGAGGAGCAGAACGAGAGGGAGAGGAATAGGGAGAGGATCTCCAGCAGACTCTACACTAAGCCAGAAGCCTTACTAAGAACTGTTACACAGGGCTCAACCCTCCACCTGAGCCCAAATCCAAAAGTTGGCTGTTTAACCAACTGAGCCACCCAGGTGCTCCTGCATTATATTTAGATAAGACTTTCACTTTTACACTCAAAAATTTTTGTTGAGCATCTACTCTCTGCTGGGCACTGATAGGTGCTATTTAAGACAGCAGTGAACAAAACAGAAATGGTTCTGAGTCTCATGGACTTTACTGCCTAATGTGGGCTTCGGTGGGCGACAGCTAAGTGAAAAAACATCTGCTATAAATCAACAAAGTTATTTATTCAAATTGCCAGCAGTGGGGTGGCACACCTCCAGTGATTTATTGTGCAGGAATCCCCCTCGCTGTGCATGTTCCTGCAAAGTCTCATTAAGACCTTTAAACTAAAAATATCTGATCCAGCTAAATTTTGGAAAAGGAAACTATTATTTGAGGAATTCATTTTCAGCAGCTGAGTGCCTCAGGAAGTTAGTAATGCCCTATGGAGCTTTATGCCTCTGGTCCTCTCATTTGAAACCAGCAGAGGTTGGAACAGTTCTTAGTTATTAACATCTAATGGCTGTTTTGTGACTTCTCAAGTGTGTTGGGCTCCTCCTTCCAAGTCCCAGGGAATGGAAAGATACTTATTTGAATTTAATTAACTCAGAGGAGATTCAGCCTAAAGGATAGCAATTGAGTATACTTAGTATCGAATGTTCCTACATCTTTCCTAAAACTTTATGATGGATTTGTTGGACTACTAATTGCCAGGAGTTTGTAGAATAGAAACCCCACCTAGAAGTAAAGCCCAGGGTAGGAAGTGACTGTCACCACTGCTCTCCCTTGGTGCCTACATTATGTTCTCACCTCCGGCTCCATGCGTCTTACTGCAGAGCTCCTCTTGCAGAAAGCCTCCTTGTGGGCCAGGAAAAAGCTCTGCCAAACACAAGTGAACAGCAACAAATGAGACTTCCAATCTCTGCTTTTACTTTGGTGCAAACTCTCAGTATATCTTTCTCTCTCAAATGTGTGTACACAAATGTCACTCTGTTGACCTGAAAAGAAACTTCCATTTTGATGAGTCTTTGAAAGCTTCCTTCTGCCACCCAAATTCATATTTAGACTGAAGAGTTGTTCTAGGTAGACACAATGTAATTTTGGAGATGCTGTGAAAACCCGTAAAAGCAATTCATTTTCATATTAATTCGTTCACAAATATTCTCGAATATTTATTGCCCACATGCTGTGTATCAGATATTGTGTTAGGTATTGTAGACCTAACACAGAGCAAGAAAGATATAATTACAGCTCTTGGGGGTTTTACAAATTCAGACATATATTTGTTTACTCAACCTATTTAACTAGTATGTATCATGTTCTAAGTGCTGTTTAAGGGATCATGGAAAATTCCAAAGTAAAGTAGAAATCATTCTAAGGAAGAAGGGCAGGTTCTCCAGACTAGGAGAATAGCAGTGGGATCAGAAAAGGGGAGATGAGTCTGCAGAGATAGTTTGGAGGTAGAATCAGCCTGGGATGAATTTTGGGGAACAGAGGAAGTATGAGTGTTGAGCCGGGGGAGGAATTGAAATTATTTCATGGTTTCTACCAAAGATGTTTGGGAGAATTGCTGAGATTGTTAAACCAAGTTAGAAGGAGGATGAGGAGCAGGTGAAGGGTAGGTTTTGGGGAAAGGGGGGAGAAAAGAGTAACAATAGTGGGGAATAAAGAAAGCATTGAGCATGACTGAATTTGAGAGAATGTACCCATCATATCCTTTTACACTCAACAAGAGACTATGAGCTACTCTTATTTCAAGAAAGACCAGAACTATTTCACCAAATACACATTAGATTTATTTGTTTATTCTAGATCTTGCTCCCCAGGGATTTTTAGTACCCTAACAAGCCACATAGAATAAAGTAGGATAACATGGAAATGAGGGCATCAGGGCTGTGGTGAATACTTCTATAAAATAAATCCCCCTGACAAAATAAAATTCTTTAGTTTTTGCTGTTTCAATATCTGGAGCTTCCTAGATCTCATCCTATCCAGAGTTTGGTTGTTTAACTTTTCCTTCAGTTCTCTGAGGTAGTCTAGATCTTTTTTGATTTTTGTCCCCTTCAGCCAGCCAGAGAGGGTTTTTCTGGTTTTCAACCAAGGAACCCTAACCTGATGTTTAAAAAGTTCCTAGAGGGGCAGCTGGGTGGCTCAGTGGTTGAACAGCTGCCTTTGGCTCATGTCATGATCCCAGGGTCCTGGGATCGAGTTCTGCATGGGGCTCCCTGCATGGAGCCTCTTTCTCCCTCTGTCTATTTCTCTGCCTCTCTCTCTCTCTGTCTTTCATGAATAAATAAATAAAATCTTAAAAAAATATATATATTTTTAAAAAGTTCCTAGAAGAGAGCTGAAGTAACATGAAGTGCAATGAGAATTCCTCTCCTGTACTGGAAAGCTGGAAATTCTGTGACATAGCCAAGTGGTTGGTTACCTTCCATGTCTTGTGCCTTGGCAATCGGCCCATACACTTCCTAGGCAGGAGATTAGTGATGTGGTAGGAAAAGAACAGAGTCTGGCATGTGTTGACTAATTTTCAAAGATTCTATTAATGAGACCACCTTTACTTCAGCTACAACCTGATTGCAGAAAAACGAAAAGAAAAAGTAAAAATATTTTTGTTTTGTTTTATTTTGTCTATTAATGATCCCTTTCTGGTTAGTGCCTGGAAATCTGTGAGAGCTAAGAGATTAGAGTCTTGGAAGATACAAAGCTCGGCCTGATGAGCTGAACTAGGTCAGTGCTCAAAAAGGAGTAAGATAATAAATAGGGTGGAGGATAGATAGGAAGATAAATATGGCAGGCCCACCCAAGCACCTCCTAGCAAAGGTCTTCATTGTAAGAAGCCAAGACTAAAAAATGAAGCCTGAGGGCAAAGGACATGTCACTTTTTACTCCTTTTCTGAGGCTTCTGCTTTAACATTCTGCTGGAGGCCCAGATGAGCTCCAGCTCATACTAGGTATGATACCGTAGCCCCAGTGGAGAATTCTATTCAGGCCATCGCAGATGTGACAATAGAAATAAATAAAAAAGATCCTCACAGAAGGGAGAATTGGAAAAGACAGGTTGGTGAACCAGGAAACTCATTCTGCTGGGAGAGCTCTAGTTCTTATTTGCTATGGATCCATTACCATTCTGCTGTTTTCCATTGGCTTCTTTTCAAAAGATGAAGAGGAATTTGTTTTGTTTTATAATTATTCTTTTTACTTCCACCACTGTATATTATGTGTATTGGGGATGGCTAAATATATCATTTAAATACATTTAAATTTATCATTTAACTATAGATTCCTCCACCAGTAAAAGTTCATCTGGATCTGACCTAGAGATATTCCCATCACTCAAAAATCCTGATCTTGAATCTGGAGGCAGATCCTTGTCTGGAGGACAAGATTTTATGATCCCTTTCCTTGGGGAAGATTGAGTGGATTTCAGATGAATATTTAATATGTGCATTAAATTTTTTAATTTATATTTGAAAAGAAGAATTGACGTGCATTTTGGAATGAGATGAGTAGTTATTGTGAACATCTGTTGTTTTGCCTATTTCATCAGTCAGTTTAGGCTAAGAATTACTTTTTGTTCAACCCAGTTATCAGTGGCTTAAAACAATAAAGGCTTCTTACTCACATTGCACATTCTTATGCCGAGACCCAAACTGATGGAGCTTCTCTTATTTGGAACACTGCAGTGGGATGAGAGAACATGACAGAGCACACTCAGGTTCTTAAAACTTCCACTTAGAAATGACACATATCACTTCTGCTCACAGGTCATTTGCCAAAGCAAGTCACAAGCTAATGCTGACAACAATGAGGTAGGGACGGATAATCTTCTCAAGAGAAAAGGCATTATAAGGAAGGATTCTCAATATTTTTCCTGTTTCTGGTAATAGTCACCTAATTTTCTCATGAGGAATAATCCCTAGCTCTCAGCCAATGTGGGTTCGACACAGTTGACCCTGGTCCAGAGAGAGCATGAGAACTTGGGTTAGCTAACCAGAGCTTTCCATTCTTCTGGCCAAAGCAAATCCAATGAAATTCAGTTCCTGGATGGAGACATTCTTTTTGTGTTGGAGTTGCTAAGAAGATAGCCTGTAATTCTAGAGCTACAAGGAATCATCTAAGTGGAGAGAGAATCTACCTAAGAATAAAATTATAGAGGCAAACAAAACTGAGAGAATGGATAAACTGAGGCCTGATGTCAGTGTTTGAGTTCCTATATCCACCCACACCATAGGACAAGGTCTAAATCTGTAATTACTAATTATGTAAATCTATTTTTTCTTAAGTCAATTTAGGTTTTTGTTTCTTGTGACTTAAAGATTCCTTACTTACAAAGGAAGGAGGGGAAGTTAGTGCCTAAACTATGTTCCTTGTAAATTGTTCTATATACTTTGCTATGGGAGTGGGGCACAATTTTGCTTACAAGCTTCCTGGCTCTCGACTCAAAAAGAAAAATCTGAAGGGGCACCTGGATGACTGAGTCAGTTAGATGTTTGCCTTCAGCTCAGGTCATGATCTCAGGGTCCTGGGATCAATCCCCATATTGGGCTCCCAGCTCAATGGGGAGTCTGCTTCCCCCTCCCCCTTTGCCCCCATTTCTGCTTATTATCTCTCTCTCAAATAAATAAATGAAACCTTTTTTAAAAAAATCTATTATAGAATACCATTTCTATACTATATTATTACAAGAAATTGTCCCATATATGTCAAAAAAAAGATTAAACATTGGTAATTTCATATGGTCCAACCCAGTACAATTCACAGTACTACATAATGAAAAAAAAAACAATATTTGCCAGCAATTGCAGCTTTTCTGAAAGTAAATTTCCACCATGGGACATAGATACAGCTTGCTGTACAAAGTGTGGTCCAAAGACCAGAAACATTGTTATCCATGGGAATTTTCTATAAATCTAGAATCACAGATCCCGCACAGACTTACTAAATCAGAATGTGCACCTTTACAATGTCCCCAGGTGATTTTTTTGAACGTTAAAATCTGAGAAGCGTCTATAAATAAAACTCTTTGTGATGTGCTAAATATTTCAAGAGCACCCCTACAATAAATGTACTTAAATATTTATAAGATAGCACAACATTTTTCATTATAACTTAATGGAATAATGTCAAGTAATTCTAGGAGAGTTGAAAAAAATCATAGGAGAGTGTCTTTGGAAGCAGTTCGGATTATATGATCCAGGTATTTATTATTGTTGCGTTTCCAAAAACCAAAGCTATGATCACCAATTAGTGACCTCTCTAATCTCTCCCATACCCAATGAAGGGAATCCAAAAATTTAATTGATTCAGGTAAAATGTGGGTCATCTAAGGCATGGTCCATTCTCCCCTTCAAATCCATTCCAAATCAGCGGTTGCTGATTTCACCTGATGGATTTATCTACTTGTATTTGAATACAGCTAGATATTCTGGGTCTTGTGGCTCACTGTGATTCCCAGGGCAGCAACAGTGACATTAGCTGGTGGCCCTAGTCCATCAGTCTGTAGTTCTTATCCCAGGACAATTCAGCCTGGACAGGCAGGGACCGTCTCCTCCTACATGCTTCCCTGATAAAGTTACTGGCCATGTCACAGTCCAGTTGGCCCTCCTACATTCCTCCACCATCACAAGATAAGAATTTGTATCTTCCAGGTTGAAGAATCGTCCAGGCAGAGGACAGAGCCAATCGCATTATGTTCAAATTCGGTTATCGCTGGGAAGTATAATTGTTCTTATTTCAATATAGAAAGAATAATTTCACTAAGGAGAAAGCAATTAAGAGAGGGGCAGTTGACTTTATTAGGGCTGAGTTCTCAATATGCAGTAGTCGTTGCTGTGAACATCAGTGTATCAGATTACACACTGCAAATGTTTTGCTTTTCCATTAATCAGAAGTTGGATTATGCTGCTAACCCAAGGAAAGCTAACCTGCCTTCATATGGGGTTCCCAAGCACCAGGCACCAAACAGAGGTATAAAGCATCTGGTGAAAATCATTTAAAAAAATAAGTAGATTTTTAAATCTCTCCGCTTCAGCTCCTGGGATAAATTTGCAGTTGCAGGGAACTTTATATGCAGACTTAAGCTTCTAATTAGTGAAGGTAACGTTTGGGTGTATTTTATCCAGCATGGGTAAACATTCTGAGCTCTTTCATTTGAAAACAACAAAAATAATATTTCTTCCTTTCTGTTGTTGCTTCTGACTTTTTTTTAAGGGAATTTACTCCAATATCTCTGCCATATGAACAAAAGATGGCACTAGAGAAACTTATTTTTTTTTTAATTAGACTCTGTTTATTTGGAACTAAACAAAAGAATGAAAATTGATAGTATAGATATTTTCCTCACCATTGATATGAATGAGTATTTTGAACACGTACTTAGATTCTTCTACCAATACAGCAGCTTAAAATCAAAAGGACCAAATATCAAGAGCTTGGCAAGTGTATGTGTCTCCTTTTCTATTCCTTTTGTACTTAAATACAGATGTGTTCATGGATGCTAAATCAGGTGATGTGATGCTGTTTATTCCAAAGTATCCCAGGAGCAAATGTGGATGAACATGGTGGCCAAAAATAGATCATATCTGGGTGATATCGATGGAATATTTTAAAATTATATTTTAAAAATGATTTTATCTTTACTTATATAATGAAGTAAGATTTTTCTGTGTGATTAGTTTTAACCAATGTTTCTTCCAAACAACTGTTAATTCTTTGACCAAGGGATTGGTTTGAGGAAAATTTATGCAAATTTTCAACTAATTAATGTAGTCATTTTGGTAAGAATACTGAAAGAAACAAGACTTTATGACTCTAAAAGAAAAGAGGGAATATAAAATAGGAAGAGAAGTTTATGAGAAACACTTTATTGAAATATAAGTATAGTAATCCTATGTTTTAGAAATCAAATATACATTGATTTTAACAGTATTTATCCTTCTTATTTTTCTTTCTATAAGTTTTGTTCTTTGTCATTTTTTTTTCCTAGAGAATACTGGTAAATTAGTCTTTTAAAAAAAACTTGAAATGTCCAAAACTCAGTGTTCTGGGATATACCCTTAAATTTAAAGAAATAATTATTTTGACGGGACCAATATATTAAAAGAAACAGACACCATTATGAATTCAGATATACCCATGCTCATTTTTAAAGATGAAGGATACTAATCCTTTGTGGATGTTTTCCTGAGCACTTACTTTGTGTCATATCTCTGCTACACGTACTTCTTCCATTGACTCAGTTACATTTTATAGTTTTATACCAACCTCTAGGAATTACTTCTCTGAAGTCAGAGGGTCTTGAGACGAAGGTTCCCCTGGGCAGGTAACCATGGCAATATTCCTTTATTTGCCAGATGGGGTAAGTGAACAAATGTTCTCAAAGCAGCAGATTAAGAAAGTGAAATACAGAGTTTTCAAGTAGGAAAGTAGAGATTTAAATGGAGGACTCTCTGCTACTGAAGCCTATATTCCTACTGAGTACCTTTTAGTTTCTTGAAAGCAAAGGATTGTGTGTACTTGACTTTACTAGTTCATGTTAGCACAGTACCTGTAAGTATTCAATAAATCCTATAAATTCTTTTAACCATATTTCCTTACTATTCCCTCAGCTCCTTTCATACCTGAATTATGACACATTAGGTCATTCCTTCATGCAGACAATTGCAATAAACTCTGAAGTAGTTTGCTTGTCTCTTGTTTTTTATCTTCAGTCAATCTTCCATATGATTCATGCTCTGCCTATTTGCCTAGTACCTCCTCAGATTACCATACACACTCTACAATGGGCTCACAAAGTTATTTATTGTTTTCCAAACATCCACTGCAAATCTTATGACAATATTCCTCCATGACAATACTCCTTTTTCTCTTTGCTGGATGGCCTTGTCTACCTGAAAAAACCCTGTCTTATTCTTCAGGGCTCATTCTAAAGTTTCCTCTATGGGATTCTTTTGAATCTACCCAAAACCAGCAGCTCTATTCTTTTTGTTTGCTCTGGTCTTGTGCAAACACTGTTACAGCAGATATTATACTGTGTTGCAATGATTTGGCCTATGTTTGTTTTTTCAACCAAACTGGAAATTCTTGGAGTCAAGAACCTCTCATTTTCCACTATATCCTTAGGACACATGCACTTGTATTAAATAAACGTTATTTAATGAGTTTTCATTGACCAAATGGATAGATAATTCTGTGCTTGAGTAATAAGACATTAACATGTGCCATAAGGACATGATTTTCCTTATTAGAGTTAATAATCTCTGACAAAGAAACATATCTATAGACAGAGCATGAATTCACAGAACTCTGAGTCTCTTGGAATGCTGGGAATAACAGTATGACACCAAGTATCTTGGGAAATTTTGAGCAGGATGACATTTTGACCTTGTACACTACCTAGAAATCCACACGGATTACCACTGCATTGTCTAAAATCAACATCAGTCTTCGAGCAAGAGTATTGCTCAGTGGAATGGCATGGTTAGGTCAAGAAAACAGAGTTCACATGGAAAAAGTCTAAAAATAATGGCCTGAGAAGTTAAAGGGCTCCTCTCTAAGATATAATTGATTCGGAAGGATATTTCTTACTATTGGCAAGTTGGATAATTTTAGAATCAACAGATCATAGTTGGCTAAAAACATTTGGACCCATTGATACCAAATTCCTATTTCTGGAAAGATTCTGATCCAGATTCAATTGGAGTACTTCCACTGTGATGGGAATCTCATTGTTTTGGAGGCAACTGTTGAATTTTGCATTATTTGTGTTATTTTGTCCTTTTATAATGTCTTCCACTGATTTTGGTTCTTTTCCTTGAAGCTATATCTAATTATTTTTCCATATGAAAACTTTACACTTATTTGAACACAGCTATTATTTCTTCCAAAGTTTCCTTTCTCCAAGATTAGAAACACTCCATTTTATGTGATAATTTCTTATATGGTATTAGTTTAAAGACTTTTAGCTCTCTTTGGTTATTCTCCAGTAGGCAAACAGCAGTGGGTGCTCAAATATGAAGACAGAACTACAGACATAGCCTAAGCACTGCAACCTGTAAGGAGACATTCTTCATTTCCCGTATGTAATATACAACTTTATGGTAATCAAATAATGTGTTAGATTCAATGAATAAATAGATCAAAATACTATTTGCCAAGAACTGTTATTGGAGCTGGATTAAAAAGGTGAGTCAATAGTATCTTTGCTTCTATGATTGAGGTATTAGCAAGTGACAATATGATTGTCAAGTGAACTCATATATTAGGTTTTTAGACATTGAATATCTTCTTTGTTTGTTTGTTTCAGATGACTTGATAATCTTCAAGATCACTCTAATTCCAAACTTGTGCTGATGATTTTTTTTTTTAAATCTAGATGCCAGGGGTGCCTGAGAGGTGCAGTTGGTTAAGTGTCCCACTCTCGGTTTCAGCTCCTGTCATGAAATCAGTGTCCAGGGATCAAGGCCCAAGTAGGGCACTGTGCTCAGCATGGAGTCCACTTGAAATTCTCTCTCTTGCTGTCCCTCTGGGCCTGCTGTGCTGTCTCTCACTCTCTTTCTCTCTCTGAAATAAACGAAAAAAAAATCTTTTTCAAAAACATCTAAATGTTAGACTTTATACATATCTTTCCTAATTTTATCTTGTTGATTTTGTTAGAATTCCAGCATGTCAAGGTCTTTTGAATCTTTATCCTGTCAACAAGTACATTAGTTTTTCTTTCTAAAATTTGTGTCACCTCTAAGTCTGATAGCAACAGAGAAATTGGCTGCTTTTTACATGAACAAAATGGTTGGTGTTCTATTTTCCCAGCAGAAATATGTGTTTGGGAATTTGGTTAATGGGAAGTGGTAAGGCATATATTTAGAAAAGGCAGTTTATTCACCCTAGACAAATATAGACACTTGGAATTCTATCTGCCATGACTCATTGAAAGCACAGAGGTTTCTCGTCCTCTGCTGCCTGGTGTTGGCTGTTGGCATACAGTGAAGTCAGGGCCTGAGAAACAGACAAAAGGATGGCTGTGGTTGATTGTTTTTCACACCAATTTCTGACCAAAATGCAAGTTGAATGGTCACCTCAATTCCAGCCCCAATGTAGCTTACAATGTGCTTATAATAATCAAACTTTCTTTACATCTCCATTGGAATGGCATGTTGCTAGGGAGTCCTCTCATGATGATGCTATATAAATTGTAAGGTTTCTGCTTCTGCACTCCTTGTCCCCTGTCCTGCTTCACTGTTTCCCATGTCTCTTAGCACTATCTGGCATACTACATATGTCTTTCTTGTGTCTTACCTGGTTCTTTTCATTCTCCCTTGCTTGTATGCACTAGAATATAAATTCTATGAATAAATATTCTATGGTTTACTTATTGCAGTGTCGTCACTGCTTTGAACAGTTCTTGGCACTAGCACATGGCCCCTAGAATATGCTCAATAAATACTTGTTGAAGAAATGAATGACTATGGCTGTAAATTGTTCATGTATTCGTCTGGCAAAATATTAAAAAAATAATGACTGATAGAAACATGAGAAGGTCAAGTTTACTTGATCCTTGGAAAGAAAAGATGAATTACACAAAGAATTTTGAGCTTCTCTATATAAAAGATCTTCATATATACTTTTAGTGTCAGAAGCGGTGATTTAGTGATATGTACAAAAGGGTTTATGAAATAGTAATAATAGATACCCATTTACCAAATACCAAGCAACATTCATTTTGTGATTAAATATCAAGATATTCTCATAAAGTGTGTTTATTGTGCATTTTGTTTACACAGAAATGGAGGCTCCAAGAAACTTCATCACTTATCAATGACCCACTTTTCAAAGTGTCAGGGCTCCAAACTGTGTCTGTTAACACTTCCCCTTCCTTGCAACATTTGCTCACAAGTATTAAGCAAAGAAACAAAGTCACTTTCTTTTTTGAAACTTCTTATTACAGCTGCCGCACAAACTGGGGGCTTTATATGCAGGTGAGGTCTTTGTGATACAGCTGATCAGAGGTCTACAATGAGTATAACCGCATAATCAAGATGGCTATGCTTGGGAAAGTGACCACCAAAATGACACCTGGATAGTTTCTACTCCCAGCTTTTCTTACAAATTGAATTTGCCAAGAAAATCAGGTAAAGTAATGTTTTTGAGGCTGTCAGCATTCTTTACATCTGAAACAAGTTATGTGTTTTCTATCACATTCATCACCCCCTCAACAAAGATTTTATAATCCAAATGGGAGAGCTATGTGAAGAAAAGTTTGCACTTCTCTCTTGCTGGCAATTTTGTTAGGTAAGATAAACTACAAAGTTTGCTCTTCAGACCCTATCTGAATTTTGAAACTCTCAGAGAAGCAATTTTCACCCAGGGGTTACCAGAAGGAGGTAAAAGAGTTGCTCATAAACCAGACAAATATTACCAGGAAGGGACAGAAAACAGGAGAGTAGTGTGACATGGGCCCTTTGCAGAGCTATTCTTTCAGCTTCACCCATGCCAAATTGCCTAATGTCAGCAATGACCTTGGATATCTGAGCTTGTGGAAACCATTAAAGGGAGATCCTCCAGGTTTTGCACCTCTGGAGCATGGCATAATTATTGATCCCACTCTCCTACACTTTGTTGAAATGTATGTAGTCTGCACTTATATTGAGGTCACATCTTTCCCATTTGGAAAACTCCCTCTTTCCTCACGTGCCCAGGTGTCATGTGTTTCCTGTCAGCATCACTTATACAGATAATTAAAATAGATGAGAAGGAAGTGGGGAAACTTTGACACTCAGCAAAGACTATACCAAGGTGCAATTCCTAACACAATTTCTTCAGCACTGCTTTGGAGGTCTCTTCTCTATCCACAGTTCTGGGATGGATGAGTGGATTCTCAGAGCAGCTGCTGTGCCTTCCTCATGTCTTTCAGCCCACTTAAAACTATCTGATTTAAGAAGTGTTGGGTTTTATTCCAACAGGCACCTGAGGTCTTGGTCTTAATTATGACAGGGAATAGATATAAGCTACCTTCCAACAAGATTCCTAGTTGGAGCTAGTGCATTAGAAGAGTATATAACAAAAGATGGTGAGCTTATTAGCCTATTCCCTATTACCATTACCTATATGGTAGAGCAGAAACAAGAACAAGACCGAGTCCCTTATAAGATGTCATCCTCAGATCTCAGTCTGGTTTGGAAGTAGCCCTTTTAAGGAAATGTGGACCAATCATAGACCCAGTTTTCCTAATCTAGCCAGAAGTATAGAGAAAGGGACCAAGAAATTCTATTTCCTAAACAGGCATTGTCTCTTGATAGCTGAGCAGTAGATCACAATCATGCATCAGGACTCCAGAGCTTTGATCACCAGGCAGGGTCATTCCAGAACACTGGATTTCTCTCTTGCAAGGTTGGTGGGAGAGCTATTCATAGTCACCTTTACTAAACACTCCTTTCCTTTCTTCATTGGAAGTTTAAAAACAATAATCATAACAACAGATCTAGTAAACACATTACTTAAACATAATAACTTAAAAACTCTATTCATAAAGCAAAGCAATATTAAGTATCTCCAATGTATGGGACATTGCATAAATTTCTGGAGTGATATAAATACAAAGTAAACACAGTACCACCATCTTCTTGGAAATCTTGAATTTGGTGGTGGGGATGGGTGGGTACAGGTGGTGGTGGTGCATGGAAGGCAGACATTGA